>NC_090447.1:704294275-704904294 GCF_031143425.1 Pleurodeles waltl | reverse complement strand
GGGGCGTTTCCTGTCGCGGGCGCTAGTCCTACCCACACAAGTGAGGTATCATTTTTATCGGGAGACTTGGGGGAACGCTGGGTGGAAGGAAATTTGTGGCTCCTCTCAGATTCCAGAACTTTCTGCCGCAGAAATGTGAGGAACATGTGTTTTTTTAGCCAAATTTTGAGGTTTGCAAAGGATTCTGGGTAACAGAACCTGGTCTGAGCCCCGCAAGTCACCCCATCTTCGATTCCCCTAGGTCTCTAGTTTTCAGAAAATCACAGGTTTGGTAGGTTTCCCTAGGTGCCGGCTGAGCTAGAGGCCAAAATCTACAGGTAGGCACTTCGCAAAAAACACCTCTGTTTTCTTCCAAAAATGTGGATGTGTCCACGTTGCGCTTTGGGGCGTTTCCTGTCGGGGGCGCTAGGCCTACCAACACAAGTGAGGTATCATTTTTATCGGGAGACTTGGGGGAACGCTGGGTGGAAGGAAATTTGTGGCTCCTCTCAGATTCCAGAACTTTCTGCCACAGAAATGTGAGGAACATGTGTTTTTTTTTGCCAAATTTTGAGGTTTGCAAAGGATTCTGGGTAACAGAACCTGGTCCGAGCCCCGCAAGTCACCCCATCTTGGATTCCCCTAGTCTCTAGTTTTCAGAAATGCACAGGTTTCGTAGGTTTCCCTAGGTGCCGGCTGAGCTAGAGGCCAAAATCTACAGGTAGGCACTTCGCAAAAAACACCTCTGTTTTCTTCCAAAAAGGTGGATGTGTCCACGTTGCGCTTTGGGGCGTTTCCTGTCGCGGGCGCTAGTCCTACCCACACAAGTGAGGTATCATTTTTATCGGGAGACTTGGAGGAACGCTGGGTGGAAGGAAATTTGTGGCTCCTCTCAGATTCCAGAACTTTCTGCCACAGAAATGTGAGGAACATGTGTTTTTTTAGCCAAATTTTGAGGTTTGCAAAGGATTCTGGGTAACAGAACCTGGTCCGAGCCCTGCAAGTCACCCCATCTTCTATTCCCCTAGGTCTCTAGTTTTCAGAAATGAACAGGTTTGGTAGGTTTCCCTAGGTGCCGGCTGAGCTAGAGGCCAAAATCTACAGGTAGGCACTTCGCAAAAAACACCTCTGTTTTCTTCCAAAAATTTGGATGTGTCCACGTTGCGCTTTGGGGCGTTTCCTGTCGCGGGCGCTAGTCCTACCCACACAAGTGAGGTATCATTTTTATCGGGAGACTTGGGGGAACGCTGGGTGGAAGGAAATTTGTGTCTCCTCTCAGATTCCAGAACTTTCTGCCGCAGAAATGTGAGGAACATGTGTTTTTTTAGCCAAATTTTGAGGTTTGCAAAGGATTCTGGGTAACAGAACCTGGTCCGAGCCCCGCAAGTCACCCCATCTTGGATTCCCCTAGGTCTCTAGTTTTCAGAAATGCACAGGTTTGGTAGGTTTCCCTAGGTGCCGGCTGAGCTAGAGGCCAAAATCTACAGGTAGGCACTTCGCAAAAAACACCTCTGTTTTCTTCCAAAAATGTGGATGTGTCCACGTTGCGCTTTGGGGCGTTTCCTGTCGCGGGCGCTAGTCCTACCCACACAAGTGAGGTATCATTTTTATCGGGAGACTTGGGGGAAGGCTGGGTGGAAGGAAATTTGTGGCTCCTCTCAGATTCCAGAACTTTCTGCCACAGAAATGTGAGGAACATGTGTTTTTTTAGCCAAATTTTGAGGTTTGCAAAGGATTCTGGGTAACAGAACCTGGTCCGAGCCCCGCAAGTCACCCCATCTTGGATTCCCCTAGGTCTCTAGTTTTCAGAAATGCACAGGTTTGGTAGGTTTCCCTAGGTGCCGGCTGAGCTAGAGGCCAAAATCTACAGGTAGGCACTTCGCAAAAAACACCTCTGTTTTCTTCCAAAAATGTGGATGTGTCCACGTTGCGCTTTGGGGCGTTTCATGTCGCGGGCGCTAGTCCTACCCACACAAGTGAGGTATCATTTTTATCGGGAGACTTGGGGGAAGTCTGGGTGGAAGGAAATTTGTGGCTCCTCTCAGATTCCAGAACTTTCTGCCACAGAAATGTGAGGAACATGTGTTTTTTTAGCCAAATTTTGAGGTTTGCAAAGGATTCTGGGTAACAGAACCTGGTCCGAGCCCCGCAAGTCACCCCATCTTGGATTCCCCTAGGTCTCTAGTTTTCAGAAATGCACAGGTTTGGTAGGTTTCCCTAGGTGCCGGCTGAGATAGAGGCCAAAATCTACAGGTAGGCACTTCGCAAAAAACACCTCTGTTTTCTTCCAAAAATGTGGATGTGTCCACGTTGCGCTTTGGGGCGTTTCCTGTCGGGGGCGCTAGGCCTACCAACACAAGTGAGGTATCATTTTTATCGGGAGACTTAGGGGAACGCTGGGTGGAAGGAAATTTGTGGCTCCTCTCAGTTTCCAGAACTTTCTGCCACAGAAATGTGAGGAACATGTGTTTTTTTAGCCAAATTTTGAGGTTTGCAAAGGATTCTGGGTAACAGAACCTGGTCCGAGCCCCGCAAGTCACCCCATCTTGGATTCCCCTAGGTCTCTAGTTTTCAGAAATGCACAGGTTTGGTAGGTTTCCCTAGGTGCCGGCTGAGCTAGAGGCCAAAATCTACAGGTAGGCACTTCGCAAAAAACACCTCTGTTTTCTTCCAAAAATTTGGATGTGTCCACGTTGCGCTTTGGGGCATTTCCTGTCGCGGGCGCTAGGCCTACCCACACAAGTGAGGTATCATTTTTATCGGGAGACTTGGGGGAACGCTGGGTGGAAGGAAATTTGTGGCTCCTCTCAGATTCCAGAACTTTCTGCCGCAGAAATGTGAGGAACATGTGTTTTTTTAGCCAAATTTTGAGGTTTGCAAAGGATTCTGGGTAACAGAACCTGGTCCGAGCCCCGCAAGTCACCCCTTCTTGGATTCCCCTAGGTCTCTAGTTTTCAAAAATGCACAGGTTTGGTAGGTTTCCCTAGGTGCCGGCTGAGCTAGAGGCAAAAATCTACAGATAGGCACTTCGCAAAAAACACCTCTGTTTTCTTCCAAAAATGTGGATGTGTCCACGTTGCGCTTTGGGGCGTTACCTGTCGCGGGCGCTAGTCCTACCCACACAAGTGAGGTATCATTTTTATCGGGAGACTTGGGGGAACGCTGGGTGGAAGGACATTTGTGGCTCCTCTCAGATTCCAGAACTTTCTGCCACAGAAATGTGAGGAACATGTGTTTTTTTAGCCAAATTTTGAGGTTTGCAAAGGATTCTGGGTAACAGAACCTGGTCTGAGCCCCGCAAGTCACCCCATCTTCGATTCCCCTAGGTCTCTAGTTTTCAGAAAATCACAGGTTTGGTAGGTTTCCCTAGGTGCCGGCTGAGCTAGAGGCCAAAATCTACAGGTAGGCACTTCGCAAAAAACACCTCTGTTTTCTTCCAAAAATGTGGATGTGTCCACGTTGCGCTTTGGGGCGTTTCCTGTCGGGGGCGCTAGGCCTACCAACACAAGTGAGGTATCATTTTTATCGGGAGACTTGGGGGAACGCTGGGTGGAAGGAAATTTGTGGCTCCTCTCAGATTCCAGAACTTTCTTCCACAGAAATGTGAGGAACATGTGTTTTTTTAGCCAAATTTTGAGGTTTGCAAAGGATTCTGGGTAACAGAACCTGGTCCGAGCCCCGCAAGTCACCCCATCTTCGATTCCCCTAGGTCTCTAGTTTTCAGAAATGCACAGTTTTGGTAGGTTTCCCTAGGTGCCGGCTGAGCTAGAGGCCAAAATCTACAGGTAGGCACTTCTCAAAAAACACCTCTGTTTTCTTCCAAAAATGTGGATGTGTCCACGTTGCGCTTTGGGGCGTTACCTGTCGCAGGCGCTAGGCCTACCCACACAAGTGAGGTATCATTTTTATCGGGAGACTTGGGGGAACGCTGGGTGGAAGGAAATTTGTGGCTCCTCTCAGATTCCAGAACTTTCTGCCGCAGAAATGTGAGGAACATGTGTTTTTTTAGCTAAATTTTGAGGTTTGCAAAGGATTCTGGGTAACAGAACCTGGTCCGAGCCCCGCAAGTCACCCCATCTTGGATTCCCCTAGGTCTCTAGTTTTCAGAAATGCACAGGTTTGGTAGGTTTCCCTAGGTGCCGGCTGAGCTAGAGGCCAAAATCTACAGGTAGGCACTTCGCAAAAAACACCTCTGTTTTCTTCCAAAAATGTGGATGTGTCCACGTTGCGCTTTGGGGCGTTTCCTGTCGCGGGCGCTAGTCCTACCCACACAAGTGAGGTATCATTTTTATCGGGAGACTTGGGGGAACGCTGGGTGGAAGGAAATTTGTGGCTCCTCTCAGATTCCAGAACTTTCTGCCGCAGAAATGTGAGGAACATGTGTTTTTTTAGCCAAATTTTGAGGTTTGCAAAGGATTCTGGGTAACAGAACCTGGTCCGAGCCCCGCAAGTCACCCCATCTTGGATTCCCCTACGTCTCTAGTTTTCAGAAATGCACAGGTTTGGTAGGTTTCCCTAGGTGCCGGCTGAGCTAGAGGCCAAAATCTACAGGTAGGCACTTCGCAAAAAACACCTCTGTTTTCTTCCAAAAATGTGGATCTGTCCACGTTGCTCTTTGGGGCGTTTCCTGTCGCGGGCGCTAGGCCTACCCACACAAGTGAGGTATCATTTTTATCGGGAGACATGGGGGAAAGCTGGGTGGAAGGAAATTTGTGGCTCCTCTCAGATTCCAGAACTTTCTGCCACAGAAATGTGAGGAACATGTGTTTTTTTAGCCAAATTTTGAGGTTTGCAAAGGATTCTGGGTAACAGAACCTGGTCCTAGCCCCGCAAGTCACCCCATCTTCGATTCCCCTAGGTCTCTAGTTTTCAGAAATGCACAGGTTTGGTAGGTTTCCCTAGGTGCCGGCTGAGCTAGAGGCTAAAATCTACAGGTAGGCACTTCGCAAAAAACACCTCTGTTTTCTTCCAAAAATGTGGATGTGTCCACGTTGCGCTTTGGGGCGTTTCCTGTCGCGGGCGCTAGTCCTACCCACACAAGTGAGGTATCATTTTTATCGGGAGACTTGGGGGAACGCTGGGTGGAAGGAAATTTGTGGCTCCTCTCAGATTCCAGAACTTTCTGCCGCAGAAATGTGAGGAACATGTGTTTTTTTAGCCAAATTTTGAGGTTTGCAAAGGATTCTGGGTAACAGAACCTGGTCTGAGCCCCGCAAGTCACCCCATCTTCGATTCCCCTAGGTCTCTAGTTTTCAGAAAATCACAGGTTTGGTAGGTTTCCCTAGGTGCCGGCTGAGCTAGAGGCCAAAATCTACAGGTAGGCACTTCGCAAAAAACACCTCTGTTTTCTTCCAAAAATGTGGATGTGTCCACGTTGCGCTTTGGGGCGTTTCCTGTCGGGGGCGCTAGGCCTACCAACACAAGTGAGGTATCATTTTTATCGGGAGACTTGGGGGAACGCTGGGTGGAAGGAAATTTGTGGCTCCTCTCAGATTCCAGAACTTTCTGCCGCAGAAATGTGAGGAACATGTGTTTTTTTAGCCAAATTTTGAGGTTTGCAAAGGATTCTGGGTAACAGAACCTGGTCCGAGCCCCGCAAGTCACCCCATCTTGGATTCCCCTAGTCTCTAGTTTTCAGAAATGCACAGGTTTCGTAGGTTTCCCTAGGTGCCGGCTGAGCTAGAGGCCAAAATCTACAGGTAGGCACTTCGCAAAAAACACCTCTGTTTTCTTCCAAAAAGGTGGATGTGTCCACGTTGCGCTTTGGGGCGTTTCCTGTCGCGGGCGCTAGTCCTACCCACACAAGTGAGGTATCATTTTTATCGGGAGACTTGGGGGAACGCTGGGTGGAAGGAAATTTGTGGCTCCTCTCAGATTCCAGAACTTTCTGCCACAGAAATGTGAGGAACATGTGTTTTTTTAGCCAAATTTTGAGGTTTGCAAAGGATTCTGGGTAACAGAACCTGGTCCGAGCCCTGCAAGTCACCCCATCTTCTATTCCCCTAGGTCTCTAGTTTTCAGAAATGCACAGGTTTGGTAGGTTTCCCTAGGTGCCGGCTGAGCTAGAGGCCAAAATCTACAGGTAGGCACTTCGCAAAAAACACCTCTGTTTTCTTCCAAAAATGTGGATGTGTCCACGTTGCGCTTTGGGGCGTTTCCTGTCGCGGGCGCTAGTCCTACCCACACAAGTGAGGTATCATTTTTATCGGGAGACTTGGGGGAACGCTGGGTGGAAGGAAATTTGTGTCTCCTCTCAGATTCCAGAACTTTCTGCCGCAGAAATGTGAGGAACATGTGTTTTTTTAGCCAAATTTTGAGGTTTGCAAAGGATTCTGGGTAACAGAACCTGGTCCGAGCCCCGCAAGTCACCCCATCTTGGATTCCCCTAGGTCTCTAGTTTTCAGAAATGCACAGGTTTGGTAGGTTTCCCTAGGTGCCGGCTGAGCTAGAGGCCAAAATCTACAGGTAGGCACTTCGCAAAAAACACCTCTGTTTTCTTCCAAAAATGTGGATGTGTCCACGTTGCGCTTTGGGGCGTTTCCTGTCGCGGGCGCTAGTCCTACCCACACAAGTGAGGTATCATTTTTATCGGGAGACTTGGGGGAAGGCTGGGTGGAAGGAAATTTGTGGCTCCTCTCAGATTCCACAACTTTCTGCCACAGAAATGTGAGGAACATGTGTTTTTTTAGCCAAATTTTGAGGTTTGCAAAGGATTCTGGGTAACAGAACCTGGTCCGAGCCCCGCAAGTCACCCCATCTTGGATTCCCCTAGGTCTCTAGTTTTCAGAAATGCACAGGTTTGGTAGGTTTCCCTAGGTGCCGGCTGAGCTAGAGGCCAAAATCTACAGGTAGGCACTTCGCAAAAAACACCTCTGTTTTCTTCCAAAAATGTGGATGTGTCCACGTTGCGCTTTGGGGCGTTTCATGTCGCGGGCGCTAGTCCTACCCACACAAGTGAGGTATCATTTTTATCGGGAGACTTGGGGGAAGTCTGGGTGGAAGGAAATTTGTGGCTCCTCTCAGATTCCAGAACTTTCTGCCACAGAAATGTGAGGAACATGTGTTTTTTTAGCCAAATTTTGAGGTTTGCAAAGGATTCTGGGTAACAGAACCTGGTCCGAGCCCCGCAAGTCACCCCATCTTGGATTCCCCTAGGTCTCTAGTTTTCAGAAATGCACAGGTTTGGTAGGTTTCCCTAGGTGCCGGCTGAGATAGAGGCCAAAATCTACAGGTAGGCACTTCGCAAAAAACACCTCTGTTTTCTTCCAAAAATGTGGATGTGTCCACGTTGCGCTTTGGGGCGTTTCCTGTCGGGGGCGCTAGGCCTACCAACACAAGTGAGGTATCATTTTTATCGGGAGACTTAGGGGAACGCTGGGTGGAAGGAAATTTGTGGCTCCTCTCAGTTTCCAGAACTTTCTGCCACAGAAATGTGAGGAACATGTGTTTTTTTAGCCAAATTTTGAGGTTTGCAAAGGATTCTGGGTAACAGAACCTGGTCCGAGCCCCGCAAGTCACCCCATCTTGGATTCCCCTAGGTCTCTAGTTTTCAGAAATGCACAGGTTTGGTAGGTTTCCCTAGGTGCCGGCTGAGCTAGAGGCCAAAATCTACAGGTAGGCACTTCGCAAAAAACACCTCTGTTTTCTTCCAAAAATTTGGATGTGTCCACGTTGCGCTTTGGGGCATTTCCTGTCGCGGGCGCTAGGCCTACCCACACAAGTGAGGTATCATTTTTATCGGGAGACTTGGGGGAACGCTGGGTGGAAGGAAATTTGTGGCTCCTCTCAGATTCCAGAACTTTCTGCCGCAGAAATGTGAGGAACATGTGTTTTTTTAGCCAAATTTTGAGGTTTGCAAAGGATTCTGGGTAACAGAACCTGGTCCGAGCCCCGCAAGTCACCCCTTCTTGGATTCCCCTAGGTCTCTAGTTTTCAAAAATGCACAGGTTTGGTAGGTTTCCCTAGGTGCCGGCTGAGCTAGAGGCAAAAATCTACAGGTAGGCACTTCGCAAAAAACACCTCTGTTTTCTTCCAAAAATGTGGATGTGTCCACGTTGCGCTTTGGGGCGTTTCCTGTCGCGGGCGCTAGTCCTACCCACACAAGTGAGGTATCATTTTTATCGGGAGACTTGGGGGAACGCTGGGTGGAAGGAAATTTGTGGCTCCTCTCAGATTCCAGAACTTTCTGCCACAGAAATGTGAGGAACATGTGTTTTTTTAGCCAAATTTTGAGGTTTGCAAAGGATTCTGGGTAACAGAACCTGGTCTGAGCCCCGCAAGTCACCCCATCTTCGATTCCCCTAGGTCTCTAGTTTTCAGAAAATCACAGGTTTGGTAGGTTTCCCTAGGTGCCGGCTGAGCTAGAGGCCAAAATCTACAGGTAGGCACTTCGCAAAAAACACCTCTGTTTTCTTCCAAAAATGTGGATGTGTCCACGTTGCGCTTTGGGGCGTTTCCTGTCGGGGGCGCTAGGCCTACCAACACAAGTGAGGTATCATTTTTATCGGGAGACTTGGGGGAACGCTGGGTGGAAGGAAATTTGTGGCTCCTCTCAGATTCCAGAACTTTCTGCCACAGAAATGTGAGGAACATGTGTTTTTTTAGCCAAATTTTGAGGTTTGCAAAGGATTCTGGGTAACAGAACCTGGTCCGAGCCCCGCAAGTCACCCCATCTTCGATTCCCCTAGGTCTCTAGTTTTCAGAAATGCACAGTTTTGGTAGGTTTCCCTAGGTGCCGGCTGAGCTAGAGGCCAAAATCTACAGGTAGGCACTTCTCAAAAAACACCTCTGTTTTCTTCCAAAAATGTGGATGTGTCCACGTTGCGCTTTGGGGCGTTACCTGTCGCAGGCGCTAGGCCTACCCACACAAGTGAGGTATCATTTTTATCGGGAGACTTGGGGGAACGCTGGGTGGAAGGAAATTTGTGGCTCCTCTCAGATTCCAGAACTTTCTGCCACAGAAATGTGAGGAACATGTGTTTTTTTAGCCAAATTTTGAGGTTTGCAAAGGATTCTGGGTAACAGAACCTGGTCCGAGCCCCGCAAGTCACCCCATCTTGGATTCCCCTAGGTCTCTAGTTTTCAGAAATGCACAGGTTTGGTAGGTTTCCCTAGGTGCCGGCTGAGCTAGAGGCCAAAATCTACAGGTAGGCACTTCGCAAAAAACACCTCTGTTTTCTTCCAAAAATGTGGATGTGTCCACGTTGCGCTTTGGGGCGTTTCCTGTCGCGGGCGCTAGTCCTACCCACACAAGTGAGGTATCATTTTTATCGGGAGACTTGGGGGAACGCTGGGTGGAAGGAAATTTGTGGCTCCTCTCAGATTCCAGAACTTTCTGCCACAGAAATGTGAGGAACATGTGTTTTTTTAGCAAAATGTTGAGGTTTGCAAAGGATTCTGGGTAACAGAACCTGGTCCGTGCCCCGCAAGTCACCCCATCTTGCATTCCCCTAGGTCTCTCGTTTTCAGAAATGCACAGGTTTGGTAGGTTTCCCTAGGTGCCGGCTGAGCTAGAGGCCAAAATCTAGAGGTAGGCACTTCGCAAAAAAAAACTCTGTTTTCTTCATAAAATTTGGATGTGTCCACGTTGCGCTTTGGGGCGTTTCCTGTCGCGGGCGCTAGGCCTACCCAAACAAGTGAGGTATCATTTTTATCGGGAGACTTGGGGGAACGCTGGGTGGAAGGAAATTTGTGGCTCCTCTCAGATTCCAGAACTTTCTGCCACAGAAATGTGAGGAACATGTGTTTTTTTAGCCAAATTTTGAGGTTTGCAAAGGATTCTGGGTAACAGAACCTGGTCCGAGCCCCGCAAGTCACCCCATCTTCGATTCCCCTAGGTCTCTAGTTTTTAGAAATGCACAGTTTTGGTAGGTTTCCCTAGGTGCCGGCTGAGCTAGAGGCCAAAATCTACAGGTAGGCACTTCTCAAAAAACACCTCTGTTTTCTTCCAAAAATGTGGATGTGTCCACGTTGCGCTTTGGGGCGTTACCTGTCGCAGGCGCTAGGCCTACCCACACAAGTGAGGTATCATTTTTATCGGGAGACTTGGGGGAACGCTGGGTGGAAGGAAATTTGTGGCTCCTCTCAGATTCCAGACCTTTCTGCCACAGAAATGTGAGGAACATGTGTTTTTTTAGCCACATTTTGAGGTTTGCAAAGGATTCTGGGTAACAGAACCTGGTCAGAGCCCCGCAAGTTACCCCATCTTGGATTCCCCTGGGTCTCTAGTTTTCAGAAATGCACAGGTTTGGTAGGTTTCCCTAGGTGCCGGCTGAGCTAGAGGCCAAAATCTACAGGTAGGCACTTCGCAAAAAACACCTCTGTTTTCTTTCAAAAATTTGGATGTGTGCACGTTGCACTTTGGGGCGTTTCCTGTCGCGGGCGCTAGGCCTACCCACACAAGTGAGGTATCATTTTTATCAGGAGACTTGGGGGAACACTGGGTGGAAGGAAATTTGTGGCTCCTCTCAGATTCCAGAACTTTCTGCCACAGAAATGTGAGGAACATGTGTTTTTTTAGCCAAATTTTGAGGTTTGCAAAGGATTCTGGGTAACAGAACCTGGTCCGAGCCCCGCAAGTCACCCCATCTTCGATTCCCCTAGGTCTCTAGTTTTCAGAAATGCACAGTTTTGGTAGGTTTCCCTAGGTGCCGGCTGAGCTAGAGGCCAAAATCTACAGGTAGGCACTTCTCAAAAAACACCTCTGTTTTCTTCCAAAAATGTGGATGTGTCCACGTTGCGCTTTGGGGCGTTTCCTGTCGCGGGCGCTAGTCCTACCAACACAAGTGAGGTATCATTTTTATCGGGAGACTTGGGGGAACGCTGGGTGGAAGGAAATTTGTGGCTCCTCTCAGATTCCAGAACTTTCTGCCGCAGAAATGTGAGGAACATGTGTTTTTTTAGCCAAATTTTGAGGTTTGCAAAGGATTCTGGGTAACAGAACCTGGTCCGAGCCCCGCAAGTCACCCCATCTTCGATTCCCCTAGGTCTCTAGTTTTCAGAAATGCACAGTTTTGGTAGGTTTCCCTAGGTGCCGGCTGAGCTAGAGGCCAAAATCTACAGGTAGGCACTTCTCAAAAAACACCTCTGTTTTCTTCCAAAAATGTGGATGTGTCCACGTTGCGCTTTGGGGCGTTACCTGTCGCAGGCGCTAGGCCTACCCACACAAGTGAGGTATCATTTTTATCGGGAGACTTGGGGGAACGCTGGGTGGAAGGAAATTTGTGGCTCCTCTCAGATTCCAGAACTTTCTGCCACAGAAATGTGAGGAACATGTGTTTTTTTAGCCAAATTTTGAGGTTTGCAAAGGATTCTGGGTAACAGAACCTCGTCCGAGCCCCGCAAGTCACCCCATCTTGGATTCCCCTAGGTCTCTAGTTTTCAGAAATGCACAGGTTTGGTAGGTTTCCCTAGGTGCCGGCTGAGCTAGAGGCCAAAATCTACAGGTAGGCACTTCGCAAAAAACACCTCTGTTTTCTTCCAAAAATGTGGATGTGTCCACGTTGCGCTTTGGGGCGTTTCCTGTCGCGGGCGCTAGTCCTACCCACACAAGTGAGGTATCATTTTTATCGGGAGACTTGGGGGAAGGCTGGGTGGAAGGAAATTTGTGGCTCCTCTCAGATTCCAGAACTTTCTGCCACAGAAATGTGAGGAACATGTGTTTTTTTAGCCAAATGTTGAGGTTTGCAAAGGATTCTGGGTAACAGAACCTGGTCCGTGCCCCGCAAGTCACCCCATCTTGCATTCCCCTAGGTCTCTAGTTTTCAGAAATGCACAGGTTTGGTAGGTTTCCCTAGGTGCCGGCTGAGCTAGAGGCCAAAATCTAGAGGTAGGCACTTCGCAAAAAAAAACTCTGTTTTCTTCATAAAATTTGGATGTGTCCACGTTGCGCTTTGGGGCGTTTCCTGTCGCGGGCGCTAGGCCTACCCAAACAAGTGAGGTATCATTTTTATCGGGAGACTTGGGGGAACGCTGGGTGGAAGGAAATTTGTGGCTCCTCTCAGATTCCAGAACTTTCTGCCACAGAAATGTGAGGAACATGTGTTTTTTTAGCCAAATTTTGACATTTGCAAAGGATTCTGGGTAACAGAACCTGGTCCGAGCCCCGCAAGTCACCCCATCTTCGATTCCCCTAGGTCTCTAGTTTTCAGAAATGCACAGTTTTGGTAGGTTTCCCTAGGTGCCGGCTGAGCTAGAGGCCAAAATCTACAGGTAGGCACTTCTCAAAAAACACCTCTGTTTTCTTCCAAAAATGTGGATGTGTCCACGTTGCGCTTTGGGGCGTTACCTGTCGCAGGCGCTAGGCCTACCCACACAAGTGAGGTATCATTTTTATCGGGAGACTTGGGGGAACGCTGGGTGGAAGGAAATTTGTGGCTCCTCTCAGATTCCAGACCTTTCTGCCACAGAAATGTGAGGAACATGTGTTTTTTTAGCCAAATTTTGAGGTTTGCAAAGGATTCTGGGTAACAGAACCTGGTCAGAGCCCCGCAAGTTACCCCATCTTGGATTCCCCTGGGTCTCTAGTTTTCAGAAATGCACAGGTTTGGTAGGTTTCCCTAGGTGCCGGCTGAGCTAGAGGCCAAAATCTACAGGTAGGCACTTCGCAAAAAACACCTCTGTTTTCTTTCAAAAATTTGGATGTGTGCACGTTGCACTTTGGGGCGTTTCCTGTCGCGGGCGCTAGGCCTACCCACACAAGTGAGGTATCATTTTTATCAGGAGACTTGGGGGAACACTGGGTGGAAGGAAATTTGTGGCTCCTCTCAGATTCCAGAACTTTCTGCCACAGAAATGTGAGGAACATGTGTTTTTTTAGCCAAATTTTGAGGTTTGCAAAGGATTCTGGGTAACAGAACCTGGTCCGAGCCCCGCAAGTCACCCCATCTTCGATTCCCCTAGGTCTCTAGTTTTCAGAAATGCACAGTTTTGGTAGGTTTCCCTAGGTGCCGGCTGAGCTAGAGGCCAAAATCTACAGGTAGGCACTTCTCAAAAAACACCTCTGTTTTCTTCCAAAAATGTGGATGTGTCCACGTTGCGCTTTGGGGCGTTTCCTGTCGCGGGCGCTAGTCCTACCCACACAAGTGAGGTATCATTTTTATCGGGAGACTTGGGGGAACGCTGGGTGGAAGGAAATTTGTGGCTCCTCTCAGATTCCAGAACTTTCTGCCACAGAAATGTGAGGAACATGTGTTTTTTTAGCCAAATTTTGAGGTTTGCAAAGGATTCTGGGTAACAGAACCTGGTCCGAGCCCCGCAAGTCACCCCATCTTGGATTCCCCTAGGTCTCTAGTTTTCAGAAATGCACAGGTTTGGTAGGTTTCCCTAGGTGCCGGCTGAGCTAGAGGCCAAAATCTAGAGGTAGGCACTTCGCAAAAAACACCTCTGTTTTCTTCCAAAAATGTGGATGTGTCCACGTTGCGCTTTGGGGCGTTTCCTGTCGGGGGCGCTAGGCCTACCCACACAAGTGAGGTATCATTTTTATCGGGAGACTTGGGGGAACGCTGGGTGGAAGGAAATTTGTGGCTCCTCTCAGATTCCAGAACTTTCTGCCGCAGAAATGTGAGGAACATGTGTTTTTTTAGCCAAATTTTGAGGTTTGCAAAGGATTCTGGGTAACAGAACCTGGTCTGAGCCCCGCAAGTCACCCCATCTTCGATTCCCCTAGGTCTCTAGTTTTCAGAAAATCACAGGTTTGGTAGGTCTCCCTAGGTGCCGGCTGAGCTAGAGGCCAAAATCTACAGGTAGGCACTTCGCAAAAAACACCTCTGTTTTCTTCCAAAAATGTGGATGTGTCCACGTTGCGCTTTGGGGCGTTTCCTGTCGGGGGCGCTAGGCCTAACAACACAAGTGAGGTATCATTTTTATCGGGAGACTTGGGGGAACGCTGGGTGGAAGGAAATTTGTGGCTCCTCTCAGATTCCAGAACTTTCTGCCACAGAAATGTGAGGAACATGTGTTTTTTTAGCCAAATTTTGAGGTTTGCAAAGGATTCTGGGTAACAGAACCTGGTCCGAGGCCCGCAAGTCACCCCATCTTGGATTCCCCTAGGTCTCTAGTTTTCAGAAATGCACAGGTTTGGTAGGTTTCCCTAGGTGCCGGCTGAGCTAGAGGCTAAAATCTACAGGTAGGCACTTCGCAAAAAACACCTCTGTTTTCTTCCAAATATTTGGATGTGTCCACGTTGCGCTTTGGGGCGTTTCCTGTCGCGGGCGCTAGTCCTACCCACACAAGTGAGGTATCATTTTTATCGGGAGACTTGGGGGAAAGCTGGGTGGAAGGAAATTTGTGGCTCCTCTCAGATTCCAGAACTTTCTGCCGCAGAAATGTGAGGAACATGTGTTTTTTTAGCCAAATTTTGAGGTTTGCAAAGGATTCTGGGTAACAGAACCTGGTCCGAGCCCCGCAAGTCACCCCATCTTGGATTCCCCTAGGTCTCTAGTTTTCAGAAATGCACAGGTTTGGTAGGTTTCCCTAGGTGCCGGCTGAGCTAGAGGCCAAAATCTACAGGTAGGCACTTCGCAAAAAACACCTCTGTTTTCTTCCAAAAATTTGGATGTGTCCACGTTGCTCTTTGGGGCGTTTCCTGTCGCGGGCGCTAGTCCTACCCACACAAGTGAGGTATCATTTTTATCGGAAGACTTGGGGGAAGGCTGGGTGGAAGGAAATTTGTGGCTCCTCTCAGATTCCAGAACTTTCTGCCACAGAAATGTGAGGAACATGTGTTTTTTTAGCCAAATTTTGAGGTTTGCAAAGGATTCTGGGTAACAGAACCTGGTCCGAGCCCCGCAAGTCACTCCATCTTCGATTCCCCTAGGTCTCTAGTTTTCAGAAATGCACAGGTTTGGTAGGTTTCCCTAGGTGCCGGCTGAGCTAGAGGCCAAAATCTACAGGTAGGCACTTCGCAAAAAACACCTCTGTTTTCTTCCAAAAATGTGGATGTGTCCACGTTGCGCTTTGGGGCGTTTCCTGTCGGGGGCGCTAGGCCTACCAACACAAGTGAGGTATAATTTTTATCGGGAGACTTGGGGGAACGCTGGGTGGAAGGAAATTTGTGGCTCCTCTCAGATTCCAGAACTTTCTGCCGCAGAAATGTGAGGAACATGTGTTTTTTTAGCCAAATTTTGAGGTTTGCAAAGGATTCTGGGTAACAGAACCTGGTCCGGGCCCCGCAAGTCACCCCTTCTTGGATTCCCCTAGGTCTCTAGTTTTCAGAAATGCACAGGTTTGGTAGGTTTCCCTAGGTGCCGGCTGAGCTAGAGGCCAAAATCTACAGGTAGGCACTTCGCAAAAAACACCTCTGTTTTCTTCCAAAAATTTGGATGTGTCCACGTTGCGCTTTGGGGCGTTTCCTGTCACGGGCGCTAGGCCTACCCACACAAGTGAGGTATCATTTTTGTCGGGAGATTTGTGGGAACGCTGGGTGGAAGGAAATTTGCGGCTCCTCTCAGATTCCAGAACTTTCTACCACAGAAATGTGAGGAACATGTGTTTTTTTTAGACAAATGTTGAGGTTTGCAAAGGATTCTGGGTAACAGAACCTGGTCCGAGCCCCGCAAGTCACCCCTTCTTGGATTCCCCTAGGTCTCTAGTTTTCAGAAATGCACAGGTTTGGTAGGTTTCCCTAGGTGCCGGCTGAGCTAGAGGCAAAAATCTACAGGTAGGCACTTCGCAAAAAACACCTCTGTTTTCTTCCAAAAATGTGGATGTGTCCACGTTGCGCTTTGGGGCGTTTCCTGTTGCGGGCGCTAGTCCTACCCACACAAGTGAGGTATCATTTTTATCGGGAGACTTGGGGGAACGCTGGGTGGAAGGAAATTTGTGGCTCCTCTCAGATTCCAGAACTTTCTGCCACAGAAATGTGAGGAACATGTGTTTTTTTAGCCAAATTTTGAGGTTTGCAAAGGATTCTGGGTAACAGAACCTAGTCTGAGCCCCGCAAGTCACCCCATCTTCGATTCCCCTAGGTCTCTAGTTTTCAGAAAATCACAGGTTTGGTAGGTCTCCCTAGGTGCCGGCTGAGCTAGAGGCCAAAATCTACAGGTAGGCACTTCGCAAAAAACACCTCTGTTTTCTTCCAAAAATGTGGATGTGTCCACGTTGCGCTTTGGGGCGTTTCCTGTCGGGGGCGCTAGGCCTAACAACACAAGTGAGGTATCATTTTTATCGGGAGACTTGGGGGAACGCTGGGTGGAAGGAAATTTGTGGCTCCTCTCAGATTCCAGAACTTTCTGCCACAGAAATGTGAGGAACATGTGTTTTTTTAGCCAAATTTTGAGGTTTGCAAAGGATTCTGGGTAACAGAACCTGGTCCGAGCCCCGCAAGTCACCCCATCTTGGATTCCCCTAGGTCTCTAGTTTTCAGAAATGCACAGGTTTGGTAGGTTTCCCTAGGTGCCGGCTGAGCTAGAGGCCAAAATCTACAGGTAGGCACTTCGCAAAAAACACCTCTGTTTTCTTCCAAAAATTTGGATGTGTCCACGTTGCTCTTTGGGGCGTTTCCTGTCGCGGGCGCTAGTCCTACCCACACAAGTGAGGTATCATTTTTATCGGAAGACTTGGGGGAAGGCTGGGTGGAAGGAAATTTGTGGCTCCTCTCAGATTCCAGAACTTTCTGCCACAGAAATGTGAGGAACATGTGTTTTTTTAGCCAATTTTTGAGGTTTGCAAAGGATTCTGGGTAACAGAACCTGGTCCGAGCCCCGCAAGTCACTCCATCTTCGATTCCCCTAGGTCTCTAGTTTTCAGAAATGCACAGGTTTGGTAGGTTTCCCTAGGTGCCGGCTGAGCTAGAGGCCAAAATCTACAGGTAGGCACTTCGCAAAAAACACCTCTGTTTTCTTCCAAAAATGTGGATGTGTCCACGTTGCGCTTTGGGGCGTTTCCTGTCGGGGGCGCTAGGCCTACCAACACAAGTGAGGTATCATTTTTATCGGGAGACTTGGGGGAACGCTGGGTGGAAGGAAATTTGTGGCTCCTCTCAGATTCCAGAACTTTCTGCCGCAGAAATGTGAGGAACATGTGTTTTTTTAGCCAAATTTTGAGGTTTGCAAAGGATTCTGGGTAACAGAACCTGGTCCGAGCCCCGCAAGTCACCCCATCTTGGATTCCCCTAGTCTCTAGTTTTCAGAAATGCACAGGTTTCGTAGGTTTCCCTAGGTGCCGGCTGAGCTAAAGGCCAAAATCTACAGGTAGGCACTTCGCAAAAAACACCTCTGTTTTCTTCCAAAAAGGTGGATGTGTCCACATTGCGCTTTGGGGCGTTTCCTGTCGCGGGCGCTAGTCCTACCCACACAAGTGAGGTATCATTTTTATCGGGAGACTTGGGGGAACGCTGGGTGGAAGGAAATTTGTGGCTCCTCTCAGATTCCAGAACTTTCTGCCACAGAAATGTGAGGAACATGTGTTTTTTTAGCCAAATTTTGAGGTTTGCAAAGGATTCTGGGTAACAGAACCTGGTCCGAGCCCTGCAAGTCACCCCATCTTCTATTCCCCTAGGTCTCTAGTTTTCAGAAATGCACAGGTTTGGTAGGTTTCCCTAGGTGCCGGCTGAGCTAGAGGCCAAAATCTACAGGTAGGCACTTCGCAAAAAACACCTCTGTTTTCTTCCAAAAATGTGGATGTGTCCACGTTGCGCTTTGGGGCGTTTCCTGTCGCGGGCGCTAGTCCTACCCACACAAGTGAGGTATCATTTTTATCGGGAGACTTGGGGGAACGCTGGGTGGAAGGAAATTTGTGGCTCCTCTCAGATTCCAGAACTTTCTGCCGCAGAAATGTGAGGAACATGTGTTTTTTTAGCCAAATTTTGAGGTTTGCAAAGGATTCTGGGTAACAGAACCTGGTCCGAGCCCCGCAAGTCACCCCATCTTGGATTCCCCTAGGTCTCTAGTTTTCAGAAATGCACAGGTTTGGTAGGTTTCCCTAGGTGCCGGCTGAGCTAGAGGCCAAAATCTACAGGTAGGCACTTCGCAAAAAACACCTCTGTTTTCTTCCAAAAATGTGGATGTGTCCACGTTGCGCTTTGGGGCGTTTCCTGTCGCGGGCGCTAGTCCTACCCACACAAGTGAGGTATCATTTTTATCGGGAGACTTGGGGGAAGTCTGGGTGGAAGGAAATTTGTGGCTCCTCTCAGATTCCAGAACTTTCTGCCACAGAAATGTGAGGAACATGTGTTTTTTTAGCCAAATTTTGAGGTTTGCAAAGGATTCTGGGTAACAGAACCTGGTCCAAGCCCCGCAAGTCACCCCATCTTGGATTCCCCTAGGTCTCTAGTTTTCAGAAATGCACAGGTTTGGTAGGTTTCCCTAGGTGCCGGCTGAGCTAGAGGCCAAAATCTACAGGTAGGCACTTCGCAAAAAACACCTCTGTTTTCATCCAAAAATGTGGATGTGTCCACGTTGCGCTTTGGGGCGTTTCCTGTCGGGGGCGCTAGGCCTACCAACACAAGTGAGGTATCATTTTTATCGGGAGACTTAGGGGAACGCTGGGTGGAAGGAAATTTGTGGCTTCTCTCAGATTCCAGAACTTTCTGCCACAGAAATGTGAGGAACATGTGTTTTTTTAGCCAAATTTTGAGGTTTGCAAAGGATTCTGGGTAACAGAACCTGGTCCGAGCCCCGCAAGTCACCCCATCTTGGATTCCCCTAGGTCTCTAGTTTTCAGAAATGCACAGGTTTGGTAGGTTTCCCTAGGTGCCGGCTGAGCTAGTGGCCAAAATCTACAGGTAGGCACTTCGCAAAAAACACCTCTGTTTTCTTTCAAAAATTTGGATGTGTCCACGTTGCACTTTGGGGCGTTTCCTGTCGCGGGCGCTAGGCCTACCCACACAAGTGAGGTATCATTTTTATCAGGAGACTTGGGGGAACACTGGGTGGAAGGAAATTTGTGGCTCCTCTCAGATTCCAGAACTTTCTGCCACAGAAATGTGAGGAACATGTGTTTTTTTAGCCAAATTTTGAGGTTTGCAAAGGATTCTGGGTAACAGAACCTGGTCCGAGCCCCGCAAGTCACCCCATCTTCGATTCCCCTAGGTCTCTAGTTTTCAGAAATGCACAGTTTTGGTAGGTTTCCCTAGGTGCCGGCTGAGCTAGAGGCCAAAATCTACAGGTAGGCACTTCGCAAAAAACACCTCTGTTTTCTTCCAAAAATGTGGATGTGTCCACGTTGCGCTTTGGGGCGTTTCATGTCGCGGGCGCTAGTCCTACCCACACAAGTGAGGTATCATTTTTATCGGGAGACTTGGGGGAACGCTGGGTGGAAGGAAATTTGTGGCTCCTCTCAGATTCCAGAACTTTCTGCCACAGAAATGTGAGGAACATGTGTTTTTTTAGCCAAATTTTGAGGTTTGCAAAGGATTCTGGGTAACAGAACCTGGTCCGAGCCCCGCAAGTCACCCCATCTTGGATTCCCCTAGGTCTCTAGTTTTCAGAAATGCACAGGTTTGGTAGGTTTCCCTAGGTGCCGGCTGAGCTAGAGGCCAAAATCTAGAGGTAGGCACTTCGCAAAAAACACCTCTGTTTTCTTCCAAAAATGTGGATGTGTCCACGTTGCGCTTTGGGGCGTTTCCTGTCGGGGGCGCTAGGCCTACCCACACAAGTGAGGTATCATTTTTATCGGGAGACTTGGGGGAACGCTGGGTGGAAGGAAATTTGTGGCTCCTCTCAGATTCCAGAACTTTCTGCCGCAGAAATGTGAGGAACATGTGTTTTTTAGCCAAATTTTGAGGTTTGCAAAGGATTCTGGGTAACAGAACCTGGTCAGAGCCCAGCAAGTCACCCCATCTTGGATTCCCCTAGGTCTCTAGTTTTCAGAAATGCACAGGTTTGCTAGGTTTCCCTAGGTGCCAGCTGAGCTAGAGGCCAAAATCTACAGGTAGGCACTTCGCAAAAAACACCTCTGTTTTCTTCCAAAAATTTGGATGTGTCCACGTTGCGCTTTGGGGCGTTTCCTGTCACGGGCGCTAGGCCTACCCACACAAGTGAGGTATCATTTTTATCGGGAGATTTGTGGGAACGCTGGGTGGTAGGAAATTTGTGGCTCCTCTCAGATTCCAGAACTTTCTACCACAGAAATGTGAGGAACATGTGTTTTTTTAGACAAATGTTGAGGTTTGCAAAGGATTCTGGGTAACAGAACCTGGTCCGTGCCCCGCAAGTCACCCCATCTTGCATTCCCCTAGGTCTCTAGTTTTCAGAAATGCACAGGTTTGATAGGTTTCCCTAGGTGCCGGCTGAGCTAGAGGCCAAAATCTAGAGGTAGGCACTTCGCAAAAAACACCTCTGTTTTCTTCCAAAAATTTGGATGTGTCCACGTTGCGCTTTGGGGCATTTCCTGTCGCGGGCGCTAGGCCTACCCACACAAGTGAGGTATCATTTTTATCGGGAGACTTGGGGGAACGCTGGGTGGAAGGAAATTTGTGGCTCCTCTCAGATTCCAGAACTTTCTGCCGCAGAAATGTGAGGAACATGTGTTTTTTTAGCCAAATTTTGAGGTTTGCAAAGGATTCTGGGTAACAGAACCTGGTCCGAGCCCCGCAAGTCACCCCTTCTTGGATTCCCCTAGGTCTCTAGTTTTCAGAAATGCACAGGTTTGGTAGGTTTCCCTAGGTGCCGGCTGAGCTAGAGGCCAAAATCTACAGGTAGGCACTTCGCAAAAAATACCTCTGTTTTCTTCCAAAAATGTGGATGTGTCCACGTTGCGCTTTGGGGCGTTTCCTGTCGCGGGCGCTAGTCCTACCCACACAAGTGAGGTATCATTTTTATCGGGAGACTTGGGGGAACGCTGGGTGGAAGGAAATTTGTGGCTCCTCTCAGATTCCAGAACTTTCTGCCACAGAAATGTGAGGAACATGTGTTTTTTTAGCCAAATTTTGAGGTTTGCAAAGGATTCTGGGTAACAGAACCTGGTCTGAGTCCCGCAAGTCACCCCATCTTCGATTCCCCTAGGTCTCTAGTTTTCAGAAATGCACAGGTTTGGTAGGTTTCCCTAGGTGCCGGCTGAGCTAGAGGCCAAAATCTACAGGTAGGCACTTCGCAAAAAACACCTCTGTTTTCTTCCAAAAATGTGGATGTGTCCACGTTGCGCTTTGGGGCGTTTCCTGTCGGGGGCGCTAGGCCTACCAACACAAGTGAGGTATCATTTTTATCGGGAGACTTGGGGGAACGCTGGGTGGAAGGAAATTTGTGGCTCCTCTCAGATTCCAGAACTTTCTGCCACAGAAATGTGAGGAACATGTGTTTTTTTAGCCAAATTTTGAAGTTTGCAAAGGATTCTGGGTAACAGAACCTGGTCCGAGCCCCGCAAGTCACCCCATCTTGGATTCCCCTAGGTCTCTAGTTTTCAGAAATGCACAGGTTTGGTAGGTTTCCCTAGGTGCCGGCTGAGCTAGAGGCTAAAATCTACAGGTAGGCACTTCGCAAAAAACACCTCTGTTTTCTTCCAAAAATGTGGATGTGTCCACGTTGCGCTTTGGGGCGTTTCCTGTCGCGGGCGCTAGTCCTACCCACACAAGTGAGGTATCATTTTTATCGGGAGACTTGGGGGAACGCTGGGTGGAAGGAAATTTGTGGCTCCTCTCAGATTCCAGAACTTTCTGCCGCAGAAATGTGAGGAACATGTGTTTTTTTTAGCCAAATTTTGAGGTTTGCAAAGGATTCTGGGTAACAGAACCTGGTCCGAGCCCCGCAAGTCACCCCATCTTGGATTCCCCTAGGTCTCTAGTTTTCAGAAATGCACAGGTTTGGTAGGTTTCCCTAGGTGCCGGCTGAGCTAGAGGCCAAAATCTACAGGTAGGCACTTCGCAAAAAACACCTCTGTTTTCTTCCAAAAATGTGGATGTGTCCACGTTGCTCTTTGGGGCGTTTCCTGTCGCGGGCGCTAGTCCTACCCACACAAGTGAGGTATCATTTTTATCGGGAGACTTGGGGGAAGGCTGGGTGGAAGGAAATTTGTGGCTCCTCTCAGATTCCAGAACTTTCTGCCACAGAAATGTGAGGAACATGTGTTTTTTTAGCCAAATTTTGAGGTTTGCAAAGGATTCTGGGTAACAGAACCTGGTCCGAGCCCCGCAAGTCACTCCATCTTCGATTCCCCTAGGTCTCTAGTTTTCAGAAATGCACAGGTTTGGTAGGTTTCCCTAGGTGCCGGCTGAGCGAGAGGCCAAAATCTACAGGTAGGCACTTCGCAAAAAGCACCTCTGTTTTCTTCCAAAAATGTGGATGTGTCCACGTTGCGCTTTGGGGCGTTTCCTGTCGGGGGCGCTAGGCCTACCAACACAAGTGAGGTATCATTTTTATCGGGAGACTTGGGGGAACGCTGGGTGGAAGGAAATTTGTGGCTCCTCTCAGATTCCAGAACTTTCTGCCGCAGAAATGTGAGGAACATGTGTTTTTTTAGCCAAATTTTGATGTTTGCAAAGGATTCTGGGTAACAGAACCTGGTCCGAGCCCCGCAAGTCACCCCATCTTGGATTCCCCTAGTCTCTAGTTTTCAGAAATGCACAGGTTTCGTAGGTTTCCCTAGGTGCCGGCTGAGCTAGAGGCCAAAATCTACAGGTAGGCACTTCGCAAAAAACACCTCTGTTTTCTTCCAAAAAGATGGATGTGTCCACGTTGCGCTTTGGGGCGTTTCCTGTCGCGGGCGCTAGTCCTACCCACACAAGTGAGGTATCATTTTTATCGGGAGACTTGGGGGAACGCTGGGTGGAAGGAAATTTGTGGCTCCTCTCAGATTCCAGAACTTTCTGCCACAGAAATGTGAGGAACATGTGTTTTTTTAGCCAAATTTTGAGGTTTGCAAAGGATTGTGGGTAACAGAACCTGGTCCGAGCCCCGCAAGTCACCCCATCTTGGATTCCCCTAGGTCTCTAGTTTTCAGAAATGCACAGGTTTGGTAGGTTTCCCTAGGTGCCGGCTGAGCTAGAGGCCAAAATCTACAGGTAGGCACTTCGCAAAAAACACCTCTGTTTTCTTCCAAAAATGTGGATGTGTCCACGTTGCGCTTTGGGGCGTTTCCTGTCGCGGGCGCTAGTCCTACCCACACAAGTGAGGTATCATTTTTATCGGGAGACTTGGGGGAAGGCTGGGTGGAAGGAAATTTGTGGCTCCTCTCAGATTCCAGAACTTTCTGCCACAGAAATGTGAGGAACATGTGTTTTTTTAGCCAAATTTTGAGGTTTGCAAAGGATTCTGGGTAACAGAACCTGGTCCGAGCCCCGCAAGTCACCCCATCTTGGATTCCCCTAGGTCTCTAGTTTTCAGAAATGCACAGGTTTGGTAGGTTTCCCTAGGTGCCGGCTGAGCTAGAGGCCAAAATCTACAGGTAGGCACTTCGCAAAAAACACCTCTGTTTTCTTCCAAAAATGTGGATGTGTCCACGTTGCGCTTTGGGGCGTTTCCTGTCGCGGGCGCTAGTCCTACCCACACAAGTGAGGTATCATTTTTATCGGGAGACTTGGGGGAAGGCTGGGTGGAAGGAAATTTGTGGCTCCTCTCAGATTCCAGAACTTTCTGCCACAGAAATGTGAGGAACATGTGCTTTTTTAGCCAAATTTTGAGGTTTGCAAAGGATTCTGGGTAACAGAACCTGGTCCGAGCCCCGCAAGTCACCCCATCTTGGATTCCCCTAGGTCTCTAGTTTTCAGAAATGCACAGGTTTGCTAGGTTTCCCTAGGTGCCAGCTGAGCTAGAGGCCAAAATCTACAGGTAGGCACTTCGCAAAAAACACCTCTGTTTTCTTCCAAAAATTTGGATGTGTCCACGTTGCGCTTTGGGGCGTTTCCTGTCACGGGCGCTAGGCCTACCCACACAAGTGAGGTATCATTTTTATCGGGAGATTTGTGGGAACGCTGGGTGGAAGGAAATTTGTGGCTCCTCTCAGATTCCAGAACTTTCTACCACAGAAATGTGAGGAACATGTGTTTTTTTAGACAAATGTTGAGGTTTGCAAAGGATTCTGGGTAACAGAACCTGGTCCGTGCCCCGCAAGTCACCCCATCTTGCATTCCCCTAGGTCTCTAGTTTTCAGAAATGCACAGGTTTGATAGGTTTCCCTAGGTGCCGGCTGAGCTAGAGGCCAAAATCTAGAGGTAGGCACTTCGCAAAAAACACCTCTGTTTTCTTCCAAAAATTTGAATGTGTCCACGTTGCGCTTTGGGGCGTTTCCTGTCACGGGCGCTAGGCCTACCCACACAAGTGAGGTATCATTTTTATCGGGAGATTTGTGGGAACGCTGGGTGGAAGGAAATTTGTGGCTCCTCTCAGATTCCAGAACTTTCTGCCACAGAAATGTGAGGAACATGTGTTTTTTTAGCCAAATTTTGAGGTTTGCAAAGGATTCTGGGTAACAGAACCTGGTCCGAGCCCCGCAAGTCACCCCATCTTGGATTCCCCTAGGTCTCTAGTTTTCAGAAATGCACAGGTTTGGTAGGTTTCCCTAGGTGCCGGCTGAGCTAGAGGCCAAAATCTACAGGTAGGCACTTCGCAAAAAACACCTCTGTTTTCATCCAAAAATGTGGATGTGTCCACGTTGCGCTTTGGGGCGTTTCCTGTCGGGGGCGCTAGGCCTACCAACACAAGTGAGGTATCATTTTTATCGGGAGACTTAGGGGAACGCTGGGTGGAAGGAAATTTGTGGCTCCTCTCAGATTCCAGAACTTTCTGCCACAGAAATGTGAGGAACATGTGTTTTTTTAGCCTAATTTTGAGGTTTGCAAAGGATTCTGGGTAACAGAACCTGGTCCGAGCCCCGCAAGTCACCCCATCTTGGATTCCCCTAGGTCTCTAGTTTTCAGAAATGCACAGGTTTGGTAGGTTTCCCTAGGTGCCGGCTGAGCTAGTGGCCAAAATCTACAGGTAGGCACTTCGCAAAAAACACCTCTGTTTTCTTTCAAAAATTTGGATGTGTCCACGTTGCACTTTGGGGCGTTTCCTGTCGCGGGCGCTAGGCCTACCCACACAAGTGAGGTATCATTTTTATCAGGAGACTTGGGGGAACACTGGGTGGAAGGAAATTTGTGGCTCCTCTCAGATTCCAGAACTTTCTGCCACAGAAATGTGAGGAACATGTGTTTTTTTAGCCAAATTTTGAGGTTTGCAAAGGATTCTGGGTAACAGAACCTGGTCCGAGCCCCGCAAGTCACCCCATCTTCGATTCCCCTAGGTCTCTAGTTTACAGAAATGCACAGTTTTGGTACGTTTCCCTAGGTGCCGGCTGAGCTAGAGGCCAAAATCTACAGGTAGGCACTTCGCAAAAAACACCTCTGTTTTCTTCCAAAAATCTGGATGTGTCCACGTTGCGCTTTGGGGCGTTTCCTGTCGCGGGCGCTAGTCCTACCCACACAAGTGAGGTATCATTTTTATCGGGAGACTTGGGGGAACGCTGGGTGGAAGGAAATTTGTGGCTCCTCTCAGATTCCAGAACTTTCTGCCACAGAAATGTGAGGAACATGTGTTTTTTTAGCCAAATTTTGAGGTTTGCAAAGGATTCTGGGTAACAGAACCTGGTCCGAGCCCCGCAAGTCACCCCATCTTGGATTCCCCTAGGTCTCTAGTTTTCAGAAATGCACAGGTTTGGTAGGTTTCCCTAGGTGCCGGCTGAGCTAGAGGCCAAAATCTAGAGGTAGGCACTTCGCAAAAAACACCTCTGTTTTCTTCCAAAAATGTGGATGTGTCCACGTTGCGCTTTGGGGCGTTTCCTGTCGGGGGCGCTAGGCCTACCCACACAAGTGAGGTATCATTTTTATCGGGAGACTTGGGGGAACGCTGGGTGGAAGGAAATTTGTGGCTCCTCTCAGATTCCAGAACTTTCTGCCGCAGAAATGTGAGGAACATGTGTTTTTTTAGCCACATTTTGAGGTTTGCAAAGGATTCTGGGTAACAGAACCTGGTCAGAGCCCCGCAAGTCACCCCATCTTGGATTCCCCTAGGTCTCTAGTTTTCAGAAATGCACAGGTTTGCTAGGTTTCCCTAGGTGCCGGCTGAGCTAGAGGCCAAAATCTAGAGGTAGGCAGTTCGCAAAAAACACCTCTGTTTTCTTCCAAAAATTTGGATGTGTCCACGTTGCGCTTTGGGGCATTTCCTGTCGCGGGCGCTAGGCCTACCAACACAAGTGAGGTATCATTTTTATCGGGAGACTTGGGGGAACGCTGGGTGGAAGGAAATTTGTGGCTCCTCTCAGATTCCAGAACTTTCTGCCGCAGAAATGTGAGGAACATGTGTTTTTTTAGCCAAATTTTGATGTTTGCAAAGGATTCTGGGTAACAGAACCTGGTCCGAGCCCCGCAAGTCACCCCATCTTGGATTCCCCTAGTCTCTAGTTTTCAGAAATGCACAGGTTTCGTAGGTTTCCCTAGGTGCCGGCTGAGCTAGAGGCCAAAATCTACAGGTAGGCACTTCGCAAAAAACACCTCTGTTTTCTTCCAAAAAGGTGGATGTGTCCACGTTGCGCTTTGGGGCGTTTCCTGTCGCGGGCGCTAGTCCTACCCACACAAGTGAGGTATCATTTTTATCGGGAGACTTGGGGGAACGCTGGGTGGAAGGAAATTTGTGGCTCCTCTCAGATTCCAGAACTTTCTGCCACAGAAATGTGAGGAACATGTGTTTTTTTAGCCAAATTTTGAGGTTTGCAAAGGATTCTGGGTAACAGAACCTGGTCCGAGCCCCGCAAGTCACCCCATCTTGGATTCCCCTAGGTCTCTAGTTTTCAGAAATGCACAGGTTTGGTAGGTTTCCCTAGGTGCCGGCTGAGCTAGAGGCCAAAATCTACAGGTAGGCACTTCGCAATAAACACCTCTGTTTTCTTCCAAAAATGTGGATGTGTCCACGTTGCGCTTTGGGGCGTTTCCTGTCGCGGGCGCTAGTCCTACCCACACAAGTGAGGTATCATTTTTATCGGGAGACTTGGGGGAAGGCTGGGTGGAAGGAAATTTGTGGCTCCTCTCAGATTCCAGAACTTTCTGCCACAGAAATGTGAGGAACATGTGCTTTTTTAGCCAAATTTTGAGGTTTGCAAAGGATTCTGGGTAACAGAACCTGGTCCGAGCCCCGCAAGTCACCCCATCTTGGATTCCCCTAGGTCTCTAGTTTTCAGAAATGCACAGGTTTGCTAGGTTTCCCTAGGTGCCAGCTGAGCTAGAGGCCAAAATCTACAGGTAGGCACTTCGCAAAAAACACCTCTGTTTTCTTCCAAAAATTTGGATGTGTCCACGTTGCGCTTTGGGGCGTTTCCTGTCACGGGCGCTAGGCCTACCCACACAAGTGAGGTATCATTTTTATCGGGAGATTTGTGGGAACGCTGGGTGGAAGGAAATTTGTGGCTCCTCTCAGATTCCAGAACTTTCTACCACAGAAATGTGAGGAACATGTGTTTTTTTAGACAAATGTTGAGGTTTGCAAAGGATTCTGGGTAACAGAACCTGGTCCGTGCCCCGCAAGTCACCCCATCTTGCATTCCCCTAGGTCTCTAGTTTTCAGAAATGCACAGGTTTGATAGGTTTCCCTAGGTGCCGGCTGAGCTAGAGGCCAAAATCTAGAGGTAGGCACTTCGCAAAAAACACCTCTGTTTTCTTCCAAAAATTTGAATGTGTCCACGTTGCGCTTTGGGGCGTTTCCTGTCACGGGCGCTAGGCCTACCCACACAAGTGAGGTATCATTTTTATCGGGAGATTTGTGGGAACGCTGGGTGGAAGGAAATTTGTGGCTCCTCTCAGATTCCAGAACTTTCTGCCACAGAAATGTGAGGAACATGTGTTTTTTTAGCCAAATTTTGAGGTTTGCAAAGGATTCTGGGTAACAGAACCTGGTCCGAGCCCCGCAAGTCACCCCATCTTGGATTCCCCTAGGTCTCTAGTTTTCAGAAATGCACAGGTTTGGTAGGTTTCCCTAGGTGCCGGCTGAGCTAGAGGCCAAAATCTACAGGTAGGCACTTCGCAAAAAACACCTCTGTTTTCATCCAAAAATGTGGATGTGTCCACGTTGCGCTTTGGGGCGTTTCCTGTCGGGGGCGCTAGGCCTACCAACACAAGTGAGGTATCATTTTTATCGGGAGACTTAGGGGAACGCTGGGTGGAAGGAAATTTGTGGCTCCTCTCAGATTCCAGAACTTTCTGCCACAGAAATGTGAGGAACATGTGTTTTTTTAGCCTAATTTTGAGGTTTGCAAAGGATTCTGGGTAACAGAACCTGGTCCGAGCCCCGCAAGTCACCCCATCTTGGATTCCCCTAGGTCTCTAGTTTTCAGAAATGCACAGGTTTGGTAGGTTTCCCTAGGTGCCGGCTGAGCTAGTGGCCAAAATCTACAGGTAGGCACTTCGCAAAAAACACCTCTGTTTTCTTTCAAAAATTTGGATGTGTCCACGTTGCACTTTGGGGCGTTTCCTGTCGCGGGCGCTAGGCCTACCCACACAAGTGAGGTATCATTTTTATCAGGAGACTTGGGGGAACACTGGGTGGAAGGAAATTTGTGGCTCCTCTCAGATTCCAGAACTTTCTGCCACAGAAATGTGAGGAACATGTGTTTTTTTAGCCAAATTTTGAGGTTTGCAAAGGATTCTGGGTAACAGAACCTGGTCCGAGCCCCGCAAGTCACCCCATCTTCGATTCCCCTAGGTCTCTAGTTTACAGAAATGCACAGTTTTGGTACGTTTCCCTAGGTGCCGGCTGAGCTAGAGGCCAAAATCTACAGGTAGGCACTTCGCAAAAAACACCTCTGTTTTCTTCCAAAAATCTGGATGTGTCCACGTTGCGCTTTGGGGCGTTTCCTGTCGCGGGCGCTAGTCCTACCCACACAAGTGAGGTATCATTTTTATCGGGAGACTTGGGGGAACGCTGGGTGGAAGGAAATTTGTGGCTCCTCTCAGATTCCAGAACTTTCTGCCACAGAAATGTGAGGAACATGTGTTTTTTTAGCCAAATTTTGAGGTTTGCAAAGGATTCTGGGTAACAGAACCTGGTCCGAGCCCCGCAAGTCACCCCATCTTGGATTCCCCTAGGTCTCTAGTTTTCAGAAATGCACAGGTTTGGTAGGTTTCCCTAGGTGCCGGCTGAGCTAGAGGCCAAAATCTAGAGGTAGGCACTTCGCAAAAAACACCTCTGTTTTCTTCCAAAAATGTGGATGTGTCCACGTTGCGCTTTGGGGCGTTTCCTGTCGGGGGCGCTAGGCCTACCCACACAAGTGAGGTATCATTTTTATCGGGAGACTTGGGGGAACGCTGGGTGGAAGGAA
This sequence comes from Pleurodeles waltl, assembly GCF_031143425.1. Taxonomy (NCBI): domain Eukaryota; kingdom Metazoa; phylum Chordata; class Amphibia; order Caudata; family Salamandridae; genus Pleurodeles; species Pleurodeles waltl. The sequence continues at coordinate 704,875,098 of NC_090447.1, read as the reverse complement.
ATTTGTGGCTCCTCTCAGATTCCAGAACTTTCTGCCGCAGAAATGTGAGGAACATGTGTTTTTTTAGCCACATTTTGAGGTTTGCAAAGGATTCTGGGTAACAGAACCTGGTCAGAGCCCCGCAAGTCACCCCATCTTGGATTCCCCTAGGTCTCTAGTTTTCAGAAATGCACAGGTTTGCTAGGTTTCCCTAGGTGCCGGCTGAGCTAGAGGCCAAAATCTAGAGGTAGGCAGTTCGCAAAAAACACCTCTGTTTTCTTCCAAAAATTTGGATGTGTCCACGTTGCGCTTTGGGGCATTTCCTGTCGCGGGCGCTAGGCCTACCCACACAAGTGAGGTATCATTTTTATCGGGAGACTTGGGGGAACGCTGGGTGGAAGGAAATTTGTGGCTCCTCTCAGATTCCAGAACTTTCTGCCGCAGAAATGTGAGGAACATGTGTTTTTTTAGCCAAATTTTTAGGTTTGCAAAGGATTCTGGGTAACAGAACCTGGTCCGAGCCCCGCAAGTCACCCCATCTTGGATTCCCCTAGGTCTCTAGTTTTCAGAAATGCACAGGTTTGGTAGGTTTCCCTAGGTGCCGGCTGAGCTAGAGGCTAAAATCTACAGGTAGGCACTTCGCAAAAAACACCTCTGTTTTCTTCCAAAAATGTGGATGTGTCCACGTTGCGCTTTGGGGCGTTTCCTGTTGCGGGCGCTAGTCCTACCCACACAAGTGAGGTATCATTTTTATCGGGAGACTTGGGGGAACGCTGGGTGGAAGGAAATTTGTGGCTCCTCTCAGATTCCAGAACTTTCTGCCGCAGAAATGTGAGGAACATGTGTTTTTTTAGCCAAATTTTGAGGTTTGCAAAGGATTCTGGGTAACAGAACCTGGTCCGAGCCCCGCAAGTCACCCCATCTTGGATTCCCCTAGGTCTCTAGTTTTCAGAAATGCACAGGTTTGGTAGGTTTCCCTAGGTGCCGGCTGAGCTAGAGGCCAAAATCTACAGGTAGGCACTTCGCAAAAAACACCTCTGTTTTCTTCCAAAAATGTGGATGTGTCCACGTTGCTCTTTGGGGCGTTTCCTGTCGCGGGCGCTAGTCCTACCCACACAAGTGAGGTATCATTTTTATCGGGAGACTTGGGGGAAGGCTGGGTGGAAGGAAATTTGTGGCTCCTCTCAGATTCCAGAACTTTCTGCCACAGAAATGTGAGGAACATGTGTTTTTTTAGCCAAATTTTGAGGTTTGCAAAGGATTCTGGGTAACAGAACCTGGTCCGAGCCCCGCAAGTCACTCCATCTTCGATTCTCCTAGGTCTCTAGTTTTCAGAAATGCACAGGTTTGGTAGGTTTCCCTAGGTGCCGGCTGAGCTAGAGGCCAAAATCTACAGGTAGGCACTTCGCAAAAAGCACCTCTGTTTTCTTCCAAAAATGTGGATGTGTCCACGTTGCGCTTTGGGGCGTTTCCTGTCGGGGGCGCTAGGCCTACCAACACAAGTGAGGTATCATTTTTATCGGGAGACTTGGGGGAACGCTGGGTGGAAGGAAATTTGTGGCTCCTCTCAGATTCCAGAACTTTCTGCCGCAGAAATGTGAGGAACATGTGTTTTTTTAGCCAAATTTTGATGTTTGCAAAGGATTCTGGGTAACAGAACCTGGTCCGAGCCCCGCAAGTCACCCCATCTTGGATTCCCCTAGTCTCTAGTTTTCAGAAATGCACAGGTTTCGTAGGTTTCCCTAGGTGCCGGCTGAGCTAGAGGCCAAAATCTACAGGTAGGCACTTCGCAAAAAACACCTCTGTTTTCTTCCAAAAAGGTGGATGTGTCCACGTTGCGCTTTGGGGCGTTTCCTGTCGCGGGCGCTAGTCCTACCCACACAAGTGAGGTATCATTTTTATCGGGAGACTTGGGGGAACGCTGGGTGGAAGGAAATTTGTGGCTCCTCTCAGATTCCAGAACTTTCTGCCACAGAAATGTGAGGAACATGTGTTTTTTTAGCCAAATTTTGAGGTTTGCAAAGGATTCTGGGTAACAGAACCTGGTCCGAGCCCCGCAAGTCACCCCATCTTGGATTCCCCTAGGTCTCTAGTTTTCAGAAATGCACAGGTTTGGTAGGTTTCCCTAGGTGCCGGCTGAGCTAGAGGCCAAAATCTACAGGTAGGCACTTCGCAAAAAACACCTCTGTTTTCTTCCAAAAATGTGGATGTGTCCACGTTGCGCTTTGGGGCGTTTCCTGTCGCGGGCGCTAGTCCTACCCACACAAGTGAGGTATCATTTTTATCGGGAGACTTGGGGGAAGGCTGGGTGGAAGGAAATTTGTGGCTCCTCTCAGATTCCAGAACTTTCTGCCACAGAAATGTGAGGAACATGTGCTTTTTTAGCCAAATTTTGAGGTTTGCAAAGGATTCTGGGTAACAGAACCTGGTCCGAGCCCCGCAAGTCACCCCATCTTGGATTCCCCTAGGTCTCTAGTTTTCAGAAATGCACAGGTTTGCTAGGTTTCCCTAGGTGCCAGCTGAGCTAGAGGCCAAAATCTACAGGTAGGCACTTCGCAAAAAACACCTCTGTTTTCTTCCAAAAATTTGGATGTGTCCACGTTGCGCTTTGGGGCGTTTCCTGTCACGGGCGCTAGGCCTACCCACACAAGTGAGGTATCATTTTTATCGGGAGATTTGTGGGAACGCTGGGTGGAAGGAAATTTGTGGCTCCTCTCAGATTCCAGAACTTTCTACCACAGAAATGTGAGGAACATGTGTTTTTTTAGACAAATGTTGAGGTTTGCAAAAGATTCTGGGTAACAGAACCTGGTCCGTGCCCCGCAAGTCACCCCATCTTGCATTCCCCTAGGTCTCTAGTTTTCAGAAATGCACAGGTTTGATAGGTTTCCCTAGGTGCCGGCTGAGCTAGAGGCCAAAATCTAGAGGTAGGCACTTCGCAAAAAACACCTCTGTTTTCTTCCAAAAATTTGAATGTGTCCACGTTGCGCTTTGGGGCGTTTCCTGTCACGGGCGCTAGGCCTACCCACACAAGTGAGGTATCATTTTTATCGGGAGATTTGTGGGAACGCTGGGTGGAAGGAAATTTGTGGCTCCTCTCAGATTCCAGAACTTTCTGCCACAGAAATGTGAATAACATGTGTTTTTTTAGCCAAATTTTGAGGTTTGCAAAGGATTCTGGGTAACAGAACCTGGTCCGAGCCCCGCAAGTCACCCCATCTTGGATTCCCCTAGGTCTCTAGTTTTCAGAAATGCACAGGTTTGGTAGGTTTCCCTAGGTGCCGGCTGAGCTAGAGGCCAAAATCTACAGGTAGGCACTTCGCAAAAAACACCTCTGTTTTCTTCCAAAAATGTGGATGTGTCCACGTTGCGCTTTGGGGCGTTTCCTGTCGCGGGCGCTAGTCCTACCCACACAAGTGAGGTATCATTTTTATCGGGAGACTTGGGGGAAGGCTGGGTGGAAGGAAATTTGTGGCTCCTCTCAGATTCCAGAACTTTCTGCCACAGAAATGTGAGGAACATGTGTTTTTTTAGCCAAATGTTGAGGTTTGCAAAGGATTCTGGGTAACAGAACCTGGTCCGAGCCCCGCAAGTCACCCCATCTTGGATTCCCCTAGGTCTCTAGTTTTCAGAAATGCACAGGTTTGGTAGGTTTCCCTAGGTGCCGGCTGAGCTAGAGGCCAAAATCTACAGGTAGGCACTTCGCAAAAAACACCTCTGTTTTCTTCCAAAAATGTGGATGTGTCCACGTTGCGCTTTGGGGCGTTTCCTGTCGCGGGCGCTAGTCCTACCCACACAAGTGAGGTATCATTTTTATCGGGAGACTTGGGGGAAGGCTGGGTGGAAGGAAATTTGTGGCTCCTCTCAGATTCCAGAACTTTCTGCCACAGAAATGTGAGGAACATGTGTTTTTTTAGCCAAATTTTTAGGTTTGCAAAGGATTCTGGGTAACAGAACCTGGTCCGAGCCCCGCAAGTCACCCCATCTTGGATTCCCCTAGGTCTCTAGTTTTCAGAAATGCACAGGTTTGGTAGGTTTCCCTAGGTGCCGGCTGAGCTAGAGGCTAAAATCTACAGGTAGGCACTTCGCAAAAAACACCTCTGTTTTCTTCCAAAAATTTGGATGTGTCCACGTTGCGCTTTGGGGCGTTTCCTGTCGCGGGCGCTAGTCCTACCCACACAAGTGAGGTATCATTTTTATCGGGAGACTTGGGGGAACGCTGGGTGGAAGGAAATTTGTGGCTCCTCTCAGATTCCAGAACTTTCTGCCACAGAAATGTGAGGAACATGTGTTTTTTTAGCCAAATTTTGAGGTTTGCAAAGGATTCTGGGTAACAGAACCTGGTCCGAGCCCCGCAAGTCACCCCATCTTGGATTCCCCTAGGTCTCTAGTTTTCAGAAATGCACAGGTTTGGTAGGTTTCCCTAGGTGCCGGCTGAGCTAGAGGTCAAAATCTACAGGTAGGCACTTCGCAAAAAACACCTCTGTTTTCTTCCAAAAATGTGGATGTGTCCACGTTGCGCTTTGGGGCGTTTCCTGTCGCGGGCGCTAGTCCTACCCACACAAGTGAGGTACCATTTTTATCGGGAGACTTGGGGGAAGGCTGGGTGGAAGGAAATTTGTGGCTCCTCTCAGATTCCAGAACTTTCTGCCGCAGAAATGTGAGGAACATGTGTTTTTTTAGCCAAATTTTGAGGTTTGCAAAGGATTCTGGGTAACAGAACCTGGTCAGAGCCCCGCAAGTCACCCCTTCTTGGATTCCCCTAGGTCTCTAGTTTTCAGAAATGCACAGGTTTGGTAGGTTTCCCTAGGTGACGGCTGAGCTAGAGGCCAAAATCTACAGGTAGGCACTTCGCAAAAAACACCTCTGTTTTCTTCCAAAAATGTGGATGTGTCCACATTGCGCTTTGGGGCGTTTCCTGTCGCGGGCGCTAGTCCTACCCACACAAGTGAGGTATCATTTTTATCGGGAGACTTGGGGGAAGGCTGGGTGGAAGGAAATTTGTGGCTCCTCTCAGATTCCAGAACTTTCTGCCACAGAAATGTGAGGAACATGTGTTTTTTTAGCCAAATTTTGAGGTTTGCAAAGGATTCTGGGTAACAGAACCTGGTCCGAGCCCCGCAAGTCACCCCATCTTGGATTCCCCTAGGTCTCTAGTTTTCAGAAATGCACAGGTTTAGTAGGTTTCCCTAGGTGCCGGCTGAGCTAGAGGCTAAAATCTACAGGTAGGCACTTCGCAAAAAACACCTCTGTTTTCTTCCAAAAATTTGGATGTGTCCACGTTGCGCTTTGGGGCGTTTCCTGTCGCGGGCGCTAGTCCTACCCACACAAGTGAGGTATCATTTTTATCGGGAGACTTGGGGGAACGCTGGGTGGAAGGAAATTTGTGGCTCCTCTCAGATTCCAGAACTTTCTGCCGCAGAAATGTGAGGAACATGTGTTTTTTTAGCCAAATTTTGAGGTTTGCAAAGGATTCTGGGTAACAGAACCTGGTCCGAGCCCCGCAAGTCACCCCATCTTGGATTCCCCTAGGTCTCTAGTTTTCAGAAATGCACAGGTTTGGTAGGTTTCCCTAGGTGCCGGCTGAGCTAGAGGCCAAAATCTACAGGTAGGCACTTCGCAAAAAACACCTCTGTTTTCTTCCAAAAATGTGGATGTGTCCACGTTGCTCTTTGGGGCGTTTCCTGTCGCGGGCGCTAGTCCTACCCACACAAGTGAGGTATCATTTTTATCGGGAGACTTGGGGGAAGGCTGGGTGGAAGGAAATTTGTGGCTCCTCTCAGATTCCAGAACTTTCTGCCAAAGAAATGTGAGGAACATGTGTTTTTTTAGCCAAATTTTGAGGTTTGCAAAGGATTCTGGGTAACAGAACCTGGTCCGAGCCCCGCAAGTCACTCCATCTTCGATTCCCCTAGGTCTCTAGTTTTCAGAAATGCACAGGTTTGGTAGGTTTCCCTAGGTGCCGGCTGAGCTAGAGGCCAAAATCTACAGGTAGGCACTTCGCAAAAAACACCTCTGTTTTCATCCAAAAATGTGGCTGTGTCCACGTTGCGCTTTGGGGCGTTTCCTGTCGGGGGCGCTAGGCCTACCAACACAAGTGAGGTATCATTTTTATCGGGAGACTTGGGGGAACGCTGGGTGGAAGGAAATTTGTGGCTCCTCTCAGATTCCAGAACTTTCTGCCGCAGAAATGTGAGGAACATGTGTTTTTTTAGCCAAATTTTGAGGTTTGCAAAGGATTCTGGGTAACAGAACCTGGTCCGAGCCCCGCAAGTCACCCCATCTTGGATTCCCCTAGTCTCTAGTTTTCAGAAATGCACAGGTTTCGTAGGTTTCCCTAGGTGCCGGCTGAGCTAGAGGCCAAAATCTACAGGTAGGCACTTCGCAAAAAACACCTCTGTTTTCTTCCAAAAAGGTGGATGTGTCCACGTTGCGCTTTGGGGCGTTTCCTGTCGCGGGCGCTAGTCCTACCCACACAAGTGAGGTATCATTTTTATCGGGAGACTTGGGGGAACGCTGGGTGGAAGGAAATTTGTGGCTCCTCTCAGATTCCAGAACTTTCTGCCACAGAAATGTGAGGAACATGTGTTTTTTTAGCCAAATTTTGAGGTTTGCAAAGGATTCTGGGTAACAGAACCTGGTCCGAGCCCCGCAAGTCACCCCATCTTGGATTCCCCTAGGTCTCTAGTTTTCAGAAATGCACAGGTTTGGTAGGTTTCCCTAGGTGCCGGCTGAGCTAGAGGCCAAAATCTACAGGTAGGCACTTCGCAAAAAACACCTCTGTTTTCTTCCAAAAATGTGGATGTGTCCACGTTGCGCTTTGGGGCGTTTCCTGTCGCGGGCGCTAGTCCTACCCACACAAGTGAGGTATCATTTTTATCGGGAGACTTGGGGGAAGGCTGGGTGGAAGGAAATTTGTGGCTCCTCTCAGATTCCAGAACTTTCTGCCACAGAAATGTGAGGAACATGTGTTTTTTTAGCCAAATTTTGAGGTTTGCAAAGGATTCTGGGTAACAGAACCTGGTCCGAGCCCCGCAAGTCACCCCATCTTGGATTCCCCTAGGTCTCTAGTTTTCAGAAATGCACAGGTTTGGTAGGTTTCCCTAGGTGCCGGCTGAGCTAGAGGCCAAAATCTACAGGTAGGCACTTCGCAAAAAACACCTCTGTTTTCTTCCAAAAATGTGGATGTGTCCACGTTGCTCTTTGGGGCGTTTCCTGTCGCGGGCGCTAGTCCTACCCACACAAGTGAGGTATCATTTTTATCGGGAGACTTGGGGGAAGGCTGGGTGGAAGGAAATTTGTGGCTCCTCTCAGATTCCAGAACTTTCTGCCACAGAAATGTGAGGAACATGTGTTTTTTTAGCCAAATTTTGAGGTTTGCAAAGGATTCTGGGTAACAGAACCTGGTCCGAGCCCCGCAAGTCACTCCATCTTCGATTCCCCTAGGTCTCTAGTTTTCAGAAATGCACAGGTTTGGTAGGTTTCCCTAGGTGCCGGCTGAGCTAGAGGCCAAAATCTACAGGTAGGCACTTCGCAAAAAACACCTCTGTTTTCATCCAAAAATGTGGCTGTGTCCACGTTGCGCTTTGGGGCGTTTCCTGTCGGGGGCGCTAGGCCTACCAACACAAGTGAGGTATCATTTTTATCGGGAGACTTGGGGGAACGCTGGGTGGAAGGAAATTTGTGGCTCCTCTCAGATTCCAGAACTTTCTGCCGCAGAAATGTGAGGAACATGTGTTTTTTTAGCCAAATTTTGAGGTTTGCAAAGGATTCTGGGTAACAGAACCTGGTCCGAGCCCCGCAAGTCACCCCATCTTGGATTCCCCTAGTCTCTAGTTTTCAGAAATGCACAGGTTTCGTAGGTTTCCCTAGGTGCCGGCTGAGCTAGAGGCCAAAATCTACAGGTAGGCACTTCGCAAAAAACACCTCTGTTTTCTTCCAAAAAGGTGGATGTGTCCACGTTGCGCTTTGGGGCGTTTCCTGTCGCGGGCGCTAGTCCTACCCACACAAGTGAGGTATCATTTTTATCGGGAGACTTGGGGGAACGCTGGGTGGAAGGAAATTTGTGGCTCCTCTCAGATTCCAGAACTTTCTGCCACAGAAATGTGAGGAACATGTGTTTTTTTAGCCAAATTTTGAGGTTTGCAAAGGATTCTGGGTAACAGAACCTGGTCCGAGCCCCGCAAGTCACCCCATCTTGGATTCCCCTAGGTCTCTAGTTTTCAGAAATGCACAGGTTTGGTAGGTTTCCCTAGGTGCCGGCTGAGCTAGAGGCCAAAATCTACAGGTAGGCACTTCGCAAAAAACACCTCTGTTTTCTTCCAAAAATGTGGATGTGTCCACGTTGCGCTTTGGGGCGTTTCCTGTCGCGGGCGCTAGTCCTACCCACACAAGTGAGGTATCATTTTTATCGGGAGACTTGGGGGAAGGCTGGGTGGAAGGAAATTTGTGGCTCCTCTCAGATTCCAGAACTTTCTGCCACAGAAATGTGAGGAACATGTGTTTTTTTAGCCAAATTTTGAGGTTTGCAAAGGATTCTGGGTAACAGAACCTGGTCCGAGCCCCGCAAGTCACCCCATCTTGGATTCCCCTAGGTCTCTAGTTTTCAGAAATGCACAGGTTTGGTAGGTTTCCCTAGGTGCCGGCTGAGCTAGAGGCCAAAATCTACAGGTAGGCACTTCGCAAAAAACACCTCTGTTGTCTTCCAAAAATGTGGATGTGTCCACGTTGCGCTTTGGGGCGTTTCCTGTCGCGGGCGCTAGTCCTACCCACACAAGTGAGGTATCATTTTTATCGGGAGACGTGGGGGAAGGCTGGGTGGAAGGAAATTTGTGGCTCCTCTCAGATTCCAGAACTTTCTGCCACAGAAATGTGAGGAACATGTGTTTTTTTAGCCAAATTTTGAGGTTTGCAAAGGATTCTGGGTAACAGAACCTGGTCCGAGCCCCGCAAGTCACCCCATCTTGGATTCCCCTAGGTCTCTAGTTTTCAGAAATGCACAGGTTTGCTAGGTTTCCCTAGGTGCCAGCTGAGCTAGAGGCCAAAATCTACAGGTAGGCACTTCGCAAAAAACACCTCTGTTTTCTTCCAAAAATTTGGATGTGTCCACGTTGCGCTTTGGGGCGTTTCCTGTCACGGGCGCTAGGCCTACCCACACAAGTGAGGTATCATTTTTATCGGGAGATTTGTGGGAACGCTGGGTGGAAGGAAATTTGTGGCTCCTCTCAGATTCCAGAACTTTCTACCACAGAAATGTGAGGAACATGTGTTTTTTTAGACAAATGTTGAGGTTTGCAAAGGATTCTGGGTAACAGAACCTGGTCCGTGCCCCGCAAGTCACCCCATCTTGCATTCCCCTAGGTCTCTAGTTTTCAGAAATGCACAGGTTTGATAGGTTTCCCTAGGTGCCGGCTGAGCTAGAGGCCAAAATCTAGAGGTAGGCACTTCGCAAAAAACACCTCTGTTTTCTTCCAAAAATTTGGATGTGTCCACGTTGCGCTTTGGGGCATTTCCTGTCGCGGGCGCTAGGCCTACCCACACAAGTGAGGTATCATTTTTATCGGGAGACTTGGGGGAACGCTGGGTGGAAGGAAATTTGTGGCTCCTCTCAGATTCCAGAACTTTCTGCCGCAGAAATGTGAGGAACATGTGTTTTTTTAGCCAAATTTTGAGGTTTGCAAAGGATTCTGGGTAACAGAACCTGGTCCGAGCCCCGCAAGTCACCCCATCTTGGATTCCCCTAGGTCTCTAGTTTTCAGAAATGCACAGGTTTGGTAGGTTTCCCTAGGTGCCGGCTGAGCTAGAGGCCAAAATCTACAGGTAGGCACTTCGCAAAAAACACCTCTGTTTTCTTCCAAAAATGTGGATGTGTCCACGTTGCGCTTTGGGGCGTTTCCTGTCGCGGGCGCTAGTCCTACCCACACAAGTGAGGTATCATTTTTCTCGGGAGACTTGGGGGAACGCTGGGTGGAAGGAAATTTGTGGCTCCTCTCAGATTCCAGAACTTTCTGCCACAGAAATGTGAGGAACATGTGTTTTTTTAGCCACATTTTGAGGTTTGCAAAGGATTCTGGGTAACAGAACCTGGTCTGAGTCCCGCAAGTCACCCCATCTTCGATTCCCCTAGGTCTCTAGTTTTCAGAAATGCACAGGTTTGGTAGGTTTCCCTAGGTGCCGGCTGAGCTAGAGGCCAAAATCTACAGGTAGGCACTTCGCAAAAAACACCTCTGTTTTCTTCCAAAAATGTGGATGTGTCCACGTTGCGCTTTGGGGCGTTTCCTGTCGGGGGCGCTAGGCCTACCAACACAAGTGAGGTATCATTTTTATCGGGAGACTTGGGGGAACGCTGGGTGGAAGGAAATTTGTGGCTCCTCTCAGATTCCAGAACTTTCTGCCACAGAAATGTGAGGAACATGTGTTTTTTTAGCCAAATTTTGAGGTTTGCAAAGGATTCTGGGTAACAGAACCTGGTCCGAGCCCCGCAAGTCACCCCATCTTGGATTCCCCTAGGTCTCTAGTTTTCAGAAATGCACAGGTTTGGTAGGTTTCCCTAGGTGCCGGCTGAGCTAGAGGCTAAAATCTACAGGTAGGCACTTCGCAAAAAACACCTCTGTTTTCTTCCAAAAATTTGGATGTGTCCACGTTGCGCTTTGGGGCGTTTCCTGTCGCGGGCGCTAGTCCTACCCACACAAGTGAGGTATCATTTTTATCGGGAGACTTGGGGGAACGCTGGGTGGAAGGAAATTTGTGGCTCCTCTCAGATTCCAGAACTTTCTGCCGCAGAAATGTGAGGAACATGTGTTTTTTTAGCCAAATTTTGAGGTTTGCAAAGGATTCTGGGTAACAGAACCTGGTCCGAGCCCCGCAAGTCACCCCATCTTGGATTCCCCTAGGTCTCTAGTTTTCAGAAATGCACAGGTTTGGTAGGTTTCCCTAGGTGCCGGCTGAGCTAGAGGCCAAAATCTACAGGTAGGCACTTCGCAAAAAACACCTCTGTTTTCTTCCAAAAATGTGGATGTGTCCACGTTGCTCTTTGGGGCGTTTCCTGTCGCGGGCGCTAGTCCTACCCACACAAGTGAGGTATCATTTTTATCGGGAGACTTGGGGGAAGGCTGGGTGGAAGGAAATTTGTGGCTCCTCTCAGATTCCAGAACTTTCTGCCACAGAAATGTGAGGAACATGTGTTTTTTTAGCCAAATTTTGAGGTTTGCAAAGGATTCTGGGTAACAGAACCTGGTCCGAGCCCCGCAAGTCACTCCATCTTCGATTCCCCTAGGTCTCTAGTTTTCAGAAATGCACAGGTTTGGTAGGTTTCCCTAGGTGCCGGCTGAGCTAGAGGCCAAAATCTACAGGTAGGCACTTCGCAAAAAACACCTCTGTTTTCTTCCAAAAATGTGGATGTGTCCACGTTGCGCTTTGGGGCGTTTCCTGTCGGGGGCGCTAGGCCTACCAACACAAGTGAGGTATCATTTTTATCGGGAGACTTGGGGGAACGCTGGGTGGAAGGAAATTTGTGGCTCCTCTCAGATTCCAGAACTTTCTGCCGCAGAAATGTGAGGAACATGTGTTTTTGTAGCCAAATTTTGAGGTTTGCAAAGGATTCTGGGTAACAGAACCTGGTCCGAGCCCCGCAAGTCACCCCATCTTGGATTCCCCTAGTCTCTAGTTTTCAGAAATGCACAGGTTTCGTAGGTTTCCCTAGGTGCCGGCTGAGCTAGAGGCCAAAATCTACAGGTAGGCACTTCGCAAAAAACACCTCTGTTTTCTTCCAAAAAGGTGGATGTGTCCACGTTGCGCTTTGGGGCGTTTCCTGTCGCGGGCGCTAGTCCTACCCACACAAGTGAGGTATCATTTTTATCGGGAGACTTGGGGGAACGCTGGGTGGGAGGAAATTTGTGGCTCCTCTCAGATTCCAGAACTTTCTGCCACAGAAATGTGAGGAACATGTGTTTTTTTAGCCAAATTTTGAGGTTTGCAAAGGATTCTGGGTAACAGAACCTGGTCCGAGCCCCGCAAATCACCCCATCTTGGATTCCCCTAGGTCTCTAGTTTTCAGAAATGCACAGGTTTGGTAGGTTTCCCTAGGTGCCGGCTGAGCTAGAGGCCAAAATCTACAGGTAGGCACTTCGCAAAAAACACCTCTGTTTTCTTCCAAAAATGTGGATGTGTCCACGTTGCGCTTTGGGGCGTTTCCTGTCGCGGGCGCTAGTCCTACCCACACAAGTGAGGTATCATTTTTATCGGGAGACTTGGGGGAAGGCTGGGTGGAAGGAAATTTGTGGCTCCTCTCAGATTCCAGAACTTTCTGCCACAGAAATGTGAGGAACATGTGTTTTTTTAGCCAAATTTTGAGGTTTGCAAAGGATTCTGGGTAACAGAACCTGGTCCGAGCCCCGCAAGTCACCTCATCTTGGATTCCCCTAGGTCTCTAGTTTTCAGAAATGCACAGGTTTGGTAGGTTTCCCTAGGTGCCGGCTGAGCTAGAGGCCAAAATCTACAGGTAGGCACTTCGCAAAAAACACCTCTGTTTTCTTCCAAAAAGGTGGATGTGTCCACGTTGCGCTTTGGGGCGTTTCCTGTCGCGGGCGCTAGTCCTACCCACACAAGTGAGGTATCATTTTTATCGGGAGACTTGGGGGAAGGCTGGGTGGAAGGAAATTTGTGGCTCCTCTCAGATTCCAGAACTTTCTGCAACAGAAATGTGAGGAACATGTGTTTTTTTAGCCAAATTTTGAGGTTTGCAAAGGATTCTGGGTAACAGAACCTGGTCCGAGCCCCGCAAGTCACCCCATCTTGGATTCCCCTAGGTCTCTAGTTTTCAGAAATGCACAGGTTTGCTAGGTTTCCCTAGGTGCCAGCTGAGCTAGAGGCCAAAATCTACAGGTAGGCACTTCGCAAAAAACACCTCTGTTTTCTTCCAAAAATTTGGATGTGTCCACGTTGCGCTTTGGGGCGTTTCCTGTCACGGGCGCTAGGCCTACCCACACAAGTGAGGTATCATTTTTATCGGGAGATTTGTGGGAACGCTGGGTGGAAGGAAATTTGTGGCTCCTCTCAGATTCCAGAACTTTCTACCACAGAAATGTGAGGAACATGTGTTTTTTTAGACAAATGTTGAGGTTTGCAAAGGATTCTGGGTAACAGAACCTGGTCCGTGCCCCGCAAGTCACCCCATCTTGCATTCCCCTAGGTCTCTAGTTTTCAGAAATGCACAGGTTTGATAGGTTTCCCTAGGTGCCGGCTGAGCTAGAGGCCAAAATCTAGAGGTAGGCACTTCGCAAAAAACACCTCTGTTTTCTTCCAAAAATTTGGATGTGTCCACGTTGCGCTTTGGGGCATTTCCTGTCGCGGGCGCTAGGCCTACCCACACAAGTGAGGTATCATTTTTATCGGGAGACTTGGGGGAACGCTGGGTGGAAGGAAATTTGTGGCTCCTCTCAGATTCCAGAACTTTCTGCCGCAGAAATGTGAGGAACATGTGTTTTTTTAGCCAAATTTTGAGGTTTGCAAAGGATTCTGGGTAACAGAACCTGGTCCGAGCCCCGCAAGTCACCCCTTCTTGGATTCCCCTAGGTCTCTAGTTTTCAGAAATGCACAGGTTTGGTAGGTTTCCCTAGGTGCCGGCTGAGCTAGAGGCCAAAATCTACAGGTAGGCACTTCGCAAAAAACACCTCTGTTTTCTTCCAAAAATGTGGATGTGTCCACGTTGCGCTTTGGGGCGTTTCCTGTCGCGGGCGCTAGTCCTACCCACACAAGTGAGGTATCATTTTTATCGGGAGACTTGGGGGAACGCTGGGTGGAAGGAAATTTGTGGCTCCTCTCAGATTCCAGAACTTTCTGCCACAGAAATGTGAGGAACATGTGTTTTTTTAGCCAAATTTTGAGGTTTGCAAAGGATTCTGGGTAACAGAACCTGGTCTGAGTCCCGCAAGTCACCCCATCTTCGATTCCCCTAGGTCTCTAGTTTTCAGAAATGCACAGGTTTGGTAGGTTTCCCTAGGTGCCGGCTGAGCTAAAGGCCAAAATCTACAGGTAGGCACTTCGCAAAAAACACCTCTGTTTTCTTCCAAAAATGTGGATGTGTCCACGTTGCGCTTTGGGGCGTTTCCTGTCGGGGGCGCTAGGCCTACCAACACAAGTGAGGTATCATTTTTATCGGGAGACTTGGGGGAACGCTGGGTGGAAGGAAATTTGTGGCTCCTCTCAGATTCCAGAACTTTCTGCCGCAGAAATGTGAGGAACATGTGTTTTTTTAGCCAAATTTTGAGGTTTGCAAAGGATTCTGGGTAACAGAACCTGGTCCGAGCCCCGCAAGTCACCCCATCTTGGATTCCCCTAGGTCTCTAGTTTTCAGAAATGCACAGGTTTGGTAGGTTTCCCTAGGTGCCGGCTGAGCTAGAGGCCAAAATCTACAGGTAGGCTCTTCGCAAAAAACACCTCTGTTTTCTTCCAAAAATGTGGATGTGTCCACGTTGCTCTTTGGGGCGTTTCCTGTCGCGGGCGCTAGTCCTACCCACACAAGTGAGGTATCATTTTTATCGGGAGACTTGGGGGAAGGCTGGGTGGAAGGAAATTTGTGGCTCCTCTCAGATTCCAGAACTTTCTGCCACAGAAATGTGAGGAACATGTGTTTTTTTAGCCAAATTTTTAGGTTTGCAAAGGATTCTGGGTAACAGAACCTGGTCCGAGCCCCGCAAGTCACTCCATCTTCGATTCCCCTAGGTCTCTAGTTTTCAGAAATGCACAGGTTTGGTAGGTTTCCCTAGGTGCCGGCTGAGCTAGAGGCCAAAATCTACAGGTAGGCACTTCGCAAAAAACACCTCTGTTTTCTTCCAAAAATGTGGATGTGTCCACGTTGCGCTTTGGGGCGTTTCCTGTCGGGGGCGCTAGGCCTACCAACACAAGTGAGGTATCATTTTTATCGGGAGACTTGGGGGAACGCTGGGTGGAAGGAAATTTGTGGCTCCTCTCAGATTCCAGAACTTTCTGCCGCAGAAATGTGAGGAACATGTGTTTTTTTAGCCAAATTTTGAGGTTTGCAAAGGATTCTGGGTAACAGAACCTGGTCCGAGCCCCGCAAGTCACCCCATCTTGGATTCCCCTAGTCTCTAGTTTATAGAAATGCACAGGTTTCGTAGGTTTCCCTAGGTGCCGGCTGAGCTAGAGGCCAAAATCTACAGGTAGGCACTTCGCAAAAAACACCTCTGTTTTCTTCCAAAAAGGTGGATGTGTCCACGTTGCGCTTTGGGGCGTTTCCTGTCGCGGGCGCTAGTCCTACCCACACAAGTGAGGTATCATTTTTATCGGGAGACTTGGGGGAACGCTGGGTGGAAGGAAATTTGTGGCTCCTCTCAGATTCCAGAACTTTCTGCCACAGAAATGTGAGGAACATGTGTTTTTTTAGCCAAATTTTGAGGTTTGCAAAGGATTCTGGGTAACAGAACCTGGTCCGAGCCCCGCAAGTCACCCCATCTTGGATTCCCCTAGGTCTCTAGTTTTCAGAAATGCACAGGTTTGGTAGGTTTCCCTAGGTGCCGGCTGAGCTAGAGGCCAAAATCTACAGGTAGGCACTTCGCAAAAAACACCTCTGTTTTCTTCCAAAAATGTGGATGTGTCCACGTTGCGCTTTGGGGCGTTTCCTGTCGCGGGCGCTAGTCCTACCCACACAAGTGAGGTATCATTTTTATCGGGAGACTTGGGGGAAGGCTGGGTGGAAGGAAATTTGTGGCTCCTCTCAGATTCCAGAACTTTCTGCCACAGAAATGTGAGGAACATGTGTTTTTTTAGCCAAATTTTTAGGTTTGCAAAGGATTCTGGGTAACAGAACCTGGTCCGAGCCCCGCAAGTCACCCCATCTTGGATTCCCCTAGGTCTCTAGTTTTCAGAAATGCACAGGTTTGGTAGGTTTCCCTAGGTGCCGGCTGAGCTAGAGGCCAAAATCTACAGGTAGGCACTTCGCAAAAAACACCTCTGTTTTCTTCCAAAAATGTGGATGTGTCCACGTTGCTCTTTGGGGCGTTTCCTGTCACGGGCGCTAGTCCTACCCACACAAGTGAGGTATCATTTTTATCGGGAGACTTGGGGGAAGGCTGGGTGGAAGGAAATTTGTGGCTCCTCTCAGATTCCAGAACTTTCTGCCACAGAAATGTGAGGAACATGTGTTTTTTTAGCCAAATTTTGAGGTTTGCAAAGGATTCTGGGTAACAGAACCTGGTCTGAGTCCCGCAAGTCACCCCATCTTCGATTCCCCTAGGTCTCTAGTTTTCAGAAATGCACAGGTTTGGTAGGTTTCCCTAGGTGCCGGCTGAGCTAGAGGCCAAAATCTACAGGTAGGCACTTCGCAAAAAACACCTCTGTTTTCTTCCAAAAATGTGGATGTGTCCACGTTGCGCTTTGGGGCGTTTCCTGTCGGGGGCGCTAGGCCTACCAACACAAGTGAGGTATCATTTTTATCGGGAGACTTGGGGGAACGCTGGGTGGAAGGAAATTTGTGGCTCCTCTCAGATTCCAGAACTTTCTGCCACAGAAATGTGAGGAACATGTGTTTTTTTAGCCAAATTTTGAGGTTTGCAAAGGATTCTGGGTAACAGAACCTGGTCCGAGCCCCGCAAGTCACCCCATCTTGGATTCCCCTAGGTCTCTAGTTTTCAGAAATGCACAGGTTTGGTAGGTTTCCCTAGGTGCCGGCTGAGCTAGAGGCTAAAATCTACAGGTAGGCACTTCGCAAAAAACACCTCTGTTTTCTTCCAAAAATTTGGATGTGTCCACGTTGCGCTTTGGGGCGTTTCCTGTCGCGGGCGCTAGTCCTACCCACACAAGTGAGGTATCATTTTTATCGGGAGACTTGGGGGAACGCTGGGTGGAAGGAAATTTGTGGCTCCTCTCAGATTCCAGAACTTTCTGCCGCAGAAATGTGAGGAACATGTGTTTTTTTAGCCAAATTTTGAGGTTTGCAAAGGATTCTGGGTAACAGAACCTGGTCCGAGCCCCGCAAGTCACCCCATCTTGGATTCCCCTAGGTCTCTAGTTTTCAGAAATGCACAGGTTTGGTAGGTTTCCCTAGGTGCCGGCTGAGCTAGAGGCCAAAATCTACAGGTAGGCACTTCGCAAAAAACACCTCTGTTTTCTTCCAAAAATGTGGATGTGTCCACGTTGCTCTTTGGGGCGTTTCCTGTCGCGGGCGCTAGTCCTACCCACACAAGTGAGGTATCATTTTTATCGGGAGACTTGGGGGAAGGCTGGGTGGAAGGAAATTTGTGGCTCCTCTCAGATTCCAGAACTTTCTGCCACAGAAATGTGAGGAACATGTGTTTTTTTAGCCAAATTTTGAGGTTTGCAAAGGATTCTGGGTAACAGAACCTGGTCCGAGCCCCGCAAGTCACTCCATCTTCGATTCCCCTAGGTCTCTAGTTTTCAGAAATGCACAGGTTTGGTAGGTTTCCCTAGGTGCCGGCTGAGCTAGAGGCCAAAATCTACAGGTAGGCACTTCGCAAAAAACACCTCTGTTTTCTTCCAAAAATGTGGATGTGTCCACGTTGCGCTTTGGGGCGTTTCCTGTCGGGGGCGCTAGGCCTACCAACACAAGTGAGGTATCATTTTTATCGGGAGACTTGGGGGAACGCTGGGTGGAAGGAAATTTGTGGCTCCTCTCAGATTCCAGAACTTTCTGCCGCAGAAATGTGAGGAACATGTGTTTTTGTAGCCAAATTTTGAGGTTTGCAAAGGATTCTGGGTAACAGAACCTGGTCCGAGCCCCGCAAGTCACCCCATCTTGGATTCCCCTAGTCTCTAGTTTTCAGAAATGCACAGGTTTCGTAGGTTTCCCTAGGTGCCGGCTGAGCTAGAGGCCAAAATCTACAGGTAGGCACTTCGCAAAAAACACCTCTGTTTTCTTCCAAAAAGGTGGATGTGTCCACGTTGCGCTTTGGGGCGTTTCCTGTCGGGGGCGCTAGGCCTACCAACACAAGTGAGGTATCATTTTTATCGGGAGACTTGGGGGAACGCTGGGTGGAAGGAAATTTGTGGCTCCTCTCAGATTCCAGAACTTTCTGCCGCAGAAATGTGAGGAACATGTGTTTTTTTAGCCAAATTTTGAGGTTTGCAAAGGATTCTGGGTAACAGAACCTGGTCCGAGCCCCGCAAGTCACCCCATCTTGGATTCCCCTAGTCTCTAGTTTATAGAAATGCACAGGTTTCGTAGGTTTCCCTAGGTGCCGGCTGAGCTAGAGGCCAAAATCTACAGGTAGGCACTTCGCAAAAAACACCTCTGTTTTCTTCCAAAAAGGTGGATGTGTCCACGTTGCGCTTTGGGGCGTTTCCTGTCGCGGGCGCTAGTCCTACCCACACAAGTGAGGTATCATTTTTATCGGGAGACTTGGGGGAACGCTGGGTGGAAGGAAATTTGTGGCTCCTCTCAGATTCCAGAACTTTCTGCCACAGAAATGTGAGGAACATGTGTTTTTTTAGCCAAATTTTGAGGTTTGCAAAGGATTCTGGGTAACAGAACCTGGTCCGAGCCCCGCAAGTCACCCCATCTTGGATTCCCCTAGGTCTCTAGTTTTCAGAAATGCACAGGTTTGGTAGGTTTCCCTAGGTGCCGGCTGAGCTAGAGGCCAAAATCTACAGGTAGGCACTTCGCAAAAAACACCTCTGTTTTCTTCCAAAAATGTGGATGTGTCCACGTTGCGCTTTGGGGCGTTTCCTGTCGCGGGCGCTAGTCCTACCCACACAAGTGAGGTATCATTTTTATCGGGAGACTTGGGGGAAGGCTGGGTGGAAGGAAATTTGTGGCTCCTCTCAGATTCCAGAACTTTCTGCCACAGAAATGTGAGGAACATGTGTTTTTTTAGCCAAATTTTTAGGTTTGCAAAGGATTCTGGGTAACAGAACCTGGTCCGAGCCCCGCAAGTCACCCCATCTTGGATTCCCCTAGGTCTCTAGTTTTCAGAAATGCACAGGTTTGGTAGGTTTCCCTAGGTGCCGGCTGAGCTAGAGGCCAAAATCTACAGGTAGGCACTTCGCAAAAAACACCTCTGTTTTCTTCCAAAAATGTGGATGTGTCCACGTTGCTCTTTGGGGCGTTTCCTGTCACGGGCGCTAGTCCTACCCACACAAGTGAGGTATCATTTTTATCGGGAGACTTGGGGGAAGGCTGGGTGGAAGGAAATTTGTGGCTCCTCTCAGATTCCAGAACTTTCTGCCACAGAAATGTGAGGAACATGTGTTTTTTTAGCCAAATTTTGAGGTTTGCAAAGGATTCTGGGTAACAGAACCTGGTCTGAGTCCCGCAAGTCACCCCATCTTCGATTCCCCTAGGTCTCTAGTTTTCAGAAATGCACAGGTTTGGTAGGTTTCCCTAGGTGCCGGCTGAGCTAGAGGCCAAAATCTACAGGTAGGCACTTCGCAAAAAACACCTCTGTTTTCTTCCAAAAATGTGGATGTGTCCACGTTGCGCTTTGGGGCGTTTCCTGTCGGGGGCGCTAGGCCTACCAACACAAGTGAGGTATCATTTTTATCGGGAGACTTGGGGGAACGCTGGGTGGAAGGAAATTTGTGGCTCCTCTCAGATTCCAGAACTTTCTGCCACAGAAATGTGAGGAACATGTGTTTTTTTAGCCAAATTTTGAGGTTTGCAAAGGATTCTGGGTAACAGAACCTGGTCCGAGCCCCGCAAGTCACCCCATCTTGGATTCCCCTAGGTCTCTAGTTTTCAGAAATGCACAGGTTTGGTAGGTTTCCCTAGGTGCCGGCTGAGCTAGAGGCTAAAATCTACAGGTAGGCACTTCGCAAAAAACACCTCTGTTTTCTTCCAAAAATTTGGATGTGTCCACGTTGCGCTTTGGGGCGTTTCCTGTCGCGGGCGCTAGTCCTACCCACACAAGTGAGGTATCATTTTTATCGGGAGACTTGGGGGAACGCTGGGTGGAAGGAAATTTGTGGCTCCTCTCAGATTCCAGAACTTTCTGCCGCAGAAATGTGAGGAACATGTGTTTTTTTAGCCAAATTTTGAGGTTTGCAAAGGATTCTGGGTAACAGAACCTGGTCCGAGCCCCGCAAGTCACCCCATCTTGGATTCCCCTAGGTCTCTAGTTTTCAGAAATGCACAGGTTTGGTAGGTTTCCCTAGGTGCCGGCTGAGCTAGAGGCCAAAATCTACAGGTAGGCACTTCGCAAAAAACACCTCTGTTTTCTTCCAAAAATGTGGATGTGTCCACGTTGCTCTTTGGGGCGTTTCCTGTCGCGGGCGCTAGTCCTACCCACACAAGTGAGGTATCATTTTTATCGGGAGACTTGGGGGAAGGCTGGGTGGAAGGAAATTTGTGGCTCCTCTCAGATTCCAGAACTTTCTGCCACAGAAATGTGAGGAACATGTGTTTTTTTAGCCAAATTTTGAGGTTTGCAAAGGATTCTGGGTAACAGAACCTGGTCCGAGCCCCGCAAGTCACTCCATCTTCGATTCCCCTAGGTCTCTAGTTTTCAGAAATGCACAGGTTTGGTAGGTTTCCCTAGGTGCCGGCTGAGCTAGAGGCCAAAATCTACAGGTAGGCACTTCGCAAAAAACACCTCTGTTTTCTTCCAAAAATGTGGATGTGTCCACGTTGCGCTTTGGGGCGTTTCCTGTCGGGGGCGCTAGGCCTACCAACACAAGTGAGGTATCATTTTTATCGGGAGACTTGGGGGAACGCTGGGTGGAAGGAAATTTGTGGCTCCTCTCAGATTCCAGAACTTTCTGCCGCAGAAATGTGAGGAACATGTGTTTTTGTAGCCAAATTTTGAGGTTTGCAAAGGATTCTGGGTAACAGAACCTGGTCCGAGCCCCGCAAGTCACCCCATCTTGGATTCCCCTAGTCTCTAGTTTTCAGAAATGCACAGGTTTCGTAGGTTTCCCTAGGTGCCGGCTGAGCTAGAGGCCAAAATCTACAGGTAGGCACTTCGCAAAAAACACCTCTGTTTTCTTCCAAAAAGGTGGATGTGTCCACGTTGCGCTTTGGGGCGTTTCCTGTCGCGGGCGCTAGTCCTACCCACACAAGTGAGGTATCATTTTTATCGGGAGACTTGGGGGAACGCTGGGTGGAAGGAAATTTGTGGCTCCTCTCAGATTCCAGAACTTTCTGCCACAGAAATGTGAGGAACATGTGTTTTTTTAGCCAAATTTTGAGGTTTGCAAAGGATTCTGGGTAACAGAACCTGGTCCGAGCCCCGCAAATCACCCCATCTTGGATTCCCCTAGGTCTCTAGTTTTCAGAAATGCACAGGTTTGGTAGGTTTCCCTAGGTGCCGGCTGAGCTAGAGGCCAAAATCTACAGGTAGGCACTTCGCAAAAAACACCTCTGTTTTCTTCCAAAAATGTGGATGTGTCCACGTTGCGCTTTGGGGCGTTTCCTGTCGCGGGCGCTAGTCCTACCCACACAAGTGAGGTATCATTTTTATCGGGAGACTTGGGGGAAGGCTGGGTGGAAGGAAATTTGTGGCTCCTCTCAGATTCCAGAACTTTCTGCCACAGAAATGTGAGGAACATGTGTTTTTTTAGCCAAATTTTGAGGTTTGCAAAGGATTCTGGGTAACAGAACCTGGTCCGAGCCCCGCAAGTCACCTCATCTTGGATTCCCCTAGGTCTCTAGTTTTCAGAAATGCACAGGTTTGGTAGGTTTCCCTAGGTGCCGGCTGAGCTAGAGGCCAAAATCTACAGGTAGGCACTTCGCAAAAAACACCTCTGTTTTCTTCCAAAAAGGTGGATGTGTCCACGTTGCGCTTTGGGGCGTTTCCTGTCGCGGGCGCTAGTCCTACCCACACAAGTGAGGTATCATTTTTATCGGGAGACTTGGGGGAAGGCTGGGTGGAAGGAAATTTGTGGCTCCTCTCAGATTCCAGAACTTTCTGCAACAGAAATGTGAGGAACATGTGTTTTTTTAGCCAAATTTTGAGGTTTGCAAAGGATTCTGGGTAACAGAACCTGGTCCGAGCCCCGCAAGTCACCCCATCTTGGATTCCCCTAGGTCTCTAGTTTTCAGAAATGCACAGGTTTGCTAGGTTTCCCTAGGTGCCAGCTGAGCTAGAGGCCAAAATCTACAGGTAGGCACTTCGCAAAAAACACCTCTGTTTTCTTCCAAAAATTTGGATGTGTCCACGTTGCGCTTTGGGGCGTTTCCTGTCACGGGCGCTAGGCCTACCCACACAAGTGAGGTATCATTTTTATCGGGAGATTTGTGGGAACGCTGGGTGGAAGGAAATTTGTGGCTCCTCTCAGATTCCAGAACTTTCTACCACAGAAATGTGAGGAACATGTGTTTTTTTAGACAAATGTTGAGGTTTGCAAAGGATTCTGGGTAACAGAACCTGGTCCGTGCCCCGCAAGTCACCCCATCTTGCATTCCCCTAGGTCTCTAGTTTTCAGAAATGCACAGGTTTGATAGGTTTCCCTAGGTGCCGGCTGAGCTAGAGGCCAAAATCTAGAGGTAGGCACTTCGCAAAAAACACCTCTGTTTTCTTCCAAAAATTTGGATGTGTCCACGTTGCGCTTTGGGGCATTTCCTGTCGCGGGCGCTAGGCCTACCCACACAAGTGAGGTATCATTTTTATCGGGAGACTTGGGGGAACGCTGGGTGGAAGGAAATTTGTGGCTCCTCTCAGATTCCAGAACTTTCTGCCGCAGAAATGTGAGGAACATGTGTTTTTTTAGCCAAATTTTGAGGTTTGCAAAGGATTCTGGGTAACAGAACCTGGTCCGAGCCCCGCAAGTCACCCCTTCTTGGATTCCCCTAGGTCTCTAGTTTTCAGAAATGCACAGGTTTGGTAGGTTTCCCTAGGTGCCGGCTGAGCTAGAGGCCAAAATCTACAGGTAGGCACTTCGCAAAAAACACCTCTGTTTTCTTCCAAAAATGTGGATGTGTCCACGTTGCGCTTTGGGGCGTTTCCTGTCGCGGGCGCTAGTCCTACCCACACAAGTGAGGTATCATTTTTATCGGGAGACTTGGGGGAACGCTGGGTGGAAGGAAATTTGTGGCTCCTCTCAGATTCCAGAACTTTCTGCCACAGAAATGTGAGGAACATGTGTTTTTTTAGCCAAATTTTGAGGTTTGCAAAGGATTCTGGGTAACAGAACCTGGTCTGAGTCCCGCAAGTCACCCCATCTTCGATTCCCCTAGGTCTCTAGTTTTCAGAAATGCACAGGTTTGGTAGGTTTCCCTAGGTGCCGGCTGAGCTAAAGGCCAAAATCTACAGGTAGGCACTTCGCAAAAAACACCTCTGTTTTCTTCCAAAAATGTGGATGTGTCCACGTTGCGCTTTGGGGCGTTTCCTGTCGGGGGCGCTAGGCCTACCAACACAAGTGAGGTATCATTTTTATCGGGAGACTTGGGGGAACGCTGGGTGGAAGGAAATTTGTGGCTCCTCTCAGATTCCAGAACTTTCTGCCGCAGAAATGTGAGGAACATGTGTTTTTTTAGCCAAATTTTGAGGTTTGCAAAGGATTCTGGGTAACAGAACCTGGTCCGAGCCCCGCAAGTCACCCCATCTTGGATTCCCCTAGGTCTCTAGTTTTCAGAAATGCACAGGTTTGGTAGGTTTCCCTAGGTGCCGGCTGAGCTAGAGGCCAAAATCTACAGGTAGGCTCTTCGCAAAAAACACCTCTGTTTTCTTCCAAAAATGTGGATGTGTCCACGTTGCTCTTTGGGGCGTTTCCTGTCGCGGGCGCTAGTCCTACCCACACAAGTGAGGTATCATTTTTATCGGGAGACTTGGGGGAAGGCTGGGTGGAAGGAAATTTGTGGCTCCTCTCAGATTCCAGAACTTTCTGCCACAGAAATGTGAGGAACATGTGTTTTTTTAGCCAAATTTTTAGGTTTGCAAAGGATTCTGGGTAACAGAACCTGGTCCGAGCCCCGCAAGTCACTCCATCTTCGATTCCCCTAGGTCTCTAGTTTTCAGAAATGCACAGGTTTGGTAGGTTTCCCTAGGTGCCGGCTGAGCTAGAGGCCAAAATCTACAGGTAGGCACTTCGCAAAAAACACCTCTGTTTTCTTCCAAAAATGTGGATGTGTCCACGTTGCGCTTTGGGGCGTTTCCTGTCGGGGGCGCTAGGCCTACCAACACAAGTGAGGTATCATTTTTATCGGGAGACTTGGGGGAACGCTGGGTGGAAGGAAATTTGTGGCTCCTCTCAGATTCCAGAACTTTCTGCCGCAGAAATGTGAGGAACATGTGTTTTTTTAGCCAAATTTTGAGGTTTGCAAAGGATTCTGGGTAACAGAACCTGGTCCGAGCCCCGCAAGTCACCCCATCTTGGATTCCCCTAGTCTCTAGTTTATAGAAATGCACAGGTTTCGTAGGTTTCCCTAGGTGCCGGCTGAGCTAGAGGCCAAAATCTACAGGTAGGCACTTCGCAAAAAACACCTCTGTTTTCTTCCAAAAAGGTGGATGTGTCCACGTTGCGCTTTGGGGCGTTTCCTGTCGCGGGCGCTAGTCCTACCCACACAAGTGAGGTATCATTTTTATCGGGAGACTTGGGGGAACGCTGGGTGGAAGGAAATTTGTGGCTCCTCTCAGATTCCAGAACTTTCTGCCACAGAAATGTGAGGAACATGTGTTTTTTTAGCCAAATTTTGAGGTTTGCAAAGGATTCTGGGTAACAGAACCTGGTCCGAGCCCCGCAAGTCACCCCATCTTGGATTCCCCTAGGTCTCTAGTTTTCAGAAATGCACAGGTTTGGTAGGTTTCCCTAGGTGCCGGCTGAGCTAGAGGCCAAAATCTACAGGTAGGCACTTCGCAAAAAACACCTCTGTTTTCTTCCAAAAATGTGGATGTGTCCACGTTGCGCTTTGGGGCGTTTCCTGTCGCGGGCGCTAGTCCTACCCACACAAGTGAGGTATCATTTTTATCGGGAGACTTGGGGGAAGGCTGGGTGGAAGGAAATTTGTGGCTCCTCTCAGATTCCAGAACTTTCTGCCACAGAAATGTGAGGAACATGTGTTTTTTTAGCCAAATTTTTAGGTTTGCAAAGGATTCTGGGTAACAGAACCTGGTCCGAGCCCCGCAAGTCACCCCATCTTGGATTCCCCTAGGTCTCTAGTTTTCAGAAATGCACAGGTTTGGTAGGTTTCCCTAGGTGCCGGCTGAGCTAGAGGCCAAAATCTACAGGTAGGCACTTTGCAAAAAACACCTCTGTTTTCTTCCAAAAATGTGGATGTGTCCACGTTGCTCTTTGGGGCGTTTCCTGTCACGGGCGCTAGTCCTACCCACACAAGTGAGGTATCATTTTTATCGGGAGACTTGGGGGAAGGCTGGGTGGAAGGAAATTTGTGGCTCCTCTCAGATTCCAGAACTTTCTGCCACAGAAATGTGAGGAACATGTGTTTTTTTAGCCAAATTTTGAGGTTTGCAAAGGATTCTGGGTAACAGAACCTGGTCCGAGCCCCGCAAGTCACTCCATCTTCGATTCCACTAGGTCTCTAGTTTTCAGAAATGCACAGGTTTGGTAGGTTTCCCTAGGTGCCGGCTGAGCTAGAGGCCAAAATCTACAGGTAGGCACTTCGCAAAAAACACCTCTGTTTTCTTCCAAAAATGTGGATGTGTCCACGTTGCGCTTTGGGGCGTTTCCTGTCGGGGGCGCTAGGCCTACCAACACAAGTGAGGTATCATTTTTATCGGGAGACTTGGGGGAACGCTGGGTGGAAGGAAATTTGTGGCTCCTCTCAGATTCCAGAACTTTCTGCCGCAGAAATGTGAGGAACATGTGTTTTTGTAGCCAAATTTTGAGGTTTGCAAAGGATTCTGGGTAACAGAACCTGGTCCGAGCCCCGCAAGTCACCCCATCTTGGATTCCCCTAGTCTCTAGTTTTCAGAAATGCACAGGTTTCGTAGGTTTCCCTAGGTGCCGGCTGAGCTAGAGGCCAAAATCTACAGGTAGGCACTTCGCAAAAAACACCTCTGTTTTCTTCCAAAAAGGTGGATGTGTCCACGTTGCGCTTTGGGGCGTTTCCTGTCGCGGGCGCTAGTCCTACCCACACAAGTGAGGTATCATTTTTATCGGGAGACTTGGGGGAACGCTGGGTGGAAGGAAATTTGTGGCTCCTCTCAGATTCCAGAACTTTCTGCCACAGAAATGTGAGGAACATGTGTTTTTTTAGCCAAATTTTGAGGTTTGCAAAGGATTCTGGGTAACAGAACCTGGTCCGAGCCCCGCAAGTCACCCCATCTTGGATTCCCCTAGGTCTCTAGTTTTCAGAAATGCACAGGTTTGGTAGGTTTCACTAGGTGCCGGCTGAGCTAGAGGCCAAAATCTACAGGTAGGCACTTCGCAAAAAACACCTCTGTTTTCTTCCAAAAATGTGGATGTGTCCACGTTGCGCTTTGGGGCGTTTCCTGTCGCGGGCGCTAGTCCTACCCACACAAGTGAGGTATCATTTTTATCGGGAGACTTGGGGGAAGGCTGGGTGGAAGGAAATTTGTGGCTCCTCTCAGATTCCAGAACTTTCTGCCACAGAAATGTGAGGAACATGTGTTTTTTTAGCCAAATTTTGAGGTTTGCAAAGGATTCTGGGTAACAGAACCTGGTCCGAGCCCCGCAAGTCACCCCATCTTGGATTCCCCTAGGTCTCTAGTTTTCAGAAATGCACAGGTTTGGTAGGTTTCCCTAGGTGCCGGCTGAGCTAGAGGCCAAAATCTACAGGTAGGCACTTCGCAAAAAACACCTCTGTTTTCTTCCAAAAATGTGGATGTGTCCACGTTGCGCTTTGGGGCGTTTCCTGTCGCGGGCGCTAGTCCTACCCACACAAGTGAGGTATCATTTTTATCGGGAGACTTGGGGGAAGGCTGGGTGGAAGGAAATTTGTGGCTCCTCTCAGATTCCAGAACTTTCTGCCACAGAAATGTGAGGAACATGTGTTTTTTTAGCCAAATTTTTAGGTTTGCAAAGGATTCTGGGTAACAGAACCTGGTCCGAGCCCCGCAAGTCACCCCATCTTGGATTCCCCTAGGTCTCTAGTTTTCAGAAATGCACAGGTTTGGTAGGTTTCCCTAGGTGCCGGCTGAGCTAGAGGCCAAAATCTACAGGTAGGCACTTCGCAAAAAACACCTCTGTTTTCTTCCAAAAATGTGGATGTGTCCACGTTGCTCTTTGGGGCGTTTCCTGTCGCGGGCGCTAGTCCTACCCACACAAGTGAGGTATCATTTTTATCGGGAGACTTGGGGGAAGGCTGGGTGGAAGGAAATTTGTGGCTCCTCTCAGATTCCAGAACTTTCTGCCACAGAAATGTGAGGAACATGTGTTTTTTTAGCCAAATTTTGAGGTTTGCAAAGGATTCTGGGTAACAGAACCTGGTCCGAGCCCCGCAAGTCACTCCATCTTCGATTCCCCTAGGTCTCTAGTTTTCAGAAATGCACAGGTTTGGTAGGTTTCCCTAGGTGCCGGCTGAGCTAGAGGCCAAAATCTACAGGTCGGCACTTCGCAAAAAACACCTCTGTTTTCTTCCAAAAATGTGGATGTGTCCACGTTGCGCTTTGGGGCGTTTCCTGTCGGGGGCGCTAGGCCTACCAACACAAGTGAGGTATCATTTTTATCGGGAGACTTGGGGGAACGCTGGGTGGAAGGAAATTTGTGGCTCCTCTCAGATTCCAGAACTTTCTGCCGCAGAAATGTGAGGAACTTGTGTTTTTTTAGCCAAATTTTGAGGTTTGCAAAGGATTCTGGGTAACAGAACCTGGTCCGAGCCCCGCAAGTCACCCCATCTTGGATTCCCCTAGTTTCTAGTTTTCAGAAATGCACAGGTTTCGTAGGTTTCCCTAGGTGCCGGCTGAGCTAGAGGCCAAAATCTACAGGTAGGCACTTCGCAAAAAACACCTCTGTTTTCTTCCAAAAAGGTGGATGTGTCCACGTTGCGCTTTGGGGCGTTTCCTGTCGCGGGCGATGGTCCTACCCACACAAGTGAGGTATCATTTTTATCGGGAGACTTGGGGGAACGCTGGGTGGAAGGAAATTTGTGGCTCCTCTCAGATTCCAGAACTTTCTGCCACAGAAATGTGAGGAACATGTGTTTTTTTAGCCAAATTTTGAGGTTTGCAAAGGATTCTGGGTAACAGAACCTGGTCCGAGCCCCGCAAGTCACCCCATCTTGGATTCCCCTAGGTCTCTAGTTTTCAGAAATGCACAGGTTTGGTAGGTTTCCCTAGGTGCCGGCTGAGCTAGAGGCCAAAATCTACAGGTAGGCACTTCGCAAAAAACACCTCTGTTTTCTTCCAAAAATGTGGATGTGTCCACGTTGCGCTTTGGGGCGTTTCCTGTCGCGGGCGCTAGTCCTACCCACACAAGTGAGGTATCATTTTTATCGGGAGACTTGGGGGAAGGCTGGGTGGAAGGAAATTTGTGGCTCCTCTCAGATTCCAGAACTTTCTGCCACAGAAATGTGAGGAACATGTGTTTTTTTAGCCAAATTTTGAGGTTTGCAAAGGATTCTGGGTAACAGAACCTGGTCCGAGCCCCGCAAGTCACCCCATCTTGGATTCCCCTAGGTCTCTAGTTTTCAGAAATGCACAGGTTTGGTAGGTTTCCCTAGGTGCCGGCTGAGCTAGAGGCCAAAATCTACAGGTAGGCACTTCGCAAAAAACACCTCTGTTTTCTTCCAAAAATGTGGATGTGTCCACGTTGCGCTTTGGGGCGTTTCCTGTCGCGGGCGCTAGTCCTACCCACACAAGTGAGGTATCATTTTTATCGGGAGACTTGGGGGAAGGCTGGGTGGAAGGAAATTTGTGGCTCCTCTCAGATTCCAGAACTTTCTGCCACAGAAATGTGAGGAACATGTGTTTTTTTAGCCAAATTTTTAGGTTTGCAAAGGATTCTGGGTAACAGAACCTGGTCCGAGCCCCGCAAGTCACTCCATCTTGGATTCCCCTAGGTCTCTAGTTTTCAGAAATGCACAGGTTTGGTAGGTTTCCCTAGGTGCCGGCTGAGCTAGAGGCAAAAATCTACAGGTAGGCACTTCGCAAAAAACACCTCTGTTTTCTTCCAAAAATGTGGATGTGTCCACGTTGCGCTTTGGGTCGTTTCCTGTCGCGGGCGCTAGTCCTACCCACACAAGTGAGGTATCATTTTTATGGGGAGACTTGGGGGAACGCTGGGTGGAAGGAAATTTGTGGCTCCTCTCAGATTCCAGAACTTTCTGCCGCAGAAATGTGAGGAACATGTGTTTTTTTAGCCAAATTTTGAGGTTTGCAAAGGATTCTGGGTAACAGAACCTGGTCCGAGCCCCGCAAGTCACCCCATCTTGGATTCCCCTAGGTCTCTAGTTTTCAGAAATGCACAGGTTTGGTAGGTTTCCCTAGGTGCCGGCTGAGCTAGAGGCCAAAATCTACAGGTAGGCACTTCGCAAAAAACACCTCTGTTTTCTTCCAAAAATGTGGATGTGTCCACGTTGCTCTTTGGGGCGTTTCCTGTCGCGGGCGCTAGTCCTACCCACACAAGTGAGGTATCATTTTTATCGGGAGACTTGGGGGAAGGCTGGGTGGAAGGAAATTTGTGGCTCCTCTCAGATTCCAGAACTTTCTGCCACAGAAATGTGAGGAACATGTGTTTTTTTAGCCAAATTTTGAGGTTTGCAAAGGATTCTGGGTAACAGAACCTGGTCCGAGCCCCGCAAGTCACTCCATCTTCGATTCCCCTAGGTCTCTAGTTTTCAGAAATGCACAGGTTTGGTAGGTTTCCCTAGGTGCCGGCTGAGCTAGAGGCCAAAATCTACAGGTAGGCACTTCGCAAAAAACACCTCTGTTTTCTTCCAAAAATGTGGATGTGTCCACGTTGCGCTTTGGGGCGTTTCCTGTCGGGGGCGCTAGGCCTACCAACACAAGTGAGGTATCATTTTTATCGGGAGACTTGGGGGAACGCTGGGTGGAAGGAAATTTGTGGCTCCTCTCAGATTCCAGAACTTTCTGCCGCAGAAATGTGAGGAACATGTGTTTTTTTAGCCAAATTTTGAGGTTTGCAAAGGATTCTGGGTAACAGAACCTGGTCCGAGCCCCGCAAGTCACCCCATCTTGGATTCCCCTAGGCCTCTAGTTTTCAGAAATGAACAGGTTTGGTAGGTTTCCCTAGGTGGCGGCTGAGCTACAGGCCGAAATCTACAGGTAGGCACTTTGCAAAAAACACCTCTGTTTTCCTTGAAAAATTTGGCTGTGTCCACTTTGCGCTTTGGGGCGTTTCCTGTCGCGGGCGCTAGGCCTACCCACACAAGTGAGGTATCATTTTTATCGGGAGATGTGGGGGAACGCTGGGTGGAAGGAAATTTGTGGCTCCTCTCAGATTCCAGAACTTTCTGCCGCAGAAATGTGAGGAACATGTGTTTTTTTAGACAAATGTTGAGGTT
The DNA here is from genome assembly GCF_031143425.1 of Pleurodeles waltl. Lineage (NCBI taxonomy): Eukaryota > Metazoa > Chordata > Amphibia > Caudata > Salamandridae > Pleurodeles > Pleurodeles waltl. The sequence continues at coordinate 704,844,770 of NC_090447.1, read as the reverse complement.
TGCAAAGGATTCTGGGTAACAGAACCTGGTCCGAGCCCCGCAAGTCACCCCATCTTGGATTCCCCTAGTCTCTAGTTTTCAGAAATGCACAGGTTTCGTAGGTTTCCCTAGGTGCCGGCTGAGCTAGAGGCCAAAATCTACAGGTAGGCACTTCGCAAAAAACACCTCTGTTTTCTTCCAAAAAGGTGGATGTGTCCACGTTGCGCTTTGGGGCGTTTCCTGTCGCGGGCGCTAGTCCTACCCACACAAGTGAGGTATCATTTTTATCGGGAGACTTGGGGGAACGCTGGGTGGAAGGAAATTTGTGGCTCCTCTCAGATTCCAGAACTTTCTGCCACAGAAATGTGAGGAACATGTGTTTTTTTAGCCAAATTTTGAGGTTTGCAAAGGATTCTGGGTAACAGAACCTGGTCCGAGCCCTGCAAGTCACCCCATCTTCTATTCCCCTAGGTCTCTAGTTTTCAGAAATGCACAGGTTTGGTAGGTTTCCCTAGGTGCCGGCTGAGCTAGAGGCCAAAATCTACAGGTAGGCACTTCGCAAAAAACACCTCTGTTTTCTTCCAAAAATGTGGATGTGTCCACGTTGCGCTTTGGGGCGTTTCCTGTCGCGGGCGCTAGTCCTACCCACACAAGTGAGGTATCATTTTTATCGGGAGACTTGGGGGAACGCTGGGTGGAAGGAAATTTGTGGCTCCTCTCAGATTCCAGAACTTTCTGCCGCAGAAATGTGAGGAACATGTGTTTTTTTAGCCAAATTTTGAGGTTTGCAAACGAATTCTGGGTAACAGAACCTGGTCCGAGCCCCGCAAGTCACCCCATCTTGGATTCCCCTAGGTCTCTAGTTTTCAGAAATGCACAGGTTTGGTAGGTTTCCCTAGGTGCCGGCTGAGCTAGAGGCCAAAATCTACAGGTAGGCACTTCGCAAAAAACACCTCTGTTTTCTTCCAAAAATGTGGATGTGTCCACGTTGCGCTTTGGGGCGTTTCCTGTCGCGGGCGCTAGTCCTACCCACACAAGTGAGGTATCATTTTTATCGGGAGACTTGGGGGAAGGCTGGGTGGAAGGAAATTTGTGGCTCCTCTCAGATTCCAGAACTTTCTGCCACAGAAATGTGAGGAACATGTGTTTTTTTAGCCAAATTTGGAGGTTTGCTAAGGATTCTGGGTAACAGAACCTGGTCCGAGCCCCACAAGTCACCCCATCTTAGATTCCCCTAGGTCTCTAGTTTTCAGAAATGCACAGGTTTGGTAGGTTTCCCTAGGTGCCGGCTGAGCTAGAGGCCAAAATCTACAGGTAGGCACTTCGCAAAAAACACCTCTGTTTTCTTCCAAAAATGTGGATGTGTCCACGTTGCGCTTTGGGGCGTTTCCTGTCGCGGGCGCTAGTCCTACCCACACAAGTGAGGTATCATTTTTATCGGGAGACTTGGGGGAAGTCTGGGTGGAAGGAAATTTGTGGCTCCTCTCAGATTCCAGAACTTTCTGCCACAGAAATGTGAGGAACATGTGTTTTTTTTGCCAAATTTTGAGGTTTGCAAAGGATTCTGGGTAACAGAACCTGGTCCGAGCCCCGCAAGTCACCCCATCTTGGATTCCCCTAGGTCTCTAGTTTTCAGAAATGCACAGGTTTGGTAGGTTTCCCTAGGTGCCGGCTGAGCTAGAGGCCAAAATCTACAGGTAGGCACTTCGCAAAAAACACCTCTGTTTTCTTCCAAAAATGTGGATGTGTCCACGTTGCGCTTTGGGGCGTTTCCTGTCGGGGGCGCTAGGCCTACCAACACAAGTGAGGTATAATTTTTATCGGGAGACTTAGGGGAACGCTGGGTGGAAGGACATTTGTGGCTCCTCTCAGATTCCAGAACTTTCTGCCACAGAAATGTGAGGAACATGTGTTTTTTTAGCCAAATTTTGAGGTTTGCAAAGGATTCTGGGTAACAGAACCTGGTCCGAGCCCCGCAAGTCACCCCATCTTGGATTCCCCTAGGTCTCTAGTTTTCAGAAATGCACAGGTTTGGTAGGTTTCCCTAGGTGCCGGCTGAGCTAGTGGCCAAAATCTACAGGTAGGCACTTCGCAAAAAACACCTCTGTTTTCTTTCAAAAATTTGGATGTGTCCACGTTGCACTTTGGGGCGTTTCCTGTCGCGGGCGCTAGGCCTACCCACACAAGTGAGGTATCATTTTTATCAGGAGACTTGGGGGAACACTGTGTGGAAGGAAATTTGTGGCTCCTCTCAGATTCCAGAACTTTCTGCCACAGAAATGTGAGGAACATGTGTTTTTTTAGCCAAATTTTGAGGTTTGCAAAGGATTCTGGGTAACAGAACCTGGTCCGAGCCCCGCAAGTCACCCCATCTTCGATTCCCCTAGGTCTCTAGTTTTCATAAATGCACAGTTTTGGTAGGTTTCCCTAGGTGCCGGCTGAGCTAGAGGCCAAAATCTACAGGTAGGCACTTCGCAAAAAACACCTCTGTTTTCTTCCAAAAATGTGGATGTGTCCACGTTGCGCTTTGGGGCGTTTCCTGTCGCGGGCGCTAGTCCTACCCACACAAGTGAGGTATCATTTTTATCGGGAGACTTGGGGGAACGCTGGGTGGAAGGAAATTTGTGGCTCCTCTCAGATTCCAGAACTTTCTGCCACAGAAATGTGAGGAACATGTGTTTTTTTAGCCAAATTTTGAGGTTTGCAAAGGATTCTGGGTAACAGAACCTGGTCCGAGCCCCGCAAGTCACCCCATCTTGGATTCCCCTAGGTCTCTAGTTTTCAGAAATGCACAGGTTTGGTAGGTTTCCCTAGGTGCAGGCTGAGCTAGAGGCCAAAATCTACAGGTAGGCACTTCGCAAAAAACACCTCTGTTTTCTTCCAAAAATGTGGATGTGTCCACGTTGCGCTTTGGGGCGTTTCCTGTCGGGGGCGCTAGGCCTACCCACACAAGTGAGGTATCATTTTTATCGGGAGACTTGGGGGAACGCTGGGTGGAAGGAAATTTGTGGCTCCTCTCAGATTCCAGAACTTTCTGCCGCAGAAATGTGAGGAACATGTGTTTTTTTAGCCAAATTTTGAGGTTTGCAAAGGATTCTGGGTAACAGAACCTGGTCAGAGCCCCGCAAGTCACCCCATCTTGGATTCCCCTAGGTCTCTAGTTTTCAGAAATGCACAGGTTTGCTAGGTTTCCCTAGGTGCCAGCTGAGCTAGAGGCCAAAATCTACAGGTAGGCACTTCGCAAAAAACACCTCTGTTTTCTTCCAAAAATTTGGATGTGTCCACGTTGCGCTTTGGGGCGTTTCCTGTCACGGGCGCTAGGCCTACCCACACAAGTGAGGTATCATTTTTATCGGGAGATTTGTGGGAACGCTGGGTGGAAGGAAATTTGTGGCTCCTCTCAGATTCCAGAACTTTCTACCACAGAAATGTGAGGAACATGTGTTTTTTTAGACAAATGTTGAGGTTTGCAAAGGATTCTGGGTAACAGAACCTGGTCCGTGCCCCGCAAGTCACCCCATCTTGCATTCCCCTAGGTCTCTAGTTTTCAGAAATGCACAGGTTTGATAGGTTTCCCTAGGTGCCGGCTGAGCTAGAGGCCAAAATCTAGAGGTAGGCACTTCGCAAAAAACACCTCTGTTTTCTTCCAAAAATTTGGATGTGTCCACGTTGCGCTTTGGGGCATTTCCTGTCGCGGGCGCTAGGCCTACCCACACAAGTGAGGTATCATTTTTATCGGGAGACTTGGGGGAACGCTGGGTGGAAGGAAATTTGTGGCTCCTCTCAGATTCCAGAACTTTCTGCCGCAGAAATGTGAGGAACATGTGTTTTTTTAGCCAAATTTTGAGGTTTGCAAAGGATTCTGGGTAACAGAACCTGGTCCGAGCCCCGCAAGTCACCCCTTCTTGGATTCCCCTAGGTCTCTAGTTTTCAGAAATGCACAGGTTTGGTAGGTTTCCCTAGGTGCCGGCTGAGCTAGAGGCCAAAATCTACAGGTAGGCACTTCGCAAAAAACACCTTTGTTTTCTTCCAAAAATGTGGATGTGTCCACGTTGCGCTTTGGGGCGTTTCCTGTCGCGGGCGCTAGTCCTACCCACACAAGTGAGGTATCATTTTTATCGGTAGACTTGGGGGAACGCTGGGTGGAAGGAAATTTGTGGCTCCTCTCAGATTCCAGAACTTTCTGCCACAGAAATGTGAGGAACATGTGTTTTTTTAGCCAAATTTTGAGGTTTGCAAAGGATTCTGGGTAACAGAACCTGGTCTGAGTCCCGCAAGTCACCCCATCTTCGATTCCCCTAGGTCTCTAGTTTTCAGAAATGCACAGGTTTGGTAGGTTTCCCTAGGTGCCGGCTGAGCTAGAGGCCAAAATCTACAGGTAGGCACTTCGCAAAAAACACCTCTGTTTTCTTCCAAAAATGTGGATGTGTCCACGTTGCTCTTTGGGGCGTTTCCTGTCGCGGGCGCTAGTCCTACCCACACAAGTGAGGTATCATTTTTATCGGGAGACTTGGGGAAGGCTGGGTGGAAGGAAATTTGTGGCTCCTCTCAGATTCCAGAACTTTCTGCCACAGAAATGTGAGGAACATGTGTTTTTTTAGCCAAATTTTGAGGTTTGCAAAGGATTCTGGGTAACAGAACCTGGTCCGAGCCCCGCAAGTCACTCCATCTTCGATTCCCCTAGGTCTCTAGTTTTCAGAAATGCACAGGTTTGGTAGGTTTCCCTAGGTGCCGGCTGAGCTAGAGGCCAAAATCTACAGGTAGGCACTTCGCAAAAAACACCTCTGTTTTCTTCCAAAAATGTGGATGTGTCCACGTTGCGCTTTGGGGCGTTTCCTGTCGGGGGCGCTAGGCCTACCAACACAAGTGAGGTATCATTTTTATCGGGAGACTTGGGGGAACGCTGGGTGGAAGGAAATTTGTGGCTCCTCTCAGATTCCAGAACTTTCTGCCGCAGAAATGTGAGGAACATGTGTTTTTTTAGCCAAATTTTGAGGTTTGCAAAGGATTCTGGGTAACAGAACCTGGTCCGAGCCCCGCAAGTCACCCCATCTTGGATTCCCCTAGTCTCTAGTTTTCAGAAATGCACAGGTTTCGTAGGTTTCCCTAGGTGCCGGCTGAGCTAGAGGCCAAAATCTACAGGTAGGCACTTCGCAAAAAACACCTCTGTTTTCTTCCAAAAATGTGGATGTGTCCACGTTGCGCTTTGGGGCGTTTCCTGTCGCGGGCGCTAGTCCTACCCACACAAGTGAGGTATCATTTTTATCGGGAGACTTGGGGGAAGTCTGGGTGGAAGGAAATTTGTGGCTCCTCTCAGATTCCAGAACTTTCTGCCACAGAAATGTGAGGAACATGTGTTTTTTTAGCCAAATTTTGAGGTTTGCAAAGGATTCTGGGTAACAGAACCTGGTCCGAGCCCCGCAAGTCACCCCATCTTGGATTCCCCTAGGTCTCTAGTTTTCAGAAATGCACAGGTTTGGTAGGTTTCCCTAGGTGCCGGCTGAGCTAGAGGCCAAAATCTACAGGTAGGCACTTCGCAAAAAACACCTCTGTTTTCATCCAAAAATGTGGATGTGTCCACGTTGCGCTTTGGGGCGTTTCCTGTCGGGGGCGCTAGGCCTACCAACACAAGTGAGGTATCATTTTTATCGGGAGACTTAGGGGAACGCTGGGTGGAAGGAAATTTGTGGCTCCTCTCAGATTCCAGAACTTTCTGCCACAGAAATGTGAGGAACATGTGTTTTTTTAGCCAAATTTTGAGGTTTGCAAAGGATTCTGGGTAACAGAACCTGGTCCGAGCCCCGCAAGTCACCCCATCTTGGATTCCCCTAGGTCTCTAGTTTTCAGAAATGCACAGGTTTGGTAGGTTTCCCTAGGTGCCGGCTGAGCTAGTGGCCAAAATCTACAGGTAGGCACTTCGCAAAAAACACCTCTGTTTTTTTTCAAAAATTTGGATGTGTCCACGTTGCACTTTGGGGCGTTTCCTGTCGCGGGCGCTAGGCCTACCCACACAAGTGAGGTATCATTTTTATCAGGAGACTTGGGGGAACACTGGGTGGAAGGAAATTTGTGGCTCCTCTCAGATTCCAGAACTTTCTGCCACAGAAATGTGAGGAACATGTGTTTTTTTAGCCAAATTTTGAGGTTTGCAAAGGATTCTGGGTAACAGAACCTGGTCCGAGCCCCGCAAGTCACCCCATCTTCGATTCCCCTAGGTCTCTAGTTTTCAGAAATGCACAGTTTTGGTAGGTTTCCCTAGGTGCCGGCTGAGCTAGAGGCCAAAATCTACAGGTAGGCACTTCGCAAAAAACACCTCTGTTTTCTTCCAAAAATGTGGATGTGTCCACGTTGCGCTTTGGGGCGTTTCCTGTCGCGGGCGCTAGTCCTACCCACACAAGTGAGGTATCATTTTTATCGGGAGACTTGGGGGAACGCTGGGTGGAAGGAAATTTGTGGCTCCTCTCAGATTCCAGAACTTTCTGCCACAGAAATGTGAGGAACATGTGTTTTTTTAGCCAAATTTTGAGGTTTGCAAAGGATTCTGGGTAACAGAACCTGGTCCGAGCCCCGCAAGTCACCCCATCTTGGATTCCCCTAGGTCTCTAGTTTTCAGAAATGCACAGGTTTGGTAGGTTTCCCTAGGTGCCGGCTGAGCTAGAGGCCAAAATCTAGAGGTAGGCACTTCGCAAAAAACACCTCTGTTTTCTTCCAAAAATGTGGATGTGTCCACGTTGCGCTTTGGGGCGTTTCCTGTCGGGGGCGCTAGGCCTACCCACACAAGTGAGGTATCATTTTTATCGGGAGACTTGGGGGAACGCTGCGTGGAAGGAAATTTGTGGCTCCTCTCAGATTCCAGAACTTTCTGCCGCAGAAATGTGAGGAACATGTGTTTTTTTAGCCAAATTTTGAGGTTTGCAAAGGATTCTGGGTAACAGAACCTGGTCAGAGCCCCGCAAGTCACCCCATCTTGGATTCCCCTAGGTCTCTAGTTTTCAGAAATGCACAGGTTTGCTAGGTTTCCCTAGGTGCCAGCTGAGCTAGAGGCCAAAATCTACAGGTAGGCACTTCGCAAAAAACACCTCTGTTTTCTTCCAAAAATGTGGATGTGTCCACGTTGCGCTTTGGGGCGTTTCCTGTCGGGGGCGCTAGGCCTACCAACACAAGTGAGGTATCATTTTTATCGGGAGACTTGGGGGAACGCTGGGTGGAAGGAAATTTGTGGCTCCTCTCAGATTCCAGAACTTTCTGCCGCAGAAATGTGAGGAACATGTGTTTTTGTAGCCAAATTTTGAGGTTTGCAAAGGATTCTGGGTAACAGAACCTGGTCCGAGCCCCGCAAGTCACCCCATCTTGGATTCCCCTAGTCTCTAGTTTTCAGAAATGCACAGGTTTCGTAGGTTTCCCTAGGTGCCGGCTGAGCTAGAGGCCAAAATCTACAGGTAGGCACTTCGCAAAAAACACCTCTGTTTTCTTCCAAAAAGGTGGATGTGTCCACGTTGCGCTTTGGGGCGTTTCCTGTCGGGGGCGCTAGGCCTACCAACACAAGTGAGGTATCATTTTTATCGGGAGACTTGGGGGAACGCTGGGTGGAAGGAAATTTGTGGCTCCTCTCAGATTCCAGAACTTTCTGCCGCAGAAATGTGAGGAACATGTGTTTTTTTAGCCAAATTTTGAGGTTTGCAAAGGATTCTGGGTAACAGAACCTGGTCCGAGCCCCGCAAGTCACCCCATCTTGGATTCCCCTAGTCTCTAGTTTATAGAAATGCACAGGTTTCGTAGGTTTCCCTAGGTGCCGGCTGAGCTAGAGGCCAAAATCTACAGGTAGGCACTTCGCAAAAAACACCTCTGTTTTCTTCCAAAAAGGTGGATGTGTCCACGTTGCGCTTTGGGGCGTTTCCTGTCGCGGGCGCTAGTCCTACCCACACAAGTGAGGTATCATTTTTATCGGGAGACTTGGGGGAACGCTGGGTGGAAGGAAATTTGTGGCTCCTCTCAGATTCCAGAACTTTCTGCCACAGAAATGTGAGGAACATGTGTTTTTTTAGCCAAATTTTGAGGTTTGCAAAGGATTCTGGGTAACAGAACCTGGTCCGAGCCCCGCAAGTCACCCCATCTTGGATTCCCCTAGGTCTCTAGTTTTCAGAAATGCACAGGTTTGGTAGGTTTCCCTAGGTGCCGGCTGAGCTAGAGGCCAAAATCTACAGGTAGGCACTTCGCAAAAAACACCTCTGTTTTCTTCCAAAAATGTGGATGTGTCCACGTTGCGCTTTGGGGCGTTTCCTGTCGCGGGCGCTAGTCCTACCCACACAAGTGAGGTATCATTTTTATCGGGAGACTTGGGGGAAGGCTGGGTGGAAGGAAATTTGTGGCTCCTCTCAGATTCCAGAACTTTCTGCCACAGAAATGTGAGGAACATGTGTTTTTTTAGCCAAATTTTTAGGTTTGCAAAGGATTCTGGGTAACAGAACCTGGTCCGAGCCCCGCAAGTCACCCCATCTTGGATTCCCCTAGGTCTCTAGTTTTCAGAAATGCACAGGTTTGGTAGGTTTCCCTAGGTGCCGGCTGAGCTAGAGGCCAAAATCTACAGGTAGGCACTTCGCAAAAAACACCTCTGTTTTCTTCCAAAAATGTGGATGTGTCCACGTTGCTCTTTGGGGCGTTTCCTGTCACGGGCGCTAGTCCTACCCACACAAGTGAGGTATCATTTTTATCGGGAGACTTGGGGGAAGGCTGGGTGGAAGGAAATTTGTGGCTCCTCTCAGATTCCAGAACTTTCTGCCACAGAAATGTGAGGAACATGTGTTTTTTTAGCCAAATTTTGAGGTTTGCAAAGGATTCTGGGTAACAGAACCTGGTCTGAGTCCCGCAAGTCACCCCATCTTCGATTCCCCTAGGTCTCTAGTTTTCAGAAATGCACAGGTTTGGTAGGTTTCCCTAGGTGCCGGCTGAGCTAGAGGCCAAAATCTACAGGTAGGCACTTCGCAAAAAACACCTCTGTTTTCTTCCAAAAATGTGGATGTGTCCACGTTGCGCTTTGGGGCGTTTCCTGTCGGGGGCGCTAGGCCTACCAACACAAGTGAGGTATCATTTTTATCGGGAGACTTGGGGGAAGTCTGGGTGGAAGGAAATTTGTGGCTCCTCTCAGATTCCAGAACTTTCTGCCACAGAAATGTGAGGAACATGTGTTTTTTTAGCCAAATTTTGAGGTTTGCAAAGGATTCTGGGTAACAGAACCTGGTCCGAGCCCCGCAAGTCACCCCATCTTGGATTCCCCTAGGTCTCTAGTTTTCAGAAATGCACAGGTTTGGTAGGTTTCCCTAGGTGCCGGCTGAGCTAGAGGCCAAAATCTACAGGTAGGCACTTCGCAAAAAACACCTCTGTTTTCATCCAAAAATGTGGATGTGTCCACGTTGCGCTTTGGGGCGTTTCCTGTCGGGGGCGCTAGGCCTACCAACACAAGTGAGGTATCATTTTTATCGGGAGACTTAGGGGAACGCTGGGTGGAAGGAAATTTGTGGCTCCTCTCAGATTCCAGAACTTTCTGCCACAGAAATGTGAGGAACATGTGTTTTTTTAGCCAAATTTTGAGGTTTGCAAAGGATTCTGGGTAACAGAACCTGGTCCGAGCCCCGCAAGTCACCCCATCTTGGATTCCCCTAGGTCTCTAGTTTTCAGAAATGCACAGGTTTGGTAGGTTTCCCTAGGTGCCGGCTGAGCTAGTGGCCAAAATCTACAGGTAGGCACTTCGCAAAAAACACCTCTGTTTTTTTTCAAAAATTTGGATGTGTCCACGTTGCACTTTGGGGCGTTTCCTGTCGCGGGCGCTAGGCCTACCCACACAAGTGAGGTATCATTTTTATCAGGAGACTTGGGGGAACACTGGGTGGAAGGAAATTTGTGGCTCCTCTCAGATTCCAGAACTTTCTGCCACAGAAATGTGAGGAACATGTGTTTTTTTAGCCAAATTTTGAGGTTTGCAAAGGATTCTGGGTAACAGAACCTGGTCCGAGCCCCGCAAGTCACCCCATCTTCGATTCCCCTAGGTCTCTAGTTTTCAGAAATGCACAGTTTTGGTAGGTTTCCCTAGGTGCCGGCTGAGCTAGAGGCCAAAATCTACAGGTAGGCACTTCGCAAAAAACACCTCTGTTTTCTTCCAAAAATGTGGATGTGTCCACGTTGCGCTTTGGGGCGTTTCCTGTCGCGGGCGCTAGTCCTACCCACACAAGTGAGGTATCATTTTTATCGGGAGACTTGGGGGAACGCTGGGTGGAAGGAAATTTGTGGCTCCTCTCAGATTCCAGAACTTTCTGCCACAGAAATGTGAGGAACATGTGTTTTTTTAGCCAAATTTTGAGGTTTGCAAAGGATTCTGGGTAACAGAACCTGGTCCGAGCCCCGCAAGTCACCCCATCTTGGATTCCCCTAGGTCTCTAGTTTTCAGAAATGCACAGGTTTGGTAGGTTTCCCTAGGTGCCGGCTGAGCTAGAGGCCAAAATCTAGAGGTAGGCACTTCGCAAAAAACACCTCTGTTTTCTTCCAAAAATGTGGATGTGTCCACGTTGCGCTTTGGGGCGTTTCCTGTCGGGGGCGCTAGGCCTACCCACACAAGTGAGGTATCATTTTTATCGGGAGACTTGGGGGAACGCTGCGTGGAAGGAAATTTGTGGCTCCTCTCAGATTCCAGAACTTTCTGCCGCAGAAATGTGAGGAACATGTGTTTTTTTAGCCAAATTTTGAGGTTTGCAAAGGATTCTGGGTAACAGAACCTGGTCAGAGCCCCGCAAGTCACCCCATCTTGGATTCCCCTAGGTCTCTAGTTTTCAGAAATGCACAGGTTTGCTAGGTTTCCCTAGGTGCCAGCTGAGCTAGAGGCCAAAATCTACAGGTAGGCACTTCGCAAAAAACACCTCTGTTTTCTTCCAAAAATGTGGATGTGTCCACGTTGCGCTTTGGGGCGTTTCCTGTCGGGGGCGCTAGGCCTACCAACACAAGTGAGGTATCATTTTTATCGGGAGACTTGGGGGAACGCTGGGTGGAAGGAAATTTGTGGCTCCTCTCAGATTCCAGAACTTTCTGCCGCAGAAATGTGAGGAACATGTGTTTTTGTAGCCAAATTTTGAGGTTTGCAAAGGATTCTGGGTAACAGAACCTGGTCCGAGCCCCGCAAGTCACCCCATCTTGGATTCCCCTAGTCTCTAGTTTTCAGAAATGCACAGGTTTCGTAGGTTTCCCTAGGTGCCGGCTGAGCTAGAGGCCAAAATCTACAGGTAGGCACTTCGCAAAAAACACCTCTGTTTTCTTCCAAAAAGGTGGATGTGTCCACGTTGCGCTTTGGGGCGTTTCCTGTCGGGGGCGCTAGGCCTACCAACACAAGTGAGGTATCATTTTTATCGGGAGACTTGGGGGAACGCTGGGTGGAAGGAAATTTGTGGCTCCTCTCAGATTCCAGAACTTTCTGCCGCAGAAATGTGAGGAACATGTGTTTTTTTAGCCAAATTTTGAGGTTTGCAAAGGATTCTGGGTAACAGAACCTGGTCCGAGCCCCGCAAGTCACCCCATCTTGGATTCCCCTAGTCTCTAGTTTATAGAAATGCACAGGTTTCGTAGGTTTCCCTAGGTGCCGGCTGAGCTAGAGGCCAAAATCTACAGGTAGGCACTTCGCAAAAAACACCTCTGTTTTCTTCCAAAAAGGTGGATGTGTCCACGTTGCGCTTTGGGGCGTTTCCTGTCGCGGGCGCTAGTCCTACCCACACAAGTGAGGTATCATTTTTATCGGGAGACTTGGGGGAACGCTGGGTGGAAGGAAATTTGTGGCTCCTCTCAGATTCCAGAACTTTCTGCCACAGAAATGTGAGGAACATGTGTTTTTTTAGCCAAATTTTGAGGTTTGCAAAGGATTCTGGGTAACAGAACCTGGTCCGAGCCCCGCAAGTCACCCCATCTTGGATTCCCCTAGGTCTCTAGTTTTCAGAAATGCACAGGTTTGGTAGGTTTCCCTAGGTGCCGGCTGAGCTAGAGGCCAAAATCTACAGGTAGGCACTTCGCAAAAAACACCTCTGTTTTCTTCCAAAAATGTGGATGTGTCCACGTTGCGCTTTGGGGCGTTTCCTGTCGCGGGCGCTAGTCCTACCCACACAAGTGAGGTATCATTTTTATCGGGAGACTTGGGGGAAGGCTGGGTGGAAGGAAATTTGTGGCTCCTCTCAGATTCCAGAACTTTCTGCCACAGAAATGTGAGGAACATGTGTTTTTTTAGCCAAATTTTTAGGTTTGCAAAGGATTCTGGGTAACAGAACCTGGTCCGAGCCCCGCAAGTCACCCCATCTTGGATTCCCCTAGGTCTCTAGTTTTCAGAAATGCACAGGTTTGGTAGGTTTCCCTAGGTGCCGGCTGAGCTAGAGGCCAAAATCTACAGGTAGGCACTTCGCAAAAAACACCTCTGTTTTCTTCCAAAAATGTGGATGTGTCCACGTTGCTCTTTGGGGCGTTTCCTGTCACGGGCGCTAGTCCTACCCACACAAGTGAGGTATCATTTTTATCGGGAGACTTGGGGGAAGGCTGGGTGGAAGGAAATTTGTGGCTCCTCTCAGATTCCAGAACTTTCTGCCACAGAAATGTGAGGAACATGTGTTTTTTTAGCCAAATTTTGAGGTTTGCAAAGGATTCTGGGTAACAGAACCTGGTCTGAGTCCCGCAAGTCACCCCATCTTCGATTCCCCTAGGTCTCTAGTTTTCAGAAATGCACAGGTTTGGTAGGTTTCCCTAGGTGCCGGCTGAGCTAGAGGCCAAAATCTACAGGTAGGCACTTCGCAAAAAACACCTCTGTTTTCTTCCAAAAATGTGGATGTGTCCACGTTGCGCTTTGGGGCGTTTCCTGTCGGGGGCGCTAGGCCTACCAACACAAGTGAGGTATCATTTTTATCGGGAGACTTGGGGGAACGCTGGGTGGAAGGAAATTTGTGGCTCCTCTCAGATTCCAGAACTTTCTGCCACAGAAATGTGAGGAACATGTGTTTTTTTAGCCAAATTTTGAGGTTTGCAAAGGATTCTGGGTAACAGAACCTGGTCCGAGCCCCGCAAGTCACCCCATCTTGGATTCCCCTAGGTCTCTAGTTTTCAGAAATGCACAGGTTTGGTAGGTTTCCCTAGGTGCCGGCTGAGCTAGAGGCTAAAATCTACAGGTAGGCACTTCGCAAAAAACACCTCTGTTTTCTTCCAAAAATTTGGATGTGTCCACGTTGCGCTTTGGGGCGTTTCCTGTCGCGGGCGCTAGTCCTACCCACACAAGTGAGGTATCATTTTTATCGGGAGACTTGGGGGAACGCTGGGTGGAAGGAAATTTGTGGCTCCTCTCAGATTCCAGAACTTTCTGCCGCAGAAATGTGAGGAACATGTGTTTTTTTAGCCAAATTTTGAGGTTTGCAAAGGATTCTGGGTAACAGAACCTGGTCCGAGCCCCGCAAGTCACCCCATCTTGGATTCCCCTAGGTCTCTAGTTTTCAGAAATGCACAGGTTTGGTAGGTTTCCCTAGGTGCCGGCTGAGCTAGAGGCCAAAATCTACAGGTAGGCACTTCGCAAAAAACACCTCTGTATTCTTCCAAAAATGTGGATGTGTCCACGTTGCTCTTTGGGGCGTTTCCTGTCGCGGGCGCTAGTCCTACCCACACAAGTGAGGTATCATTTTTATCGGGAGACTTGGGGGAAGGCTGGGTGGAAGGAAATTTGTGGCTCCTCTCAGATTCCAGAACTTTCTGCCACAGAAATGTGAGGAACATGTGTTTTTTTAGCCAAATTTTGAGGTTTGCAAAGGATTCTGGGTAACAGAACCTGGTCCGAGCCCCGCAAGTCACTCCATCTTCGATTCCCCTAGGTCTCTAGTTTTCAGAAATGCACAGGTTTGGTAGGTTTCCCTAGGTGCCGGCTGAGCTAGAGGCCAAAATCTACAGGTAGGCACTTCGCAAAAAACACCTCTGTTTTCTTCCAAAAATGTGGATGTGTCCACGTTGCGCTTTGGGGCGTTTCCTGTCGGGGGCGCTAGGCCTACCAACACAAGTGAGGTATCATTTTTATCGGGAGACTTGGGGGAACGCTGGGTGGAAGGAAATTTGTGGCTCCTCTCAGATTCCAGAACTTTCTGCCGCAGAAATGTGAGGAACATGTGTTTTTGTAGCCAAATTTTGAGGTTTGCAAAGGATTCTGGGTAACAGAAACTGGTCCGAGCCCCGCAAGTCACCCCATCTTGGATTCCCCTAGTCTCTAGTTTTCAGAAATGCACAGGTTTCGTAGGTTTCCCTAGGTGCCGGCTGAGCTAGAGGCCAAAATCTACAGGTAGGCACTTCGCAAAAAACACCTCTGTTTTCTTCCAAAAAGGTGGATGTGTCCACGTTGCGCTTTGGGGCGTTTCCTGTCGCGGGCGCTAGTCCTACCCACACAAGTGAGGTATCATTTTTATCGGGAGACTTGGGGGAACGCTGGGTGGAAGGAAATTTGTGGCTCCTCTCAGATTCCAGAACTTTCTGCCACAGAAATGTGAGGAACATGTGTTTTTTTAGCCAAATTTTGAGGTTTGCAAAGGATTCTGGGTAACAGAACCTGGTCCGAGCCCCGCAAATCACCCCATCTTGGATTCCCCTAGGTCTCTAGTTTTCAGAAATGCACAGGTTTGGTAGGTTTCCCTAGGTGCCGGCTGAGCTAGAGGCCAAAATCTACAGGTAGGCACTTCGCAAAAAACACCTCTGTTTTCTTCCAAAAAGGTGGATGTGTCCACGTTGCGCTTTGGGGCGTTTCCTGTCGCGGGCGCTAGTCCTACCCACACAAGTGAGGTATCATTTTTATCGGGAGACTTGGGGGAACGCTGGGTGGAAGGAAATTTGTGGCTCCTCTCAGATTCCAGAACTTTCTGCCACAGAAATGTGAGGAACATGTGTTTTTTTAGCCAAATTTTGAGGTTTGCAAAGGATTCTGGGTAACAGAACCTGGTCCGAGCCCCGCAAATCACCCCATCTTGGATTCCCCTAGGTCTCTAGTTTTCAGAAATGCACAGGTTTGGTAGGTTTCCCTAGGTGCCGGCTGAGCTAGAGGCCAAAATCTACAGGTAGGCACTTCGCAAAAAACACCTCTGTATTCTTCCAAAAATGTGGATGTGTCCACGTTGCTCTTTGGGGCGTTTCCTGTCGCGGGCGCTAGTCCTACCCACACAAGTGAGGTATCATTTTTATCGGGAGACTTGGGGGAAGGCTGGGTGGAAGGAAATTTGTGGCTCCTCTCAGATTCCAGAACTTTCTGCCACAGAAATGTGAGGAACATGTGTTTTTTTAGCCAAATTTTGAGGTTTGCAAAGGATTCTGGGTAACAGAACCTGGTCCGAGCCCCGCAAGTCACTCCATCTTCGATTCCCCTAGGTCTCTAGTTTTCAGAAATGCACAGGTTTGGTAGGTTTCCCTAGGTGCCGGCTGAGCTAGAGGCCAAAATCTACAGGTAGGCACTTCGCAAAAAACACCTCTGTTTTCTTCCAAAAATGTGGATGTGTCCACGTTGCGCTTTGGGGCGTTTCCTGTCGGGGGCGCTAGGCCTACCAACACAAGTGAGGTATCATTTTTATCGGGAGACTTGGGGGAACGCTGGGTGGAAGGAAATTTGTGGCTCCTCTCAGATTCCAGAACTTTCTGCCGCAGAAATGTGAGGAACATGTGTTTTTGTAGCCAAATTTTGAGGTTTGCAAAGGATTCTGGGTAACAGAAACTGGTCCGAGCCCCGCAAGTCACCCCATCTTGGATTCCCCTAGTCTCTAGTTTTCAGAAATGCACAGGTTTCGTAGGTTTCCCTAGGTGCCGGCTGAGCTAGAGGCCAAAATCTACAGGTAGGCACTTCGCAAAAAACACCTCTGTTTTCTTCCAAAAAGGTGGATGTGTCCACGTTGCGCTTTGGGGCGTTTCCTGTCGCGGGCGCTAGTCCTACCCACACAAGTGAGGTATCATTTTTATCGGGAGACTTGGGGGAACGCTGGGTGGAAGGAAATTTGTGGCTCCTCTCAGATTCCAGAACTTTCTGCCACAGAAATGTGAGGAACATGTGTTTTTTTAGCCAAATTTTGAGGTTTGCAAAGGATTCTGGGTAACAGAACCTGGTCCGAGCCCCGCAAATCACCCCATCTTGGATTCCCCTAGGTCTCTAGTTTTCAGAAATGCACAGGTTTGGTAGGTTTCCCTAGGTGCCGGCTGAGCTAGAGGCCAAAATCTACAGGTAGGCACTTCGCAAAAAACACCTCTGTTTTCTTCCAAAAATGTGGATGTGTCCACGTTGCGCTTTGGGGCGTTTCCTGTCGCGGGCGCTAGTCCTACCCACACAAGTGAGGTATCATTTTTATCGGGAGACTTGGGGGAAGGCTGGGTGGAAGGAAATTTGTGGCTCCTCTCAGATTCCAGAACTTTCTGCCACAGAAATGTGAGGAACATGTGTTTTTTTAGCCAAATTTTGAGGTTTGCAAAGGATTCTGGGTAACAGAACCTGGTCCGAGCCCCGCAAGTCACCTCATCTTGGATTCCCCTAGGTCTCTAGTTTTCAGAAATGCACAGGTTTGGTAGGTTTCCCTAGGTGCCGGCTGAGCTAGAGGCCAAAATCTACAGGTAGGCACTTCGCAAAAAACACCTCTGTTTTCTTCCAAAAAGGTGGATGTGTCCACGTTGCGCTTTGGGGCGTTTCCTGTCGCGGGCGCTAGTCCTACCCACACAAGTGAGGTATCATTTTTATCGGGAGACTTGGGGGAAGGCTGGGTGGAAGGAAATTTGTGGCTCCTCTCAGATTCCAGAACTTTCTGCAACAGAAATGTGAGGAACATGTGTTTTTTTAGCCAAATTTTGAGGTTTGCAAAGGATTCTGGGTAACAGAACCTGGTCCGAGCCCCGCAAGTCACCCCATCTTGGATTCCCCTAGGTCTCTAGTTTTCAGAAATGCACAGGTTTGCTAGGTTTCCCTAGGTGCCAGCTGAGCTAGAGGCCAAAATCTACAGGTAGGCACTTCGCAAAAAACACCTCTGTTTTCTTCCAAAAATTTGGATGTGTCCACGTTGCGCTTTGGGGCGTTTCCTGTCACGGGCGCTAGGCCTACCCACACAAGTGAGGTATCATTTTTATCGGGAGATTTGTGGGAACGCTGGGTGGAAGGAAATTTGTGGCTCCTCTCAGATTCCAGAACTTTCTACCACAGAAATGTGAGGAACATGTGTTTTTTTAGACAAATGTTGAGGTTTGCAAAGGATTCTGGGTAACAGAACCTGGTCCGTGCCCCGCAAGTCACCCCATCTTGCATTCCCCTAGGTCTCTAGTTTTCAGAAATGCACAGGTTTGATAGGTTTCCCTAGGTGCCGGCTGAGCTAGAGGCCAAAATCTAGAGGTAGGCACTTCGCAAAAAACACCTCTGTTTTCTTCCAAAAATTTGGATGTGTCCACGTTGCGCTTTGGGGCATTTCCTGTCGCGGGCGCTAGGCCTACCCACACAAGTGAGGTATCATTTTTATCGGGAGACTTGGGGGAACGCTGGGTGGAAGGAAATTTGTGGCTCCTCTCAGATTCCAGAACTTTCTGCCGCAGAAATGTGAGGAACATGTGTTTTTTTAGCCAAATTTTGAGGTTTGCAAAGGATTCTGGGTAACAGAACCTGGTCCGAGCCCCGCAAGTCACCCCTTCTTGGATTCCCCTAGGTCTCTAGTTTTCAGAAATGCACAGGTTTGGTAGGTTTCCCTAGGTGCCGGCTGAGCTAGAGGCCAAAATCTACAGGTAGGCACTTCGCAAAAAACACCTCTGTTTTCTTCCAAAAATGTGGATGTGTCCACGTTGCGCTTTGGGGCGTTTCCTGTCGCGGGCGCTAGTCCTACCCACACAAGTGAGGTATCATTTTTATCGGGAGACTTGGGGGAACGCTGGGTGGAAGGAAATTTGTGGCTCCTCTCAGATTCCAGAACTTTCTGCCACAGAAATGTGAGGAACATGTGTTTTTTTAGCCAAATTTTGAGGTTTGCAAAGGATTCTGGGTAACAGAACCTGGTCTGAGTCCCGCAAGTCACCCCATCTTCGATTCCCCTAGGTCTCTAGTTTTCAGAAATGCACAGGTTTGGTAGGTTTCCCTAGGTGCCGGCTGAGCTAAAGGCCAAAATCTACAGGTAGGCACTTCGCAAAAAACACCTCTGTTTTCTTCCAAAAATGTGGATGTGTCCACGTTGCGCTTTGGGGCGTTTCCTGTCGGGGGCGCTAGGCCTACCAACACAAGTGAGGTATCATTTTTATCGGGAGACTTGGGGGAACGCTGGGTGGAAGGAAATTTGTGGCTCCTCTCAGATTCCAGAACTTTCTGCCGCAGAAATGTGAGGAACATGTGTTTTTTTAGCCAAATTTTGAGGTTTGCAAAGGATTCTGGGTAACAGAACCTGGTCCGAGCCCCGCAAGTCACCCCATCTTGGATTCCCCTAGGTCTCTAGTTTTCAGAAATGCACAGGTTTGGTAGGTTTCCCTAGGTGCCGGCTGAGCTAGAGGCCAAAATCTACAGGTAGGCTCTTCGCAAAAAACACCTCTGTTTTCTTCCAAAAATGTGGATGTGTCCACGTTGCTCTTTGGGGCGTTTCCTGTCGCGGGCGCTAGTCCTACCCACACAAGTGAGGTATCATTTTTATCGGGAGACTTGGGGGAAGGCTGGGTGGAAGGAAATTTGTGGCTCCTCTCAGATTCCAGAACTTTCTGCCACAGAAATGTGAGGAACATGTGTTTTTTTAGCCAAATTTTTAGGTTTGCAAAGGATTCTGGGTAACAGAACCTGGTCCGAGCCCCGCAAGTCACTCCATCTTCGATTCCCCTAGGTCTCTAGTTTTCAGAAATGCACAGGTTTGGTAGGTTTCCCTAGGTGCCGGCTGAGCTAGAGGCCAAAATCTACAGGTAGGCACTTCGCAAAAAACACCTCTGTTTTCTTCCAAAAATGTGGATGTGTCCACGTTGCGCTTTGGGGCGTTTCCTGTCGGGGGCGCTAGGCCTACCAACACAAGTGAGGTATCATTTTTATCGGGAGACTTGGGGGAACGCTGGGTGGAAGGAAATTTGTGGCTCCTCTCAGATTCCAGAACTTTCTGCCGCAGAAATGTGAGGAACATGTGTTTTTTTAGCCAAATTTTGAGGTTTGCAAAGGATTCTGGGTAACAGAACCTGGTCCGAGCCCCGCAAGTCACCCCATCTTGGATTCCCCTAGTCTCTAGTTTATAGAAATGCACAGGTTTCGTAGGTTTCCCTAGGTGCCGGCTGAGCTAGAGGCCAAAATCTACAGGTAGGCACTTCGCAAAAAACACCTCTGTTTTCTTCCAAAAAGGTGGATGTGTCCACGTTGCGCTTTGGGGCGTTTCCTGTCGCGGGCGCTAGTCCTACCCACACAAGTGAGGTATCATTTTTATCGGGAGACTTGGGGGAACGCTGGGTGGAAGGAAATTTGTGGCTCCTCTCAGATTCCAGAACTTTCTGCCACAGAAATGTGAGGAACATGTGTTTTTTTAGCCAAATTTTGAGGTTTGCAAAGGATTCTGGGTAACAGAACCTGGTCCGAGCCCCGCAAGTCACCCCATCTTGGATTCCCCTAGGTCTCTAGTTTTCAGAAATGCACAGGTTTGGTAGGTTTCCCTAGGTGCCGGCTGAGCTAGAGGCCAAAATCTACAGGTAGGCACTTCGCAAAAAACACCTCTGTTTTCTTCCAAAAATGTGGATGTGTCCACGTTGCGCTTTGGGGCGTTTCCTGTCGCGGGCGCTAGTCCTACCCACACAAGTGAGGTATCATTTTTATCGGGAGACTTGGGGGAAGGCTGGGTGGAAGGAAATTTGTGGCTCCTCTCAGATTCCAGAACTTTCTGCCACAGAAATGTGAGGAACATGTGTTTTTTTAGCCAAATTTTTAGGTTTGCAAAGGATTCTGGGTAACAGAACCTGGTCCGAGCCCCGTAAGTCACCCCATCTTGGATTCCCCTAGGTCTCTAGTTTTCAGAAATGCACAGGTTTGGTAGGTTTCCCTAGGTGCCGGCTGAGCTAGAGGCCAAAATCTACAGGTAGGCACTTCGCAAAAAACACCTCTGTTTTCTTCCAAAAATGTGGATGTGTCCACGTTGCTCTTTGGGGCGTTTCCTGTCACGGGCGCTAGTCCTACCCACACAAGTGAGGTATCATTTTTATCGGGAGACTTGGGGGAAGGCTGGGTGGAAGGAAATTTGTGGCTCCTCTCAGATTCCAGAACTTTCTGCCACAGAAATGTGAGGAACATGTGTTTTTTTAGCCAAATTTTGAGGTTTGCAAAGGATTCTGGGTAACAGAACCTGGTCCGAGCCCCGCAAGTCACTCCATCTTCGATTCCACTAGGTCTCTAGTTTTCAGAAATGCACAGGTTTGGTAGGTTTCCCTAGGTGCCGGCTGAGCTAGAGGCCAAAATCTACAGGTAGGCACTTCGCAAAAAACACCTCTGTTTTCTTCCAAAAATGTGGATGTGTCCACGTTGCGCTTTGGGGCGTTTCCTGTCGGGGGCGCTAGGCCTACCAACACAAGTGAGGTATCATTTTTATCGGGAGACTTGGGGGAACGCTGGGTGGAAGGAAATTTGTGGCTCCTCTCAGATTCCAGAACTTTCTGCCGCAGAAATGTGAGGAACATGTGTTTTTGTAGCCAAATTTTGAGGTTTGCAAAGGATTCTGGGTAACAGAACCTGGTCCGAGCCCCGCAAGTCACCCCATCTTGGATTCCCCTAGTCTCTAGTTTTCAGAAATGCACAGGTTTCGTAGGTTTCCCTAGGTGCCGGCTGAGCTAGAGGCCAAAATCTACAGGTAGGCACTTCGCAAAAAACACCTCTGTTTTCTTCCAAAAAGGTGGATGTGTCCACGTTGCGCTTTGGGGCGTTTCCTGTCGCGGGCGCTAGTCCTACCCACACAAGTGAGGTATCATTTTTATCGGGAGACTTGGGGGAACGCTGGGTGGAAGGAAATTTGTGGCTCCTCTCAGATTCCAGAACTTTCTGCCACAGAAATGTGAGGAACATGTGTTTTTTTAGCCAAATTTTGAGGTTTGCAAAGGATTCTGGGTAACAGAACCTGGTCCGAGCCCCGCAAGTCACCCCATCTTGGATTCCCCTAGGTCTCTAGTTTTCAGAAATGCACAGGTTTGGTAGGTTTCACTAGGTGCCGGCTGAGCTAGAGGCCAAAATCTACAGGTAGGCACTTCGCAAAAAACACCTCTGTTTTCTTCCAAAAATGTGGATGTGTCCACGTTGCGCTTTGGGGCGTTTCCTGTCGCGGGCGCTAGTCCTACCCACACAAGTGAGGTATCATTTTTATCGGGAGACTTGGGGGAAGGCTGGGTGGAAGGAAATTTGTGGCTCCTCTCAGATTCCAGAACTTTCTGCCACAGAAATGTGAGGAACATGTGTTTTTTTAGCCAAATTTTGAGGTTTGCAAAGGATTCTGGGTAACAGAACCTGGTCCGAGCCCCGCAAGTCACCCCATCTTGGATTCCCCTAGGTCTCTAGTTTTCAGAAATGCACAGGTTTGGTAGGTTTCCCTAGGTGCCGGCTGAGCTAGAGGCCAAAATCTACAGGTAGGCACTTCGCAAAAAACACCTCTGTTTTCTTCCAAAAATGTGGATGTGTCCACGTTGCGCTTTGGGGCGTTTCCTGTCGCGGGCGCTAGTCCTACCCACACAAGTGAGGTATCATTTTTATCGGGAGACTTGGGGGAAGGCTGGGTGGAAGGAAATTTGTGGCTCCTCTCAGATTCCAGAACTTTCTGCCACAGAAATGTGAGGAACATGTGTTTTTTTAGCCAAATTTTTAGGTTTGCAAAGGATTCTGGGTAACAGAACCTGGTCCGAGCCCCGCAAGTCACCCCATCTTGGATTCCCCTAGGTCTCTAGTTTTCAGAAATGCACAGGTTTGGTAGGTTTCCCTAGGTGCCGGCTGAGCTAGAGGCCAAAATCTACAGGTAGGCACTTCGCAAAAAACACCTCTGTTTTCTTCCAAAAATGTGGATGTGTCCACGTTGCTCTTTGGGGCGTTTCCTGTCGCGGGCGCTAGTCCTACCCACACAAGTGAGGTATCATTTTTATCGGGAGACTTGGGGGAAGGCTGGGTGGAAGGAAATTTGTGGCTCCTCTCAGATTCCAGAACTTTCTGCCACAGAAATGTGAGGAACATGTGTTTTTTTAGCCAAATTTTGAGGTTTGCAAAGGATTCTGGGTAACAGAACCTGGTCCGAGCCCCGCAAGTCACTCCATCTTCGATTCCCCTAGGTCTCTAGTTTTCAGAAATGCACAGGTTTGGTAGGTTTCCCTAGGTGCCGGCTGAGCTAGAGGCCAAAATCTACAGGTCGGCACTTCGCAAAAAACACCTCTGTTTTCTTCCAAAAATGTGGATGTGTCCACGTTGCGCTTTGGGGCGTTTCCTGTCGGGGGCGCTAGGCCTACCAACACAAGTGAGGTATCATTTTTATCGGGAGACTTGGGGGAACGCTGGGTGGAAGGAAATTTGTGGCTCCTCTCAGATTCCAGAACTTTCTGCCGCAGAAATGTGAGGAACTTGTGTTTTTTTAGCCAAATTTTGAGGTTTGCAAAGGATTCTGGGTAACAGAACCTGGTCCGAGCCCCGCAAGTCACCCCATCTTGGATTCCCCTAGTTTCTAGTTTTCAGAAATGCACAGGTTTCGTAGGTTTCCCTAGGTGCCGGCTGAGCTAGAGGCCAAAATCTACAGGTAGGCACTTCGCAAAAAACACCTCTGTTTTCTTCCAAAAAGGTGGATGTGTCCACGTTGCGCTTTGGGGCGTTTCCTGTCGCGGGCGATGGTCCTACCCACACAAGTGAGGTATCATTTTTATCGGGAGACTTGGGGGAACGCTGGGTGGAAGGAAATTTGTGGCTCCTCTCAGATTCCAGAACTTTCTGCCACAGAAATGTGAGGAACATGTGTTTTTTTAGCCAAATTTTGAGGTTTGCAAAGGATTCTGGGTAACAGAACCTGGTCCGAGCCCCGCAAGTCACCCCATCTTGGATTCCCCTAGGTCTCTAGTTTTCAGAAATGCACAGGTTTGGTAGGTTTCCCTAGGTGCCGGCTGAGCTAGAGGCCAAAATCTACAGGTAGGCACTTCGCAAAAAACACCTCTGTTTTCTTCCAAAAATGTGGATGTGTCCACGTTGCGCTTTGGGGCGTTTCCTGTCGCGGGCGCTAGTCCTACCCACACAAGTGAGGTATCATTTTTATCGGGAGACTTGGGGGAAGGCTGGGTGGAAGGAAATTTGTGGCTCCTCTCAGATTCCAGAACTTTCTGCCACAGAAATGTGAGGAACATGTGTTTTTTTAGCCAAATTTTGAGGTTTGCAAAGGATTCTGGGTAACAGAACCTGGTCCGAGCCCCGCAAGTCACCCCATCTTGGATTCCCCTAGGTCTCTAGTTTTCAGAAATGCACAGGTTTGGTAGGTTTCCCTAGGTGCCGGCTGAGCTAGAGGCCAAAATCTACAGGTAGGCACTTCGCAAAAAACACCTCTGTTTTCTTCCAAAAATGTGGATGTGTCCACGTTGCGCTTTGGGGCGTTTCCTGTCGCGGGCGCTAGTCCTACCCACACAAGTGAGGTATCATTTTTATCGGGAGACTTGGGGGAAGGCTGGGTGGAAGGAAATTTGTGGCTCCTCTCAGATTCCAGAACTTTCTGCCACAGAAATGTGAGGAACATGTGTTTTTTTAGCCAAATTTTTAGGTTTGCAAAGGATTCTGGGTAACAGAACCTGGTCCGAGCCCCGCAAGTCACTCCATCTTGGATTCCCCTAGGTCTCTAGTTTTCAGAAATGCACAGGTTTGGTAGGTTTCCCTAGGTGCCGGCTGAGCTAGAGGCAAAAATCTACAGGTAGGCACTTCGCAAAAAACACCTCTGTTTTCTTCCAAAAATGTGGATGTGTCCACGTTGCGCTTTGGGTCGTTTCCTGTCGCGGGCGCTAGTCCTACCCACACAAGTGAGGTATCATTTTTATGGGGAGACTTGGGGGAACGCTGGGTGGAAGGAAATTTGTGGCTCCTCTCAGATTCCAGAACTTTCTGCCGCAGAAATGTGAGGAACATGTGTTTTTTTAGCCAAATTTTGAGGTTTGCAAAGGATTCTGGGTAACAGAACCTGGTCCGAGCCCCGCAAGTCACCCCATCTTGGATTCCCCTAGGTCTCTAGTTTTCAGAAATGCACAGGTTTGGTAGGTTTCCCTAGGTGCCGGCTGAGCTAGAGGCCAAAATCTACAGGTAGGCACTTCGCAAAAAACACCTCTGTTTTCTTCCAAAAATGTGGATGTGTCCACGTTGCTCTTTGGGGCGTTTCCTGTCGCGGGCGCTAGTCCTACCCACACAAGTGAGGTATCATTTTTATCGGGAGACTTGGGGGAAGGCTGGGTGGAAGGAAATTTGTGGCTCCTCTCAGATTCCAGAACTTTCTGCCACAGAAATGTGAGGAACATGTGTTTTTTTAGCCAAATTTTGAGGTTTGCAAAGGATTCTGGGTAACAGAACCTGGTCCGAGCCCCGCAAGTCACTCCATCTTCGATTCCCCTAGGTCTCTAGTTTTCAGAAATGCACAGGTTTGGTAGGTTTCCCTAGGTGCCGGCTGAGCTAGAGGCCAAAATCTACAGGTAGGCACTTCGCAAAAAACACCTCTGTTTTCTTCCAAAAATGTGGATGTGTCCACGTTGCGCTTTGGGGCGTTTCCTGTCGGGGGCGCTAGGCCTACCAACACAAGTGAGGTATCATTTTTATCGGGAGACTTGGGGGAACGCTGGGTGGAAGGAAATTTGTGGCTCCTCTCAGATTCCAGAACTTTCTGCCGCAGAAATGTGAGGAACATGTGTTTTTTTAGCCAAATTTTGAGGTTTGCAAAGGATTCTGGGTAACAGAACCTGGTCCGAGCCCCGCAAGTCACCCCATCTTGGATTCCCCTAGGCCTCTAGTTTTCAGAAATGAACAGGTTTGGTAGGTTTCCCTAGGTGGCGGCTGAGCTACAGGCCGAAATCTACAGGTAGGCACTTTGCAAAAAACACCTCTGTTTTCCTTGAAAAATTTGGCTGTGTCCACTTTGCGCTTTGGGGCGTTTCCTGTCGCGGGCGCTAGGCCTACCCACACAAGTGAGGTATCATTTTTATCGGGAGATGTGGGGGAACGCTGGGTGGAAGGAAATTTGTGGCTCCTCTCAGATTCCAGAACTTTCTGCCGCAGAAATGTGAGGAACATGTGTTTTTTTAGACAAATGTTGAGGTTTGCAAAGGATTCTGGGTAACAGAACCTGGTCCGAGCCCCGCAAGTCACCCCATCTTGGATTCCCCTAGTCTCTAGTTTTCAGAAATGCACAGGTTTCGTAGGTTTCCCTAGGTGCCGGCTGAGCTAGAGGCCAAAATCTACAGGTAGGCACTTCGCAAAAAACACCTCTGTTTTCTTCCAAAAAGGTGGATGTGTCCACGTTGCGCTTTGGGGCGTTTCCTGTCGCGGGCGCTAGTCCTACCCACACAAGTGAGGTATCATTTTTATCGGGAGACTTGGGGGAACGCTGGGTGGAAGGAAATTTGTGGCTCCTCTCAGATTCCAGAACTTTCTGCCACAGAAATGTGAGGAACATGTGTTTTTTTTAGCCAAATTTTGAGGTTTGCAAAGGATTCTGGGTAACAGAACCTGGTCCGAGCCCTGCAAGTCACCCCATCTTCTATTCCCCTAGGTCTCTAGTTTTCAGAAATGCACAGGTTTGGTAGGTTTCCCTAGGTGCCGGCTGAGCTAGAGGCCAAAATCTACAGGTAGGCACTTCGCAAAAAACACCTCTGTTTTCTTCCAAAAATGTGGATGTGTCCACGTTGCGCTTTGGGGCGTTTCCTGTCGCGGGCGCTAGTCCTACCCACACAAGTGAGGTATCATTTTTATCGGGAGACTTGGGGGAACGCTGGGTGGAAGGAAATTTGTGGCTCCTCTCAGATTCCAGAACTTTCTGCCGCAGAAATGTGAGGAACATGTGTTTTTTTAGCCAAATTTTGAGGTTTGCAAACGAATTCTGGGTAACAGAACCTGGTCCGAGCCCCGCAAGTCACCCCATCTTGGATTCCCCTAGGTCTCTAGTTTTCAGAAATGCACAGGTTTGGTAGGTTTCCCTAGGTGCCGGCTGAGCTAGAGGCCAAAATCTACAGGTAGGCACTTCGCAAAAAACACCTCTGTTTTCTTCCAAAAATGTGGATGTGTCCACGTTGCGCTTTGGGGCGTTTCCTGTCGCGGGCGCTAGTCCTACCCACACAAGTGAGGTATCATTTTTATCGGGAGACTTGGGGGAAGGCTGGGTGGAAGGAAATTTGTGGCTCCTCTCAGATTCCAGAACTTTCTGCCACAGAAATGTGAGGAACATGTGTTTTTTTAGCCAAATTTGGAGGTTTGCTAAGGATTCTGGGTAACAGAACCTGGTCCGAGCCCCACAAGTCACCCCATCTTAGATTCCCCTAGGTCTCTAGTTTTCAGAAATGCACAGGTTTGGTAGGTTTCCCTAGGTGCCGGCTGAGCTAGAGGCCAAAATCTACAGGTAGGCACTTCGCAAAAAACACCTCTGTTTTCTTCCAAAAATGTGGATGTGTCCACGTTGCGCTTTGGGGCGTTTCCTGTCGCGGGTGCTAGTCCTACCCACACAAGTGAGGTATCATTTTTATCGGGAGACTTGGGGGAAGTCTGGGTGGAAGGAAATTTGTGGCTCCTCTCAGATTCCAGAACTTTCTGCCACAGAAATGTGAGGAACATGTGTTTTTTTTGCCAAATTTTGAGGTTTGCAAAGGATTCTGGGTAACAGAACCTAGTCCGAGCCCCGCAAGTCACCCCATCTTGGATTCCCCTAGGTCTCTAGTTTTCAGAAATGCACAGGTTTGGTAGGTTTCCCTAGGTGCCGGCTGAGCTAGAGGCCAAAATCTACAGGTAGGCACTTCGCAAAAAACACCTCTGTTTTCTTCCAAAAATGTGGATGTGTCCACGTTGCGCTTTGGGGCGTTTCCTGTCGGGGGCGCTAGGCCTACCAACACAAGTGAGGTATCATTTTTATCGGGAGACTTAGGGGAACGCTGGGTGGAAGGACATTTGTGGCTCCTCTCAGATTCCAGAACTTTCTGCCACAGAAATGTGAGGAACATGTGTTTTTTTAGCCAAATTTTGAGGTTTGCAAAGGATTCTGGGTAACAGAACCTGGTCCGAGCCCCGCAAGTCACCCCATCTTGGATTCCCCTAGGTCTCTAGTTTTCAGAAATGCACAGGTTTGGTAGGTTTCCCTAGGTGCCGGCTGAGCTAGTGGCCAAAATCTACAGGTAGGCACTTCGCAAAAAACACCTCTGTTTTCTTTCAAAAATTTGGATGTGTCCACGTTGCACTTTGGGGCGTTTCCTGTCGCGGGCGCTAGGCCTACCCACACAAGTGAGGTATCATTTTTATCAGGAGACTTGGGGGAACACTGTGTGGAAGGAAATTTGTGGCTCCTCTCAGATTCCAGAACTTTCTGCCACAGAAATGTGAGGAACATGTGTTTTTTTAGCCAAATTTTGAGGTTTGCAAATGATTCTGGGTAACAGAACCTGGTCCGAGCCCCGCAAGTCACCCCATCTTCGATTCCCCTAGGTCTCTAGTTTTCATAAATGCACAGTTTTGGTAGGTTTCCCTAGGTGCCGGCTGAGCTAGAGGCCAAAATCTACAGGTAGGCACTTCGCAAAAAACACCTCTGTTTTCTTCCAAAAATGTGGATGTGTCCACGTTGCGCTTTGGGGCGTTTCCTGTCGCGGGCGCTAGTCCTACCCACACAAGTGAGGTATCATTTTTATCGGGAGACTTGGGGGAACGCTGGGTGGAAGGAAATTTGTGGCTCCTCTCAGATTCCAGAACTTTCTGCCACAGAAATGTGAGGAACATGTGTTTTTTTAGCCAAATTTTGAGGTTTGCAAAGGATTCTGGGTAACAGAACCTGGTCCGAGCCCCGCAAGTCACCCCATCTTGGATTCCCCTAGGTCTCTAGTTTTCAGAAATGCACAGGTTTGGTAGGTTTCCCTAGGTGCAGGCTGAGCTAGAGGCCAAAATCTACAGGTAGGCACTTCGCAAAAAACACCTCTGTTTTCTTCCAAAAATGTGGATGTGTCCACGTTGCGCTTTGGGGCGTTTCCTGTCGGGGGCGCTAGGCCTACCCACACAAGTGAGGTATCATTTTTATCGGGAGACTTGGGGGAACGCTGGGTGGAAGGAAATTTGTGGCTCCTCTCAGATTCCAGAACT
This sequence comes from Pleurodeles waltl, assembly GCF_031143425.1. Taxonomy (NCBI): domain Eukaryota; kingdom Metazoa; phylum Chordata; class Amphibia; order Caudata; family Salamandridae; genus Pleurodeles; species Pleurodeles waltl. The sequence goes on along the minus strand of NC_090447.1, from coordinate 704,816,491 downwards.
TTCTGCCGCAGAAATGTGAGGAACATGTGTTTTTTTAGCCAAATTTTGAGGTTTGCAAAGGATTCTGGGTAACAGAACCTGGTCAGAGCCCCGCAAGTCACCCCATCTTGGATTCCCCTAGGTCTCTAGTTTTCAGAAATGCACAGGTTTGCTAGGTTTCCCTAGGTGCCAGCTGAGCTAGAGGCCAAAATCTACAGGTAGGCACTTCGCAAAAAACACCTCTGTTTTCTTCCAAAAATTTGGATGTGTCCACGTTGCGCTTTGGGGCGTTTCCTGTCACGGGCGCTAGGCCTACCCACACAAGTGAGGTATCATTTTTATCGGGAGATTTGTGGGAACGCTGGGTGGAAGGAAATTTGTGGCTCCTCTCAGATTCCAGAACTTTCTACCACAGAAATGTGAGGAACATGTGTTTTTTTAGACAAATGTTGAGGTTTGCAAAGGATTCTGGGTAACAGAACCTGGTCCGTGCCCCGCAAGTCACCCCATCTTGCATTCCCCTAGGTCTCTAGTTTTCAGAAATGCACAGGTTTGATAGGTTTCCCTAGGTGCCGGCTGAGCTAGAGGCCAAAATCTAGAGGTAGGCACTTCGCAAAAAACACCTCTGTTTTCTTCCAAAAATTTGGATGTGTCCACGTTGCGCTTTGGGGCATTTCCTGTCGCGGGCGCTAGGCCTACCCACACAAGTGAGGTATCATTTTTATCGGGAGACTTGGGGGAACGCTGGGTGGAAGGAAATTTGTGGCTCCTCTCAGATTCCAGAACTTTCTGCCGCAGAAATGTGAGGAACATGTGTTTTTTTAGCCAAATTTTGAGGTTTGCAAAGGATTCTGGGTAACAGAACCTGGTCCGAGCCCCGCAAGTCACCCCTTCTTGGATTCCCCTAGGTCTCTAGTTTTCAGAAATGCACAGGTTTGGTAGGTTTCCCTAGGTGCCGGCTGAGCTAGAGGCCAAAATCTACAGGTAGGCACTTCGCAAAAAACACCTCTGTTTTCTTCCAAAAATGTGGATGTGTCCACGTTGCGCTTTGGGGCGTTTCCTGTCGCGGGCGCTAGTCCTACCCACACAAGTGAGGTATCATTTTTATCGGTAGACTTGGGGGAACGCTGGGTGGAAGGAAATTTGTGGCTCCTCTCAGATTCCAGAACTTTCTGCCACAGAAATGTGAGGAACATGTGTTTTTTTAGCCAAATTTTGAGGTTTGCAAAGGATTCTGGGTAACAGAACCTGGTCTGAGCCCGCAAGTCACCCCATCTTCGATTCCCCTAGGTCTCTAGTTTTCAGAAATGCACAGGTTTGGTAGGTTTCCCTAGGTGCCGGCTGAGCTAGAGGCCAAAATCTACAGGTAGGCACTTCGCAAAAAACACCTCTGTTTTCTTCCAAAAATGTGGATGTGTCCACGTTGCTCTTTGGGGCGTTTCCTGTCGCGGGCGCTAGTCCTACCCACACAAGTGAGGTATCATTTTTATCGGGAGACTTGGGGAAGGCTGGGTGGAAGGAAATTTGTGGCTCCTCTCAGATTCCAGAACTTTCTGCCACAGAAATGTGAGGAACATGTGTTTTTTTAGCCAAATTTTGAGGTTTGCAAAGGATTCTGGGTAACAGAACCTGGTCCGAGCCCCGCAAGTCACTCCATCTTCGATTCCCCTAGGTCTCTAGTTTTCAGAAATGCACAGGTTTGGTAGGTTTCCCTAGGTGCCGGCTGAGCTAGAGGCCAAAATCTACAGGTAGGCACTTCGCAAAAAACACCTCTGTTTTCTTCCAAAAATGTGGATGTGTCCACGTTGCGCTTTGGGGCGTTTCCTGTCGGGGGCGCTAGGCCTACCAACACAAGTGAGGTATCATTTTTATCGGGAGACTTGGGGGAACGCTGGGTGGAAGGAAATTTGTGGCTCCTCTCAGATTCCAGAACTTTCTGCCGCAGAAATGTGAGGAACATGTGTTTTTTTAGCCAAATTTTGAGGTTTGCAAAGGATTCTGGGTAACAGAACCTGGTCCGAGCCCCGCAAGTCACCCCATCTTGGATTCCCCTAGTCTCTAGTTTTCAGAAATGCACAGGTTTCGTAGGTTTCCCTAGGTGCCGGCTGAGCTAGAGGCCAAAATCTACAGGTAGGCACTTCGCAAAAAACACCTCTGTTTTCTTCCAAAAATGTGGATGTGTCCACGTTGCGCTTTGGGGCGTTTCCTGTCGCGGGCGCTAGTCCTACCCACACAAGTGAGGTATCATTTTTATCGGGAGACTTGGGGGAAGTCTGGGTGGAAGGAAATTTGTGGCTCCTCTCAGATTCCAGAACTTTCTGCCACAGAAATGTGAGGAACATGTGTTTTTTTAGCCAAATTTTGAGGTTTGCAAAGGATTCTGGGTAACAGAACCTGGTCCGAGCCCCGCAAGTCACCCCATCTTGGATTCCCCTAGGTCTCTAGTTTTCAGAAATGCACAGGTTTGGTAGGTTTCCCTAGGTGCCGGCTGAGCTAGAGGCCAAAATCTACAGGTAGGCACTTCGCAAAAAACACCTCTGTTTTCATCCAAAAATGTGGATGTGTCCACGTTGCGCTTTGGGGCGTTTCCTGTCGGGGGCGCTAGGCCTACCAACACAAGTGAGGTATCATTTTTATCGGGAGACTTAGGGGAACGCTGGGTGGAAGGAAATTTGTGGCTCCTCTCAGATTCCAGAACTTTCTGCCACAGAAATGTGAGGAACATGTGTTTTTTTAGCCAAATTTTGAGGTTTGCAAAGGATTCTGGGTAACAGAACCTGGTCCGAGCCCCGCAAGTCACCCCATCTTGGATTCCCCTAGGTCTCTAGTTTTCAGAAATGCACAGGTTTGGTAGGTTTCCCTAGGTGCCGGCTGAGCTAGTGGCCAAAATCTACAGGTAGGCACTTCGCAAAAAACACCTCTGTTTTTTTTCAAAAATTTGGATGTGTCCACGTTGCACTTTGGGGCGTTTCCTGTCGCGGGCGCTAGGCCTACCCACACAAGTGAGGTATCATTTTTATCAGGAGACTTGGGGGAACACTGGGTGGAAGGAAATTTGTGGCTCCTCTCAGATTCCAGAACTTTCTGCCACAGAAATGTGAGGAACATGTGTTTTTTTAGCCAAATTTTGAGGTTTGCAAAGGATTCTGGGTAACAGAACCTGGTCCGAGCCCCGCAAGTCACCCCATCTTCGATTCCCCTAGGTCTCTAGTTTTCAGAAATGCACAGTTTTGGTAGGTTTCCCTAGGTGCCGGCTGAGCTAGAGGCCAAAATCTACAGGTAGGCACTTCGCAAAAAACACCTCTGTTTTCTTCCAAAAATGTGGATGTGTCCACGTTGCGCTTTGGGGCGTTTCCTGTCGCGGGCGCTAGTCCTACCCACACAAGTGAGGTATCATTTTTATCGGGAGACTTGGGGGAACGCTGGGTGGAAGGAAATTTGTGGCTCCTCTCAGATTCCAGAACTTTCTGCCACAGAAATGTGAGGAACATGTGTTTTTTTAGCCAAATTTTGAGGTTTGCAAAGGATTCTGGGTAACAGAACCTGGTCCGAGCCCCGCAAGTCACCCCATCTTGGATTCCCCTAGGTCTCTAGTTTTCAGAAATGCACAGGTTTGGTAGGTTTCCCTAGGTGCCGGCTGAGCTAGAGGCCAAAATCTAGAGGTAGGCACTTCGCAAAAAACACCTCTGTTTTCTTCCAAAAATGTGGATGTGTCCACGTTGCGCTTTGGGGCGTTTCCTGTCGGGGGCGCTAGGCCTACCCACACAAGTGAGGTATCATTTTTATCGGGAGACTTGGGGGAACGCTGCGTGGAAGGAAATTTGTGGCTCCTCTCAGATTCCAGAACTTTCTGCCGCAGAAATGTGAGGAACATGTGTTTTTTTAGCCAAATTTTGAGGTTTGCAAAGGATTCTGGGTAACAGAACCTGGTCAGAGCCCCGCAAGTCACCCCATCTTGGATTCCCCTAGGTCTCTAGTTTTCAGAAATGCACAGGTTTGCTAGGTTTCCCTAGGTGCCAGCTGAGCTAGAGGCCAAAATCTACAGGTAGGCACTTCGCAAAAAACACCTCTGTTTTCTTCCAAAAATTTGGATGTGTCCACGTTGCGCTTTGGGGCGTTTCCTGTCACGGGCGCTAGGCCTACCCACACAAGTGAGGTATCATTTTTATCGGGAGATTTGTGGGAACGCTGGGTGGAAGGAAATTTGTGGCTCCTCTCAGATTCCAGAACTTTCTACCACAGAAATGTGAGGAACATGTGTTTTTTTAGACAAATGTTGAGGTTTGCAAAGGATTCTGGGTAACAGAACCTGGTCCGTGCCCCGCAAGTCACCCCATCTTGCATTCCCCTAGGTCTCTAGTTTTCAGAAATGCACAGGTTTGATAGGTTTCCCTAGGTGCCGGCTGAGCTAGAGGCCAAAATCTAGAGGTAGGCACTTCGCAAAAAACACCTCTGTTTTCTTCCAAAAATTTGGATGTGTCCACGTTGCGCTTTGGGGCATTTCCTGTCGCGGGCGCTAGGCCTACCCACACAAGTGAGGTATCATTTTTATCGGGAGACTTGGGGGAACGCTGGGTGGAAGGACATTTGTGGCTCCTCTCAGATTCCAGAACTTTCTGCCGCAGAAATGTGAGGAACATGTGTTTTTTTAGCCAAATTTTGAGGTTTGCAAAGGATTCTGGGTAACAGAACCTGGTCCGAGCCCCGCAAGTCACCCCTTCTTGGATTCCCCTAGGTCTCTAGTTTTCAGAAATGCACAGGTTTGGTAGGTTTCCCTAGGTGCCGGCTGAGCTAGAGGCCAAAATCTACAGGTAGGCACTTCGCAAAAAACACCTCTGTTTTCTTCCAAAAATGTGGATGTGTCCACGTTGCGCTTTGGGGCGTTTCCTGTCGCGGGCGCTAGTCCTACCCACACAAGTGAGGTATCATTTTTATCGGGAGACTTGGGGGAACGCTGGGTGGAAGGAAATTTGTGGCTCCTCTCAGATTCCAGAACTTTCTGCCACAGAAATGTGAGGAACATGTGTTTTTTTAGCCAAATTTTGAGGTTTGCAAAGGATTCTGGGTAACAGAACCTGGTCTGAGTCCCGCAAGTCACCCCATCTTCGATTCCCCTAGGTCTCTAGTTTTCAGAAATGCACAGGTTTGGTAGGTTTCCCTAGGTGCCGGCTGAGCTAGAGGCCAAAATCTACAGGTAGGCACTTCGCAAAAAACACCTCTGTTTTCTTCCAAAAATGTGGATGTGTCCACGTTGCGCTTTGGGGCGTTTCCTGTCGGGGGCGCTAGGCCTACCAACACAAGTGAGGTATCATTTTTATCGGGAGACTTGGGGGAACGCTGGGTGGAAGGAAATTTGTGGCTCCTCTCAGATTCCAGAACTTTCTGCCACAGAAATGTGAGGAACATGTGTTTTTTTAGCCAAATTTTGAGGTTTGCAAAGGATTCTGGGTAACAGAACCTGGTCCGAGCCCCGCAAGTCACCCCTTCTTGGATTCCCCTAGGTCTCTAGTTTTCAGAAATGCACAGGTTTGGTAGGTTTCCCTAGGTGCCGGCTGAGCTAGAGGCCAAAATCTACAGGTAGGCACTTCGCAAAAAACACCTCTGTTTTCTTCCAAAAATGTGGATGTGTCCACGTTGCGCTTTGGGGCGTTTCCTGTCGCGGGCGCTAGTCCTACCCACACAAGTGAGGTATCATTTTTATCGGGAGACTTGGGGGAACGCTGGGTGGAAGGAAATTTGTGGCTCCTCTCAGATTCCAGAACTTTCTGCCACAGAAATGTGAGGAACATGTGTTTTTTTAGCCAAATTTTGAGGTTTGCAAAGGATTCTGGGTAACAGAACCTGGTCCGAGCCCCGCAAGTCACTCCATCTTCGATTCCCCTAGGTCTCTAGTTTTCAGAAATGCAAAGGTTTGGTAGGTTTCCCTAGGTGCCGGCTGAGCTAGAGGCCAAAATCTACAGGTAGGCACTTCGCAAAAAACACCTCTGTTTTCTTCCAAAAATGTGGATGTGTCCACGTTGCGCTTTGGGGCGTTTCCTGTCGGGGGCGCTAGGCCTACCAACACAAGTGAGGTATCATTTTTATCGGGAGACTTGGGGGAACGCTGGGTGGAAGGAAATTTGTGGCTCCTCTCAGATTCCAGAACTTTCTGCCGCAGAAATGTGAGGAACATGTGTTTTTTTAGCCAAATTTTGAGGTTTGCAAAGGATTCTGGGTAACAGAACCTGGTCCGAGCCCCGCAAGTCACCCCATCTTGGATTCCCCTAGTCTCTAGTTTTCAGAAATGCACAGGTTTCGTAGGTTTCCCTAGGTGCCGGCTGAGCTAGAGGCCAAAATCTACAGGTAGGCACTTCGCAAAAAACACCTCTGTTTTCTTCCAAAAAGGTGGATGTGTCCACGTTGCGCTTTGGGGCGTTTCCTGTCGCGGGCGCTAGTCCTACCCACACAAGTGAGGTATCATTTTTATCGGGAGACTTGGGGGAACGCTGGGTGGAAGGAAATTTGTGGCTCCTCTCAGATTCCAGAACTTTCTGCCACAGAAATGTGAGGAACATGTGTTTTTTTAGCCAAATTTTGAGGTTTGCAAAGGATTCTGGGTAACAGAACCTGGTCCGAGCCCCGCAAGTCACCCCATCTTGGATTCCCCTAGGTCTCTAGTTTTCAGAAATGCACAGGTTTGGTAGGTTTCCCTAGGTGCCGGCTGAGCTAGAGGCCAAAATCTACAGGTAGGCACTTCGCAAAAAACACCTCTGTTTTCTTCCAAAAATGTGGATGTGTCCACGTTGCGCTTTGGGGCGTTTCCTGTCGCGGGCGCTAGTCCTACCCACACAAGTGATGTATCATTTTTATCGGGAGACTTGGGGGAAGGCTGGGTGGAAGGAAATTTGTGGCTCCTCTCAGATTCCAGAACTTTCTGCCACAGAAATGTGAGGAACATGTGTTTTTTTAGCCAAATTTTTAGGTTTGCAAAGGATTCTGGGTAACAGAACCTGGTCCGAGCCCCGCAAGTCACCCCATCTTGGATTCCCCTAGGTCTCTAGTTTTCAGAAATGCACAGGTTTGGTAGGTTTTCCTAGGTGCCGGCTGAGCTAGAGGCTAAAATCTACAGGTAGGCACTTCGCAAAAAACACCTCTGTTTTCTTCCAAAAATTTGGATGTGTCCACGTTGCGCTTTGGGGCGTTTCCTGTCGCGGGCGCTAGTCCTACCCACACAAGTGAGGTATCATTTTTATCGGGAGACTTGGGGGAACGCTGGGTGGAAGGAAATTTGTGGCTCCTCTCAGATTCCAGAACTTTCTGCCGCAGAAATGTGAGGAACATGTGTTTTTTTAGCCAAATTTTGAGGTTTGCAAAGGATTCTGGGTAACAGAACCTGGTCCGAGCCCCGCAAGTCACCCCATCTTGGATTCCCCTAGGTCTCTAGTTTTCAGAAATGCACAGGTTTGGTAGGTTTCCCTAGGTGCCGGCTGAGCTAGAGGCAAAAATCTACAGGTAGGCACTTCGCAAAAAACACCTCTGTTTTCTTCCAAAAATGTGGATGTGTCCACGTTGCGCTTTGGGGCGTTTCCTGTCGCGGGCGCTAGTCCTACCCACACAAGTGAGGTATCATTTTTATCGGGAGACTTGGGGGAAGGCTGGGTGGAAGGAAATTTGTGGCTCCTCTCAGATTCCAGAACTTTCTGCCACAGAAATGTGAGGAACATGTGTTTTTTTAGCCAAATTTTGAGGTTTGCAAAGGATTCTGGATAACAGAACCTGGTCCGAGCCCCGCAAGTCACCCCATCTTGGATTCCCCTAGGTCTCTAGTTTTCAGAAATGCACAGGTTTGGTAGGTTTCCCTAGGTGCCGGCTGAGCTAGAGGCCAAAATCTACAGGTAGGCACTTCGCAAAAAACACCTCTGTTTTCTTCCAAAAATGTGGATGTGTCCACATTGCGCTTTGGGGCGTTTCCTGTCGCGGGCGCTAGTCCTACCCACACAAGTGATGTATCATTTTTATCGGGAGACTTGGGGGAAGGCTGGGTGGAAGGAAATTTGTGGCTCCTCTCAGATTCCAGAACTTTCTGCCACAGAAATGTGAGGAACATGTGTTTTTTTAGCCAAATTTTTAGGTTTGCAAAGGATTCTGGGTAACAGAACCTGGTCCGAGCCCCGCAAGTCACCCCATCTTGGATTCCCCTAGGTCTCTAGTTTTCAGAAATGCACAGGTTTGGTAGGTTTCCCTAGGTGCCGGCTGAGCTAGAGGCTAAAATCTACAGGTAGGCACTTCGCAAAAAACACCTCTGTTTTCTTCCAAAAATTTGGATGTGTCCACGTTGCGCTTTGGGGCGTTTCCTGTCGCGGGCGCTAGTCCTACCCACACAAGTGAGGTATCATTTTTATCGGGAGACTTGGGGGAACGCTGGGTGGAAGGAAATTTGTGGCTCCTCTCAGATTCCAGAACTTTCTGCCGCAGAAATGTGAGGAACATGTGTTTTTTTAGCCAAATTTTGAGGTTTGCAAAGGATTCTGGGTAACAGAACCTGGTCCGAGCCCCGCAAGTCACCCCATCTTGGATTCCCCTAAGTCTCTAGTTTTCAGAAATGCACAGGTTTGGTAGGTTTCCCTAGGTGCCGGCTGAGCTAGAGGCAAAAATCTACAGGTAGGCACTTCGCAAAAAACACCTCTGTTTTCTTCCAAAAATGTGGATGTGTCCACGTTGCGCTTTGGGGCGTTTCCTGTCGCGGGCGCTAGTCCTACCCACACAAGTGAGGTATCATTTTTATGGGGAGACTTGGGGGAACGCTGGGTGGAAGGAAATTTGTGGCTCCTCTCAGATTCCAGAACTTTCTGCCGCAGAAATGTGAGGAACATGTGTTTTTTTAGCCAAATTTTGAGGTTTGCAAAGGATTCTGGGTAACAGAACCTGGTCCGAGCCCCGCAAGTCACCCCATCTTGGATTCCCCTCGGTCTCTAGTTTTCAGAAATGCACAGGTTTGGTAGGTTTCCCTAGGTGCCGGCTGAGATAGAGGCCAAAATCTACAGGTAGGCACTTCGCAAAAAACACCTCTGTTTTCTTCCAAAAATGTGGATGTGTCCACATTGCGCTTTGGGGCGTTTCCTGTCGCGGGCGCTAGTCCTACCCACACAAGTGAGGTATCATTTTTATGGGGAGACTTGGGGGAACGCTGGGTGGAAGGAAATTTGTGGCTCCTCTCAGATTCCAGAAATTTCTGCCGCAGAAATGTGAGGAACATGTGTTTTTTTAGCCAAATTTTGAGGTTTGCAAAGGATTCTGGGTAACAGAACCTGGTCCGAGCCCCGCAAGTCACCCCATCTTGGATTCCCCTAGGTCTCTAGTTTTCAGAAATGCACAGGTTTGGTAGGTTTCCCTAGGTGCCGGCTGAGCTAGAGGCCAAAATCTACAGGTAGGCACTTCGCAAAAAACACCTCTGTTTTCTTCCAAAAATGTGGATGTGTCCACGTTGCTCTTTGGGGCGTTTCCTGTCGCGGGCGCTAGTCCTACCCACACAAGTGAGGTATCATTTTTATCGGGAGACTTGGGGAAGGCTGGGTGGAAGGAAATTTGTGGCTCCTCTCAAATTCCAGAACTTTCTGCCACAGAAATGTGAGGAACATGTGTTTTTTTAGCCAAATTTTGAGGTTTGCAAAGGATTCTGGGTAACAGAACCTGGTCCGAGCCCCGCAAGTCACTCCATCTTCGATTCCCCTAGGTCTCTAGTTTTCAGAAATGCACAGGTTTGGTAGGTTTCCCTAGGTGCCGGCTGAGCTAGAGGCCAAAATCTACAGGTAGGCACTTCGCAAAAAACACCTCTGTTTTCTTCCAAAAATGTGGATGTGTCCACGTTGCGCTTTGGGGCGTTTCCTGTCGGGGGCGCTAGGCCTACCAACACAAGTGAGGTATCATTTTTATCGGGAGACTTGGGGGAACGCTGGGTGGAAGGAAATTTGTGGCTCCTCTCAGATTCCAGAACTTTCTGCCGCAGAAATGTGAGGAACATGTGTTTTTTTAGCCAAATTTTGAGGTTTGCAAAGGATTCTGGGTAACAGAACCTGGTCCGAGCCCCGCAAGTCACCCCATCTTGGATTCCCCTAGGTCTCTAGTTTTCAGAAATGAACAGGTTTGGTAGGTTTCCCTAGGTGGCGGCTGAGCTACAGGCCGAAATCTACAGGTAGGCACTTTGCAAAAAACACCTCTGTTTTCTTTGAAAAATTTGGCTGTGTCCACTTTGCGCTTTGGGGCGTTTCCTGTCGCGGGCGCTAGGCCTACCCACACAAGTGAGGTATCATTTTTATCGGGAGATGTGGGGGAACGCTGGGTGGAAGGAAATTTGTGGCTCCTCTCAGATTCCAGAACTTTCTGCCGCAGAAATGTGAGGAACATGTGTTTTTTTAGACAAATGTTGAGGTTTGCAAAGGATTCTGGGTAACAGAACCTGGTCCGAGCCCCGCAAGTCACCCCATCTTCGATTCCCCTAGTCTCTAGTTTTCAGAAATGCACAGGTTTCGTAGGTTTCCCTAGGTGCCGGATGAGCTAGAGGCCAAAATCTACAGGTAGGCACTTCGCAAAAAACACCTCTGTTTTCTTCCAAAAAGGTGGATGTGTCCACGTTGCGCTTTGGGGCGTTTCCTGTCGCGGGCGCTAGTCCTACCCACACAAGTGAGGTATCATTTTTATCGGGAGACTTGGGGGAACGCTGGGTGGAAGGAAATTTGTGGCTCCTCTCAGATTCCAGAACTTTCTGCCACAGAAATGTGAGGAACATGTGTTTTTTTAGCCAAATTTTGAGGTTTGCAAAGGATTCTGGGTAACAGAACCTGGTCCGAGCCCTGCAAGTCACCCCATCTTCTATTCCCCTAGGTCTCTAGTTTTCAGAAATGCACAGGTTTGGTAGGTTTCCCTAGGTGCCGGCTGAGCTAGAGGCCAAAATCTACAGGTAGGCACTTCGCAAAAAACACCTCTGTTTTCTTCCAAAAATGTGGATGTGTCCACGTTGCGCTTTGGGGCGTTTCCTGTCGCGGGCGCTAGTCCTACCCACACAAGTGAGGTATCATTTTTATCGGGAGACTTGGGGGAACGCTGGGTGGAAGGAAATTTGTGGCTCCTCTCAGATTCCAGAACTTTCTGCCGCAGAAATGTGAGGAACATGTGTTTTTTTAGCCAAATTTTGAGGTTTGCAAAGGATTCTGGGTAACAGAACCTGGTCCGAGCCCCGCAAGTCACCCCATCTTGGATTCCCCTAGGTCTCTAGTTTTCAGAAATGCACAGGTTTGGTAGGTTTCCCTAGGTGCCGGCTGAGCTAGAGGCCAAAATCTACAGGTAGGCACTTCGCAAAAAACACCTCTGTTTTCTTCCAAAAATGTGGATGTGTCCACGTTGCGCTTTGGGGCGTTTCCTGTCGCGGGCGCTAGTCCTACCCACACAAGTGAGGTATCATTTTTATCGGGAGACTTGGGGGAAGGCTGGGTGGAAGGAAATTTGTGGCTCCTCTCAGATTCCAGAACTTTCTGCCACAGAAATGTGAGGAACATGTGTTTTTTTAGCCAAATTTTGAGGTTTGCAAAGGATTCTGGGTAACAGAACCTGGTCCGAGCCCCGCAAGTCACCCCATCTTGGATTCCCCTAGGTCTCTAGTTTTCAGAAATGCACAGGTTTGGTAGGTTTCCCTAGGTGCCGGCTGAGCTAGAGGCCAAAATCTACAGGTAGGCACTTCGCAAAAAACACCTCTGTTTTCTTCCAAAAATGTGGATGTGTCCACGTTGCGCTTTGGGGCGTTTCCTGTCGCGGGCGCTAGTCCTACCCACACAAGTGAGGTATCATTTTTATCGGGAGACTTGGGGGAAGTCTGGGTGGAAGGAAATTTGTGGCTCCTCTCAGATTCCAGAACTTTCTGCCACAGAAATGTGAGGAACATGTGTTTTTTTAGCCAAATTTTGAGGTTTGCAAAGGATTCTGGGTAACAGAACCTGGTCCGAGCCCCGCAAGTCACCCCATCTTGGATTCCCCTAGGTCTCTAGTTTTCAGAAATGCACAGGTTTGGTAGGTTTCCCTAGGTGCCGGCTGAGCTAGAGGCCAAAATCTACAGGTAGGCACTTCGCAAAAAACACCTCTGTTTTCTTCCAAAAATGTGGATGTGTCCACGTTGCGCTTTGGGGCGTTTCCTGTCGGGGGCGCTAGGCCTACCAACACAATTGAGGTATCATTTTTATCGGGAGACTTAGGGGAACGCTGGGTGGAAGGAAATTTGTGGCTCCTCTCAGATTCCAGAACTTTCTGCCACAGAAATGTGAGGAACATGTGTTTTTTTAGCCAAATTTTGAGGTTTGCAAAGGATTCTGGGTAACAGAACCTGGTCCGAGCCCCGCAAGTCACCCCATCTTGGATTCCCCTAGGTCTCTAGTTTTCAGAAATGCACAGGTTTGGTAGGTTTCCCTAGGTGCCGGCTGAGCTAGTGGCCAAAATCTACAGGTAGGCACTTCGCAAAAAACACCTCTGTTTTCTTTCAAAAATTTGGATGTGTCCACGTTGCACTTTGGGGCGTTTCCTGTCGCGGGCGCTAGGCCTACCCACACAAGTGAGGTATCATTTTTATCAGGAGACTTGGGGGAACACTGGGTGGAAGGAAATTTGTGGCTCCTCTCAGATTCCAGAACTTTCTGCCACAGAAATGTGAGGAACATGTGTTTTTTTAGCCAAATTTTGAGGTTTGCAAAGGATTCTGGGTAACAGAACCTGGTCCGAGCCCCGCAAGTCACCCCATCTTCGATTCCCCTAGGTCTCTAGTTTTCAGAAATGCACAGTTTTGGTAGGTTTCCCTAGGTGCCGGCTGAGCTAGAGGCCAAAATCTACAGGTAGGCACTTCGCAAAAAACACCTCTGTTTTCTTCCAAAAATGTGGATGTGTCCACGTTGCGCTTTGGGGTGTTTCCTGTCGCGGGCGCTAGTCCTACCCACACAAGTGAGGTATCATTTTTATCGGGAGACTTGGGGGAACGCTGGGTGGAAGGAAATTTGTGGCTCCTCTCAGATTCCAGAACTTTCTGCCACAGAAATGTGAGGAACATGTGTTTTTTTAGCCAAATTTTGAGGTTTGCAAAGGATTCTGGGTAACAGAACCTGGTCCGAGCCCCGCAAGTCACCCCATCTTGGATTCCCCTAGGTCTCTAGTTTTCAGAAATGCACAGGTTTGGTAGGTTTCCCTAGGTGCCGGCTGAGCTAGAGGCCAAAATCTACAGGTAGGCACTTCGCAAAAAACACCTCTGTTTTCTTCCAAAAATGTGGATGTGTCCACGTTGCGCTTTGGGGCGTTTCCTGTCGGGGGCGCTAGGCCTACCCACACAAGTGAGGTATCATTTTTATCGGGAGACTTGGGGGAACGCTGGGTGGAAGGAAATTTGTGGCTCCTCTCAGATTCCAGAACTTTCTGCCGCAGAAATGTGAGGAACATGTGTTTTTTTAGCCAAATTTTGAGGTTTGCAAAGGATTCTGGGTAACAGAACCTGGTCCGAGCCCCGCAAGTCACCCCATCTTGGATTCCCCTAGGTCTCTAGTTTTCAGAAATGCACAGGTTTGCTAGGTTTCCCTAGGTGCCAGCTGAGCTAGAGGCCAAAATCTACAGGTAGGCACTTCGCAAAAAACACCTCTGTTTTCTTCCAAAAATTTGGATGTGTCCACGTTGCGCTTTGGGGCGTTTCCTGTCACGGGCGCTAGGCCTACCCACACAAGTGAGGTATCATTTTTATCGGGAGATTTGTGGGAACGCTGGGTGGAAGGAAATTTGTGGCTCCTCTCAGATTCCAGAACTTTCTACCACAGAAATGTGAGGAACATGTGTTTTTTTAGACAAATGTTGAGGTTTGCAAAGGATTCTGGGTAACAGAACCTGGTCCGTGCCCCGCAAGTCACCCCATCTTGCATTCCCCTAGGTCTCTAGTTTTCAGAAATGCACAGGTTTGATAGGTTTCCCTAGGTGCCGGCTGAGCTAGAGGCCAAAATCTAGAGGTAGGCACTTCGCAAAAAACACCTCTGTTTTCTTCCAAAAATGTGGATGTGTCCACGTTGCGCTTTGGGGCGTTTCCTGTCAGGGGCGCTAGGCCTACCCACACAAGTGAGGTATCATTTTTATCGGGAGACTTGGGGGAACGCTGGGTGGAAGGAAATTTGTGGCTCCTCTCAGATTCCAGAACTTTCTGCCACAGAAATGTGAGGAACATGTGTTTTTTTAGCCAAATTTTGAGGTTTGCAAAGGATTCTGGGTAACAGAACCTGGTCCGAGCCCCGCAAGTCACCCCATCTTGGATTCCCCTAGGTCTCTAGTTTTCAGAAATGCACAGGTTTGGTAGGTTTCCCTAGGTGCCGGCTGAGCTAGAGGCCAAAATCTACAGGTAGGCACTTCGCAAAAAACACCTCTGTTTTCTTCCAAAAATGTGGATGTGTCCACGTTGCGCTTTGGGGCGTTTCCTGTCGCGGGCGCTAGTCCTACCCACACAAGTGAGGTATCATTTTTATCGGGAGACTTGGGGGAAGTCTGGGTGGAAGGAAATTTTTGGCTCCTCTCAGATTCCAGAACTTTCTGCCACAGAAATGTGAGGAACATGTGTTTTTTTAGCCAAATTTTGAGGTTTGCAAAGGATTCTGGGTAACAGAACCTGGTCCGAGCCCCGCAAGTCACCCCATCTTGGATTCCCCTAGGTCTCTAGTTTTCAGAAATGCACAGGTTTGGTAGGTTTCCCTAGGTGCCGGCTGAGCTAGAGGCCAAAATCTACAGGTAGGCACTTCGCAAAAAACACCTCTGTTTTCTTCCAAAAATGTGGATGTGTCCACGTTGCGCTTTGGGGCGTTTCCTGTCGGGGGCGCTAGGCCTACCAACACAAGTGAGGTATCATTTTTATCGGGAGACTTAGGGGAACGCTGGGTGGAAGGAAATTTGTGGCTCCTCTCAGATTCCAGAACTTTCTGCCACAGAAATGTGAGGAACATGTGTTTTTTTAGCCAAATTTTGAGGTTTGCAAAGGATTCTGGGTAACAGAACCTGGTCCGAGCCCCGCAAGTCACCCCATCTTGGATTCCCCTAGGTCTCTAGTTTTCAGAAATGCACAGGTTTGGTAGGTTTCCCTAGGTGCCGGCTGAGCTAGTGGCCAAAATCTACAGGTAGGCACTTCGCAAAAAACACCTCTGTTTTCTTTCAAAAATTTGGATGTGTCCACGTTGCACTTTGGGGCGTTTCCTGTCGCGGGCGCTAGGCCTACCCACACAAGTGAGGTATCATTTTTATCAGGAGACTTGGGGGAACACTGGGTGGAAGGAAATTTGTGGCTCCTCTCAGATTCCAGAACTTTCTGCCACAGAAATGTGAGGAACATGTGTTTTTTTAGCCAAATTTTGAGGTTTGCAAAGGATTCTGGGTAACAGAACCTGGTCCGAGCCCCGCAAGTCACCCCATCTTCGATTCCCCTAGGTCTCTAGTTTTCAGAAATGCACAGTTTTGGTAGGTTTCCCTAGGTGCCGGCTGAGCTAGAGGCCAAAATCTACAGGTAGGCACTTCGCAAAAAACACCTCTGTTTTCTTCCAAAAATGTGGATGTGTCCACGTTGCGCTTTGGGGCGTTTCCTGTCGCGGGCGCTAGTCCTACCCACACAAGTGAGGTATCATTTTTATCGGGAGACTTGGGGGAACGCTGGGTGGAAGGAAATTTGTGGCTCCTCTCAGATTCCAGAACTTTCTGCCACAGAAATGTGAGGAACATGTGTTTTTTTAGCCAAATTTTGAGGTTTGCAAAGGATTCTGGGTAACAGAACCTGGTCCCAGCCCTGCAAGTCACCCCATCTTGGATTCCCCTACGTCTCTAGTTTTCAGAAATGCACAGGTTTGGTAGGTTTCCCTAGGTGCCGGCTGAGCTAGAGGCCAAAATCTAGAGGTAGGCACTTCGCAAAAAACACCTCTGTTTTCTTCCAAAAATGTGGATGTGTCCACGTTGCGCTTTGGGGCGTTTCCTGTCGGGGGCGCTAGGCCTACCCACACAAGTGAGGTATCATTTTTATCGGGAGACTTGGGGGAACGCTGGGTGGAAGGAAATTTGTGGCTCCTCTCAGATTCCAGAACTTTCTGCCGCAGAAATGTGAGGAACATGTGTTTTTTTAGCCAAATTTTGAGGTTTGCAAAGGATTCTGGGTAACAGAACCTGTTCAGAGCCCCGCAAGTCACCCCATCTTGGATTCCCCTAGGTCTCTAGTTTTCAGAAATGCACAGGTTTGCTAGGTTTCCCTAGGTGCCAGCTGAGCTAGAGGCCAAAATCTACAGGTAGGCACTTCGCAAAAAACACCTCTGTTTTCTTCCAAAAATTTGGATGTGTCCACGTTGCGCTTTGGGGCGTTTCCTGTCACGGGCGCTAGGCCTACCCACACAAGTGAGGTATCATTTTTATCGGGAGATTTGGGGGAACGCTGGGTGGAAGGAAATTTGTGGCTCCTCTCAGATTCCAGAACTTTCTACCACAGAAATGTGAGGAACATGTGTTTTTTTAGACAAATGTTGAGGTTTGCAAAGGATTCTGGGTAACAGAACCTGGTCCGTGCCCCGCAAGTCACCCCATCTTGCATTCCCCTAGGTCTCTAGTTTTCAGAAATGCACAGGTTTGATAGGTTTCCCTAGGTGCCGGCTGAGCTAGAGGCCAAAATCTAGAGGTAGGCACTTCGCAAAAAACACCTCTGTTTTCTTCCAAAAATGTGGATGTGTCCACGTTGCGCTTTGGGGCATTTCCTGTCGCGGGCGCTAGGCCTACCCACACAAGTGAGGTATCATTTTTATCGGGAGACTTGGGGGAACGCTGGGTGGAAGGAAATTTGTGGCTCCTCTCAGATTCCAGAACTTTCTGCCGCAGAAATGTGAGGAACATGTGTTTTTTTAGCCAAATTTTGAGGTTTGCAAAGGATTCTGGGTAACAGAACCTGGTCCGAGCCCCGCAAGTCACCCCTTCTTGGATTCCCCTAGGTCTCTAGTTTTCAGAAATGCACAGGTTTGGTAGGTTTCCCTAGGTGCCGGCTGAGCTAGAGGCCAAAATCTACAGGTAGGCACTTCGCAAAAAACACCTCTGTTTTCTTCCAAAAATGTGGATGTGTCCACGTTGCGCTTTGGGGCGTTTCCTGTCGCGGGCGCTAGTCCTACCCACACAAGTGAGGTATCATTTTTATCGGGAGACTTGGGGGAACGCTGGGTGGAAGGAAATTTGTGGCTCCTCTCAGATTCCAGAACTTTCTGCCACAGAAATGTGAGGAACATGTGTTTTTTTAGCCAAATTTTGAGGTTTGCAAAGGATTCTGGGTAACAGAACCTGGTCTGAGTCCCGCAAGTCACCCCATCTTCGATTCCCCTAGGTCTCTAGTTTTCAGAAATGCACAGGTTTGGTAGGTTTCCCTAGGTGCCGGCTGAGCTAGAGGCCAAAATCTACAGGTAGGCACTTCGCAAAAAACACCTCTGTTTTCTTCCAAAAATGTGGATGTGTCCACGTTGCGCTTTGGGGCGTTTCCTGTCGGGGGCGCTAGGCCTACCAACACAAGTGAGGTATCATTTTTATCGGGAGACTTGGGGGAACGCTGGGTGGAAGGAAATTTGTGGCTCCTCTCAGATTCCAGAACTTTCTGCCACAGAAATGTGAGGAACATGTGTTTTTTTAGCCAAATTTTGAGGTTTGCAAAGGATTCTGGGTAACAGAACCTGGTCCGAGCCCCGCAAGTCACCCCTTCTTGGATTCCCCTAGGTCTCTAGTTTTCAGAAATGCACAGGTTTGGTAGGTTTCCCTAGGTGCCGGCTGGGCTAGAGGCCAAAATCTACAGGTAGGCACTTCGCAAAAAACACCTCTGTTTTCTTCCAAAAATGTGGATGTGTCCACGTTGCGCTTTGGGGCGTTTCCTGTCGGGGGCGCTAGGCCTACCCACACAAGTGAGGTATCATTTTTATCGGGAGACTTGGGGGAACGCTGGGTGGAAGGAAATTTGTGGCTCCTCTCAGATTCCAGAACTTTCTGCCACAGAAATGTGAGGAACATGTGTTTTTTTAGCCAAATTTTGAGGTTTGCAAAGGATTCTGGGTAACAGAACCTGGTCTGAGTCCCGCAAGTCACCCCATCTTCGATTCCCCTAGGTCTCTAGTTTTCAGAAATGCACAGGTTTGGTAGGTTTCCCTAGGTGCCGGCTGAGCTAGAGGCCAAAATCTACAGGTAGGCACTTCGCAAAAAACACCTCTGTTTTCTTCCAAAAATGTGGATGTGTCCACGTTGCGCTTTGGGGCGTTTCCTGTCGGGGGCGCTAGGCCTACCAACACAAGTGAGGTATCATTTTTATCGGGAGACTTGGGGGAACGCTGGGTGGAAGGAAATTTGTGGCTCCTCTCAGATTCCAGAACTTTCTGCCACAGAAATGTGAGGAACATGTGTTTTTTTAGCCAAATTTTGAGGTTTGCAAAGGATTCTGGGTAACAGAACCTGGTCCGAGCCCTGCAAGTCACCCCATCTTGGATTCCCCTAGGTCTCTAGTTTTCAGAAATGCACAGGTTTGGTAGGTTTCCCTAGGTGCCGGCTGAGCTAGAGGCTAAAATCTACAGGTAGGCACTTCGCAAAAAACACCTCTGTTTTCTTCCAAAAATTTGGATGTGTCCACGTTGCGCTTTGGGGCGTTTCCTGTCGCGGGCGCTAGTCCTACCCACACAAGTGAGGTATCATTTTTATCGGGAGACTTGGGGGAACGCTGGGTGGAAGGAAATTTGTGGCTCCTCTCAGATTCCAGAACTTTCTGCCGCAGAAATGTGAGGAACATGTGTTTTTTTAGCCAAATTTTGAGGTTTGCAAAGGATTCTGGGTAACAGAACCTGGTCCGTGCCCCGCAAGTCACCCCATCTTGGATTCCCCTAGGTCTCTAGTTTTCAGAAATGCACAGGTTTGGTAGGTTTCCCTAGGTGCCGGCTGAGCTAGAGGCCAAAATCTACAGGTAGGCACTTCGCAAAAAACACCTCTGTTTTCTTCCAAAAATGTGGATGTGTCCACGTTGCTCTTTGGGGCGTTTCCTGTCGCGGGCGCTAGTCCTACCCACACAAGTGAGGTATCATTTTTATCGGGAGACTTGGGGGAAGGCTGGGTGGAAGGAAATTTGTGGCTCCTCTCAGATTCCAGAACTTTCTGCCACAGAAATGTGAGGAACATGTGTTTTTTTTAGCCAAATTTTGAGGTTTGCAAAGGATTCTGGGTAACAGAACCTGGTCCGAGCCCCGCAAGTCACTCCATCTTCGATTCCCCTAGGTCTCTAGTTTTCAGAAATGCACAGGTTTGGTAGGTTTCCCTAGGTCCCGGCTGAGCTAGAGGCCAAAATCTACAGGTAGGCACTTCGCAAAAAACACCTCTGTTTTCTTCCAAAAATGTGGATGTGTCCACGTTGCGCTTTGGGGCGTTTCCTGTCGGGGGCGCTAGGCCTACCAACACAAGTGAGGTATCATTTTTATCGGGAGACTTGGGGGAACGCTGGGTGGAAGGAAATTTGTGGCTCCTCTCAGATTCCAGAACTTTCTGCCGCAGAAATGTGAGGAACATGTGTTTTTTTAGCCAAATTTTGAGGTTTGCAAAGGATTCTGGGTAACAGAACCTGGTCCGAGCCCCGCAAGTCACCCCATCTTGGATTCCCCTAGTCTCTAGTTTTCAGAAATGCACAGGTTTGGTAGGTTTCCCTAGGTGCCGGCTGAGCTAGAGGCCAAAATCTACAGGTAGGCACTTCGCAAAAAACACCTCTGTTTTCTTCCAAAAAGGTGGATGTGTCCACGTTGCGCTTTGGGGCGCTTCCTGTCGGGGGCGCTAGTCCTACCCACACAAGTGAGGTATCATTTTTATCGGGAGACTTGGGGGAACGCTGGGTGGAAGGAAATTTGTGGCTCCTCTCAGATTCCAGAACTTTCTGCCACAGAAATGTGAGGAACATGTGTTTTTTTAGCCAAATTTTGAGGTTTGCAAAGGATTCTGGGTAACAGAACCTGGTCCGAGCCCCGCAAGTCACCCCATCTTGGATTCCCCTAGGTCTCTAGTTTTCAGAAATGCACAGGTTTGGTAGGTTTCCCTAGGTGCCGGCTGAGCTAGAGGCTAAAATCTACAGGTAGGCACTTCGCAAAAAACACCTCTGTTTTCTTCCAAAAATTTGGATGTGTCCACGTTGCGCTTTGGGGCGTTTCCTGTCGCGGGCGCTAGTCCTACCCACACAAGTGAGGTATCATTTTTATCGGGAGACTTGGGGGAACGCTGGGTGGAAGGAAATTTGTGGCTCCTCTCAGATTCCAGAACTTTCTGCCGCAGAAATGTGAGGAACATGTGTTTTTTTAGCCAAATTTTGAGGTTTGCAAAGGATTCTGGGTAACAGAACCTGGTCCGTGCCCCGCAAGTCACCCCATCTTGGATTCCCCTAGGTCTCTAGTTTTCAGAAATGCACAGGTTTGGTAGGTTTCCCTAGGTGCCGGCTGAGCTAGAGGCCAAAATCTACAGGTAGGCACTTCGCAAAAAACACCTCTGTTTTCTTCCAAAAATGTGGATGTGTCCACGTTGCTCTTTGGGGCGTTTCCTGTCGCGGGCGCTAGTCCTACCCACACAAGTGAGGTATCATTTTTATCGGGAGACTTGGGGGAAGGCTGGGTGGAAGGAAATTTGTGGCTCCTCTCAGATTCCAGAACTTTCTGCCACAGAAATGTGAGGAACATGTGTTTTTTTAGCCAAATTTTGAGGTTTGCAAAGGATTCTGGGTAACAGAACCTGGTCCGAGCCCCGCAAGTCACTCCATCTTCGATTCCCCTAGGTCTCTAGTTTTCAGAAATGCACAGGTTTGGTAGGTTTCCCTAGGTCCCGGCTGAGCTAGAGGCCAAAATCTACAGGTAGGCACTTCGCAAAAAACACCTCTGTTTTCTTCCAAAAATGTGGATGTGTCCACGTTGCGCTTTGGGGCGTTTCCTGTCGGGGGCGCTAGGCCTACCAACACAAGTGAGGTATCATTTTTATCGGGAGACTTGGGGGAACGCTGGGTGGAAGGAAATTTGTGGCTCCTCTCAGATTCCAGAACTTTCTGCCGCAGAAATGTGAGGAACATGTGTTTTTTTAGCCAAATTTTGAGGTTTGCAAAGGATTCTGGGTAACAGAACCTGGTCCGAGCCCCGCAAGTCACCCCATCTTGGATTCCCCTAGTCTCTAGTTTTCAGAAATGCACAGGTTTCGTAGGTTTCCCTAGGTGCCGGCTGAGCAAGAGGCCAAAATCTACAGGTAGGCACTTCGCAAAAAACACCTCTGTTTTCTTCCAAAAAGGTGGATGTGTCCACGTTGCGCTTTGGGGCGCTTCCTGTCGCGGGCGCTAGTCCTACCCACACAAGTGAGGTATCATTTTTATCGGGAGACTTGGGGGAACGCTGGGTGGAAGGAAATTTGTGGCTCCTCTCAGATTCCAGAACTTTCTGCCACAGAAATGTGAGGAACATGTGTTTTTTTAGCCAAATTTTGAGGTTTGCAAAGGATTCTGGGTAACAGAACCTGGTCCGAGCCCCGCAAGTCACCCCATCTTGGATTCCCCTAGGTCTCTAGTTTTCAGAAATGCACAGGTTTGGTAGGTTTCCCTAGGTGCCGGCTGAGCTAGAGGCCAAAATCTACAGGTAGGCACTTCGCAAAAAACACCTCTGTTTTCTTCCAAAAATGTGGATGTGTCCACGTTGCGCTTTGGGGCGTTTCCTGTCGCGGGCGCTAGTCCTACCCACACAAGTGAGGTATCATTTTTATCGGGAGACTTGGGGGAAGGCTGGGTGGAAGGAAATTTGTGGCTCCTCTCAGATTCCAGAACTTTCTGCCACAGAAATGTGAGGAACATGTGTTTTTTTAGCCAAATTTTGAGGTTTGCAAAGGATTCTGGGTAACAGAACCTGGTCCGAGCCCCGCAAGTCACCCCATCTTGGATTCCCCTAGGTCTCTAGTTTTCAGAAATGCACAGGTTTGGTAGGTTTCCCTAGGTGCCGGCTGAGCTAGAGGCCAAAATCTACAGGTAGGCACTTCGCAAAAAACACCTCTGTTTTCTTCCAAAAATGTGGATGTGTCCACGTTGCGCTTTGGGGCGTTTCCTGTCGCGGGCGCTAGTCCTACCCACACAAGTGAGGTATCATTTTTATCGGGAGACTTGGGGGAAGGCTGGGTGGAAGGAAATTTGTGGCTCCTCTCAGATTCCAGAACTTTCTGCCACAGAAATGTGAGGAACATGTGTTTTTTTAGCCAAATTTTTAGGTTTGCAAAGGATTCTGGGTAACAGAACCTGGTCCGAGCCCCGCAAGTCACCCCATCTTGGATTCCCCTAGGTCTCTAGTTTTCAGAAATGCACAGGTTTGGTAGGTTTCCCTAGGTGCCGGCTGAGCTAGAGGCCAAAATCTACAGGTAGGCACTTCGCAAAAAACACCTCTGTTTTCTTCCAAAAATGTGGATGTGTCCACGTTGCGCTTTGGGGCGTTTCCTGTCGCGGGCGCTAGTCCTACCCACACAAGTGAGGTATCATTTTTATCGGGAGACTTGGGGGAAGGCTGGGTGGAAGGAAATTTGTGGCTCCTCTCAGATTCCAGAACTTTCTGCCACAGAAATGTGAGGAACATGTGTTTTTTTAGCCAAATTTTGAGGTTTGCAAAGGATTCTGGGTAACAGAACCTGGTCCGAGCCCCGCAAGTCACCCCATCTTGGATTCCCCTAGGTCTCTAGTTTTCAGAAATGCACAGGTTTGGTAGGTTTCCCTAGGTGCCGGCTGAGCTAGAGGCCAAAATCTACAGGTAGGCACTTCGCAAAAAACACCTCTGTTTTCTTCCAAAAATGTGGATGTGTCCACGTTGCCCTTTGGGGCGTTTCCTGTCGCGGGCGCTAGTCCTACCCACACAAGTGAGGTATCATTTTTATCGGGAGACTTGGGGGAAGGCTGGGTGGAAGGAAATTTGTGGCTCCTCTCAGATTCCAGAACTTTCTGCCACAGAAATGTGAGGAACATGTGTTTTTTTAGCCAAATTTTTAGGTTTGCAAAGGATTCTGGGTAACAGAACCTGGTCCGAGCCCCGCAAGTCACCCCATCTTGGATTCCCCTAGGTCTCTAGTTTTCAGAAATGCACAGGTTTGGTAGGTTTCCCTAGGTGCCGGCTGAGCTAGAGGCTAAAATCTACAGGTAGGCACTTCGCAAAAAACACCTCTGTTTTCTTCCAAAAATTTGGATGTGTCCACGTTGCGCTTTGGGGCGTTTCCTGTCGCGGGCGCTAGTCCTACCCACACAAGTGAGGTATCATTTTTATCGGGAGACTTGGGGGAACGCTGGGTGGAAGGAAATTTGTGGCTCCTCTCAGATTCCAGAACTTTCTGCCGCAGAAATGTGAGGAACATGTGTTTTTTTAGCCAAATTTTGAGGTTTGCAAAGGATTCTGGGTAACAGAACCTGGTCCGAGCCCCGCAAGTCACCCCATCTTGGATTCCCCTAGGTCTCTAGTTTTCAGAAATGCACAGGTTTGGTAGGTTTCCCTAGGTGCCGGCTGAGCTAGAGGCAAAAATCTACAGGTAGGCACTTCGCAAAAAACACCTCTGTTTTCTTCCAAAAATGTGGATGTGTCCACGTTGCGCTTTGAGGCGTTTCCTGTCGCGGGCGCTAGTCCTACCCACACAAGTGAGGTATCATTTTTATGGGGAGACTTGGGGGAACGCTGGGTGGAAGGAAATTTGTGGCTCCTCTCAGATTCCAGAACTTTCTGCCGCAGAAATGTGAGGAACATGTGTTTTTTTAGCCAAATTTTGAGGTTTGCAAAGGATTCTGGGTAACAGAACCTGGTCCGAGCCCCGCAAGTCACCCCATCTTGGATTCCCCTAGGTCTCTAGTTTTCAGAAATGCACAGGTTTGGTAGGTTTCCCTAGGTGCCGGCTGAGCTAGAGGCCAAAATCTACAGGTAGGCACTTCGCAAAAAACACCTCTGTTTTCTTCCAAAAATGTGGATGTGTCCACGTTGCTCTTTGGGGCGTTTCCTGTCGCGGGCGCTAGTCCTACCCACACAAGTGAGGTATCATTTTTATCGGGAGACTTGGGGGAACGCTGGGTGGAAGGAAATTTGTGGCTCCTCTCAGATTCCAGAACTTTCTGCCACAGAAATGTTAGGAACATGTGTTTTTTTAGCCAAATTTTGAGGTTTGCAAAGGATTCTGGGTAACAGAACCTGGTCCGAGCCCCGCAAGTCACTCCATCTTCGATTCCCCTAGGTCTCTAGTTTTCAGAAATGCACAGGTTTGGTAGGTTTCCCTAGGTGCCGGCTGAGCTAGAGGCCAAAATCTACAGGTAGGCACTTCGCAAAAAACACCTCTGTTTTCTTCCAAAAATGTGGATGTGTCCACGTTGCGCTTTGGGGCGTTTCCTGTCGGGGGCGCTAGGCCTACCAACACAAGTGAGGTATCATTTTTATCGGGAGACTTGGGGGAACGCTGGGTGGAAGGAAATTTGTGGCTCCTCTCAGATTCCAGAACTTTCTGCCGCAGAAATGTGAGGAACATGTGTTTTTTTAGCCAAATTTTGAGGTTTGCAAAGGATTCTGGGTAACAGAACCTGGTCCGAGTCCCGCAAGTCACCCCATCTTGGATTCCCCTAGTCTCTAGTTTTCAGAAATGCACAGGTTTCGTAGGTTTCCCTAGGTGCCGGCTGAGCTAGAGGCCAAAATCTACAGGTAGGCACTTCGCAAAAAACACCTCTGTTTTCTTCCAAAAAGGTGGATGTGTCCACGTTGCGCTTTGGGGCGTTTCCTGTCGCGGGCGCTAGTCCTACCCACACAAGTGAGGTATCATTTTTATCGGGAGACTTGGGGGAAGGCTGGGTGGAAGGAAATTTGTGGCTCCTCTCAGATTCCAGAACTTTCTGCCACAGAAATGTGAGGAACATGTGTTTTTTTAGCCAAATTTTGAGGTTTGCAAAGGATTCTGGGTAACAGAACCTGGTCCGAGCCCCGCAAGTCACTCCATCTTCGATTCCCCTAGGTCTCTAGTTTTCAGAAATGCACAGGTTTGGTAGGTTTCCCTAGGTGCCGGCTGAGCTAGAGGCCAAAATCTACAGGTAGGCACTTCGCAAAAAACACCTCTGTTTTCTTCCAAAAATGTGGATGTGTCCACGTTGCGCTTTGGGGCGTTTCCTGTCGGGGGCGCTAGGCCTACCAACACAAGTGAGGTATCATTTTTATCGGGAGACTTGGGGGAACGCTGGGTGGAAGGAAATTTGTGGCTCCTCTCAGATTCCAGAACTTTCTGCCGCAGAAATGTGAGGAACATGTGTTTTTTTAGCCAAATTTTGAGGTTTGCAAAGGATTCTGGGTAACAGAACCTGGTCCGAGCCCCGCAAGTCACCCCATCTTGGATTCCCCTAGTCTCTAGTTTTCAGAAATGCACAGGTTTCGTAGGTTTCCCTAGGTGCCGGCTGAGCTAGAGGCCAAAATCTACAGGTAGGCACTTCGCAAAAAACACCTCTGTTTTCTTCCAAAAAGGTGGATGTGTCCACGTTGAGCTTTGGGGCGCTTCCTGTCGCGGGCGCTAGTCCTACCCACACAAGTGAGGTATCATTTTTATCGGGAGACTTGGGGGAACGCTGGGTGGAA
The DNA here is from genome assembly GCF_031143425.1 of Pleurodeles waltl. NCBI lineage: Eukaryota > Metazoa > Chordata > Amphibia > Caudata > Salamandridae > Pleurodeles > Pleurodeles waltl. The sequence goes on along the minus strand of NC_090447.1, from coordinate 704,790,872 downwards.
GGAAATTTGTGGCTCCTCTCAGATTCCAGAACTTTCTGCCACAGAAATGTGAGGAACATGTGTTTTTTTAGCCAAATTTTGAGGTTTGCAAAGGATTCTGGGTAACAGAACCTGGTCCGAGCCCCGCAAGTCACCCCATCTTGGATTCCCCTAGGTCTCTAGTTTTCAGAAATGCACAGGTTTGGTAGGTTTCCCTAGGTGCCGGCTGAGCTAGAGGCCAAAATCTACAGGTAGGCACTTCGCAAAAAACACCTCTGTTTTCTTCCAAAAATGTGGATGTGTCCACGTTGCGCTTTGGGGCGTTTCCTGTCGCGGGCGCTAGTCCTACCCACACAAGTGAGGTATCATTTTTATCGGGAGACTTGGGGGAAGGCTGGGTGGAAGGAAATTTGTGGCTCCTCTCAGATTCCAGAACTTTCTGCCACAGAAATGTGAGGAACATGTGTTTTTTTAGCCAAATTTTGAGGTTTGCAAAGGATTCTGGGTAACAGAACCTGGTCCGAGCCCCGCAAGTCACCCCATCTTGGATTCCCCTAGGTCTCTAGTTTTCAGAAATGCACAGGTTTGGTAGGTTTCCCTAGGTGCCGGCTGAGCTAGAGGCCAAAATCTACAGGTAGGCACTTCGCAAAAAACACCTCTGTTTTCTTCCAAAAATGTGGATGTGTCCACGTTGCGCTTTGGGGCGTTTCCTGTCGCGGGCGCTAGTCCTACCCACACAAGTGAGGTATCATTTTTATCGGGAGACTTGGGGGAAGGCTGGGTGGAAGGAAATTTGTGGCTCCTCTCAGATTCCAGAACTTTCTGCCACAGAAATGTGAGGAACATGTGTTTTTTTAGCCAAATTTTTAGGTTTGCAAAGGATTCTGGGTAACAGAACCTGGTCCGAGCCCCGCAAGTCACCCCATCTTGGATTCCCCCAGGTCTCTAGTTTTCAGAAATGCACAGGTTTGGTAGGTTTCCCTAGGTGCCGGCTGAGCTAGAGGCTAAAATCTACAGGTAGGCACTTTGCAAAAAACACCTCTGTTTTCTTCCAAAAATTTGGATGTGTCCACGTTGCGCTTTGGGGCGTTTCCTGTCGCGGGCGCTAGTCCTACCCACACAAGTGAGGTATCATTTTTATCGGGAGACTTGGGGGAACGCTGGGTGGAAGGAAATTTGTGGCTCCTCTCAGATTCCAGAACTTTCTGCCGCAGAAATGTGAGGAACATGTGTTTTTTTAGCCAAATTTTGAGGTTTGCAAAGGATTCTGGGTAACAGAACCTGGTCCGAGCCCCGCAAGTCACCCCATCTTGGATTCCCCTAGGTCTCTAGTTTTCAGAAATGCACAGGTTTGGTAGGTTTCCCTAGGTGCCGGCTGAGCTAGAGGCAAAAATCTACAGGTAGGCACTTCGCAAAAAACACCTCTGTTTTCTTCCAAAAATGTGGATGTGTCCACGTTGCGCTTTGGGGCGTTTCCTGTCGCGGGCGCTAGTCCTACCCACACAAGTGAGGTATCATTTTTATCGGGAGACTTGGGGGAAGGCTGGGTGGAAGGAAATTTGTGGCTCCTCTCAGATTCCAGAACTTTCTGCCACAGAAATGTGAGGAACATGTGTTTTTTTAGCCAAATTTTTAGGTTTGCAAAGGATTCTGGGTAACAGAACCTGGTCCGAGCCCCGCAAGTCACCCCATCTTGGATTCCCCCAGGTCTCTAGTTTTCAGAAATGCACAGGTTTGGTAGGTTTCCCTAGGTGCCGGCTGAGCTAGAGGCTAAAATCTACAGGTAGGCACTTTGCAAAAAACACCTCTGTTTTCTTCCAAAAATTTGGATGTGTCCACGTTGCGCTTTGGGGCGTTTCCTGTCGCGGGCGCTAGTCCTACCCACACAAGTGAGGTATCATTTTTATCGGGAGACTTGGGGAACGCTGGGTGGAAGGAAATTTGTGGCTCCTCTCAGATTCCAGAACTTTCTGCCGCAGAAATGTGAGGAACATGTGTTTTTTTAGCCAAATTTTGAGGTTTGCAAAGGATTCTGGGTAACAGAACCTGGTCCGAGCCCCGCAAGTCACCCCATCTTGGATTCCCCTAGGTCTCTAGTTTTCAGAAATGCACAGGTTTGGTAGGTTTCCCTAGGTGCCGGCTGAGCTAGAGGCAAAAATCTACAGGTAGGCACTTCGCAAAAAACACCTCTGTTTTCTTCCAAAAATGTGGATGTGTCCACGTTGCGCTTTGGGGCGTTTCCTGTCGGGGGCGCTAGGCCTACCCACACAAGTGAGGTATCATTTTTATCGGGAGACTTGGGGGAACGCTGGGTGGAAGGAAATTTGTGGCTCCTCTCAGATTCCAGAACTTTCTGCCGCAGAAATGTGAGGAACATGTGTTTTTTTAGCCAAATTTTGAGGTTTGCAAAGGATTCTGGGTAACAGAACCTGTTCAGAGCCCCGCAAGTCACCCCATCTTGGATTCCCCTAGGTCTCTAGTTTTCAGAAATGCACAGGTTTGCTAGGTTTCCCTAGGTGCCAGCTGAGCTAGAGGCCAAAATCTACAGGTAGGCACTTCGCAAAAAACACCTCTGTTTTCTTCCAAAAATTTGGATGTGTCCACGTTGCGCTTTGGGGCGTTTCCTGTCACGGGCGCTAGGCCTACCCACACAAGTGAGGTATCATTTTTATCGGGAGATTTGTGGGAACGCTGGGTGGAAGGAAATTTGTGGCTCCTCTCAGATTCCAGAACTTTCTACCACAGAAATGTGAGGAACATGTGTTTTTTTAGACAAATGTTGAGGTTTGCAAAGGATTCTGGGTAACAGAACCTGGTCCGTGCCCCGCAAGTCACCCCATCTTGCATTCCCCTAGGTCTCTAGTTTTCAGAAATGCACAGGTTTGATAGGTTTCCCTAGGTGCCGGCTGAGCTAGAGGCCAAAATCTAGAGGTAGGCACTTCGCAAAAAACACCTCTGTTTTCTTCCAAAAATGTGGATGTGTCCACGTTGCGCTTTGGGGCATTTCCTGTCGCGGGCGCTAGGCCTACCCACACAAGTGAGGTATCATTTTTATCGGGAGACTTGGGGGAACGCTGGGTGGAAGGAAATTTGTGGCTCCTCTCAGATTCCAGAACTTTCTGCCGCAGAAATGTGAGGAACATGTGTTTTTTTAGCCAAATTTTGAGGTTTGCAAAGGATTCTGGGTAACAGAACCTGGTCCGAGCTTCGCAAGTCACCCCTTCTTGGATTCCCCTAGGTCTCTAGTTTTCAGAAATGCACAGGTTTGGTAGGTTTCCCTAGGTGCCGGCTGAGCTAGAGGCCAAAATCTACAGGTAGGCACTTCGCAAAAAACACCTCTGTTTTCTTCCAAAAATGTGGATGTGTCCACGTTGCGCTTTGGGGCGTTTCCTGTCGCGGGCGCTAGTCCTACCCACACAAGTGAGGTATCATTTTTATCGGGAGACTTGGGGGAACGCTGGGTGGAAGGAAATTTGTGGCTCCTCTCAGATTCCAGAACTTTCTGCCACAGAAATGTGAGGAACATGTGTTTTTTTAGCCAAATTTTGAGGTTTGCAAAGGATTCTGGGTAACAGAACCTGGTCTGAGTCCCGCAAGTCACCCCATCTTCGATTCCCCTAGGTCTCTAGTTTTCAGAAATGCACAGGTTTGGTAGGTTTCCCTAGGTGCCGGCTGAGCTAGAGGCCAAAATCTACAGGTAGGCACTTCGCAAAAAACACCTCTGTTTTCTTCCAAAAATGTGGATGTGTCCACGTTGCGCTTTGGGGCGTTTCCTGTCGGGGGCGCTAGGCCTACCAACACAAGTGAGGTATCATTTTTATCGGGAGACTTGGGGGAACGCTGGGTGGAAGGAAATTTGTGGCTCCTCTCAGATTCCAGAACTTTCTGCCACAGAAATGTGAGGAACATGTGTTTTTTTAGCCAAATTTTGAGGTTTGCAAAGGATTCTGGGTAACAGAACCTGGTCCGAGCCCCGCAAGTCACCCCTTCTTGGATTCCCCTAGGTCTCTAGTTTTCAGAAATGCACAGGTTTGGTAGGTTTCCCTAGGTGCCGGCTGGGCTAGAGGCCAAAATCTACAGGTAGGCACTTCGCAAAAAACACCTCTGTTTTCTTCCAAAAATGTGGATGTGTCCACGTTGCGCTTTGGGGCGTTTCCTGTCGGGGGCGCTAGGCCTACCCACACAAGTGAGGTATCATTTTTATCGGGAGACTTGGGGGAACGCTGGGTGGAAGGAAATTTGTGGCTCCTCTCAGATTCCAGAACTTTCTGCCACAGAAATGTGTCGAACATGTGTTTTTTTAGCCAAATTTTGAGGTTTGCAAAGGATTCTGGGTAACAGAACCTGGTCTGAGTACCGCAAGTCACCCCATCTTCGATTCCCCTAGGTCTCTAGTTTTCAGAAATGCACAGGTTTGGTAGGTTTCCCTAGGTGCCGGCTGAGCTAGAGGCCAAAATCTACAGGTAGGCACTTCGCAAAAAACACCTCTGTTTTCTTCCAAAAATGTGGATGTGTCCACGTTGCGCTTTGGGGCGTTTCCTGTCGGGGGCGCTAGGCCTACCAACACAAGTGAGGTATCATTTTTATCGGGAGACTTGGGGGAACGCTGGGTGGAAGGAAATTTGTGGCTCCTCTCAGATTCCAGAACTTTCTGCCACAGAAATGTGAGGAACATGTGTTTTTTTAGCCAAATTTTGAGGTTTGCAAAGGATTCTGGGTAACAGAACCTGGTCCGAGCCCTGCAAGTCACCCCATCTTGGATTCCCCTAGGTCTCTAGTTTTCAGAAATGCACAGGTTTGGTAGGTTTCCCTAGGTGCCGGCTGAGCTAGAGGCTAAAATCTACAGGTAGGCACTTCGCAAAAAACACCTCTGTTTTCTTCCAAAAATTTGGATGTGTCCACGTTGCGCTTTGGGGCGTTTCCTGTCGCGGGCGCTAGTCCTACCCACACAAGTGAGGTATCATTTTTATCGGGAGACTTGGGGGAACGCTGGGTGGAAGGAAATTTGTGGCTCCTCTCAGATTCCAGAACTTTCTGCCGCAGAAATGTGAGGAACATGTGTTTTTTTAGCCAAATTTTGAGGTTTGCAAAGGATTCTGGGTAACAGAACCTGGTCCGTGCCCCGCAAGTCACCCCATCTTGGATTCCCCTAGGTCTCTAGTTTTCAGAAATGCACAGGTTTGGTAGGTTTCCCTAGGTGCCGGCTGAGCTAGAGGCCAAAATCTACAGGTAGGCACTTCGCAAAAAACACCTCTGTTTTCTTCCAAAAATGTGGATGTGTCCACGTTGCTCTTTGGGGCATTTCCTGTCGCGGGCGCTAGTCCTACCCACACAAGTGAGGTATCATTTTTATCGGGAGACTTGGGGGAAAGCTGGGTGGAAGGAAATTTGTGGCTCCTCTCAGATTCCAGAACTTTCTGCCACAGAAATGTGAGGAACATGTGTTTTTTTAGCCAAATTTTGAGGTTTGCAAAGGATTCTGGGTAACAGAACCTGGTCCGAGCCCCGCAAGTCACTCCATCTTCGATTCCCCTAGGTCTCTAGTTTTCAGAAATGCACAGGTTTGGTAGGTTTCCCTAGGTCCCGGCTGAGCTAGAGGCCAAAATCTACAGGTAGGCACTTCGCAAAAAACACCTCTGTTTTCTTCCAAAAATGTGGATGTGTCCACGTTGCGCTTTGGGGCGTTTCCTGTCGGGGGCGCTAGGCCTACCAACACAAGTGAGGTATCATTTTTATCGGGAGACTTGGGGGAACGCTGGGTGGAAGGAAATTTGTGGCTCCTCTCAGATTCCAGAACTTTCTGCCGCAGAAATGTGAGGAACATGTGTTTTTTTAGCCAAATTTTGAGGTTTGCAAAGGATTCTGGGTAACAGAACCTGGTCCGAGCCCCGCAAGTCACCCCATCTTGGATTCCCCTAGTCTCTAGTTTTCAGAAATGCACAGGTTTCGTAGGTTTCCCTAGGTGCCGGCTGAGCAAGAGGCCAAAATCTACAGGTAGGCACTTCGCAAAAAACACCTCTGTTTTCTTCCAAAAAGGTGGATGTGTCCACGTTGCGCTTTGGGGCGCTTCCTGTCGCGGGCGCTAGTCCTACCCACACAAGTGAGGTATCATTTTTATCGGGAGACTTGGGGGAACGCTGGGTGGAAGGAAATTTGTGGCTCCTCTCAGATTCCAGAACTTTCTGCCACAGAAATGTGAGGAACATGTGTTTTTTTAGCCAAATTTTGAGGTTTGCAAAGGATTCTGGGTAACAGAACCTGGTCCGAGCCCCGCAAGTCACCCCATCTTGGATTCCCCTAGGTCTCTAGTTTTCAGAAATGCACAGGTTTGGTAGGTTTCCCTAGGTGCCGGCTGAGCTAGAGGCCAAAATCTACAGGTAGGCACTTCGCAAAAAACACCTCTGTTTTCTTCCAAAAATGTGGATGTGTCCACGTTGCGCTTTGGGGCGTTTCCTGTCGCGGGCGCTAGTCCTACCCACACAAGTGAGGTATCATTTTTATCGGGAGACTTGGGGGAAGGCTGGGTGGAAGGAAATTTGTGGCTCCTCTCAGATTCCAGAACTTTCTGCCACAGAAATGTGAGGAACATGTGTTTTTTTAGCCAAATTTTGAGGTTTGCAAAGGATTCTGGGTAACAGAACCTGGTCCGAGCCCCGCAAGTCACCCCATCTTGGATTCCCCTAGGTCTCTAGTTTTCAGAAATGCACAGGTTTGGTAGGTTTCCCTAGGTGCCGGCTGAGCTAGAGGCCAAAATCTACAGGTAGGCACTTCGCAAAAAACACCTCTGTTTTCTTCCAAAAATGTGGATGTGTCCACGTTGCGCTTTGGGGCGTTTCCTGTCGCGGGCGCTAGTCCTACCCACACAAGTGAGGTATCATTTTTATCGGGAGACTTGGGGGAAGGCTGGGTGGAAGGAAATTTGTGGCTCCTCTCAGATTCCAGAACTTTCTGCCACAGAAATGTGAGGAACATGTGTTTTTTTAGCCAAATTTTTAGGTTTGCAAAGGATTCTGGGTAACAGAACCTGGTCCGAGCCCCGCAAGTCACCCCATCTTGGATTCCCCTAGGTCTCTAGTTTTCAGAAATGCACAGGTTTGGTAGGTTTCCCTAGGTGCCGGCTGAGCTAGAGGCCAAAATCTACAGGTAGGCACTTCGCAAAAAACACCTCTGTTTTCTTCCAAAAATGTGGATGTGTCCACGTTGCGCTTTGGGGCGTTTCCTGTCGCGGGCGCTAGTCCTACCCACACAAGTGAGGTATCATTTTTATCGGGAGACTTGGGGGAAGGCTGGGTGGAAGGAAATTTGTGGCTCCTCTCAGATTCCAGAACTTTCTGCCACAGAAATGTGAGGAACATGTGTTTTTTTAGCCAAATTTTGAGGTTTGCAAAGGATTCTGGGTAACAGAACCTGGTCCGAGCCCCGCAAGTCACCCCATCTTGGATTCCCCTAGGTCTCTAGTTTTCAGAAATGCACAGGTTTGGTAGGTTTCCCTAGGTGCCGGCTGAGCTAGAGGCCAAAATCTACAGGTAGGCACTTCGCAAAAAACACCTCTGTTTTCTTCCAAAAATGTGGATGTGTCCACGTTGCGCTTTGGGGCGTTTCCTGTCGCGGGCGCTAGTCCTACCCACACAAGTGAGGTATCATTTTTATCGGGAGACTTGGGGGAAGGCTGGGTGGAAGGAAATTTGTGGCTCCTCTCAGATTCCAGAACTTTCTGCCACAGAAATGTGAGGAACATGTGTTTTTTTAGCCAAATTTTTAGGTTTGCAAAGGATTCTGGGTAACAGAACCTGGTCCGAGCCCCGCAAGTCACCCCATCTTGGATTCCCCTAGGTCTCTAGTTTTCAGAAATGCACAGGTTTGGTAGGTTTCCCTAGGTGCCGGCTGAGCTAGAGGCTAAAATCTACAGGTAGGCACTTCGCAAAAAACACCTCTGTTTTCTTCCAAAAATTTGGATGTGTCCACGTTGCGCTTTGGTGCGTTTCCTGTCGCGGGCGCTAGTCCTACCCACACAAGTGAGGTATCATTTTTATCGGGAGACTTGGGGGAACGCTGGGTGGAAGGAAATTTGTGGCTCCTCTCAGATTCCAGAACTTTCTGCCGCAGAAATGTGAGGAACATGTGTTTTTTTAGCCAAATTTTGAGGTTTGCAAAGGATTCTGGGTAACAGAACCTGGTCCGAGCCCCGCAAGTCACCCCATCTTGGATTCCCCTAGGTCTCTAGTTTTCAGAAATGCACAGGTTTGGTAGGTTTCCCTAGGTGCCGGCTGAGCTAGAGGCAAAAATCTACAGGTAGGCACTTCGCAAAAAACACCTCTGTTTTCTTCCAAAAATGTGGATGTGTCCACGTTGCGCTTTGGGGCGTTTCCTGTCGCGGGCGCTAGTCCTACCCACACAAGTGAGGTATCATTTTTATGGGGAGACTTGGGGGAACGCTGGGTGGAAGGAAATTTGTGGCTCCTCTCAGATTCCAGAACTTTCTGCCGCAGAAATGTGAGGAACATGTGTTTTTTTAGCCAAATTTTGAGGTTTGCAAAGGATTCTGGGTAACAGAACCTGGTCCGAGCCCCGCAAGTCACCCCATCTTGGATTCCCCTAGGTCTCTAGTTTTCAGAAATGCACAGGTTTGGTAGGTTTCACTAGGTGCCGGCTGAGCTAGAGGCCAAAATCTACAGGTAGGCACTTCGCAAAAAACACCTCTGTTTTCTTCCAAAAATGTGGATGTGTCCACGTTGCTCTTTGGGGCGTTTCCTGTCGCGGGCGCTAGTCCTACCCACACAAGTGAGGTATCATTTTTATCGGGAGACTTGGGGGAACGCTGGGTGGAAGGAAATTTGTGGCTCCTCTCAGATTCCAGAACTTTCTGCCACAGAAATGTTAGGAACATGTGTTTTTTTAGCCAAATTTTGAGGTTTGCAAAGGATTCTGGGTAACAGAACCTGGTCCGAGCCCCGCAAGTCACTCCATCTTCGATTCCCCTAGGTCTCTAGTTTTCAGAAATGCACAGGTTTGGTAGGTTTCCCTAGGTGCCGGCTGAGCTAGAGGCCAAAATCTACAGGTAGGCACTTCGCAAAAAACACCTCTGTTTTCTTCCAAAAAGGTGGATGTGTCCACGTTGCGCTTTGGGGCGTTTCCTGTCGCGGGCGCTAGTCCTACCCACACAAGTGAGGTATCATTTTTATCGGGAGACTTGGGGGAAGGCTGGGTGGAAGGAAATTTGTGGCTCCTCTCAGATTCCAGAACTTTCTGCCACAGAAATGTGAGGAACATGTGTTTTTTTAGCCAAATTTTGAGGTTTGCAAAGGATTCTGGGTAACAGAACCTGGTCCGAGCCCCGCAAGTCACTCCATCTTCGATTCCCCTAGGTCTCTAGTTTTCAGAAATGCACAGGTTTGGTAGGTTTCCCTAGGTGCCGGCTGAGCTAGAGGCCAAAATCTACAGGTAGGCACTTCGCAAAAAACACCTCTGTTTTCTTCCAAAAATGTGGATGTGTCCACGTTGCGCTTTGGGGCGTTTCCTGTCGGGGGCGCTAGGCCTACCAACACAAGTGAGGTATCATTTTTATCGGGAGACTTGGGGGAACGCTGGGTGGAAGGAAATTTGTGGCTCCTCTCAGATTCCAGAACTTTCTGCCGCAGAAATGTGAGGAACATGTGTTTTTTTAGCCAAATTTTGAGGTTTGCAAAGGATTCTGGGTAACAGAACCTGGTCCGAGCCCCGCAAGTCACCCCATCTTGGATTCCCCTAGTCTCTAGTTTTCAGAAATGCACAGGTTTCGTAGGTTTCCCTAGGTGCCGGCTGAGCTAGAGGCCAAAATCTACAGGTAGGCACTTCGCAAAAAACACCTCTGTTTTCTTCCAAAAAGGTGGATGTGTCCACGTTGCGCTTTGGGGCGCTTCCTGTCGCGGGCGCTAGTCCTACCCACACAAGTGAGGTATCATTTTTATCGGGAGACTTGGGGGAACGCTGGGTGGAAGGAAATTTGTGGCTCCTCTCAGATTCCAGAACTTTCTGCCACAGAAATGTGAGGAACATGTGTTTTTTTAGCCAAATTTTGAGGTTTGCAAAGGATTCTGGGTAACAGAACCTGGTCCGAGCCCCGCAAGTCACCCCATCTTGGATTCCCCTAGGTCTCTAGTTTTCAGAAATGCACAGGTTTGGTAGGTTTCCCTAGGTGCCGGCTGAGCTAGAGGCCAAAATCTACAGGTAGGCACTTCGCAAAAAACACCCCTGTTTTCTTCCAAAAATGTGGATGTGTCCACGTTGCGCTTTGGGGCGTTTCCTGTCGCGGGCGCTAGTCCTACCCACACAAGTGAGGTATCATTTTTATCGGGAGACTTGGGGGAAGGCTGGGTGGAAGGAAATTTGTGGCTCCTCTCAGATTCCAGAACTTTCTGCCACAGAAATGTGAGGAACATGTGTTTTTTTAGCCAAATTTTGAGGTTTGCAAAGGATTCTGGGTAACAGAACCTGGTCCGAGCCCCGCAAGTCACCCCATCTTGGATTCCCCTAGGTCTCTAGTTTTCAGAAATGCACAGGTTTGGTAGGTTTCCCTAGGTGCCGGCTGAGCTAGAGGCCAAAATCTACAGGTAGGCACTTCGCAAAAAACACCTCTGTTTTCTTCCAAAAATGTGGATGTGTCCACGTTGCGCTTTGGGGCGTTTCCTGTTGCGGGCGCTAGTCCTACCCACACAAGTGAGGTATCATTTTTATCGGGAGACTTGGGGGAAGGCTGGGTGGAAGGAAATTTGTGGCTCCTCTCAGATTCCAGAACTTTCTGCCACAGAAATGTGAGGAACATGTGTTTTTTTAGCCAAATTTTTAGGTTTGCAAAGGATTCTGGGTAACAGAACCTGGTCCGAGCCCCGCAAGTCACCCCATCTTGGATTCCCCCAGGTCTCTAGTTTTCAGAAATGCACAGGTTTGGTAGGTTTCCCTAGGTGCCGGCTGAGCTAGAGGCTAAAATCTACAGGTAGGCACTTTGCAAAAAACACCTCTGTTTTCTTCCAAAAATTTGGATGTGTCCACGTTGCGCTTTGGGGCGTTTCCTGTCGCGGGCGCTAGTCCTACCCACACAAGTGAGGTATCATTTTTATCGGGAGACTTGGGGGAACGCTGGGTGGAAGGAAATTTGTGGCTCCTCTCAGATTCCAGAACTTTCTGCCGCAGAAATGTGAGGAACATGTGTTTTTTTAGCCAAATTTTGAGGTTTGCAAAGGATTCTGGGTAACAGAACCTGGTCCGAGCCCCGCAAGTCACCCCATCTTGGATTCCCCTAGGTCTCTAGTTTTCAGAAATGCACAGGTTTGGTAGGTTTCCCTAGGTGCCGGCTGAGCTAGAGGCAAAAATCTACAGGTAGGCACTTCGCAAAAAACACCTCTGTTTTCTTCCAAAAATGTGGATGTGTCCACGTTGCGCTTTGGGGCGTTTCCTGTCGCGGGCGCTAGTCCTACCCACACAAGTGAGGTATCATTTTTATGGGGAGACTTGGGGGAACGCTGGGTGGAAGGAAATTTGTGGCTCCTCTCAGATTCCAGAACTTTCTGCCGCAGAAATGTGAGGAACATGTGTTTTTTTAGCCAAATTTTGAGGTTTGCAAAGGATTCTGGGTAACAGAACCTGGTCCGAGCCCCGCAAGTCACCCCATCTTGGATTCCCCTAGGTCTCTAGTTTTCAGAAATGCACAGGTTTGGTAGGTTTCCCTAGGTGCCGGCTGAGCTAGAGGCCAAAATCTACAGGTAGGCACTTCGCAAAAAACACCCCTGTTTTCTTCCAAAAATGTGGATGTGTCCACGTTGCGCTTTGGGGCGTTTCCTGTCGCGGGCGCTAGTCCTACCCACACAAGTGAGGTATCATTTTTATCGGGAGACTTGGGGGAAGGCTGGGTGGAAGGAAATTTGTGGCTCCTCTCAGATTCCAGAACTTTCTGCCACAGAAATGTGAGGAACATGTGTTTTTTTAGCCAAATTTTGAGGTTTGCAAAGGATTCTGGGTAACAGAACCTGGTCCGAGCCCCGCAAGTCACCCCATCTTGGATTCCCCTAGGTCTCTAGTTTTCAGAAATGCACAGGTTTGGTAGGTTTCCCTAGGTGCCGGCTGAGCTAGAGGCCAAAATCTACAGGTAGGCACTTCGCAAAAAACACCTCTGTTTTCTTCCAAAAATGTGGATGTGTCCACGTTGCGCTTTGGGGCGTTTCCTGTCGCGGGCGCTAGTCCTACCCACACAAGTGAGGTATCATTTTTATCGGGAGACTTGGGGGAAGGCTGGGTGGAAGGAAATTTGTGGCTCCTCTCAGATTCCAGAACTTTCTGCCACAGAAATGTGAGGAACATGTGTTTTTTTAGCCAAATTTTTAGGTTTGCAAAGGATTCTGGGTAACAGAACCTGGTCCGAGCCCCGCAAGTCACCCCATCTTGGATTCCCCCAGGTCTCTAGTTTTCAGAAATGCACAGGTTTGGTAGGTTTCCCTAGGTGCCGGCTGAGCTAGAGGCTAAAATCTACAGGTAGGCACTTTGCAAAAAACACCTCTGTTTTCTTCCAAAAATTTGGATGTGTCCACGTTGCGCTTTGGGGCGTTTCCTGTCGCGGGCGCTAGTCCTACCCACACAAGTGAGGTATCATTTTTATCGGGAGACTTGGGGGAACGCTGGGTGGAAGGAAATTTGTGGCTCCTCTCAGATTCCAGAACTTTCTGCCGCAGAAATGTGAGGAACATGTGTTTTTTTAGCCAAATTTTGAGGTTTGCAAAGGATTCTGGGTAACAGAACCTGGTCCGAGCCCCGCAAGTCACCCCATCTTGGATTCCCCTAGGTCTCTAGTTTTCAGAAATGCACAGGTTTGGTAGGTTTCCCTAGGTGCCGGCTGAGCTAGAGGCAAAAATCTACAGGTAGGCACTTCGCAAAAAACACCTCTGTTTTCTTCCAAAAATGTGGATGTGTCCACGTTGCGCTTTGGGGCGTTTCCTGTCGCGGGCGCTAGTCCTACCCACACAAGTGAGGTATCATTTTTATGGGGAGACTTGGGGGAACGCTGGGTGGAAGGAAATTTGTGGCTCCTCTCAGATTCCAGAACTTTCTGCCGCAGAAATGTGAGGAACATGTGTTTTTTTAGCCAAATTTTGAGGTTTGCAAAGGATTCTGGGTAACAGAACCTGGTCCGAGCCCCGCAAGTCACCCCATCTTGGATTCCCCTAGGTCTCTAGTTTTCAGAAATGCACAGGTTTGGTAGGTTTCCCTAGGTGCCGGCTGAGCTAGAGGCCAAAATCTACAGGTAGGCACTTCGCAAAAAACACCTCTGTTTTCTTCCAAAAATGTGGATGTGTCCACGTTGCTCTTTGGGGCGTTTCCTGTCGCGGGCGCTAGTCCTACCCACACAAGTGAGGTATCATTTTTATCGGGAGACTTGGGGGAAGGCTGGGTGGAAGGAAATTTGTGGCTCCTCTCAGATTCCAGAACTTTCTGCCACAGAAATGTGAGGAACATGTGTTTTTTTAGCCAAATTTTGAGGTTTGCAAAGGATTCTGGGTAACAGAACCTGGTCCGAGCCCCGCAAGTCACTCCATCTTCGATTCCCCTAGGTCTCTAGTTTTCAGAAATGCACAGGTTTGGTAGGTTTCCCTAGGTGCCGGCTGAGCTAGAGGCCAAAATCTACAGGTAGGCACTTCGCAAAAAACACCTCTGTTTTCTTCCAAAAATGTGGATGTGTCCACGTTGCGCTTTGGGGCGTTTCCTGTCGGGGGCGCTAGGCCTACCAACACAAGTGAGGTATCATTTTTATCGGGAGACTTGGGGGAACGCTGGGTGGAAGGAAATTTGTGGCTCCTCTCAGATTCCAGAACTTTCTGCCGCAGAAATATGAGGAACATGTGTTTTTTTAGCCAAATTTTGAGGTTTGCAAAGGATTCTGGGTAACAGAACCTGGTCCGAGCCCCGCAAGTCACCCCATCTTGGATTCCCCTAGTCTCTAGTTTTCAGAAATGCACAGGTTTCGTAGGTTTCCCTAGGTGCCGGCTGAGCTAGAGGCCAAAATCTACAGGTAGGCACTTCGCAAAAAACACCTCTGTTTTCTTCCAAAAAGGTGGATGTGTCCACGTTGCGCTTTGGGGCGTTTCCTGTCGCGGGCGCTAGTCCTACCCACACAAGTGAGGTATCATTTTTATCGGGAGACTTGGGGGAACGCTGGGTGGAAGGAAATTTGTGGCTCCTCTCAGATTCCAGAACTTTCTGCCACAGAAATGTGAGGAACATGTGTTTTTTTAGCCAAATTTTGAGGTTTGCAAAGGATTCTGGGTAACAGAACCTGGTCCGAGCCCCGCAAGTCACCCCATCTTGGATTCCCCTAGGTCTCTAGTTTTCAGAAATGCACAGGTTTGGTAGGTTTCCCTAGGTGCCGGCTGAGCTAGAGGCCAAAATCTACAGGTAGGCACTTCGCAAAAAACACCTCTGTTTTCTTCCAAAAATGTGGATGTGTCCACGTTGCGCTTTGGGGCGTTTCCTGTCGCGGGCGCTAGTCCTACCCACACAAGTGAGGTATCATTTTTATCGGGAGACTTGGGGGAAGGCTGGGTGGAAGGAAATTTGTGGCTCCTCTCAGATTCCAGAACTTTCTGCCACAGAAATGTGAGGAACATGTGTTTTTTTAGCCAAATTTTGAGGTTTGCAAAGGATTCTGGGTAACAGAACCTGGTCCGAGCCCCGCAAGTCACCCCATCTTGGATTCCCCTAGGTCTCTAGTTTTCAGAAATGCACAGGTTTGGTAGGTTTCCCTAGGTGCCGGCTGAGCTAGAGGCCAAAATCTACAGGTAGGCACTTCGCAAAAAACACCTCTGTTTTCTTCCAAAAATGTGGATGTGTCCACGTTGCGCTTTGGGGCGTTTCCTGTCGCGGGCGCTAGTCCTACCCACACAAGTGAGGTATCATTTTTATCGGGAGACTTGGGGGAAGGCTGGGTGGAAGGAAATTTGTGGCTCCTCTCAGATTCCAGAACTTTCTGCCACAGAAATGTGAGGAACATGTGTTTTTTTAGCCAAATTTTGAGGTTTGCAAAGGATTCTGGGTAACAGAACCTGGTCCGAGCCCCGCAAGTCACTCCATCTTCGATTCCCCTAGGTCTCTAGTTTTCAGAAATGCACAGGTTTGGTAGGTTTCCCTAGGTGCCGGCTGAGCTAGAGGCCAAAATCTACAGGTAGGCACTTCGCAAAAAACACCTCTGTTTTCTTCCAAAAATGTGGATGTGTCCACGTTGCGCTTTGGGGCGTTTCCTGTCGGGGGCGCTAGGCCTACCAACACAAGTGAGGTATCATTTTTATCGGGAGACTTGGGGGAACGCTGGGTGGAAGGAAATTTGTGGCTCCTCTCAGATTCCAGAACTTTCTGCCGCAGAAATGTGAGGAACATGTGTTTTTTTAGCCAAATTTTGAGGTTTGCAAAGGATTCTGGGTAACAGAACCTGGTCCGAGCCCCGCAAGTCACCCCATCTTGGATTCCCCTAGTCTCTAGTTTTCAGAAATGCACAGGTTTCGTAGGTTTCCCTAGGTGCCGGCTGAGCTAGAGGCCAAAATCTACAGGTAGGCACTTCGCAAAAAACACCTCTGTTTTCTTCCAAAAAGGTGGATGTGTCCACGTTGCGCTTTGGGGCGCTTCCTGTCGCGGGCGCTAGTCCTACCCACACAAGTGAGGTATCATTTTTATCGGGAGACTTGGGGGAACGCTGGGTGGAAGGAAATTTGTGGCTCCTCTCAGATTCCAGAACTTTCTGCCACAGAAATGTGAGGAACATGTGTTTTTTTAGCCAAATTTTGAGGTTTGCAAAGGATTCTGGGTAACAGAACCTGGTCCGAGCCCCGCAAGTCACCCCATCTTGGATTCCCCTAGGTCTCTAGTTTTCAGAAATGCACAGGTTTGGTAGGTTTCCCTAGGTGCCGGCTGAGCTAGAGGCCAAAATCTACAGGTAGGCACTTCGCAAAAAACACCTCTGTTTTCTTCCAAAAATGTGGATGTGTCCACGTTGCGCTTTGGGGCGTTTCCTGTCGCGGGCGCTAGTCCTACCCACACAAGTGAGGTATCATTTTTATCGGGAGACTTGGGGGAAGGCTGGGTGGAAGGAAATTTGTGGCTCCTCTCAGATTCCAGAACTTTCTGCCACAGAAATGTGAGGAACATGTGTTTTTTTAGCCAAATTTTGAGGTTTGCAAAGGATTCTGGGTAACAGAACCTGGTCCGAGCCCCGCAAGTCACCCCATCTTGGATTCCCCTAGGTCTCTAGTTTTCAGAAATGCACAGGTTTGGTAGGTTTCCCTAGGTGCCGGCTGAGCTAGAGGCCAAAATCTACAGGTAGGCACTTCGCAAAAAACACCTCTGTTTTCTTCCAAAAATGTGGATGTGTCCACGTTGCGCTTTGGGGCGTTTCCTGTCGCGGGCGCTAGTCCTACCCACACAAGTGAGGTATCATTTTTATCGGGAGACTTGGGGGAAGGCTGGGTGGAAGGAAATTTGTGGCTCCTCTCAGATTCCAGAACTTTCTGCCACAGAAATGTGAGGAACATGTGTTTTTTTAGCCAAATTTTTAGGTTTGCAAAGGATTCTGGGTAACAGAACCTGGTCCGAGCCCCGCAAGTCACCCCATCTTGGATTCCCCTAGGTCTCTAGTTTTCAGAAATGCACAGGTTTGGTAGGTTTCCCTAGGTGCCGGCTGAGCTAGAGGCTAAAATCTACAGGTAGGCACTTCGCAAAAAACACCTCTGTTTTCTTCCAAAAATTTGGATGTGTCCACGTTGCGCTTTGGGGCGTTTCCTGTCGCGGGCGCTAGTCCTACCCACACAAGTGAGGTATCATTTTTATCGGGAGACTTGGGGGAACGCTGGGTGGAAGGAAATTTGTGGCTCCTCTCAGATTCCAGAACTTTCTGCCGCAGAAATGTGAGGAACATGTGTTTTTTTAGCCAAATTTTGAGGTTTGCAAAGGATTCTGGGTAACAGAACCTGGTCCGAGCCCCGCAAGTCACCCCATCTTGGATTCCCCTAGGTCTCTAGTTTTCAGAAATGCACAGGTTTGGTAGGTTTCCCTAGGTGCCGGCTGAGCTAGAGGCAAAAATCTACAGGTAGGCACTTCGCAAAAAACACCTCTGTTTTCTTCCAAAAATGTGGATGTGTCCACGTTGCGCTTTGGGGCGTTTCCTGTCGCGGGCGCTAGTCCTACCCACACAAGTGAGGTATCATTTTTATGGGGAGACTTGGGGGAACGCTGGGTGGAAGGAAATTTGTGGCTCCTCTCAGATTCCAGAACTTTCTGCCGCAGAAATGTGAGGAACATGTGTTTTTTTAGCCAAATTTTGAGGTTTGCAAAGGATTCTGGGTAACAGAACCTGGTCCGAGCCCCGCAAGTCACCCCATCTTGGATTCCCCTAGGTCTCTAGTTTTCAGAAATGCACAGGTTTGGTAGGTTTCCCTAGGTGCCGGCTGAGCTAGAGGCCAAAATCTACAGGTAGGCACTTCGCAAAAAACACCTCTGTTTTCTTCCAAAAATGTGGATGTGTCCACGTTGCTCTTTGGGGCGTTTCCTGTCGCGGGCGCTAGTCCTACCCACACAAGTGAGGTATCATTTTTATCGGGAGACTTGGGGGAAGGCTGGGTGGAAGGAAATTTGTGGCTCCTGTCAGATTCCAGAACTTTCTGCCACAGAAATGTGAGGAACATGTGTTTTTTTAGCCAAATTTTGAGGTTTGCAAAGGATTCTGGGTAACAGAACCTGGTCCGAGCCCCGCAAGTCACTCCATCTTCGATTCCCCTAGGTCTCTAGTTTTCAGAAATGCACAGGTTTGGTAGGTTTCCCTAGGTGCCGGCTGAGCTAGAGGCCAAAATCTACAGGTAGGCACTTCGCAAAAAACACCTCTGTTTTCGTCCAAAAATGTGGATGTGTCCACGTTGCGCTTTGGGGCGTTTCCTGTCGGGGGCGCTAGGCCTACCAACACAAGTGAGGTATCATTTTTATCGGGAGACTTGGGGGAACGCTGGGTGGAAGGAAATTTGTGGCTCCTCTCAGATTCCAGAACTTTCTGCCGCAGAAATGTGAGGAACATGTGTTTTTTTAGCCAAATTTTGAGGTTTGCAAAGGATTCTGGGTAACAGAACCTGGTCCGAGCCCCGCAAGTCACCCCATCTTGGATTCCCCTAGTCTCTAGTTTTCAGAAATGCACAGGTTTCGTAGGTTTCCCTAGGTGCCGGCTGAGCTAGAGGCCAAAATCTACAGGTAGGCACTTCGCAAAAAACACCTCTGTTTTCTTCCAAAAAGGTGGATGTGTCCACGTTGCGCTTTGGGGCGTTTCCTGTCGCGGGCGCTAGTCCTACCCACACAAGTGAGGTATCATTTTTATCGGGAGACTTGGGGGAACGCTGGGTGGAAGGAAATTTGTGGCTCCTCTCAGATTCCAGAACTTTCTGCCGCAGAAATGTGAGGAACATGTGTTTTTTTAGCCAAATTTTGAGGTTTGCAAAGGATTCTGGGTAACAGAACCTGGTCCGAGCCCCGCAAGTCACCCCATCTTGGATTCCCCTAGGTCTCTAGTTTTCAGAAATGCACAGGTTTGGTAGGTTTCCCTAGGTGCCGGCTGAGCTAGAGGCAAAAATCTACAGGTAGGCACTTCGCAAAAAACACCTCTGTTTTCTTCCAAAAATGTGGATGTGTCCACGTTGCGCTTTGGGGCGTTTCCTGTCGCGGGCGCTAGTCCTACCCACACAAGTGAGGTATCATTTTTATGGGGAGACTTGGGGGAACGCTGGGTGGAAGGAAATTTGTGGCTCCTCTCAGATTCCAGAACTTTCTGCCGCAGAAATGTGAGGAACATGTGTTTTTTTAGCCAAATTTTGAGGTTTGCAAAGGATTCTGGGTAACAGAACCTGGTCCGAGCCCCGCAAGTCACCCCATCTTGGATTCCCCTAGGTCTCTAGTTTTCAGAAATGCACAGGTTTGGTAGGTTTCCCTAGGTGCCGGCTGAGCTAGAGGCCAAAATCTACAGGTAGGCACTTCGCAAAAAACACCTCTGTTTTCTTCCAAAAATGTGGATGTGTCCACGTTGCTCTTTGGGGCGTTTCCTGTCGCGGGCGCTAGTCCTACCCACACAAGTGAGGTATCATTTTTATCGGGAGACTTGGGGGAACGCTGGGTGGAAGGAAATTTGTGGCTCCTCTCAGATTCCAGAACTTTCTGCCACAGAAATGTTAGGAACATGTGTTTTTTTAGCCAAATTTTGAGGTTTGCAAAGGATTCTGGGTAACAGAACCTGGTCCGAGCCCCGCAAGTCACTCCATCTTCGATTCCCCTAGGTCTCTAGTTTTCAGAAATGCACAGGTTTGGTAGGTTTCCCTAGGTGCCGGCTGAGCTAGAGGCCAAAATCTACAGGTAGGCACTTCGCAAAAAACACCTCTGTTTTCTTCCAAAAATGTGGATGTGTCCACGTTGCGCTTTGGGGCGTTTCCTGTCGTGGGCGCTAGGCCTACCAACACAAGTGAGGTATCATTTTTATCGGGAGACTTGGGGGAACGCTGGGTGGAAGGAAATTTGTGGCTCCTCTCAGATTCCAGAACTTTCTGCCGCAGAAATGTGAGGAACATGTGTTTTTTTAGCCAAATTTTGAGGTTTGCAAAGGATTCTGGGTAACAGAACCTGG
The DNA here is from genome assembly GCF_031143425.1 of Pleurodeles waltl. Classification (NCBI taxonomy): domain Eukaryota; kingdom Metazoa; phylum Chordata; class Amphibia; order Caudata; family Salamandridae; genus Pleurodeles; species Pleurodeles waltl. The sequence continues at coordinate 704,771,230 of NC_090447.1, read as the reverse complement.
TCCGAGCCCCGCAAGTCACCCCATCTTGGATTCCCCTAGTCTCTAGTTTTCAGAAATGCACAGGTTTCGTAGGTTTCCCTAGGTGCCGGCTGAGCTAGAGGCCAAAATCTACAGGTAGGCACTTCGCAAAAAACACCTCTGTTTTCTTCCAAAAAGGTGGATGTGTCCACGTTGCGCTTTGGGGCGTTTCCTGTCGCGGGCGCTAGTCCTACCCACACAAGTGAGGTATCATTTTTATCGGGAGACTTGGGGGAAGGCTGGGTGGAAGGAAATTTGTGGCTCCTCTCAGATTCCAGAACTTTCTGCCACAGAAATGTGAGGAACATGTGTTTTTTTAGCCAAATTTTGAGGTTTGCAAAGGATTCTGGGTAACAGAACCTGGTCCGAGCCCCGCAAGTCACTCCATCTTCGATTCCCCTAGGTCTCTAGTTTTCAGAAATGCACAGGTTTGGTAGGTTTCCCTAGGTGCCGGCTGAGCTAGAGGCCAAAATCTACAGGTAGGCACTTCGCAAAAAACACCTCTGTTTTCTTCCAAAAATGTGGATGTGTCCACGTTGCGCTTTGGGGCGTTTCCTGTCGGGGGCGCTAGGCCTACCAACACAAGTGAGGTATCATTTTTATCGGGAGACTTGGGGGAACGCTGGGTGGAAGGAAATTTGTGGCTCCTCTCAGATTCCAGAACTTTCTGCCGCAGAAATGTGAGGAACATGTGTTTTTTTAGCCAAATTTTGAGGTTTGCAAAGGATTCTGGGTAACAGAACCTGGTCCGAGCCCCGCAAGTCACCCCATCTTGGATTCCCCTAGTCTCTAGTTTTCAGAAATGCACAGGTTTCGTAGGTTTCCCTAGGTGCCGGCTGAGCTAGAGGCCAAAATCTACAGGTAGGCACTTCGCAAAAAACACCTCTGTTTTCTTCCAAAAAGGTGGATGTGTCCACGTTGCGCTTTGGGGCGCTTCCTGTCGCGGGCGCTAGTCCTACCCACACAAGTGAGGTATCATTTTTATCGGGAGACTTGGGGGAACGCTGGGTGGAAGGAAATTTGTGGCTCCTCTCAGATTCCAGAACTTTCTGCCACAGAAATGTGAGGAACATGTGTTTTTTTAGCCAAATTTTGAGGTTTGCAAAGGATTCTGGGTAACAGAACCTGGTCCGAGCCCCGCAAGTCACCCCATCTTGGATTCCCCTAGGTCTCTAGTTTTCAGAAATGCACAGGTTTGGTAGGTTTCCCTAGGTGCCGGCTGAGCTAGAGGCCAAAATCTACAGGTAGGCACTTCGCAAAAAACACCTCTGTTTTCTTCCAAAAATGTGGATGTGTCCACGTTGCGCTTTGGGGCGTTTCCTGTCGCGGGCGCTAGTCCTACCCACACAAGTGAGGTATCATTTTTATCGGGAGACTTGGGGGAAGGCTGGGTGGAAGGAAATTTGTGGCTCCTCTCAGATTCCAGAACTTTCTGCCACAGAAATGTGAGGAACATGTGTTTTTTTAGCCAAATTTTGAGGTTTGCAAAGGATTCTGGGTAACAGAACCTGGTCCGAGCCCCGCAAGTCACCCCATCTTGGATTCCCCTAGGTCTCTAGTTTTCAGAAATGCACAGGTTTGGTAGGTTTCCCTAGGTGCCGGCTGAGCTAGAGGCCAAAATCTACAGGTAGGCACTTCGCAAAAAACACCTCTGTTTTCTTCCAAAAATGTGGATGTGTCCACGTTGCGCTTTGGGGCGTTTCCTGTCGCGGGCGCTAGTCCTACCCACACAAGTGAGGTATCATTTTTATCGGGAGACTTGGGGGAAGGCTGGGTGGAAGGAAATTTGTGGCTCCTCTCAGATTCCAGAACTTTCTGCCACAGAAATGTGAGGAACATGTGTTTTTTTAGCCAAATTTTTAGGTTTGCAAAGGATTCTGGGTAACAGAACCTGGTCCGAGCCCCGCAAGTCACCCCATCTTGGATTCCCCCAGGTCTCTAGTTTTCAGAAATGCACAGGTTTGGTAGGTTTCCCTAGGTGCCGGCTGAGCTAGAGGCTAAAATCTACAGGTAGGCACTTTGCAAAAAACACCTCTGTTTTCTTCCAAAAATTTGGATGTGTCCACGTTGCGCTTTGGGGCGTTTCCTGTCGCGGGCGCTAGTCCTACCCACACAAGTGAGGTATCATTTTTATCGGGAGACTTGGGGGAACGCTGGGGGGAAGGAAATTTGTGGCTCCTCTCAGATTCCAGAACTTTCTGCCGCAGAAATGTGAGGAACATGTGTTTTTTTAGCCAAATTTTGAGGTTTGCAAAGGATTCTGGGTAACAGAACCTGGTCCGAGCCCCGCAAGTCACCCCATCTTGGATTCCCCTAGGTCTCTAGTTTTCAGAAATGCACAGGTTTGGTAGGTTTCCCTAGGTGCCGGCTGAGCTAGAGGCCAAAATCTACAGGTAGGCACTTCGCAAAAAACACCTCTGTTTTCTTCCAAAAATGTGGATGTGTCCACGTTGCTCTTTGGGGCGTTTCCTGTTGCGGGCGCTAGTCCTACCCACACAAGTGAGGTATCATTTTTATCGGGAGACTTGGGGGAACGCTGGGTGGAAGGAAATTTGTGGCTCCTCTCAGATTCCAGAACTTTCTGCCACAGAAATGTTAGGAACATGTGTTTTTTTAGCCAAATTTTGAGGTTTGCAAAGGATTCTGGGTAACAGAACCTGGTCCGAGCCCCGCAAGTCACTCCATCTTCGATTCCCCTAGGTCTCTAGTTTTCAGAAATGCACAGGTTTGGTAGGTTTCCCTAGGTGCCGGCTGAGCTAGAGGCCAAAATCTACAGGTAGGCACTTCGCAAAAAACACCTCTGTTTTCTTCCAAAAATGTGGATGTGTCCACGTTGCGCTTTGGGGCGTTTCCTGTCGGGGGCGCTAGGCCTACCAACACAAGTGAGGTATCATTTTTATCGGGAGACTTGGGGGAACGCTGGGTGGAAGGAAATTTGTGGCTCCTCTCAGATTCCAGAACTTTCTGCCGCAGAAATGTGAGGAACATGTGTTTTTTTAGCCAAATTTTGAGGTTTGCAAAGGATTCTGGGTAACAGAACCTGGTCCGAGCCCCGCAAGTCACCCCATCTTGGATTCCCCTAGTCTCTAGTTTTCAGAAATGCACAGGTTTCGTAGGTTTCCCTAGGTGCCGGCTGAGCTAGAGGCCAAAATCTACAGGTAGGCACTTCGCAAAAAACACCTCTGTTTTCTTCCAAAAAGGTGGATGTGTCCACGTTGCGCTTTGGGGCGTTTCCTGTCGCGGGCGCTAGTCCTACCCACACAAGTGAGGTATCATTTTTATCAGGAGACTTGGGGGAAGGCTGGGTGGAAGGAAATTTGTGGCTCCTCTCAGATTCCAGAACTTTCTGCCACAGAAATGTGAGGAACATGTGTTTTTTTAGCCAAATTTTGAGGTTTGCAAAGGATTCTGGGTAACAGAACCTGGTCCGAGCCCCGCAAGTCACTCCATCTTCGATTCCCCTAGGTCTCTAGTTTTCAGAAATGCACAGGTTTGGTAGGTTTCCGTAGGTGCCGGCTGAGCTAGAGGCCAAAATCTACAGGTAGGCACTTCGCAAAAAACACCTCTGTTTTCTTCCAAAAATGTGGATGTGTCCACGTTGCGCTTTGGGGCGTTTCCTGTCGGGGGCGCTAGGCCTACCAACACAAGTGAGGTATCATTTTTATCGGGAGACTTGGGGGAACGCTGGGTGGAAGGAAATTTGTGGCTCCTCTCAGATTCCAGAACTTTCTGCCGCAGAAATGTGAGGAACATGTGTTTTTTTAGCCAAATTTTGAGGTTTGCAAAGGATTCTGGGTAACAGAACCTGGTCCGAGCCCCGCAAGTCACCCCATCTTGGATTCCCCTAGTCTCTAGTTTTCAGAAATGCACAGGTTTCGTAGGTTTCCCTAGGTGCCGGCTGAGCTAGAGGCCAAAATCTACAGGTAGGCACTTCGCAAAAAACACCTCTGTTTTCTTCCAAAAAGGTGGATGTGTCCACGTTGCGCTTTGGGGCGCTTCCTGTCGCGGGCGCTAGTCCTACCCACACAAGTGAGGTATCATTTTTATCGGGAGACTTGGGGGAACGCTGGGTGGAAGGAAATTTGTGGCTCCTCTCAGATTCCAGAACTTTCTGCCACAGAAATGTGAGGAACATGTGTTTTTTTAGCCAAATTTTGAGGTTTGCAAAGGATTCTGGGTAACAGAACCTGGTCCGAGCCCCGCAAGTCACCCCATCTTGGATTCCCCTAGGTCTCTAGTTTTCAGAAATGCACAGGTTTGGTAGGTTTCCCTAGGTGCCGGCTGAGCTAGAGGCCAAAATCTACAGGTAGGCACTTCGCAAAAAACACCTCTGTTTTCTTCCAAAAATGTGGATGTGTCCACGTTGCGCTTTGGGGCGTTTCCTGTCGCGGGCGCTAGTCCTACCCACACAAGTGAGGTATCATTTTTATCGGGAGACTTGGGGGAAGGCTGGGTGGAAGGAAATTTGTGGCTCCTCTCAGATTCCAGAACTTTCTGCCACAGAAATGTGAGGAACATGTGTTTTTTTAGCCAAATTTTGAGGTTTGCAAAGGATTCTGGGTAACAGAACCTGGTCCGAGCCCCGCAAGTCACCCCATCTTGGATTCCCCTAGGTCTCTAGTTTTCAGAAATGCACAGGTTTGGTAGGTTTCCCTAGGTGCCGGCTGAGCTAGAGGCCAAAATCTACAGGTAGGCACTTCGCAAAAAACACCTCTGTTTTCTTCCAAAAATGTGGATGTGTCCACGTTGCGCTTTGGGGCGTTTCCTGTCGCGGGCGCTAGTCCTACCCACACAAGTGAGGTATCATTTTTATCGGGAGACTTGGGGGAAGGCTGGGTGGAAGGAAATTTGTGGCTCCTCTCAGATTCCAGAACTTTCTGCCACAGAAATGTGAGGAACATGTGTTTTTTTAGCCAAATTTTTAGGTTTGCAAAGGATTCTGGGTAACAGAACCTGGTCCGAGCCCCGCAAGTCACCCCATCTTGGATTCCCCCAGGTCTCTAGTTTTCAGAAATGCACAGGTTTGGTAGGTTTCCCTAGGTGCCGGCTGAGCTAGAGGCTAAAATCTACAGGTAGGCACTTTGCAAAAAACACCTCTGTTTTCTTCCAAAAATTTGGATGTGTCCACGTTGCGCTTTGGGGCGTTTCCTGTCGCGGGCGCTAGTCCTACCCACACAAGTGAGGTATCATTTTTATCGGGAGACTTGGGGGAACGCTGGGTGGAAGGAAATTTGTGGCTCCTCTCAGATTCCAGAACTTTCTGCCGCAGAAATGTGAGGAACATGTGTTTTTTTAGCCAAATTTTGAGGTTTGCAAAGGATTCTGGGTAACAGAACCTGGTCCGAGCCCCGCAAGTCACCCCATCTTGGATTCCCCTAGGTCTCTAGTTTTCAGAAATGCACAGGTTTGGTAGGTTTCCCTAGGTGCCGGCTGAGCTAGAGGCCAAAATCTACAGGTAGGCACTTCGCAAAAAACACCTCTGTTTTCTTCCAAAAATGTGGATGTGTCCACGTTGCGCTTTGGGGCGTTTCCTGTCGCGGGCGCTAGTCCTACCCACACAAGTGAGGTATCATTTTTATCGGGAGACTTGGGGGAAGGCTGGGTGGAAGGAAATTTGTGGCTCCTCTCAGAGTCCAGAACTTTCTGCCACAGAAATGTGAGGAACATGTGTTTTTTTAGCCAAATTTTGAGGTTTGCAAAGGATTCTGGGTAACAGAACCTGGTCCGAGCCCCGCAAGTCACTCCATCTTCGATTCCCCTAGGTCTCTAGTTTTCAGAAATGCACAGGTTTGGTAGGTTTCCCTAGGTGCCGGCTGAGCTAGAGGCCAAAATCTACAGGTAGGCACTTCGCAAAAAACACCTCTGTTTTCTTCCAAAAATGTGGATGTGTCCACGTTGCGCTTTGGGGCGTTTCCTGTCGGGGGCGCTAGGCCTACCAACACAAGTGAGGTATCATTTTTATCGGGAGACTTGGGGGAACGCTGGGTGGAAGGAAATTTGTGGCTCCTCTCAGATTCCAGAACTTTCTGCCGCAGAAATGTGAGGAACATGTGTTTTTTTAGCCAAATTTTGAGGTTTGCAAAGGATTCTGGGTAACAGAACCTGGTCCGAGCCCCGCAAGTCACCCCATCTTGGATTCCCCTAGTCTCTAGTTTTCAGAAATGCACAGGTTTCGTAGGTTTCCCTAGGTGCCGGCTGAGCTAGAGGCCAAAATCTACAGGTAGGCACTTCGCAAAAAACACCTCTGTTTTCTTCCAAAAATGTGGATGTGTCCACGTTGCGCTTTGGGGCGTTTCCTGTCGCGGGCGCTAGTCCTACCCACACAAGTGAGGTATCATTTTTATCGGGAGACTTGGGGGAACGCTGGGTGGAAGGAAATTTGTGGCTCCTCTCAGATTCCAGAACTTTCTGCCACAGAAATGTGAGGAACATGTGTTTTTTTAGCCAAATTTTGAGGTTTGCAAAGGATTCTGGGTAACAGAACCTGGTCCGAGCCCCGCAAGTCACCCCATCTTGGATTCCCCTAGGTCTCTAGTTTTCAGAAATGCACAGGTTTGGTAGGTTTCCCTAGGTGCCGGCTGAGCTAGAGGCCAAAATCTACAGGTAGGCACTTCGCAAAAAACACCTCTGTTTTCTTCCAAAAATGTGGATGTGTCCACGTTGCGCTTTGGGGCGTTTCCTGTCGCGGGCGCTAGTCCTACCCACACAAGTGAGGTATCATTTTTATCGGGAGACTTGGGGGAAGGCTGGGTGGAAGGAAATTTGTGGCTCCTCTCAGATTCCAGAACTTTCTGCCACAGAAATGTGAGGAACATGTGTTTTTTTAGCCAAATTTTGAGGTTTGCAAAGGATTCTGGGTAACAGAACCTGGTCCGAGCCCCGCAAGTCACCCCATCTTGGATTCCCCTAGGTCTCTAGTTTTCAGAAATGCACAGGTTTGGTAGGTTTCCCTAGGTGCCGGCTGAGCTAGAGGCCAAAATCTACAGGTAGGCACTTCGCAAAAAACACCTCTGTTTTCTTCCAAAAATGTGGATGTGTCCACGTTGCGCTTTGGGGCGTTTCCTGTCGCGGGCGCTAGTCCTACCCACACAAGTGAGGTATCATTTTTATCGGGAGACTTGGGGGAAGGCTGGGTGGAAGGAAATTTGTGGCTCCTCTCAGATTCCAGAACTTTCTGCCACAGAAATGTGAGGAACATGTGTTTTTTTAGCCAAATTTTGAGGTTTGCAAAGGATTCTGGGTAACAGAACCTGGTCCGAGCCCCGCAAGTCACCCCATCTTGGATTCCCCTAGGTCTCTAGTTTTCAGAAATGCACAGGTTTGGTAGGTTTCCCTAGGTGCCGGCTGAGCTAGAGGCCAAAATCTACAGGTAGGCACTTCGCAAAAAACACCTCTGTTTTCTTCCAAAAATGTGGATGTGTCCACGTTGCGCTTTGGGGCGTTTCCTGTCGCGGGCGCTAGTCCTACCCACACAAGTGAGGTATCATTTTTATCGGGAGACTTGGGGGAAGGCTGGGTGGAAGGAAATTTGTGGCTCCTCTCAGAGTCCAGAACTTTCTGCCACAGAAATGTGAGGAACATGTGTTTTTTTAGCCAAATTTTGAGGTTTGCAAAGGATTCTGGGTAACAGAACCTGGTCCGAGCCCCGCAAGTCACTCCATCTTCGATTCCCCTAGGTCTCTAGTTTTCAGAAATGCACAGGTTTGGTAGGTTTCCCTAGGTGCCGGCTGAGCTAGAGGCCAAAATCTACAGGTAGGCACTTCGCAAAAAACACCTCTGTTTTCTTCCAAAAATGTGGATGTGTCCACGTTGCGCTTTGGGGCGTTTCCTGTCGGGGGCGCTAGGCCTACCAACACAAGTGAGGTATCATTTTTATCGGGAGACTTGGGGGAACGCTGGGTGGAAGGAAATTTGTGGCTCCTCTCAGATTCCAGAACTTTCTGCCGCAGAAATGTGAGGAACATGTGTTTTTTTAGCCAAATTTTGAGGTTTGCAAAGGATTCTGGGTAACAGAACCTGGTCCGAGCCCCGCAAGTCACCCCATCTTGGATTCCCCTAGTCTCTAGTTTTCAGAAATGCACAGGTTTCGTAGGTTTCCCTAGGTGCCGGCTGAGCTAGAGGCCAAAATCTACAGGTAGGCACTTCGCAAAAAACACCTCTGTTTTCTTCCAAAAATGTGGATGTGTCCACGTTGCGCTTTGGGGCGTTTCCTGTCGCGGGCGCTAGTCCTACCGACACAAGTGAGGTATCATTTTTATCGGGAGACTTGGGGGAACGCTGGGTGGAAGGAAATTTGTGGCTCCTCTCAGATTCCAGAACTTTCTGCCACAGAAATGTGAGGAACATGTGTTTTTTTAGCCAAATTTTGAGGTTTGCAAAGGATTCTGGGTAACAGAACCTGGTCCGAGCCCCGCAAGTCACCCCATCTTGGATTCCCCTAGGTCTCTAGTTTTCAGAAATGCACAGGTTTGGTAGGTTTCCCTAGGTGCCGGCTGAGCTAGAGGCCAAAATCTACAGGTAGGCACTTCGCAAAAAACACCTCTGTTTTCTTCCAAAAATGTGGATGTGTCCACGTTGCGCTTTGGGGCGTTTCCTGTCGCGGGCGCTAGTCCTACCCACACAAGTGAGGTATCATTTTTATCGGGAGACTTGGGGGAAGGCTGGGTGGAAGGAAATTTGTGGCTCCTCTCAGATTCCAGAACTTTCTGCCACAGAAATGTGAGGAACATGTGTTTTTTTAGCCAAATTTTGAGGTTTGCAAAGGATTCTGGGTAACAGAACCTGGTCCGAGCCCCGCAAGTCACCCCATCTTGGATTCCCCTAGGTCTCTAGTTTTCAGAAATGCACAGGTTTGGTAGGTTTCCCTAGGTGCCGGCTGAGCTAGAGGCCAAAATCTACAGGTAGGCACTTCGCAAAAAACACCTCTGTTTTCTTCCAAAAATGTGGATGTGTCCACGTTGCGCTTTGGGGCGTTTCCTGTCGCGGGCGCTAGTCCTACCCACACAAGTGAGGTATCATTTTTATCGGGAGACTTGGGGGAAGGCTGGGTGGAAGGAAATTTGTGGCTCCTCTCAGATTCCAGAACTTTCTGCCACAGAAATGTGAGGAACATGTGTTTTTTTAGCCAAATTTTTAGGTTTGCAAAGGATTCTGGGTAACAGAACCTGGTCCGAGCCCCGCAAGTCACCCCATCTTGGATTCCCCCAGGTCTCTAGTTTTCAGAAATGCACAGGTTTGGTAGGTTTCCCTAGGTGCCGGCTGAGCTAGAGGCTAAAATCTACAGGTAGGCACTTTGCAAAAAACACCTCTGTTTTCTTCCAAAAATTTGGATGTGTCCACGTTGCGCTTTGGGGCGTTTCCTGTCGCGGGCGCTAGTCCTACCCACACAAGTGAGGTATCATTTTTATCGGGAGACTTGGGGGAACGCTGGGTGGAAGGAAATTTGTGGCTCCTCTCAGATTCCAGAACTTTCTGCCGCAGAAATGTGAGGAACATGTGTTTTTTTAGCCAAATTTTGAGGTTTGCAAAGGATTCTGGGTAACAGAACCTGGTCCGAGCCCCGCAAGTCACCCCATCTTGGATTCCCCTAGGTCTCTAGTTTTCAGAAATGCACAGGTTTGGTAGGTTTCCCTAGGTGCCGGCTGAGCTAGAGGCCAAAATCTACAGGTAGGCACTTCGCAAAAAACACCTCTGTTTTCTTCCAAAAATGTGGATGTGTCCACGTTGCGCTTTGGGGCGTTTCCTGTCGCGGGCGCTAGTCCTACCCACACAAGTGAGGTATCATTTTTATCGGGAGACTTGGGGGAAGGCTGGGTGGAAGGAAATTTGTGGCTCCTCTCAGAGTCCAGAACTTTCTGCCACAGAAATGTGAGGAACATGTGTTTTTTTAGCCAAATTTTGAGGTTTGCAAAGGATTCTGGGTAACAGAACCTGGTCCGAGCCCCGCAAGTCACTCCATCTTCGATTCCCCTAGGTCTCTAGTTTTCAGAAATGCACAGGTTTGGTAGGTTTCCCTAGGTGCCGGCTGAGCTAGAGGCCAAAATCTACAGGTAGGCACTTCGCAAAAAACACCTCTGTTTTCTTCCAAAAATGTGGATGTGTCCACGTTGCGCTTTGGGGCGTTTCCTGTCGGGGGCGCTAGGCCTACCAACACAAGTGAGGTATCATTTTTATCGGGAGACTTGGGGGAACGCTGGGTGGAAGGAAATTTGTGGCTCCTCTCAGATTCCAGAACTTTCTGCCGCAGAAATGTGAGGAACATGTGTTTTTTTAGCCAAATTTTGAGGTTTGCAAAGGATTCTGGGTAACAGAACCTGGTCCGAGCCCCGCAAGTCACCCCATCTTGGATTCCCCTAGTCTCTAGTTTTCAGAAATGCACAGGTTTCGTAGGTTTCCCTAGGTGCCGGCTGAGCTAGAGGCCAAAATCTACAGGTAGGCACTTCGCAAAAAACACCTCTGTTTTCTTCCAAAAATGTGGATGTGTCCACGTTGCGCTTTGGGGCGTTTCCTGTCGCGGGCGCTAGTCCTACCCACACAAGTGAGGTATCATTTTTATCGGGAGACTTGGGGGAACGCTGGGTGGAAGGAAATTTGTGGCTCCTCTCAGATTCCAGAACTTTCTGCCACAGAAATGTGAGGAACATGTGTTTTTTTAGCCAAATTTTGAGGTTTGCAAAGGATTCTGGGTAACAGAACCTGGTCCGAGCCCCGCAAGTCACCCCATCTTGGATTCCCCTAGGTCTCTAGTTTTCAGAAATGCACAGGTTTGGTAGGTTTCCCTAGGTGCCGGCTGAGCTAGAGGCCAAAATCTACAGGTAGGCACTTCGCAAAAAACACCTCTGTTTTCTTCCAAAAATGTGGATGTGTCCACGTTGCGCTTTGGGGCGTTTCCTGTCGCGGGCGCTAGTCCTACCCACACAAGTGAGGTATCATTTTTATCGGGAGACTTGGGGGAAGGCTGGGTGGAAGGAAATTTGTGGCTCCTCTCAGATTCCAGAACTTTCTGCCACAGAAATGTGAGGAACATGTGTTTTTTTAGCCAAATTTTGAGGTTTGCAAAGGATTCTGGGTAACAGAACCTGGTCCGAGCCCCGCAAGTCACCCCATCTTGGATTCCCCTAGGTCTCTAGTTTTCAGAAATGCACAGGTTTGGTAGGTTTCCCTAGGTGCCGGCTGAGCTAGAGGCCAAAATCTACAGGTAGGCACTTCGCAAAAAACACCTCTGTTTTCTTCCAAAAATGTGGATGTGTCCACGTTGCGCTTTGGGGCGTTTCCTGTCGCGGGCGCTAGTCCTACCCACACAAGTGAGGTATCATTTTTATCGGGAGACTTGGGGGAAGGCTGGGTGGAAGGAAATTTGTGGCTCCTCTCAGATTCCAGAACTTTCTGCCACAGAAATGTGAGGAACATGTGTTTTTTTAGCCAAATTTTTAGGTTTGCAAAGGATTCTGGGTAACAGAACCTGGTCCGAGCCCCGCAAGTCACCCCATCTTGGATTCCCCTAGGTCTCTAGTTTTCAGAAATGCACAGGTTTGGTAGGTTTCCCTAGGTGCCGGCTGAGCTAGAGGCTAAAATCTACAGGTAGGCACTTCGCAAAAAACACCTCTGTTTTCTTCCAAAAATGTGGATGTGTCCACGTTGCGCTTTGGGGCGTTTCCTGTCGCGGGCGCTAGTCCTACCCACACAAGTGAGGTATCATTTTTATCGGGAGACTTGGGGGAACGCTGGGTGGAAGGAAATTTGTGGCTCCTCTCAGATTCCAGAACTTTCTGCCGCAGAAATGTGAGGAACATGTGTTTTTTTAGCCAAATTTTGAGGTTTGCAAAGGATTCTGGGTAACAGAACCTGGTCCGAGCCCCGCAAGTCACCCCATCTTGGATTCCCCTAGGTCTCTAGTTTTCAGAAATGCACAGGTTTGGTAGGTTTCCCTAGGTGCCGGCTGAGCTAGAGGCAAAAATCTACAGGTAGGCACTTCGCAAAAAACACCTCTGTTTTCTTCCAAAAATGTGGATGTGTCCACGTTGCGCTTTGGGGCGTTTCCTGTCGCGGGCGCTAGTCCTACCCACACAAGTGAGGTATCATTTTTATGGGGAGACTTGGGGGAACGCTGGGTGGAAGGAAATTTGTGGCTCCTCTCAGATTCCAGAACTTTCTGCCGCAGAAATGTGAGGAACATGTGTTTTTTTAGCCAAATTTTGAGGTTTGCAAAGGATTCTGGGTAACAGAACCTGGTCCGAGCCCCGCAAGTCACCCCATCTTGGATTCCCCTAGGTCTCTAGTTTTCAGAAATGCACAGGTTTGGTAGGTTTCCCTAGGTGCCGGCTGAGCTAGAGGCCAAAATCTACAGGTAGGCACTTCGCAAAAAACACCTCTGTTTTCTTCCAAAAATGTGGATGTGTCCACGTTGCTCTTTGGGGCGTTTCCTGTCGCGGGCGCTAGTCCTACCCACACAAGTGAGGTATCATTTTTATCGGGAGACTTGGGGGAAGGCTGGGTGGAAGGAAATTTGTGGCTCCTCTCAGATTCCAGAACTTTCTGCCACAGAAATGTGAGGAACATGTGTTTTTTTAGCCAAATTTTGAGGTTTGCAAAGGATTCTGGGTAACAGAACCTGGTCCGAGCCCCGCAAGTCACTCCATCTTCGATTCCCCTAGGTCTCTAGTTTTCAGAAATGCACAGGTTTGGTAGGTTTCCCTAGGTGCCGGCTGAGCTAGAGGCCAAAATCTACAGGTAGGCACTTCGCAAAAAACACCTCTGTTTTCTTCCAAAAATGTGGATGTGTCCACGTTGCGCTTTGGGGCGTTTCCTGTCGGGGGCGCTAGGCCTACCAACACAAGTGAGGTATCATTTTTATCGGGAGACTTGGGGGAACGCTGGGTGGAAGGAAATTTGTGGCTCCTCTCAGATTCCAGAACTTTCTGCCGCAGAAATGTGAGGAACATGTGTTTTTTTAGCCAAATTTTGAGGTTTGCAAAGGATTCTGGGTAACAGAACCTGGTCCGAGCCCCGCAAGTCACCCCATCTTGGATTCCCCTAGTCTCTAGTTTTCAGAAATGCACAGGTTTCGTAGGTTTCCCTAGGTGCCGGCTGAGCTAGAGGCCAAAATCTACAGGTAGGCACTTCGCAAAAAACACCTCTGTTTTCTTCCAAAAAGGTGGATGTGTCCACGTTGCGCTTTGGGGCGTTTCCTGTCGCGGGCGCTAGTCCTACCCACACAAGTGAGGTATCATTTTTATCGGGAGACTTGGGGGAACGCTGGGTGGAAGGAAATTTGTGGCTCCTCTCAGATTCCAGAACTTTCTGCCACAGAAATGTGAGGAACATGTGTTTTTTTAGCCAAATTTTGAGGTTTGCAAAGGATTCTGGGTAACAGAACCTGGTCCGAGCCCCGCAAGTCACCCCATCTTGGATTCCCCTAGGTCTCTAGTTTTCAGAAATGCACAGGTTTGGTAGGTTTCCCTAGGTGCCGGCTGAGCTAGAGGCCAAAATCTACAGGTAGGCACTTCGCAAAAAACACCTCTGTTTTCTTCCAAAAATGTGGATGTGTCCACGTTGCGCTTTGGGGCGTTTCCTGTCACGGGCGCTAGTCCTACCCACACAAGTGAGGTATCATTTTTATCGGGAGACTTGGGGGAAGGCTGGGTGGAAGGAAATTTGTGGCTCCTCTCAGATTCCAGAACTTTCTGCCACAGAAATGTGAGGAACATGTGTTTTTTTAGCCAAATTTTGAGGTTTGCAAAGGATTCTGGGTAACAGAACCTGGTCCGAGCCCCGCAAGTCACCCCATCTTGGATTCCCCTAGGTCTCTAGTTTTCAGAAATGCACAGGTTTGGTAGGTTTCCCTAGGTGCCGGCTGAGCTAGAGGCCAAAATCTACAGGTAGGCACTTCGCAAAAAACACCTCTGTTTTCTTCCAAAAATGTGGATGTGTCCACGTTGCGCTTTGGGGCGTTTCCTGTCGCGGGCGCTAGTCCTACCCACACAAGTGAGGTATCATTTTTATCGGGAGACTTGGGGGAAGGCTGGGTGGAAGGAAATTTGTGGCTCCTCTCAGATTCCAGAACTTTCTGCCACAGAAATGTGAGGAACATGTGTTTTTTTAGCCAAATTTTTAGGTTTGCAAAGGATTCTGGGTAACAGAACCTGGTCCGAGCCCCGCAAGTCACCCCATCTTGGATTCCCCTAGGTCTCTAGTTTTCAGAAATGCACAGGTTTGGTAGGTTTCCCTACGTGCCGGCTGAGCTAGAGGCCAAAATCTACAGGTAGGCACTTTGCAAAAAACACCTCTGTTTTCTTTCAAAAATGTGGATGTGTCCACGTTGCGCTTTGGGGCGTTTCCTTTCGCGGGCTCTAGTCCTACCCACACAAGTGAGGTATCATTTTTATCGGGAGACTTGGGGGAACGCTGGGTGGAAGGAAATTTGTGGCTCCTCTCAGATTCCAGAACTTTCTGCCACAGAAATGTGAGGATCCTGTGTTTTTTTAGCCAAATTTTGAGGTTTGCAAAGGATTCTGGGTAACAGAACCTGGTCCGAGCCCCGCAAGTCACCCCATCTTCGATTCCCCTGGGTCTCTAGTTTTCAGAAATGCACAGTTTTGGTAGGTTTCCCTAGGTGCCGGCTGAGCTAGAGGCCAAAATCTACAGGTAGGCACTTCTCAAAAAACACCTCTGTTTTCTTCCAAAAATGTGGATGTGTCCACGTTGCGCTTTGGGGCGTTTCCTGTCGCGGGCGCTAGTCCTACCCACACAAGTGAGGTATCATTTTTATCGGGAGACTTGGGGGAAGGCTGGGTGGAAGGAAATTTGTGGCTCCTCTCAGATTCCAGAACTTTCTGCCACAGAAATGTGAGGAACATGTGTTTTTTTAGCCAAATTTTGAGGTTTGCAAAGGATTCTGGGTAACAGAACCTGGTCCGAGCCCCGCAAGTCACCCCATCTTGGATTCCCCTAGGTCTCTAGTTTTCAGAAATGCACAGGTTTGGTAGGTTTCCCTAGGTGCCGGCTGAGCTAGAGGCCAAAATCTACAGGTAGGCACTTCGCAAAAAACACCTCTGTTTTCTTCCAAAAATGTGGATGTGTCCACGTTGCGCTTTGGGGCGTTTCCTGTCGCGGGCGCTAGGCCTACCCAAACAAGTGAGGTATCATTTTTATCGGGAGACTTGGGGGAACGCTGGGTGGAAGGAAATTTGTGGCTCCTCTCAGATTCCAGAACTTTCTGCCACAGAAATGTGAGGAACATGTGTTTTTTTAGCCAAATGTTGAGGTTTGCAAAGGATTCTGGGTAACAGAACCTGGTCCGAGCCCCGCAAGTCATCCCATCTTGGATTCCCCTAGGTCTCTAGTTTTCAGAAATGCACAGGTTTGGTAGGTTTCCCTAGGTGCCGGCTGAGCTAGAGGCCAAAATCTACAGGTAGGCACTTTGCAAAAAACACCTCTGTTTTCTTTCAAAAATATGGATGTGTCCACGTTGCGCTTTGGGGCGTTTCCTGTCGCGGGCGCTAGTCCTACCCACACAAGTGAGGTATCATTTTTATCGGGAGACTTGGGGGAACGCTGGGTGGAAGAAAATTTGTGGCTCCTCTCAGATTCCAGAACTTTCTGCCACAGAAATGTGAGGAACATGTGTTTTTTTAGCCAAATTTTGAGGTTTGGAAAGGATTGTGGGTAACAGAACCTGGTCCGAGCCCCGCAAGTCACCCCATCTTGGATTCCCCTAGGTCCCTAGTTTTCAGAAATGCACAGGTTTGGTAGGTTTCCCTAGGTGCCGGCTGAGCTAGAGGCCAAAATCTACAGGTAGGTACTTCGCAAAAAACACCTCTGTTTTCTTTCAAAAATTTGGATGTGTCCACGTTGCGCTTTGGGGCGTTTCCTGTCGCGGGCGCTAGTCCTACCCACACAAGTGAGGTATCATTTTTATCGGGAGACTTGGGGGAACGCTGCGTGGAAGGAAATTTGTGGCTCCTCTCAGATTCCAGAACTTTCTGCCACAGAAATGTGAGGAACATGTGTTTTTTTAGCCAAATTTTGAGGTTTGCAAAGGATTCTGGGTAACAGAACCTGGTCCGAGCCCCGCAAGTCACCCCATCTTCGATTCCCCTAGGTCTCTAGTTTTCAGAAATGCACAGGTTTGGTAGGTTTCCCTAGGTGCCGGCTGAGCTAGAGGCCAAAATCTAGAGGTAGGCACTTCGCAAAAAACACCTCTG
This sequence comes from Pleurodeles waltl, assembly GCF_031143425.1. Taxonomy (NCBI): domain Eukaryota; kingdom Metazoa; phylum Chordata; class Amphibia; order Caudata; family Salamandridae; genus Pleurodeles; species Pleurodeles waltl. The sequence goes on along the minus strand of NC_090447.1, from coordinate 704,755,010 downwards.
TTTTCTTCCAAAAAGTTGGATGTGTCCACGTTGCGCTTTGGGGCATTTCCTGTCGCGGGCGCTAGGCCTACCCACACAAGTGAGGTATCATTTTTATCGGGAGACTTGGGGGAACGCTGGGTGGAAGGAAATTTGTGGCTCCTCTCAGATTCCAGAACTTTCTGCCACAGAAATGTGAGGAACATGTGTTTTTTTAGCCAAATTTTGAGGTTTGGAAAGGATTCTGGGTAACAGAACCTGGTCCGAGCCCCGCAAGTCACCCCATCTTGCATTCCCCTAGGTCTCTAGTTTTCAGAAATGCTCAGGTTTGGTAGGTTTCCCTAGGTGCCGGCTGAGCTAGAGGCCAAAATCTAGAGGTAGGCACTTCGCAAAAAAACCCTCTGTTTTCTTCAAACAATTTGGATGTGTCCACGTTGCACTTTGGGGCGTTTCCTGTCGCGGGCGCTAGGCCTACCCACACAAGTGAGGTATCATTTTTATCGGGAGACTTGGGGGAACGCTGGGTGGAAGGAAATGTGTGGCTCCTCTCAGATTCCAGAACTTTCTGCCACAGAAATAGGAGGAACATGTGTTTTTTTTGCCAAATGTTGAGGTTTGCAAAGGATTCTGGGTAACAGAACCTGGTCCGAGCCACGCAAGTCACCCCATCTTGGATTCCCCTAGGTCTCTAGTTTTCAGAAATGCACAGGTTTGGTAGGTTTCCCTAGGTGCCGGCTGAGCTAGAGGCCAAAATCTACAGGTAGGCACTTTGCAAAAAACACCTCTGTTTTCTTTCAAAAATGTGGATGTGTCCACGTTGCGCTTTGGGGCGTTTCCTTTCGCGGGCTCTAGTCCTACCCACACAAGTGAGGTATAATTTTTATCGGGAGACTTGGGGGAACGCTGGGTGGAAGGAAATTTGTGGCTCCTCTCAGATTCCAGAACTTTCTGCCACAGAAATGTGAGGATCATGTGTTTTTTTAGCCAAATTTTGAGGTTTGCAAAGGATTCTGGGTAACAGAACCTGGTCCGAGCCCCGCAAGTCACCCCATCTTTGATTCCCCTAGGTCTCTAGTTTTCAGAAATGCACAGTTTTGGTAGGTTTCCCTAGGTGCCGGCTGAGCTAGAGGCCAAAATCTACAGGTAGGCACTTCTCAAAAAACACCTCTGTTTTCTTCCAAAAATGTGGATGTGTCCATGTTGCGCTTTGGGGCGTTACCTGTCGCAGGCGCTAGGCCTACCCACACAAGTGAGGTATCATTTTTATCGGGAGACTTGGGGGAACGCTGGGTGGAAGGAAATTTGTGGCTCCTCTCAGATTCCAGAACTTTCTGCCGCAGAAATGTGAGGAACATGTGTTTTTTTAGCCAAATTTTGAGGTTTGCAAAGGATTCTGGGTAACAGAACCTGGTCCGAGCCCCGCAAGTCACCCCATCTTGGATTCCCCTAGGTCTCTAGTTTTCAGAAATGCACAGGTTTGGTAGGTTTCCCTAGGTGCCGGCTGAGCTAGAGGCCAAAATCTACAGGTAGGCACTTCGCAAGAAACACCTCTGTTTTCTTCCAAAAATGTGGATGTGTCCACGTTGCGTTTTGGGGCGTTTCCTGTCGCGGGCGCTAGGCCTACCCACACAAGTGAGGTATCATTTTTATCAGGAGACTTGGGGGAACACTGTGTGGAAGGAAATTTGTGGCTCCTCTCAGATTCCAGAACTTTCTGCCACAGAAATGTGAGGAAAATGTGTTTTTCTTTAGCCAAATGTTGAGGTTTGCAAAGGATTCTGGGTAACAGAACCTGGTCCGTGCCCCGCAAGTCACCCCATTTTGGATTCCCCTAGGTCTCTAGTTTTCAGAAATGCACAGGTTTGGTAGGTTTCCCTAGGTGCCGGCTGAGCTAGAGGCCAAAATCTACAGGTAGGCACTTCGCAAAAAAAACACCTCTGTTTTCTTCCAAAAATGTGGATGTGTCCACGTTGCGCTTTGGGGCGTTTCCTGTCGCGGGCGCTAGGCCTACCCACACAAGTGAGGTGTCATTTTTATCGGGAGACTTGGGGGAACGCTGGGTGGAAGGAAATTTGTGGCTCCTCTCAGATTCCAGAACTTTCTGCCACAGAAATGTGAGGAACATGTGTTTTTTTAGCCAAATGTTGAGGTTTGCAAAGGATTCTGGGTAACAGAACCTGGTCCGTGCCCCGCAAGTCACCCCATCTTGGATTCCCCTAGGTCTCTAGTTTTCAGAAATGCACAGGTTTGGTAGGTTTCCCTAGGTGCCGGCTGAGCTAGAGGCCAAAATCTACAGGTAGGCACTTCGCAAAAAACACCTCTGTTTTCTTCCAAAAATTTGGATGTGTCCACGTTGCGCTTTGGTGCGTTTCCTGTCACGGGCGCTAGGCCTACCCACACAAGTGAGGTATCATTTTTATCGGGAGACTTGGGGGAACGCTGGGTGGAAGGAAATTTGTGGCTCCTCTCAGATTCCAGAACTTTCTGCCACAGAAATGTGAGGAACATGTGTTTTTTTAGCCAAATGTTGAGGTTTGCAAACGATTCTGGGTAACAGAACCTGGTCCGTGCCCCGCAAGTCACCCCATCTTGTATTCCCCTAGGTCTCTAGTTTTCAGAAATGCTCAGGTTTGGTAGGTTTCCCTAGGTGCCGGCTGAGCTAGAGGCCAAAATCTAGAGGTAGGCACTTCGCAAAAAAACCCTCTGTTTTCTTCAAAAAATTTGGATGTGTCCACGTTGCGCTTTGGGGCGTTTCCTGTCGCGGGCGCTAGGCCTACCCACACAAGTGAGGTATCATTTTTATCGGGAGACTTGGGGGAACGCTGGGTGGAAGGAAATGTGTGGCTCCTCTCAGATTCCAGAACTTTCTGCCACAGAAATAGGAGGAACATGTGTTTTTTTCGCCAAATGTTGAGGTTTGCAAAGGATTCTGGGTAACAGAACCTGGTCCGAGCCATGCAAGTCACCCCATCTTGGATTCCCCTACGTCTTTAGTTTTCAGAAATGCACAGGTTTGGTAGGTTTCCCTAGGTGCCGGCTGAGCTAGAGGCCAAAATCTACAGGTAGGCACTTTGCAAAAAACACCTCTGTTTTCTTTCAAAAATGTGGATGTGTCCACGTTCCGCTTTGGGGCGTTTCCTTTCGCGGGCTCTAGTCCTACCCACACAAGTGAGGTATCATTTTTATCGGGAGACTTGGGGGAACGCTGGGTGGAAGGAAATTTGTGGCTCCTCTCAGATTCCAGAACTTTCTGCCACAGAAATGTGAGGAACATGTGTTTTTTTAGCCAAATTTTGAGGTTTGCAAAGGATTCTGGGTAACAGAACCTGGTCCGAGCCCCGCAAGTCACCCCATCTTCGATTCCCCTAGGTCTCTAGTTTTCAGAAATGCACAGTTTTGGTAGGTTTCCCTAGGTGCCGGCTGAGCTAAAGGCCAAAATCTACAGGTAGGCACTTCTCAAAAAACACCTCTGTTTTCTTCCAAAAATGTGGATGTGTCCACGTTGCGCTTTGGGGCGTTACCTGTCGCAGGCGCTAGGCCTACCCACACAAGTGAGGTATCATTTTTATCGGGAGACTTGGGGGAACGCTGGGTTGAAGGAAATTTGTGGCTCCTCTCAGATTCCAGAACTTTCTGCCGCAGAAATGTGAGGAACATGTGTTTTTTTAGCCAAATTTTGAGGTTTGCAAAGGATTCTGGGTAACAGAACCTGGTCCGAGCCCCGCAAGTCACCCCATCTTGGATTCCCCTAGGTCTCTAGTTTTCAGAAATGCACAGGTTTGGTAGGTTTCCCTAGGTGCCGGCTGAGCTAGAGGCCAAAATCTACAGGTAGGCACTTCGCAAAAAACACCTCTGTTTTCTTCCAAAAATGTGGATGTGTCCACGTTGCGCTTTGGGGCGTTTCCTGTCGCGGGCGCTAGTCCTACCCACACAAGTGTGGTATCATTTTTATCGGGAGACTTGGGGGAACGCTGGGTGGAAGGAAATTTGTGGCTCCTCTCAGATTCCAGACCTTTCTGCTACAGAAATGTGAGGAACATGTGTTTTTTAGCCAAATTTTGAGGTTTGCAAAGGATTCTGGGTAACAGAACCTGGTCAGAGCCCCGCAAGTTACCCCATCTTGGATTCCCCTGGGTCTCTAGTTTTCAGAAATGCACAGGTTTGGTAGGTTTCCCTAGGTGCCGGCTAAGCTAGAGGCCAAAATCTACAGGTAGGCACTTCGCAAAAAACACCTCTGTTTTCTTTCAAAAATTTGGATGTGTCCACGTTGCACTTTGGGGCGTTTCCTGTCGCGGTCGCTAGGCCTACCCACACAAGTGAGGTATCATTTTTATCAGGAGACTTGGGGGAACACTGGGTGGAAGGAAATTTGTGGCTCCTCTCAGATTCCAGAACTTTCTGCCACAGAAATGTGAGGAACATGTGTTTTTTTTTAGCCAAATGTTGAGGTTTGCAAAGGATTCTGGGTAACAGAACCGTGTCCGTGCCCCGCAAGTCACCCCATTTTGGATTCCCCTAGGTCTCTAGTTTTCAGAAATGCACAGGTTTGGTAGGTTTCCCTAGGTGCCGGCTGAGCTAGAGGCCAAAATCTACAGGTAGGCACTTCGCAAAAAAAACACCTCTGTTTTCTTCCAAAAATTTGGATGTGTCCACGTTGCGCTTTGGGGCGTTTCCTGTCGCGGGCGCTAGGCCTACCCACACAAGTGAGGTGTCATTTTTATCGGGAGACTTGGGGGAACGCTGGGTGGAAGGAAATTTGTGGCTCCTCTAAGATTCCAGAACTTTCTGCCACAGAAATGTGAGGAACATGTGTTTTTTTAGCCACATGTTGAGGTTTGCAAAGGATTCTGGGTAACAGAACCTGGTCCGTGCCCCGCAAGTCACCCCATCTTGGATTCCCCTAGGTCTCTAGTTTTTAGAAATGCACAGGTTTGGTAGGTTTCCCTAGGTGCCGGCTGAGCTAGAGGCCAAAATCTACAGGTAGGCACTTCACAAAAAACACCTCTGTTTTCTTCTAAATATTTGGATGTGTCTACATTGCGCTTTGGGGCGTTTCCTGTCGCGGGCGCTAGGCCTACCCACACAAGTGAGGTATCATTTTTATCGGGAGACTTGGGGGAACGCTGGGTGGAAGGAAATGTGTGGCTCCTCTCAGATTCCAGAACTTTCTGCCACAGAAATGTGAGGAACATGTGTTTTTTTAGCCAAATGTTGAGGTTTGCAAAGGATTCTGGGTAACACAACCTGGTCCGAGCCCCGCAAGTCATCCCATCTTGGATTCCCCTAGGTCTCTAGTTTTCAGAAATGCACAGGTTTGGTAGGTTTCCCTAGGTGCCGGCTGAGCTAGAGGCCACAATCTACAGGTAGGCACTTTGCAAAAAACACCTCTGTTTTCTTTCAAAAATATGGATGTGTCCACGTTGCGCTTTGGGGCGTTTCCTGTCGCGGGCGCTAGTCCTACCCACACAAGTGAGGTATAATTTTTATCGTGAGACTTGGGGGAACGCTGGGTGGAAGGAAATTTGTGGCTCCTCTCAGATTCCAGAACTTTCTGCTACAGAAATGTGAGGAACATGTGTTTTTTTAGCCAAATTTTGAGGTTTGGAAAGGATTCTGGGTAACAGAACCTGGTCCGAGCCCCGCAAGTCACCCCATCTTGGATTCCCCTAGGTCTCTAGTTTTCAGAAATGCACAGGTTTGGTAGGTTTCCCTAGGTGCCAGCTCAGCTAGAGGCCAAAATCTACAGGTAGGCACTTCGCAAAAAACACCTCTGTTTTCTTCCAAAAATGTGGATGTGTCCACGTTGCGCTTTGGGGCGTTTCCTGTCGGGGGCGCTAGGCCTACCCACACAAGTGAGGTATCATTTTTATCGGGAGACTTGGGGGAACGCTGGTTGGAAGGAAATTTGTGTCTCCTCTCAGATTCCAGAACTTTCTGCCGCAGAAATGTGAGGAACATGTGTTTTTTTAGCCAAATTTTGAGGTTTGCAAAGGATTCTGGGTAACAGAACCTGGTCCGAGCCCGGCAAGTCACCCCATCTTGGATTCCCCTAGGTCTCTAGTTTTCAGAAATGCACAGGTTTGCTAGGTTTCCCTAGGTGCCGGCTGAGCTAGAGGCCAAAACCTACAGGTAGGCACTTCGCAAAAAACACCTCTGTTTTCTTCCAAAAATGTGGATGTGTCCATGTTGCGCTTTGGGGCGTTTCCTGTCACGGGCGCTAGGCCTACCCACACAAGTGAGGTATCATTTTTATCGGGAGACTTGGGGGAACGCTGGGTGGAAGGAAATTTGTGGCTCCTCTCAGATTCCAGAACTTTCTGCCACAGAAATGTGAGGAACATGTGTTTTTTTAGCCAAATGTTGAGGATTGCAAAGGATTCTGGGTAACAGAACCTGGTCCGAGCCCCGCAAGTCACCCCATCTTGGATTCCCCTAGGTCTCTAGTTTTCAGAAATGCACAGGTTTGGTAGGTTTCCCTAGGTGCCGGCTGAGCTAGAGGCCAAAATCTAGAGGTAGGCACTTCGCAAAAAACACCTCTGTTTTCTTCCAAAAATTTGGATGAGTCCACGTTGCGCTTTGGGGCGTTTCCTGTCGCGGGCGCTAGGCCTACCCACACAAGTGAGGTATCATTTTTATCGGGAGACTTGGGGGAACGCTGGGTGGAAGGAAATTTGTGGCTCCTCTCAGATTCCAGAACTTTCTGCCACAGAAAATAGAGGAACATGTGTTTTTTTTGCCAAATGTTGAGGTTTGCAAAGGATTCTGGGTAACAGAACCTGGTCCGAGCCCCGCAAGTCACCCCATCTTTGATTCCCCTAGGTCTCTAGTTTTCAGAAATGCACAGGTTTGGTAGGTTTCCCTAGGTGCCGGCTGAGCTAGAGGCCACAATCTACAGGTAGGCACTTCTCAAAAAACACCTCTGTTTTCTTCCAAAAATGTGGATGTGTCCACGTTGCGCTTTGGGGCGTTACCTGTCGCAGGCGCTAGGCCTACCCACACAAGTGAGGTATCATTTTTATCGGGAGACTTGGGGGAACGCTGGGTGGAAGGAAATTTGTGGCTCCTCTCAGATTCCAGAACTTTCTGCCGCAGAAATGTGAGGAACATGTGTTTTTTTAGCGAAATTTTGAGGTTTGCAAAGGATTCTGGGTAACAGAACCTGGTCCGAGCCCCGCAAGTCACCCCATCTTGGATTCCCCTAGGTCTCTAGTTTTCAGAAATGCACAGGTTTGGTAGGTTTCCCTAGGTGCCGGCTGAGCTAGAGGCCAAAATCTACAGGTAGGCACTTCGCAAAAAACACCTCTGTTTTCTTCCAAAAATGTGGATGTGTCCACGTTGCGCTTTGGGGCGTTTCCTGTCGCGGGCGTTAGGCCTACCCACACAAGTGAGGTATCATTTTTATCGGGAGACTTGGGGGAACGCTGGGTGGAAGGAAATTTGTGGCTCCTCTCAGATTCCAGAACTTTCTGCCACAGAAAATAGAGGAACATGTGTTTTTTTTGCCAAATGTTGAGGTTTGCAAAGGATTCTGGGTAACAGAACCTGGTCCGAGCCCCGCAAGTCACCCCATCTTTGATTCCCCTAGGTCTCTAGTTTTCAGAAATGCACAGTTTTGGTAGGTTTCCCTAGGTGCCGGCTGAGCTAGAGGCCAAAATCTACAGGTAGGCACTTCTCAAAAAACACCTCTGTTTTCTTCCAAAACTGTGGATGTGTCCACGTTGCGCTTTGGGGCGTTACCTGTCGCAGGCGCTAGGCCTACCCACACAAGTGAGGTATCATTTTTATCGGGAGACTTGGGGGAACGCTGGGTGGAAGGAAATTTGTGGCTCCTCTCAGATTCCAGAACTTTCTGCCGCAGAAATGTGAGGAACATGTGTTTTTTTAGCCAAATTTTGAGGTTTGCAAAGGATTCTGGGTAACAGAACCTGGTCCGAGCCCCGCAAGTCACCCCATCTTGGATTCCCCTAGGTCTCTAGTTTTCAGAAATGCACTGGTTTGGTAGGTTTCCCTAGGTGCCGGCTGAGCTAGAGGCCAAAATCTACAGATAGGCACTTCGCAAAAAACACCTCTGTTTTCTTCCAAAAATGTGGATGTGTCCACGTTGCGCTTTGGGGCGTTTCCTGTCGCGGGCGCTAGTCCTACCCACACAAGTGAGGTATAATTTTTATCGTGAGACTTGGGGGAACGCTGGGTGGAAGGAAATTTGTGGCTCCTCTCAGATTCCAGAACTTTCTGCTACAGAAATGTGAGGAACGTGTTTTTTTAGCCAAATTTTGAGGTTTGGAAAGGATTCTGGGTAACAGAACCTGGTCCGAGCCCCGCAAGTCACCCCATCTTGGATTCCCCTAGGTCTCTAGTTTTCAGAAATGCACAGGTTTGGTAGGTTTCCCTAGGTGCCAGCTCAGCTAGAGGCCAAAATCTACAGGTAGGCACTTCGCAAAAAACACCTCTGTTTTCTTCCAAAAATGTGGATGTGTCCACGTTGCGCTTTGGGGCGTTTCCTGTCGGGGGCGCTAGGCCTACCCACACAAGTGAGGTATCATTTTTATCGGGAGACTTGGGGGAACGCTGGTTGGAAGGAAATTTGTGGCTCCTCTCAGATTCCAGAACTTTCTGCCGCAGAAATTTGAGGAACATGTGTTTTTTTAGCCAAATTTTGAGGTTTGCAAAGGATTCTGGGTAACAGAACCTGGTCCGAGCCCGGCAAGTCACCCCATCTTGGATTCCCCTAGGTCTCTAGTTTTCAGAAATGCACAGGTTTGCTAGGTTTCCCTAGGTGCCGGCTGAGCTAGAGGCCAAAACCTACAGGTAGGCACTTCGCAAAAAACACCTCTGTTTTCTTCCAAAAATGTGGATGTGTCCATGTTGCGCTTTGGGGCGTTTCCTGTCACGGGCGCTAGGCCTACCCACACAAGTGAGGTATCATTTTTATCGGGAGACTTGGGGGAACGCTGGGTGGAAGGAAATTTGTGGCTCCTCTCAGATTCCAGAACTTTCTGCCACAGAAATGTGAGGAACATGTGTTTTTTTAGCCAAATGTTGAGGATTGCAAAGGATTCTGGGTAACAGAACCTGGTCCGAGCCCCGCAAGTCACCCCATCTTGGATTCCCCTAGGTCTCTAGTTTTCAGAAATGCACAGGTTTGGTAGGTTTCCCTAGGTGCCGGCTGAGCTAGAGGCCAAAATCTAGAGGTAGGCACTTCGCAAAAAACACCTCTGTTTTCTTCCAAAAATTTGGATGAGTCCACGTTGCGCTTTGGGGCGTTTCCTGTCGCGGGCGCTAGGCCTACCCACACAAGTGAGGTATCATTTTTATCGGGAGACTTGGGGGAACGCTGGGTGGAAGGAAATTTGTGGCTCCTCTCAGATTCCAGAACTTTCTGCCACAGAAAATAGAGGAACATGTGTTTTTTTTGCCAAATGTTGAGGTTTGCAAAGGATTCTGGGTAACAGAACCTGGTCCGAGCCCCGCAAGTCACCCCATCTTGGATTCCCCTAGGTCCCTAGTTTTCAGAAATGCACAGGTTTGGTAGGTTTCCCTAGGTGCCGGCTGAGCTAGATGCCAAAATCTACAGGTAGGCACTTTGCAAAAAACACCTCTGTTTTCTTTCAAAAATGTGGATGTGTCCACGTTGCGCTTTGGGGCGTTTCCTGTCGCGGGCGCTAGTCCTACCCACACAAGTGAGGTATCATTTTTATCGGGAGACTTGGGGGAACGCTGGGTGGAAGGAAATTAGTGGCTCCTCTCAGATTCCAGAACTTTCTGCCACAGAAATGTGAGGAACATGTGGTTTTTTAGCCAAATTTTGAGGTTTGCAAAGGATTCTGGGTAACAGAACCTGGTCCGAGCCCCGCAAGTCACCCCATCTTGGATTCCCCTAGTTATCTAGTTTTCAGAAATGCACAGGTTTGGTAGGTTTCCCTAGGTGCCGGCTGAGCTAGAGGCCAAAATCTACAGGTAGGCACTTCGCAAAAAACACCTCTGTTTTCTTTCAAAAATTTGGATGTGTCCACGTTGCGCTTTGGGGCGTTTCCTGTCGCGGGCGCTAGTCCTACCCACACAAGTGAGGTATCATTTTTATCGGGAGACTTGGGGGAACGCTGGGTGGAAGGAAATTTGTGGCTCCTCTCAGATTCCAGAACTTTCTGCCACAGAAAATAGAGGAACATGTGTTTTTTTTGCCAAATCTTGAGGTTTGCAAAGGATTCTGGCTAACAGAACCTGGTCCGAGCCCCGCAAGTCACCCCATCTTTGATTCCCCTAGGTCTCTAGTTTTCAGAAATGCACAGTTTTGGTAGGTTTCCCTAGGTGCCGGCTGAGCTAGAGGCCAAAATCTACAGGTAGGCACTTCTCAAAAAACACCTCTGTTTTCTTCCAAAAATGTGGATGTGTCCACGTTGCGCTTTGGGGCGTTACCTGTCGCAGGCGCTAGGCCTACCCACACAAGTGAGGTATCATTTTTATCGGGAGACTTGGGGGAACGCTGGGTGGAAGGAAATTTGTGGCTCCTCTCAGATTCCAGAACTTTCTGCCGCAGAAATGTGAGGAACATGTGTTTTTTTAGCGAAATTTTGAGGTTTGCAAAGGATTCTGGGTAACAGAACCTGGTCCGAGCCCCGCAAGTCACCCCATCTTGGATTCCCCTAGGTCTCTAGTTTTCAGAAATGCACAGGTTTGGTAGGTTTCCCTAGGTGCCGGCTGAGCTAGAGGCCAAAATCTACAGGTAGGCACTTCGCAAAAAACACCTCTGTTTTCTTCCAAAAATGTGGATGTGTCCACGTTGCGCTTTGGGGCGTTTCCTGTCGCGGGCGTTAGGCCTACCCACACAAGTGAGGTATCATTTTTATCGGGAGACTTGGGGGAACGCTGGGTGGAAGGAAATTTGTGGCTCCTCTCAGATTCCAGAACTTTCTGCCACAGAAAATAGAGGAACATGTGTTTTTTTTGCCAAATGTTGAGGTTTGCAAAGGATTCTGGGTAACAGAACCTGGTCCGAGCCCCGCAAGTCACCCCATCTTTGATTCCCCTAGGTCTCTAGTTTTCAGAAATGCACAGTTTTGGTAGGTTTCCCTAGGTGCCGGCTGAGCTAGAGGCCAAAATCTACAGGTAGGCACTTCTCAAAAAACACCTCTGTTTTCTTCCAAAACTGTGGATGTGTCCACGTTGCGCTTTGGGGCGTTACCTGTCGCAGGCGCTAGGCCTACCCACACAAGTGAGGTATCATTTTTATCGGGAGACTTGGGGGAACGCTGGGTGGAAGGAAATTTGTGGCTCCTCTCAGATTCCAGAACTTTCTGCCGCAGAAATGTGAGGAACATGTGTTTTTTTAGCCAAATTTTGAGGTTTGCAAAGGATTCTGGGTAACAGAACCTGGTCCGAGCCCCGCAAGTCACCCCATCTTGGATTCCCGTAGGTCTCTAGTTTTCAGAAATGCACTGGTTTGGTAGGTTTCCCTAGGTGCCGGCTGAGCTAGAGGCCAAAATCTACAGATAGGCACTTCGCAAAAAACACCTCTGTTTTCTTCCAAAAATGTGGATGTGTCCACGTTGCGCTTTGGGGCGTTTCCTGTCGCGGGCGCTAGGCCTACCCACACAAGTGAGGTATCATTTTTATCGGGAGACTTGGGGGAACGCTGGGTGGAAGGAAATTTGTGGCTCCTCTCAGATTCCAGAACTTTCTGCCACAGAAAATAGAGGAACATGTGTTTTTTTTGCCAAATGTTGAGGTTTGCAAAGGATTCTGGGTAACAGAACCTGGTACGAGCCCCGCAAGTCACCCCATCTTTGATTCCCCTAGGTCTCTAGTTTTCAGAAATGCACAGTTTTGGTAGGTTTCCCTAGGTGCCGGCTGAACTAGAGGCCAAAATCTACAGGTAGGCACTTCTCAAAAAACACCTCTGTTTTCTTCCAAAAATGTGGATGTGTCCACGTTGCGGTTTGGGGCGTTACCTGTCGCAGGCGCTAGGCCTACCCACACAAGTGAGGTATCATTTTTATCGGGAGACTTGGGGGAACGCTGGGTGGAAGGAAATTTGTGGCTCCTCTCAGATTCCAGAACTTTCTGCCGCAGAAATGTGAGGAACATGTGTTTTTTTAGCCAAATTTTGAGGTTTGCAAAGGATTCTGGGTAACAGAACCTGGTCCGAGCCCCGCAAGTCACCCCATCTTGGATTCCCCTAGGTCTCTAGTTTTCAGAAATGCACAGGTTTGGTAGGTTTCCCTAGGTGCCGGCTGAGCTAGAGGCCAAAATCTACAGGTAGGCACTTCGCAAAAAACACCTCTGTTTTCTTCCAAAAATGTGGATGTGTTTTCGTTGCGCTTTAGGGCGTTTCCTGTCGCGGGCGCTAGGCCTACCCACACAAGTGAGGTATCATTTTTATCGGGAGACTTGGGGGAACGCTGGGTGGAAGGAAATTTGTGGCTCCTCTCAGATTCCAGAACTTTCTGCCACAGAAAATAGAGGAACATGTGTTTTTTTTGCCAAATGTTGAGGTTTGCAAAGGATTCTGGGTAACAGAACCTGGTCCGAGCCCCGCAAGTCACCCCATCTTTGATTCCCCTAGGTCTCTAGTTTTCAGAAATGCACAGTTTTGGTAGGTTTCCCTAGGTGCCGGCTGAGCTAGAGGCCAAAATCTACAGGTAGGCACTTCTCAAAAAACACCTCTGTTTTCTTCCAAAAATGTGGATGTGTCCACGTTGCGGTTTGGGGCGTTACCTGTCGCAGGCGCTAGGCCTACCCACACAAGTGAGGTATCATTTTTATCGGGAGACTTGGGGGAACGCTGGGTGGAAGGAAATTTGTGGCTCCTCTCAGATTCCAGAACTTTCTGCTGCAGAAATGTGAGGAACATGTGTTTTTTTAGCCAAATTTTGAGGTTTGCAAAGGATTCTGGGTAACAGAACCTGGTCCGAGCCCCGCAAGTCACCCCATCTTGGATTCCCCTAGGTCTCTAGTTTTCAGAAATGCACAGGTTTGGTAGGTTTCCCTAGGTGCCGCCTGAGCTAGAGGCCAAAATCTACAGGTAGGCACTTCGCAAAAAACACCTCTGTTTTCTTCCAAAAATGTGGATGTGTCCACGTTGCGCTTTAGGGCGTTTCCTGTCGCGGGCGCTAGGCCTACCCACACAAGTGAGGTATCATTTTTATCGGGAGACTTGGGGGAACGCTGGGTGGAAGGAAATTTGTGGCTCCTCTCAGATTCCAGAACTTTCTGCCACAGAAATGAGAGGAACAGGTGTTTTTTTAGCCAAATGTTGAGGTTTGCAAAGGATTCTGGGTAACAGAACCTGGTCAGAGCCCCGCAAGTTACCCCATCTTGGATTCCCCTGGGTCTCTAGTTTTCAGAAATGCACAGGTTTGGTAGGTTTCCCTAGGTGCCGGCTGAGCTAGAGGCCAAAATCTACAGGTAGGCACTTCGCAAAAAACACCTATGTTTTCTTTCAAAAATTTGGATGTGTCCACGTTGCACTTTGGGGCGTTTCCTGTCGCGGGCGCTAGGCCTACCCACACAAGTGAGGTATCATTTTTATCAGGAGACTTGGGGGAACACTGTGTGGAAGGAAATTTGTGGCTCCTCTCAGATTCCAGAACTTTCTGCCACAGAAATGTGAGGAACATGTGTTTTTCTTTAGCCAAATGTTGAGGTTTGCAAAGGATTCTGGGTAACAGAACCTGGTCCGTGCCCCGCAAGTCACCCCATTTTGGATTCCCCTAGGTCTCTAGTTTTCAGAAATGCACAGGTTTGGTAGGTTTCCCTAGGTGCCGGCTGAGCTAGAGGCCAAAATCTACAGGTAGGCACTTCGCAAAAAAAACACCTCTGTTTTCTTCCAAAAATGTGGATGTGTCCACGTTGCGCTTTGGGGCGTTTCCTGTCGCAGGCGCTAGGCCTACCCACACAAGTGAGGTGTCATTTTTATCGGGAGACTTGGGGGAACGCTGGGTGGAAGGAAATTTGTGGCTCCTCTCAGATTCCAGAACTTTCTGCCACAGAAATGTGAGGAACATGTGTTTTTTTAGCCAAATGTTGAGGTTTGCAAAGGATTCTGGGTAACAGAACCTGGTCCGTGCCCCGCAAGTCACCCCATCTTGGATTCCCCTAGGTCTCTAGTTTTCAGAAATGCACAGGTTTGGTAGGTTTCCCTAGGTGCCGGCTGAGCTAGAGGCCAAAATCTACAGGTAGGCACTTCGCAAAAAACACCTCTGTTTTCTTCCAAAAATTTGGATGTGTCCACGTTGCGCTTTGGTGCGTTTCCTGTCACGGGCGCTAGGCCTACCCACACAAGTGAGGTATCATTTTTATCGGGAGACTTGGGGGAACGCTGGGTGGAAGGAAATTTGTGGCTCCTCTCAGATTCCAGAACTTTCTGCCACAGAAAATAGAGGAACATGTGTTTTTTTTGCCAAATGTTGAGGTTTGCAAAGGATTCTGGGTAACAGAACCTGGTCCGAGCCCCGCAAGTCACCCCATCTTTGATTCCCCTAGGTCTCTAGTTTTCAGAAATGCACAGTTTTGGTAGGTTTCCCTAGGTGCCGGCTGAGCTAGAGGCCAAAATCTACAGGTAGGCACTTCTCAAAAAACACCTCTGTTTTCTTCCAAAAATGTGGATGTGTCCACGTTGCGGTTTGGGGCGTTACCTGTCGCAGGCGCTAGGCCTACCCACACAAGTGAGGTATCATTTTTATCGGGAGACTTGGGGGAACGCTGGGTGGAAGGAAATTTGTGGCTCCTCTCAGATTCCAGAACTTTCTGCTGCAGAAATGTGAGGAACATGTGTTTTTTTAGCCAAATTTTGAGGTTTGCAAAGGATTCTGGGTAACAGAACCTGGTCCGAGCCCCGCAAGTCACCCCATCTTGGATTCCCCTAGGTCTCTAGTTTTCAGAAATGCACAGGTTTGGTAGGTTTCCCTAGGTGCCGGCTGAGCTAGAGGCCAAAATCTACAGGTAGGCACTTCGCAAAAAACACCTCTGTTTTCTTCCAAAAATGTGGATGTGTCCACGTTGCGCTTTAGGGCGTTTCCTGTCGCGGGCGCTAGGCCTACCCACACAAGTGAGGTATCATTTTTATCGGGAGACTTGGGGGAACGCTGGGTGGAAGGAAATTTGTGGCTCCTCTCAGATTCCAGAACTTTCTGCCACAGAAATGAGAGGAACAGGTGTTTTTTTAGCCAAATGTTGAGGTTTGCAAAGGATTCTGGGTAACAGAACCTGGTCAGAGCCCCGCAAGTTACCCCATCTTGGATTCCCCTGGGTCTCTAGTTTTCAGAAATGCACAGGTTTGGTAGGTTTCCCTAGGTGCCGGCTGAGCTAGAGGCCAAAATCTACAGGTAGGCACTTCGCAAAAAACACCTATGTTTTCTTTCAAAAATTTGGATGTGTCCACGTTGCACTTTGGGGCGTTTCCTGTCGCGGGCGCTAGGCCTACCCACACAAGTGAGGTATCATTTTTATCAGGAGACTTGGGGGAACACTGTGTGGAAGGAAATTTGTGGCTCCTCTCAGATTCCAGAACTTTCTGCCACAGAAATGTGAGGAACATGTGTTTTTCTTTAGCCAAATGTTGAGGTTTGCAAAGGATTCTGGGTAACAGAACCTGGTCCGTGCCCCGCAAGTCACCCCATTTTGGATTCCCCTAGGTCTCTAGTTTTCAGAAATGCACAGGTTTGGTAGGTTTCCCTAGGTGCCGGCTGAGCTAGAGGCCAAAATCTACAGGTAGGCACTTCGCAAAAAAAACACCTCTGTTTTCTTCCAAAAATGTGGATGTGTCCACGTTGCGCTTTGGGGCGTTTCCTGTCGCAGGCGCTAGGCCTACCCACACAAGTGAGGTGTCATTTTTATCGGGAGACTTGGGGGAACGCTGGGTGGAAGGAAATTTGTGGCTCCTCTCAGATTCCAGAACTTTCTGCCACAGAAATGTGAGGAACATGTGTTTTTTTAGCCAAATGTTGAGGTTTGCAAAGGATTCTGGGTAACAGAACCTGGTCCGTGCCCCGCAAGTCACCCCATCTTGGATTCCCCTAGGTCTCTAGTTTTCAGAAATGCACAGGTTTGGTAGGTTTCCCTAGGTGCCGGCTGAGCTAGAGGCCAAAATCTACAGGTAGGCACTTCGCAAAAAACACCTCTGTTTTCTTCCAAAAATTTGGATGTGTCCACGTTGCGCTTTGGTGCGTTTCCTGTCACGGGCGCTAGGCCAACCCACACAAGTGAGGTATCATTTTTATCGGGAGACTTGGGGGAACGCTGGGTGGAAGGAAATTTGTGGCTCCTCTCAGATTCCAGAACTTTCTGCCACAGAAATGTGAGGAACATGTGTTTTTTTAGCCAAATGTTGAGGTTTGCAAACGATTCTGGGTAACAGAACCTGGTCCGTGCCCCGCAAGTCACCCCATCTTGCATTCCCCTAGGTCTCTAGTTTTCAGAAATGCTCAGGTTTGGTAGGTTTCCCTAGGTGCCGGCTGAGCTAGAGGCCAAAATCTAGAGGTAGGCACTTCGCAAAAAAACCCTCTGTTTTCTTCAAAAAATTTGGATGTGTCCACGTTGTGCTTTGGGGCGTTTCCTGTCGCGGGCGCTAGGCCTACCCACACAAGTGAGGTATCATTTTTATCGGGAGACTTGGGGGAACGCTGGGTGGAAGGAAATGTGTGGCTCCTCTCAGATTCCAGAACTTTCTGCCACAGAAATAGGAGGAACATGTGTTTTTTTCGCCAAATGTTGAGGTTTGCAAAGGATTCTGGGTAACAGAACCTGGTCCGAGCCATGCAAGTCACCCCATCTTGGATTCCCCTACGTCTTTAGTTTTCAGAAATGCACAGGTTTGGTAGGTTTCCCTAGGTGCCGGCTGAGCTAGAGGCCAAAATCTACAGGTAGGCACTTTGCAAAAAACACCTCTGTTTTCTTTCAAAAATGTGGATGTGTCCACGTTCCGCTTTGGGGCGTTTCCTTTCGCGGGCTCTAGTCCTACCCACACAAGTGAGGTATCATTTTTATCGGGAGACTTGGGGGAACGCTGGGTGGAAGGAAATTTGTGGCTCCTCTCAGATTCCAGAACTTTCTGCCACAGAAATGTGAGGAACATGTGTTTTTTTAGCCAAATTTTGAGGTTTGCAAAGGATTCTGGGTAACAGAACCTGGTCCGAGCCCCGCAAGTCACCCCATCTTCGATTCCCCTAGGTCTCTAGTTTTCAGAAATGCACAGTTTTGGTAGGTTTCCCTAGGTGCCGGCTGAGCTAGAGGCCAAAATCTACAGGTAGGCACTTCTCAAAGAACACCTCTGTTTTCTTCCAAAAATGTGGATGTGTCCACGTTGCGCTTTGGGGCGTTACCTGTCGCAGGCGCTAGGCCTACCCACACAAGTGAGGTATCATTTTTATCGGGAGACTTGGGGGAACGCTGGGTGGAAGGAAATTTGTGGCTCCTCTCAGATTCCAGAACTTTCTGCCGCAGAAATGTGAGAAACATGTGTTTTTTTAGCCAAATTTTGAGGTTTGCAAAGGATTCTGGGTAACAGAACCTGGTCCGAGCCCCGCAAGTCACCCCATCTTGGATTCCCCTAGGTCTCTAGTTTTCAGAAATGCACAGGTTTGGTAGGTTTCCCTAGGTGCCGGCTGAGCTAGAGGCCAAAATCTACAGGTAGGCACTTCGCAAAAAACACCTCTGTTTTCTTTCAAAAATTTGGATGTGTCCACGTTGCACTTTGGGGCGTTTCCTGTCGCGGGCGCTAGGCCTACCCACACAAGTGAGGTATCATTTTTATCAGGAGACTTGGGGGAACACTGGGTGGAAGGAAATTTGTGGCTCCTCTCAGATTCCAGAACTTTTTGCCACAGAAATGTGAGGAACATGTGTTTTTTTAGCCAAATGTTGAGGATTGCAAAGGATTCTGGGTAACAGAACCTGGTCCGAGCCCCGCAAGTCACCCCATCTTGGATTCCCCTAGGTCTCTAGTTTTCAGAAATGCACAGGTTTGGTAGGTTTCCCTAGGTGCCGGCTGAGCTAGAGGCCAAAATCTAGAGGTAGGCACTTCGCAAAAAACACCTCTGTTTTCTTCCAAAAATTTGGATGTGTCCACGTTGCGCTTTGGGGCGTTTCCTGTCGCGGGCGCTAGGCCTACCCACACAAGTGAGGTATCATTTTTATCGGGAGACTTGGGGGAACGCTGGGTGGAAGGAAATTTGTGGCTCCTCTCAGATTCCAGAACTTTCTGCCACAGAAAATAGAGGAACTTGTGTTTTTTTTGCCAAATGTTGAGGTTTGCAAAGGATTCTGGGTAACAGAACCTGGTCCGAGCCCCGCAAGTCACCCCATCTTGGATTCCCCTAGGTCCCTAGTTTTCAGAAATGCACAGGTTTGGTAGGTTTCCCTAGGTGCCGGCTGAGCTAGAGGCCAAAATCTACAGGTAGGCACTTTGCAAAAAACACCTCTGTTTTCTTTCAAAAATGTGGATGTGTCCACGTTGCGCTTTGGGGCGTTTCCTGTCGCGGGCGCTAGTCCTACCCACACAAGTGAGGTATCATTTTTATCGGGAGACTTGGGGGAACGCTGGGTGGAAGGAAATTTGTGGCTCCTCTCAGATTCCAGAACTTTCTGCCACAGAAATGTGAGGAACATGTGTTTTTTTAGCCAAATTTTGAGGTTTGCAAAGGATTCTGGGTAACAGAACCTGGTCCGAGCCCCGCAAGTCACCCCATCTTGGATTCCCCTAGGTCTCTAGTTTTCAGAAATGCACAGGTTTGGTAGGTTTCCCTAGGTGCCGGCTGAGCTAGAGGCCAAAATCTACAGGTAGGCACTTCGCAAAAAACACCTCTGTTTTCTTTCAAAAATTTGGATGTGTCCACGTTGCGCTTTGGGGCGTTTCCTGTCGCGGGCGCTAGTCCTACCCACACAAGTGAGGTATCATTTTTATCGGGAGACTTGGGGGAACGCTGGGTGGAAGGAAATTTGTGGCTCCTCTCAGATTCCAGAACTTTCTGCCACAGAAATGTGAGGAACATGTGTTTTTTTAGCCAAATTTTGAGGTTTGCAAAGGATTCTGGGTAACAGAACCTGGTCCGAGCCCGGCAAGTCACCCCATCTTGGATTCCCCTAGGTCTCTAGTTTTCAGAAATGCACAGGTTTGCTAGGTTTCCCTAGGTGCCGGCTGAGCTAGAGGCCAAAACCTACAGGTAGGCACTTCGCAAAAAACACCTCTGTTTTCTTCCAAAAATTTGGATGTGTCCACGTTGCGCTTTGGGGCGTTTCCTGTCGCGGGCGCTAGGCCTACCCACACAAGTGAGGTATCATTTTTATCGGGAGACTTGGGGGAACGCTGGGTGGAAGGAAATTTGTGGCTCCTCTCAGATTCCAGAACTTTCTGCCACAGAAAATAGAGGAACATGTGTTTTTTTTGCCAAATGTTGAGGTTTGCAAAGGATTCTGGGTAACAGAACCTGGTCCGAGCCCCGCAAGTCACCCCATCTTGGATTCCCCTAGGTCCCTAGTTTTCAGAAATGCACAGGTTTGGTAGGTTTCCCTAGGTGCCGGCTGAGCTAAAGGCCAAAATCTACAGGTAGGCACTTTGCAAAAAACACCTCTGTTTTCTTTCAAAAATGTGGATGTGTCCACGTTGCGCTTTGGGGCGTTTCCTGTCGCGGGCGCTAGTCCTACCCACACAAGTGAGGTATCATTTTTATCGGGAGACTTGGGGGAACGCTGGGTGGAAGGAAATTTGTGGCTCCTCTCAGATTCCAGAACTTTCTGCCACAGAAATGTGAGGAACATGTGTTTTTTTAGCCAAATTTTGAGGTTTGCAAAGGATTCTGGGAAACAGAACCTGGTCCGAGCCCCGCAAGTCACCCCATCTTGGATTCCCCTAGGTCTCTAGTTTTCAGAAATGCACAGGTTTGGTAGGTTTCCCTAGGTGCCGGCTGAGCTAGAGGCCAAAATCTACAGGTAGGCACTTCGCAAAAAACACCTCTGTTTTCTTTCAAAAATTTGGATGTGTCCACGTTGCGCTTTGGGGCGTTTCCTGTCGCGGGCGCTAGTCCTACCCACACAAGTGAGGTATCATTTTTATCGGGAGACTTGGGGGAACGCTGGGTGGAAGGAAATTTGTGGCTCCTCTCAGATTCCAGAACTTTCTGCCACAGAAATGTGAGGAACATGTGTTTTTTTAGCCAAATTTTGAGGTTTGCAAAGGATTCTGGGTAACAGAACCTGGTCCGAGCCCGGCAAGTCACCCCATCTTGGATTCCCCTAGGTCTCTAGTTTTCAGAAATGCACAGGTTTGCTAGGTTTCCCTAGGTGCCGGCTGAGCTAGAGGCCAAAACCTACAGGTAGGCACTTCGCAAAAAACACCTGTTTTCTTCCAAAATTTGGATGTGTCCACGTTGCGCTTTGGGGCGTTTCCTGTCGCGGGCGCTAGGCCTACCCACACAAGTGAGGTATCATTTTTATCGGGAGACTTGGGGGAACGCTGGGTGGAAGGAAATTTGTGGCTCCTCTCAGATTCCAGAACTTTCTGCCACAGAAAATAGAGGAACATGTGTTTTTTTTGCCAAATGTTGAGGTTTGCAAAGGATTCTGGGTAACAGAACCTGGTCCGAGCCCCGCAAGTCACCCCATCTTGGATTCCCCTAGGTCCCTAGTTTTCAGAAATGCACAGGTTTGGTAGGTTTCCCTAGGTGCCGGCTGAGCTTGACGCCAAATTCTACAGGTAGGCACTTTGCAAAAAACACCTCTGTTTTCTTTCAAAAATGTGGATGTGTCCACGTTGCGCTTTGGGGAGTTTCCTGTCGCGGGCGCTAGTCCTACCCACACAAGTGAGGTATCATTTTTATCGGGAGACTTGGGGGAACGCTGGGTGGAAGGAAATTTGTGGCTCCTCTCAGATTCCAGAACTTTCTGCCACAGAAATGTGAGGAACATGTGTTTTTTTAGCCAAATTTTGAGGTTTGCAAAGGATTCTGGGTAACAGAACCTGGTCCGAGCCCCGCAAGTCACCCCATCTTGGATTCCCCTAGGTCTCTAGTTTTCAGAAATGCACAGGTTTGGTAGGTTTCCCTAGGTGCCGGCTGAGCTAGAGGCCAAAATCTACAGGTAGGCACTTCGCAAAAAACACCTCTGTTTTCTTTCAAAAATTTGGATGTGTCCACGTTGCGCTTTGGGGCGTTTCCTGTCACGGGCGCTAGTCCTACCCACACAAGTGAGGTATCATTTTTATCGGGAGACTTGGGGGAACGCTGGGTGGAAGGAAATTTGTGGCTCCTCTCAGATTCCAGAACTTTCTGCCACAGAAATGTGAGGAACATGTGTTTTTTTAGCCAAATTTTGAGGTTTGCAAAGGATTCTGGGTAACAGAACCTTGTCCGAGCCCCGCAAGTCACCCCATCTTCGATTCCCCTAGGTCTCTAGTTTTCAGAAATGCACAGTTTTGGTAGGTTTCCCTAGGTGCCGGCTGAGCTAGAGGCCAAAATCTACAGGTAGGCACTTCGCAAAAAACACCTCTGTTTTCTTCCAAAAATGTGGATGTGTCCACGTTGCGCTTTGGGGCGTTTCCTGTCGCAGGCGCTAGGCCTACCCACACAAGTGAGGTATCATTTTTATCGGGAGACTTGGGGGAACGCTGGGTGGAAGGAAATTTGTGGCTCCTCTCAGATTCCAGAACTTTCTGCCGCAGAAATGTGAGGAACATGTGTTTTTTTAGCCAAATTTTGAGGTTTGCAAAGGATTCTGGGTAACAGGACCTAGTCCGAGCCCCGCAAGTCACCCCATCTTGGATTCCCCTAGGTCTCTAGTTTTCAGAAATGCACAGGATTGGTAGGTTTCCCTTGGTGCCGGCTGAGCTAGAGGCCAAAATCTACAGGTAGGCACTTCGCAAAAAACACCTCTGTTTTCTTCCAAAAATTTGGATGTGTCCACGTTGCGCTTTGGGGCGTTTCCTGTCACGGGCGCTAGGCCTACCCACACAAGTGAGGTATCATTTTTATCGGGAGACGTGGGGGAACGCTGGGTGGAAGGAAATTTGTGGCTCCTCTCAGATTCCAGAACTTTCTGCCACAGAAATGTGAGGAACATGTGTTTTTTTAGCCAAATGTTGAGGTTTGCAAAGGATTCTGGGTAACAGAACCTGGTCCGTGCCCCGCAAGTCACCCCATCTTGCATTCCCCTAGGTCTCTAGTTTTCAGAAATGCTTAGGTTTGGTAGGTTTCCCTAGGTGCCGGCTGAGCTAGAGGCCAAAATCTAGAGGTAGGCACTTCGCAAAAAACACCTCTGTTTTCTTTCAAAAATTTGGATGGGTCCACGTTGCGCTTTGGGGCGTTTCCTGTCGCGGGTGCTAGGCCTACCCACACAAGTGAGGTATCATTTTTATCGGGAGACTTGGGGGAACGCTGGGTAGAAGGAAGGAAATTTGTGGCTCCTCTCAGATTCCAGAACTTTCTGCCACAGAAATGTGAGGAACATGTGTTTTTTTAGCCAAATTTTGAGGTTTGCAAAGGATTCTGGGTAACAGAACCTGGTCCGAGCCCCGCAAGTCACCCCATCTTGGATTCCCCTAGGTCTCTATTTTTTAGAAATGCACATCTTTGGTTGGTTTCCCTAGGTGCCGGCTGAGCTAGAGGCCAAAATCTACAGGTAGGCACTTCGCAAAAAACACCTCTGTATTCTTCCAAAAATTTGGATGTGTCCACGTTGCGCTTTGGGGTGTTTCCTGTTGCGGGCGCTAGGCCTACCCACACAAGTGAGGTATCATTTTTATCGGGAGACTTGGGGGAACGCTGGGTGGAAGGAAAGTTGTGGCTCCTCTCAGATTCCAGAACTTTCTGCCACAGAAATCTGAGGAACATGTGTTTTTTTAGCCACATTTTGAGGTTTGCAAAGGATTCTGGGTAACAGAACCTGGTCCGAGCCAAACAAGTCACCCCATCTTGGATTCCCCTAGGTCTCTAGTTTTCATAAATGCACAGGTTTGGTAGGTTTCCTTAGGTGCCAGCTGAGCTAGAGGCCAAAATCTACAGGTAGGCACTTCGCAAAAAACACCTCTGTTTTCTTCCAAAAATTTGGATGTGTCCACGTTGCGCTTTGGGGCGTTTCCTGTCGTGGGCGCTAGGCCTACCCACACAAGTGAGGTATCATTTTTATCGGGAGACTTGGGGGAACGCTGGGTGGAAGGAAATTTGTGGCTCCTCTCAGATTCTAGAACTTTCTGCCACAGAAATCTGAGGAACATGTGTTTTTTTAGCCAAATTTTGAGGTTTTTAAAGGATTCTGGGTAACAGAAGCTGGTCCGAGCCCCGCAAGTCACCCCTCCTTGGATTTCCCTAGGTCTCTAGTTTTCAGAAATGCACAGATTTGGTATGTTTTCCCTAGGTGCCGGCTGAGTTAGAGGCCAAAATCTACAGGTAGGCACTTCGCAAAAAACACCTCTGTTTTCTTTCAAAAATTTGGATGTGTCCACGTTGCGCTTTGGGGTGTTTCCTGTTGCGGGCGCTAGGCCTACCCACACAAGTGAGTTATCATTTTTATCGGGCGACTTGGGGGAACATAGATTAGCAAATCAAGTGTTATTGCCCCTTGTCTTTCTCTACATTTTTTCCTTCCAAATATAGGAGAGTGTATAAAAAAGACATCTATTTGAGAAATGCCCTGCAATTCACATGCTAGTATGGTCACCCCGGAATTCAGAGATGTGCAAATAACCACTGCTCCTCAACACCTTATCTTGTGCCCTTTTTGGAAATACAAAGGTTTTCTTGATAGCAAGTTTTTTACTCTTTATATTTCAGCAAATGAATTGCTGTATACACGGTATAGAATGAAAACGCACTGCAGGGTGCAGCTCATTTATTGGCTCTGGGTTCCTTGGGTTCTTGATGAACCTACAAGCCCTATATATCCCCGCAGCCAGAGGAGTCCAGCAAACGTAACAGTATATTGCTTTCGATAATCTGACATTGCAGGGAAAAGTTACAGAGTAAAACGTAAAGAAACATTTATGTTTTTTTCACCTCAATTTCAATATTTTTCTTTTTCAGTTGTTATTTTCTGTAGGAAACCCTTGTAGGATCTACACAAATGACCCCTTGCTGAATTCAGAATTTTGTCTACTTTTCAGAAATGTTTAGGTTTCTGGGATCCAGCATTGGTTTCTTTCCCATTTCTGTCACTGACTGGAAGGTGGCTGAAAGCACAAAAAATTGCAAAAATGGGGTATGTCCCAGTAAAATGCCAAAATTGTGTTGAAAAATTATGTTTTCTGATTCAAGTCTGCCTGTTCCTGAAAGCTGGGAAGCTGCTGAGTTTAGCACCGCAAACCCTTTGTTGATGCCATTTTCAGGGGAAAAACCACAAGCCTTCTTCTGCAGCTACTTTTTCCAATTTTTTTGAAAAAAACTAAATTTTCCCTGTATTTTGCTCAATTTCTTGGCCTCCTTCAGGGGAACCCACAAAGTCTGGGTACCTCTAGAATCCCTAGGATGTTGGTAAAAAAGGACGCAAATTTGGCTTGGTTAGCTTATGTGGACAAAAAGTTATGAGGGCCTAAGCGCGAACTGCCCCAAATAGGCAAAAAAAGGCCTGGCACAGGAGGGGGAAAAGCCCTGGCAGCGAAGGGGTTAAAGAATTAATGTAGTAAAAAGTAAAGCGTTGCTCCTATTTGGAGAGCTAGTAGCAATGCGGCAATACTAGGAGAAAACAGTATGTAATGCCAAAATATTAAAAATTGCAGTGTCGAGACCAACCTGACATGAGGCTAATAATGGCTACATGTAATTAAACTAAGGGGGCACTGATTCGAAGCCCCAATCTCACCTGTGTGGAGTCGGTGCAATTTGATAGTGAAACAATCGCGTCTGTCGCCATCATTTTTTTAAAAAGAAGGCGGACGCGCCGAACTCGCTCCGCGTTTATAAAGCTTTACGATATGCTAAGTGTCCTACCTCGATGTTATCAATGAGGTGTGGACAAAAAGAAAGGACTATCGAAAACAAACATGGGAGGCGCCATCTTGGACTTGGGTAATAGGTGGCGCCATCTTGTTTCTTGGGTATTACCTTCGTCCGAGATGCGGACCAGGAAAAGGACAGGAAAAAAAGATAAAACAGGGAAAAGAAGGAGAAAAAGGAAGAAGGGATAGTGGGCATTGAAGATGTTAAAATGAGATGTAGGAAAAAGATATTTTATAGTAAAAGTGATAATAATTATACTATCTCTTGAGTTGAAGCCAGGTTTGAAATTAACCTGGTATTGAAAGACTAATGTACTCACTAAACTCCGGACTACTCTAAAATAAACAGACTTGTTGTGCCCCTCTTGTGAAGAGGGATGAACGCCGGTGAAGTAAAAGCTATTAAAGAAAGAAATGTGATACAATGAGCGAAATACATCAGAGATGTTGATACCAAATGACTAATTAGTGTAAACATGAAGAAAAACAACAGCAACAAAAATTTGTAATTTGAATAAGAAAATGGGAAAGGTGTCCTGTCTGGCAAGAAAAGTCACCAAAGGTTAACAGTACATAACCAACATTTTACATTAGCCAAAAATGCCACTCATGATCTTTATTAAGTCCACTATTCACTGTGTCATATCAAATTATCAGACGACTTTCCTCCTGGCGCAGTTGTACAAGTAAATTGCCACCTCTTGGGGATGCTGTAATTCGTCGAAGGCCACTGAAAGTGAAGTTACGTTGATGAGGGTGGAATTCAGAAAAATGTTCTACTAATGGTGCCTTCATATCCAGTTTCTGTATGTTACGGTAATGTTCTTGGATCCTAGTTTTGAGTGAACGGGTAGTGCTACCTATGTAGGCTTGGTTACAGGAGCACCAGATTGCGTAGATAACATTAGAACTTTCCCAATTTATGAAATCATTAATGTGGTGGCTGTGATTATTTATAACAACTGATCTAGATTTGGGGAGGCCCAGCTTACAAATGGAACATTTACTGCAGGTATAGAAACCTTTAGGTTTTGGGGGTAGAAATGTAGTGGGTGACTTCACGTGGAAGAGAGATGAGCATAGTTTGTCTCTTAGATGGGAGCCCGTCTGAAACCTATTTGGGGGTAATTGGTTATGCGTTGGTTAATGGAAGGATTGTTCTGTAGTATGTACCAGTATGTGACATGGGTGTATGCTAAGATCAGTAGACCAGCATTCCTGTGACTTCTGTCATTCTGAAGGTACATACAAATTGAAAACTACATCATCATGATTGACACACTGGTACATTTGCCAAACCATGTATTAATAATATCACAGTGTCAGTTTGCCATGATCAACCAAATTGGCAAATGTAAGATGATGAATGTGGCTCAGTGTGATTTCCAAAACCCATATTGGGTAAACAGGGCAATGAGAGACACATTTCAGGTGCAGTGACTACACCTGTTCCCATGCAGTCTGTCATGGATGAATACAATGTACACTGTCAACATATATCTCATTGTTGTATCCAAATATGAAAACTGGTCAATCCATGGCTAGCCTCAAACTGTCACCAAATAATGCACAGGATCCCTGCCATTATGGTGTCATAGGACGCATATGTGGCTCAGCGTACCCTTTTAATGTAGCTTATGTAACCTAGATACAACACAGGCCCTACATGTAAGGGACCATAGAAAGCATGATAAATCATGCCCTTAATTCAACCCACAGGGGCGTCACACAGTAAAGGATTGTCCTTTGATGCCCAAGCCACAATACCTGAGTGACTGGTATTGCAGTCCTCCATGAAAGTGGCTTTGCATGTCTCTCATTGATACACATGATGAGAGGAGTACACTCCATAAATGAGTCTGCAAACAAATGATGGAGCATGCTTGCCACCACATGATAGTTAGGGCCACTGCATGTGTGCAGATATGTGTGTATCACCCACTGGAGTGCCCGGGTCTGTACATGTTTGCAGTGGTATGCCGTTTGCAGTATCATCATGCCTGAGAGGCTGGACATTCTGATTTAATCTTACACACAGTAATTGTATTTGGAAGTGTTGTACAGTGCACAGACATTGAGCACATTTCTCCCTTCCAGTCTTCACAGGTAGACCTGCCCCCTACACGATCGGAGAGGTGGCTCGATTTGCGGACCCAGACATCTCCAGTAAGTGTTGATATTTCTGTTCTGTGTTGTGTTTGCTGCTGTTGTTTGATTGACTCTTGTGTGTTGGACACATAGCAAGGTATGATGTGCTGGTAAATGATCGGATATGTTGCTTGAGTGGAGTATCATTTATTTTTCCATCTTTGAGTTGGACAATCATTAGCGTATAGTCATATTTTGGCATTGTAGTGCAGCACTGTAGGCACGGCCATGTGAATAGGGTGACTTTTGTTGATAAAACTTTTATTAAGAAAATTTAGCAGAGGACCGCATTTATGATTTAGTCAGCAAGTCAGACCCTGAATCTCACAGAATAGGGATGCCAAATTCTTACCCACAGACTTGAGCTTCCCTGTTCACTAATGAACATGTTTGACTGTATGTTTGACTTCCTAGCAGCATGTAGTTCCACATGTTGTGCTAAGTGTATGTGGCACTTGAGTACAATGTCATAGGTGTGCATGCAGCTCATGGCCAGATGTGTGCTTGCATCTATCTGCTTATTGTAAGTCACGTATTACTGGTATGAAATGATGTTGACAATTGTCTGTATTTCCAAACATAAATGTGGATGGGATTGTCCAAGGTTTGGGTGTATCCTAGTTGGACATTCTCCTTACCTGTGGTGGACTGCCCAACCCCGTGTACAGCTGTCCAAAGCTTCCTGGGTGTCCTAGATGTTGGAAAGTATTTGTTGCTTGTCAATCCCCCCCCTCAGGCACAGGCGTAGGGTTATGAAATGTGTACCTAGGACTGATGATCAAAGTTTAGTACACAGACATGTAAATCTGTAAATCACTTGTCCAAAACTAGCATACCCACTCATGATTAGCAACTGCATTCTATCCTGGCAATTCCATTTACAAATCACAGATCTTGTGGCCCTTGATTGTCATCCAGAAGTTAGTCATTAGTTGGCCTGTCACATGTGGAGAACTTGCAGCATTTGTTATGTGACAAATGGCTGAACAATGATGCTTAGGTCATTTAAGTTGTTACATGTCTTTTAGAGCATTGCTGTGCTGTTTGATAGGATAAGTGTAGGCTGCGTTGGCATGTACTTCGTAAGGGAGAATCAGTGATCTGTATGATGATATGGCCTGTTTCTGGTACATTAGATGTATTGTCTGATTTACTTCTGGAGCCATATCACACAATGAAGTACCTAATGTTTGGTTTTATATTTTTTTTAACAGCAGCCAATATGAATCCCAGCCAGATTCGGGAGTTTCAGCGCTGGGCAATGTGTTACTGTCACATTCTGGATGTGGAGTCTGTGTTCCGCAACATGGCACGGCGATATCGCCATGAAAGAGCCTCCGGAGTGTGGAGGGCATTTGCCCAAGGAGGCCCTTCCGTGTCCAGCACAGCCACCAGCAGCACCACCACTATCATCCAGGTAGCACCAACCATAGCAGGCACCTTTGTTGGACTGTCAACCTCCACTGCTCCAGGACCTATCACAGCACCACCTGCACCTCCTCCTACACTTATGGCACCGACAAGGGGACATACATCTTCAACTGGCACCCAGATCACCCCTGCTGCAGTCATTGACCCAGCACATTTTCAGCAGATGCAGCGTAACATTGACCGTATGTTGAGGAAAATGAACAGGCTGCAGCAGGAGGTGGCACAAGTGAATAGGAGGGTGCTTGCCATAAAGAAGGCCCTGCGGAGGGCAAACTTGTAAACATTTTACCCTCAGCCATGATTCCCTCCCCTCCCTCCTCTTTACTGGTTCTTTTCATTAGTGGGTTTAGGGGGCTTAGTGTTAGGTTAGAATAGGCTGTTAGGTTAGTTAGTAGCAGTGGTTGGGGGTTGGGGGTATGATACTTTTAATATCTGTTTTTATTATGTGTGTGGGTGGGGGATGATGTTGAGGTTTTGTTGTTAAAAAAAAAATACAATACATTTTTTTTTTTTTAATCCAGAAAAATATATATTTCTTTAGTATAAGATAGTATGGGGGTCATTCCGACCCTGGCGGTCATGGACCGCCAGGGCCGGGGACGGAGGAAGCACCGCCAACAGGCTGGCGGTGCTTCAGGGGCAATTCTGACCGTGGCAGTAAAGCCGCGGTCAGAAAAGGGAAACCGGCGGTTTCCCGCCGGTTTTCCCCTGCCCCAGGGAATCCTCCACGGCGGTGCTGCAAGCAGCGCCGCCATGGGGATTCCGACCCCCTTCCCGCCAGCCTGTTCCTGGCGGTTTACACCGCCAGGAAGAGGCTGGCGGAAACGGGTGTCGTGGGGCCTTCTAACAGGGCCCCATTAAGATTTTCAGTGTCTGCAAAGCAGACACGGAAAATCGCGACGGGTGCCACTGCACCCGTCGCACACCAGCAACTCCGCCGGCTCCATTCGGAGCCGGCTTCATCATTGCTGGGGCTTTCCCGCTGGGCGGCCGGGCGGCCTTTTGGCGGTCGCCCGCCCGCCCAGCGGGAAAGTCAGAATGACCGCCGCGGTCATTTGACCGCGGTACGGTCTTCTGGCCGGGGAACTTTGGCAGGCGGCCTCCGCCGCCCGCCGAAGTTGGAATGACCCCCTATGTGTTTAGGTTAGTATATGTTGTCCTCCATTTGTCCCGTCTTATAAAGGGGGTGGGGGGTTGATGTTTACATCGTTTCGTTAAATGTGATAAGTAAGTTTAGCTTAGGTTAGTTAGGGCCATTTGCGAGTAATGTGTAGTTAGGATAGGTTAGGTTAGGTAAGGTGTTTCCCCAGGTTTTAGCTTAATTTTTTACTGTGAAATAAATATTTAGGTAATCCTTTACAGTATGTGTCACATGCTTGGGGATCAGGGCCTTGGCATGGGTGAACAGTGTCTCTTTAGTATTTGCATTTGTGTCCCATCCTGCAACCAAATCCCAATCGAGCTGTTACATTGGCAGCTACACCAGAGCTACTTTGCTAAGAATCTGCCATCCATTGCACCCACCACTCAAGGTTACTATGGATCCCAAAGTGTTGTTAATTTTGGATGTATGTCTTCTATCTCTATACTTTGTGACCAGATTTGGTATTGAGGACGCTGTGTTAAGTCTGCCTGCAGCCTGATTTTCAAGTGAAGCCTTATAAGGTGAGTGGTAGTATTATCTCATGTAGTATGGTATACATAACTCACACCTACCATTTGTTACATTGTTCAGCCAGGTTAAATATTTGTATGTACACTCATATACATCCATTCGTGCTGTATGGTGTGTGTTAGGAAACATTTGGGTCAAATGTCACATGCGTATATATTGGCTTGAAGAAAAAGTTGAAGGCAATAATTTTTGGCTTAGACATCCCTTGAGGAAGCGTTATTCTGTCCAATACAGCATTATACTGTATAGTTTCTATTTCCCTCATAATTAACCCTCAGGAAGGGCAGATGATGGTACAATCCAGACCACAGTACATAGTTATCAGCCAACATTCTTTCAGGTCAGTTGTATTGACATTCTATAATCATTGACCTGAGGTAAACATCACTGATCTCCATCACGGTTGATGTGTCACATTACACAGAGACCAAGTTGTTGTGTAAGTGCTATTTATTTTAAAGTGCTGTAGTGCCATATGTACATTGTCCATGATTGTGAGTCCATTAGTGTGACACCTTCCATTGTGATCCTACACAAGTGCAAAAGGACATGTCATTGGACATGCTGGGGTGAAGTGTCAGACAGTGCAGAGCGACAGGATTTGCCAAAGAGTTAGTGAGAGACAATCACAGGGCAAGGTGACAAGATAAACATTGGGCTGAAGAACAGCGCTTATGACCAGCTGTTGCAAGACTGGCATGTTACAAAGCACAGGACCTTGGATATAGGTGGCCATATGGCAGGGACTAGTGATACCGGGTACTCTTATGGGTGAAGGTGGTCTGTTCCACGTCTTCATCTTCTGATGTGTGTGTTGTCTCCTCTGCCCTTGGTGGTCGTGGTTGTAAAGGGGCAACACACACCTCAGTGTTTGAAGACATGGAGTCAGACATCCCGGTAGCTGCCAACTGTGGGGCTATTAAGGGCAGTACTGCAGCAAGGAGGAGCTGCTGGTACTTAAGTATAGCAGCCACATCACTGTGGTAGGCAGCCAGGTCAGCCCTGATGGGGTCAATATTGCATTTGTGCACGCGTTGACAGAATTGTTGTTGGAGGTGTTGTGTCAGCTCTCTTACAGCTGTGCTGATTTCCTTCCCGCTTTTTTCGAGTTCATGCAAGATTGATGTTCGCCCTTGCATGGCTGCTGCCTGCTCTGCTGTTGACATCATGCACAAATGCACCCACTCTAGGCTGGCTGCCATATTTTCAATTCGCACCTCCTTGACCAGCTCCCGCTGTACTCCAACCACAGTTCTCTCAAAGCTGGTGCCAGTGTCGTCAGAGTCCTCAGCTGGGTTGGAGCTGGCAGGTTGTACAATTGGGGTGGTGGGTGGTTCCTCTGTGATGCTGCTACTTCTGTGCTCTTCCTTGCGACTGAAGGTGGGGCCTGGAGCGTCCCAAGGACATCTTTGAGGGTCTGTTGGCTGATGTTTGTCAGCTTGTCATCCATGTCATCAGGGAAGTCCAGGGCAGGCATATCCCCAGGAGAGCCATTGTCCTCTGCAATGGGATATGGTACAATTAGTGTGTCTGTGTTGTGAGTTTTGTATTGTGACGTGCCTGCCTTCCTATTTGTTGCACATTGTGATCTTGGTTCCAGTTCATTACTCCTGTCTTTCATATTAGCATTCTCCCATGGCCTATGCCCCACCTGCATGTCACATGTATTGTGGCCAGTTTGGGGACTTGTCAGCATCACATCCTCTAGGTGTTGGTTCTGGCCAAATTGTGAATTGCCACCTTCTTGTCCTACTCAACCCTCCGTCTACTTCCATTCTCATGGTGAGGCCTTGCACTGGCTGTGGTTGTTCTGATGGCACTAGCACCACACTTCACAATCTGGAACTGACTCAGTCTCAGATATTTCACATCCAGCTATATGTTGCTGAGACCTAGCATAACTATGTTTAGCATTGGCATGGGATGCTACATATGTCAGCATTGGTAGTGTATAATGTTGATGTTGGAGAATGTGTGCTACATTGGATTGCACTGATGGTCCTAGCAGTGTTCCATTTCCTCTTCTGACTGTGAGGGTGAATTTCACTAGCCGGGGACATATGTCCTCCCCCTCAATGCTGTTGTCTGAAAAGCATGACGTTTGGGATGTTGCATGGTGTCATTGGAGCTATTGTGACCCAGGCACAGGGTGGACCCTGACATATGCAGCATGGGTATGACATTAGTGCTGTGTGTAGGACGCTGGCCTGGCTTGTAGTGGGTACCAGAGGTACTTACACCTTGTGCCAGGTCCAGTTATCCCTTATTCCTGTAGAAGAGGTGTTTCTAGCAGCTTAGACTGATAGAAGGAAGCTATGGCAAAGCAGCTTAGGCTGAACTAGGAGAAGTGTAAAGCTCCTACTATACCACTGGTGTCATATGCACAACATCATAAGAAAACACAATTCACAGAAGTACTAAAAATAAAGGTACTTTATTTTTATGACAATATGCCAAAAGTATCTCAGTGAGTATCCTCAGTATGAGGATAAGTTATATACACAAGATATATGTACACAAACCGAAATTATGCAGGTAATAGCAAAAGGAAGTAATGCAAGCAATGAAAAGTTACAGTAGATTGCAATAGGAGCACATAGGTATAGGGGCAACACAAACCATATACTCCAAAAGTGGAATGCGAACCACAAATGGACCCCAAACCTATGTGAGCTTGTAGAGGGTCGGTGGGACTGTAAGAAAATAGTGAGGGTTAGAAAAATAGCCCACCCCAAGACCCTGAAAGGTAGGTGTAAAGTGCACCTACTACCCCCAGAGAGCACAGAAGTCGTGATAGGGGGATTCTGCAGGAAGAACAAACACCAGCAATGCAACAACAGTGGATTTCCAGACCTGAGTACCTGTAAGACAAGGGGACCAAGTCCAATAGTCGCGACAGTGTCGAGAGTGGGCAGGAGCCCAGGAAATGCCAGCTGAGGGTGCAAGGAAGCTGCCACCTGTTGGAAGAAGCTTGGAGTTCTGCAAGAAAGAAGAGGACTAGGAACTTCCCCTTTGGAGGATGGATGTCGCACGTCGTGAAGAAGCTTGCAGAGGTGTTCCCACGCAGAAAGACTGCAAACAAGCCTTGCTAGCTGCAAGGGTCGCGGTCAGGGTTTTTGGATGCTGCTGTGGCCCAAGAGGGACCAGGATGTCGCCACTTGGATGAGGAGACAGAGGGGGCGCCCAGCAAGTCAGGGAGCCCTCACAGAAGCAGGCAGCATCCGCAGAAGTAGCGGAACAGGCACTTAGAAGAAAAGTGAACCGGAGTCCACCCGAAGTCACAAAAGGGAGTCCCACGCTGGAGGACAACTCAGAAGGTTGTGCACTGCAGGTTAGAGTGTCGGGGACCCAGGCTTGGCTGTGCACGAAGGAAATCCTGGAAGAGTGCACAGGAGCCGGAGCAGCTGCAAATCATGCGGTACCCAGCAATGCAGTCTAGTGTGGGGAGGCAAGGACTTACGTCCACCAAACTTGGACTGAAGAGTCACTGGACTGTGGGAGTCACTTGGACAGAGTTGCTGAGTTCCAGGGACCACAGTCGTCGTGCTGAGAGGGGACACAGAGGACCAGTGATGCAGTCTTTTGTTGCCTGCGGCTGCAGGGGGAAGTTGCAGTGCACATACTTATGAGCATTGGGGCCCTGCCTGGCAGGGCCCCAGTGACACATAGACTAAAACAACATATATACAGTGAAATATGGGGGTAACATGCCAGGCAAGATGGTACTTTCCTACACTGTGTACCTCATAATGTTTATGACAATGGCACATGTTTGTAGCAATTATGGACAATCACATTTGACAGGATTGGAACATTTGTATTGATTACAGGGGATTGATAAAGTTGTTATCCTGAACCCTCTAATTTGGGTGTGTTTGATCCAATGGGACGTTACTGCCATTAGCTACTTGACCTGCACATGCAGCAGAGGTGGTAGTGGCAACTGTTGTCAATGTTAAATTCCACTTGCAGATATGGCCTGAGACTGTTAATTGAGCCCTAGTTCATGTAGGGAGAATACCAGCTGACATGTGACAGCAGGCCAGTTTTACGTTGTACCCTACCCCCCTGGACTGGCTTTCCAACATCCTTGGCATGGCAGCATACCCCCATGCAAAGGTTGTTGGTGTAGTGTAGTACTGTGCCCCAGGTTTCCTCTGAACGGGCCATGCCCCCGTGCCGTGCCCCTTTACCCATGCCACTCCCTGAATATCATGATTTACATGCATTGTGTAGTAGGTATGTCCCCCCTGCTTACAGTTAACATGTGTGCATTTTAATTCCCCATGCGACTTGCCCTGCATCAGTGTTGTCTCCTGGTAGTCTGCGCTGTCCTGACCTTGAATCCCTGTGACGATCTCCTCAGGGATGATGGCTGCCACCATCTCCTCCATGTGGTCCAGGGCCTCCTGCAGTGCCAGACTCCCACCTCTAGTCTGCAGTGCTGCCTTCCTGTTCCTGGCCATCTTTTCCTTGGTCTTGCGCTTGCAGTCGAGTGCCAGCATTTCTTGCACTCGATTATTGTTCTCCGTACTTCTACCCACACTGTTTATCTTGTCAACAATTTGTTGCCATATTGACTCTCTCCTACTGATTGGCAACTTTGAGGTGACAAACAGTTGGTCCTGGTGTTCCGTCACCTCTTTCACCAGAATTTCTTGTTCCTCTGCACTGAAGCAACACTTTCTTTTCTTCTTCTCCCTGTCCTGGGTCCTCTGTGGGTCCTCCTTGCTGGTTCCTTGTCTGTTGGCATCTTCCTGGGGTCTGTGAAAGCATCTGGGATCCATTTTGGCTCTCCTTAGCACATTTTGCTGTGTTTGCGCTGCATGTTGACGCAATTGCGTAAAAAAATGGCGCATATCCGGTTTGCAACATCATAAACCGGCTCACAGTCAGTTTCGCCGCAGTAACATCGTTTTTCTTTACGACGTGACGCATTGGTTTTAGTAAAAAAAAAAGACTCACACCAGTAGTTTGTGCCGCCGTGCATCAAAGTATAAATTTGACGCCCAAGCAGTGCAAATAAATGGCGTTAGCCGGCGGTAACATTTTAGACGCAAAACTGCGTCGGTGCAGTTTTGCGTCAAAAAGTATTAATATGGCCCTGAATCCCTGTAAGTTTTAGAGGCAAATGCAGGATCATTATCTGAATGAAATAAATGAACTTCCGCTTTGACACTAGGCACTGAAAATCTTTTACATCTGCTGAAGTACTTGAATTTCTCTGAGGCCAAACCCATAGAAATCGAGAATATGAGTCATATCGGTTAGTTGAATGGAGAGGAGTGATGTGGTCCAAATAAAAAACCCAGAAGGGGATATTTGAAATCATGAGGGGATTTGGAAAGGGTTTTTTCAGTGGAGGGTTTGATTTGCTGACAACTGTTGCAGTGCCTAACATAGTCCCTAGTTTCTTTATATAAACTAGGCCACCAGTAGCAGTGCTGTGGCATGGCTATGGTTGTCTTAATTCCTACATGTCCAGAAGCCAACCCCTCATGTGCCTCTTTGGTTAACTCTAATCTAGATAGACTATTAGGTATTATTCTGTCTCCAACTCCTGGTATTGTAACTACAGAAATCTTCTCTGAATAAAGGGTGTAGAAATATTTAGGAGGAACACCTTGCTTGGTTGCATTTATGGCTGTTAAAATATAGTTATGTCTGTTAAAATATCTGTGTCGATCTTCATTACAGATCTGGTTAGGACTTCTACTCTGACAGTCTGAATTGAAGCCTTTGTCAGTAGGTCAGCTAACAGTTCACGTTAGCGTGAATGCCATCATGCTTACGGCCCAAAGTGCGCCTCACATGGTCCAATGGATGCTTGTCTTGTAAGACAGCTACCTTTTCCCAAAGCTATTTATTCTTTGAGTTTTCCTTTTGAATCCTTAAATCCATTCAATCTCCAGTGCTACAAATTGACATTGTAGCTTTGCACACGAGAGGCTGAGTCAAACACAATAAGTGTGGATACTGACAAGTCAGTCTTTTGTAATGCAAGGACAAGGGCATATAATTCTGCACATGGTGCAGTTCTACCACCTAAGTGTGGTTGCGTTACAGGATAAACTCACCTTCCTTCACAATACCTTGTACTGCAGCGCAAGATGTGGAGTATCTTTATTTTGTTAATAACGCTTGCTGGTCAGAGCCATCTGTGCAGAAGATCCTATGGTAAGACTCAATGGGTAATGTGCCTGGAGTCGGAAAAGCATCCTGTTCATGTTGGAAAAAAGCTTGTGTACAAAGAGAAGGATAATACTGGAACTTTACATCCACTACACTCATAGAGAACCACTCCACCCATATCGGAATGCTTGACTTTGTAGCTACCTCTAGTGCTGGTATGGGAGAAACAATGATAATGTGTTTCCCTGTGCCAAAGGTCACTCTTTTAAAATAGCTATTTGTACAGCCAACATGATTTTTTCAATGTAAACAAAACATGCTTCTGCCAGGTAATACAAGTGTGACTTGTAAGCAATAGGGG
This sequence comes from Pleurodeles waltl, assembly GCF_031143425.1. Taxonomy (NCBI): domain Eukaryota; kingdom Metazoa; phylum Chordata; class Amphibia; order Caudata; family Salamandridae; genus Pleurodeles; species Pleurodeles waltl. The sequence goes on along the minus strand of NC_090447.1, from coordinate 704,718,368 downwards.
CATTCGGTCCTTTGTTGTAGGTCACATAGTTGTAACCATGGTGACTGGATGTGACTCTGATAACTAGGTTGGTTTTGTCATCTCTAGTTTGTAAATTTATAGTCTCACACATATTTGCTTGTAGAGCATGCACAATGTCATTGTACATTTTCAACCACTGTTTAGATGAAAATGAGGGAGAAATCAGGTCATACAAGGTCTTCACTCTCTCTGCATAGTGAGGCTGATAAGTACATCCAAAGTTAGGAAATCCCAGCAGGGATTGCAACTTTTCAGTGTGTCCTGGGGTTGCCAGGTAGCACACTTCTAAAGGAAATCTGGTTATAGACCCATGCCCTCAATGGATAACTCATATCCATAAGGTTGGTTTATTAATCTTGAAACCATGTAATGTTAATATGATTACCTTTCGGATAACTCTGGTCAGGTGTAGATTCAAATAATCGTCAGTTAGGTAAATATTATCAATGTATGACAATACCTGTGGATCTGGTTGACAAATCTCCATGTTTCACACTGAAAACAAGCCAGGACTGTTCTTATAGCCCATGGGCAAATGCCAAAATAAACATTGCACACCGAAAGCGGTTAGGTACTTACTCTCAGGCATTACATTTTGAACTTTGAGGGTTGTTTTGTATTTTTTCCGCACCATTTTTGTAATTAATCCTATGCTGTGCGCGTTTTGTACTGAATATGTTCGGGTATGCAAATTCAAATGTCAGTAGTCTAAGACTATTCAATAGGAATCGCCTGGCTTAGAAACAGTAAAAAGGGGCATATTCATTGGTGAGAGGCAAGGAGCTACGATGTCTTGACACTGTAGTTTAATCCCACATTTTGCTTCTGGCTTTAAGGGATATTGTGCTTGTGGTTCACTATGTTGGGGAATAGCGTGTAGACAAGAGTGTTCATTCCATCCTGTTTGATTTCTATATAAAACTGGTGCTTGTTTCACAGCCCATTCACTGGCATACACTTTCCTGATATCCTCAGGTACTGTGGGAGGGAAGGTTACCCTCATGACTTTCTCTTCCCTTCCCCAAGGGGGCTTCCCTAATGAAGGCTGGAGGCCAGTCTTCTTCCACTAAGATGATGTCATAATTATCAGATAATTGTGTCCAAAAGACTCGTTTGATTATACATGGTATGTCCCTTTCGATTCGTATGTTCAAATTGTAAGCCCTATCAGGAGGATTTAAATGTTCAGCTAGAGTCTTAATCTGTATAAAGTCATCAGTAGGATTAGCAACCAGAAACCTCTGAAGCATCAGATGTACTATTGTGACTTCTGAGGCTCTGTCTAGGAGCTCTCAGAAGGAAATGCACCAGTTTTCTCCACGCAAAGTTGGCAATGCATTGGTTGTGAGGGGAATGGTCTGCTCTGCAATGTGATGCGTTGGTTGCGCTCCTGTAGCAGAACATGCAGAGGATGTGCTTGTTGATTCCGAGAGCAATGCGCTCATTCCGAAGGTGATGTGTTGGGCCCTCTCCGCGCAGTGATGAGGATGCATCAGCTCTGATGCATGCAAAATCAAGGATGCACCAGTTCTGATCCCCGCAGTGATAACGACGCACGGTTTCTGATAAGGATGCATGGGTTGGCTGAAGAAGCACCTTAGGCCGCACTTCCAAGGGACCAGGACTTGGGTGGTATCACTTTGCAGGGCGGACTCACAGATGCTGTAAGTTGGAAGTCTTTTATGCCCCTGAGACTTCATAAAAGAGAAGACCAGTCAGCTGGCCCATAGTGTCTCTCTGGGTTCTAGGATGGAGAGATGCAGGTCCAGCCCTTCTCGTTCCCAGGCAAGAGGCAGCAGGTCAGCACTGTAGGACTCCAGCAGAGTAGAAGTCCTTGTAGCAGCATAGCAGTCCTTCCTAGCAGAATATCCACAGGTCCTGAAGTGTAATGAAGTGGAAGTGTCAGAGGTCCAGTACCTGTAACCAGTTGTGCCTTTGAAGGGGTGGAGACTTCAAAGAAAGGTCTTTGAAGTGCACATAGCCTCCCTGCCCTGGCTCCAGACTCATTATAGGGTTTTGCAATCCGTCGTGTGGTGACAGGACACAGCCTATTTAGTTGTAAGTATGAGGCTGTGCCCAGCTCCTCCCTCCCATCTTGGCCCATCAGGATGTGGATGGCCATTCAATCACATCTGAGCTCCCTCTGTGTGTGGCTGTTTAGAGGGAATGCACAAAGCCCAGCTATCACCCACCCCAGATGTGCATTTAGAGAAAGATAGCAGTCACCAAACTGCTAAAGTAAGGAAATGCCAATTTTCTAAAAGTGGCATTTTCAGAACTGCAGTTTAAAATTAGACTCCACCGTAAGTTGTGATTTTAAATTGTGAGTCCAGAGACACACTAAACTCAAAAAATGCATCCCTTCCAGATTATGAATTGCACTTATAGGATGTAATAAGGCAGTCCCAATGTTGTCCTATGGGAGAGATAGGCCCTGCTGTAGTAAAAAAACAACTTTGAAAGTTTGTAACTACCAGGACATATAAAACCTAAAAGTACATGTTCTGCCTTTTAGATGCATTGCACCCTGTCCTCTGGGTTGTCCAGGGCCTGCATTAGGGGTGTATTATATGTATAAGTAGGGAACGTTTGGGCCTGGCAAAAGGGATATTTTGCCATAACGACATGGTTGTGTAAAACAGCACACACAAGCTGTACAATGGTAGGCCTGAGACATGGTTAGAGGGCTACTTAAGTGGGTGGCACAATGACTGCTACAGGTACAGTAGTAGCATTTAATTGACGGGCCCTGGACACCTGTGGTGCATCTTACTAGGGACTTATATGTAAATTAAATTTGCCAGTTGGGGGTGAGCCAATATTACCATGTTAAGGGAAAAAGCACTTTAGCACTGGTTAGCAGTAAACTGGACTGGTAAAGTCTTCAAACCTGCAATATTGAGGTCAGCAAAATGGAGGAGGTGAGTAAAAAGCTATGGGGATGACCACCCTAAGGCTTTCAGCTCTAAGAGTTCCCATCCACGTCTTGAACCAGCATTATTGCCAGTCTCTGAAATAAAGCCGGAACTGAAGCCTCTCTTTATGTTGCTTAGGATGATATGGGAGACTGTAGAGAAGTTCCCCATTACCGTCATACCTAAGTCCAGAGCTGGTGCAGCCCTGCAATCACTCTGTACTTGTTGAAGTACATTATGATGGACTGTCAATGAAGGTGTACCATGCGTACTTTAGAAAATGCATTCAAAGATGTTTCCCTAGGTGTTACTCTTCTCTATGGGAGGCACCATCAAAAGAGGGCGGGACATAGTCAGCATCGGGTGTTGATCTTAGGGGATGGTGTATGGCTACGCTGCTTATAACTGATTGGTTTAATGAGCAATCCAGAAAACTATTTAAAAACACTTTGTGGGAGCTTTTCCTATAATATTGTTAATAGTTTTTGGACTAATAGTTTGTATTTGTGTGGGAGCAGCAGGACCTGATGTTACAGCGGGTCTGGAGCTAATGGTATGTTGTACAAACTCTACAGGTCTCCTCTATAAGGTGACTGCGTCATTTAATAGTCCTACTACCTTAGCCTGTGTGAGGTTGTCAGGTCGGGGGAACGGGAGTGTAACCAGCCAAGAGTGGCCACATTGACCCGTCACAAACTGACATTTCTGTGCATGTGCAACAACTGGCCACCACACCAATTTTGGTGTTCTTCATAAGTTAGTTGGATTTCCAAATCTTGGTTAGCCCTGTAATGTGCCAGCCTCTCTACTGCTGTGTATTCCTGAAACTGCTCTGAGGTAGCATCCTTACACTCATACTCCACCTAGACGTAAAATGTCTCAAAGGCATACATTGGATGTGCAGCTATTACAAAAGTAACTCCACCTCCTCAACAGGGACACCTCGAGCTTTGAGATGTTGAGTGACCACTTCCCTACAATTGCCCCCTATGATGATAGGTGCCACCATAATGAATGGATTCTATTGAAAAGTGGAAGCAAAGAAAACTCACAAAATGGGGAATAACCTTTTATGAGTAAAGCTTGACAAACCTATGGAAATAGGTGCCTCGGTATCTCCAGTAGGAGGTAACCATGATTATTATAGACCTCTCCATGTCAACGTACTAAAGGTTCACATGTGTGTGAGAAGTAAAACACAACTTGAGGCAGAAGCATAAAACATGATCCCTACGCTGCGCGCCAACTGTCAAGTAAGTTATGATTTTGCCGTAACTTTACAAGGAATGCTTTTTTACTCCTGGGTGAACACAATTCAATGCACTAAGGTTGAATGTGAAAGACAGATTATTAAAGCCCACAAAACACTATTCAATGTGTAATTGACATAGAAGCATTGCTTTTTGGCTACTTACAATCTCATTAAAGGATCAGGAGTACCTTGGAAACAGTAACAAACCTCATTTCATTATTCATTGTATCACACACTGTACTAAGAAGAATGAACACTTAAAAGTATTTATTACTGCAGGAACAATCTGTCTCTCAGTACATCTAAAACACCTGCACAGAATATTACAAAACAGCAAGAAGGCACATTATGAATATCTAGAACAAAATGAACATTTCTAGCATTGTAAAAATGTTATTAAAAATGTCATCTAGAACCTGACACCCTAACGTCTACTTCTATGCCCTATAATAAGAGAGCATGGAAGGCAGAGCAACTTGCAGTCTAGAGTTTCATAGGGAGAAGAGACACACTACATAGCTTGTTGACAGCAAAGGCTGTCTATCAGCAAAGGGCAAACACACTCTGCAGTAGCAGTCAGTCAGCCTTCCTACGGGACTCAGTGTTATCAGCTTCAAGCTTCAGGCAAAAAGTATCATCTGCAAAGTGCGAAGTGTGCCAGCAGAATGAAACCATCTCTGGCAGAATCTTAGCAGATACTTTAGGCAAAGGACCTCTCCTCATAAGAGGTCAAGTAGTTGTCCCTATATACTAAATCTAATCATAAATTGGAATTTCTGACATAGATTTTGTGCATCAAGGTATATGTCCTAGACGTTCACTTGTGAACAAATAAGGTAAAACGACATCAGTTCAGCCTACACCACTTTGGTTATATGTCTATACATGTTCTTGATCAACCTTGTCATGGTGGAAAGTAAACATTTGTCCCAGACAAATAGCTCATAGATGGTTGTATCTGTGTCATCAATCTAACAGCTTGACGCTTTCACAGTTCTGAGAAATATAAGGTCAGACGATAATGGTGTCTAATATCAGACATGACAATGATTCTGCATTAATTGAGAAAGATGGCGACTTCCATTGTCTGGGAGAGGGAAGATGGCAGCCTCCATTCACAAAGATAGACTCTTACCATAGGCACTATAATTCCCACATACCTTTCAAAAACCATATCTACTTGCTTGGCTAAGACTTGTTTGTCCGACAGCACTGGGACAAAATAACGGCCAAAAGCAGCTGAAAAATCATTCTATGGAAAATATGATTGCTTTATTTTCTTTAGCATTCATGTTTCAGAAGTGATTGTCAGTGCTTATTCCCATTGGTGCAGATCCACTTGTCAACTGATTATAGATTATAAACGTGACAGCTACCCTATGATGTTAAAATAGTAATAGAATAAATATGATATTGTCTCAATATTGCAGCCATCTTTATAATCAGATACCAAGTGGCACAATATCACTAGAGAAGGATTTTGTCTTTTTTGATTATAATACATTAAACTATGGCCTACATTATGACATTGGCGGAAAGTACCGCCTACCGCCGCGACAAGGGCTGCCAAAAGACCATCTCCATGGCTAACAGCCGTCCACCCAAATTATGACCACAGACGGTTTTCCGCCACAAGAAGGACGGAAATCCGGCTGTGGCCATGCTGGCATATGGCATTAAGGTGGGGCTGCTACCACCAGCAGCGCCACGCCAGTAGACCGCCACCAGCCGTATTATGAAAAATAATATGGCCTGGCGATGTTCTGCTGGTGGTAGCAGTGCCCCGTCACCTGCCAGAAGCCCCTTTGGATTCAGGTAAGCTGGGTTTCCGACAGGGGAGGGGGGGTTGTGTGTGTGTGTGTGAGAGGGTGTGTGTGCATGAGTGTGTGAGTGTGTGCATGAATGTAAATGTATGTGTAGTGTGTGTGCGTGCGTGTATGCATGTTTAAGAATGTGTGTAAGTATGGATATGTGAATGCGTTTTTGTGTGTCAGTGTGAATGTTGTGCGGATGTGTGCATGAATGAATGGAAGCATGTATGTATGAATGCGTGTATGCCTATGTGAGTGGGTGTGTGTATGCATGGTGCATGTCTGCGTGTGTTTGTGTGTAGGGGATGGGGGATTGGAAGGGGGAGTGTGGATAGATGGGGTAAGAGCGTCTGGGGAGTTGTTGGGGGGGTGGGGGCCTCCTATCAGTGACAGGGAAGTAGTACCGCCTGTTGGAGGTACTACTGCCACAGTACCTCCGACCGCCGGGCTCATAATGACCCCCTTTATGCATAGATTGGCTCTTTGGCCCCTTACTTTTGATTGGATGACTTTCATGTATGACTTCTAGGCACACAGATGTGGAATTAAAATAGCAAATCTATAACTCTTCCCTCTTCTCACTTACTTTCTTGATAAATTGGTCCTTGATATTCTAGTAACAATATTGTGTGGCCTGGATAATCCCTCCTCATTATTCAATACTATAATCAATTCAAGCCTAAAAACCATGATGTACATTTCCCAGAGGAGGTATATGTCTTATGATCTGTCTTTATTCCTAATCCAGAAATAACAAGAGTGTAATGCTGAAAGATCAGGCCAGCAATTTTAAATAAACAATGTGTTCTAAATAAATGCTCACTCAGGATCAGTTTCTGTGAATGTGTGATTTATTCCAACAGCATCTTATGATGCGTTTTGGACAACAAAGTTCTTGATCACATCACCAGCAAAGTAAATCCATTTCTATAAATCCAAACAGAAGTGACAGAAAAGAAGGGTGAGAAAAGAACAAAACGAAGTGTTGTTTGGTGGGCACAATCTTGCATTAGTAGGGTTTACAATAATCACAATTGTGTTATGGTAACATACTCACTGTTTTCTTTAGTACAGGTTACATAATATATAGTATATATGGACAATAATAAAAAATCCAAGTAAATGCAAAACAAAATATGTAATCTAATAAAGTCGTGCATATATTGTATCTGAGAATCCAATGGTAACTAAGAATGGTGTTACTTGATCCAAACTAATAACTAAACACACATCCAGGATATCAATATTCTAGCTCCTCTCATTATTTGACTTAACAAGCACCTAAAGAATGTATTACCCAAAATAAGTATCATGATAGTATCACACGAGTCAGTTATATTATGGAACTATCCAAATGGGGCATCATCAAGATATCTTACATAGGCCCAACCCAAATAAGAGGTACCACCTTGGGCGCAAAGGCACTCCATCTGATACACACAGTGCCTGAATGTCAAGTACACAGTTGTAAACAGGGGGGAAAAGGAGGCACTACATAAAGGAAGCCCCAGTGGGCATAATTAATAGGATATTCACACACAGATCTTGAATGTTTTTAGATGACCCACAAATAACAACAATAATAAAAACGTGAAAGTCTCATCTGTGATAATTTCGGAACAACCTGGCGTGAACCTGAAGAAAGGGGGGATAAGGGTCTGCTCCACATCTTGCATGCTGTCGAGACAGGGCCTCTCACCTGAAAAGCAGGATGTCTGCAGGGGCAACAGTATGCCCCCGACATCCTGGAACACCTCTCAGCACTTCCTGATGGACACAGAAACCCCGGCAGGTGTCCCAAAAGGAAAGGGGGAGTGGAAGAGAAAGAGACAAAACACTGCCACGTCTTGCCAGTCCAGCCTGGCACCCTGTATCTTCGGGGGGGGCAGGTCATTGTTGACAGAGTGATCGTAGAGTTAGTGCACTCAACTTCCTTGACACTGAATCTCTCTTTCTGATATGGGTACGGGAGCGGTAGAAGAACACCAGGATGCTCCAGCACTTTCCTTGGATAATAATAACTGTTGGCACAATTACTAATACTGCATTACCAAAAACCCAAACTGAGTACCATAACAATAAGTACTGCTACACTAGGGCTGGCTTCAAAGAGATTCACTGTTGCACACTACAATTAGAACTGTGGTTGCACTTATCATGCACAAGAAAGACAAACAAGGGCATTAATTATATCACATATAACTTTCCTGCATGCATAGGGTTAAACTAAAAGGAACAAAAACAATCCAAGAAATACAAATGTCCACTCAGGGTTTAAATAGTTAGGGTGGCACAGTTTGGTTTCACTGTGTGTGTGAAAAACCCTTCAAAAGCAAACTCCTCACACCTGAAACACAGGCATGAATGACATAATTTAAATCCAAGAGTTATGCTGTTAGAGAAAGAAAAGTCACGTAAATGCTCTTTTAAAATTGCACTGTCACTTTTTGCAGTACTTGAGCTCAAGCAGATTTCCCAAGGTACATTTAGGCAAGTAACTACAATAATAATGTAGAATGTTCAGAAATGCATTTGTCTCTTCAAGATAAGCACGAGGTCTGAAATACACCAGCTGTTCTAGGAAAGCGCGGCGCTCAAAGAACAAACTCCCTGGAGAATACTAGTCATTTAGCTGTAGTCTTTTCCGGAGTGCTGGAGGAATGCCTGGTGTCAGCTGGTACAGGAACGAAGAAAAGAATTGCCTCAAAAGTCCTGAATATGAGGATGACAGCAGGGGCTGGACTGCCAAATCAGATGCTGAGATCAGGAAGCAAAACAAAGCCAAGCAGGGAGGCATGCTTCACTCAGCTATTTATAGCCAATCAGGAATGCAGTTGAGTTTCCACATGTGGATGAGTCACCACACCCAATTAGAAGCACATGTCTACACCACACCCAATTAGAAGCACATGTCTACACCTGCTCACATTAGCAATCAAGCTTTGGTAAAACAAGCATTGATAAAAACCAATTGTGTAACACAGCACGTTATGTTTACTTAGAAACATGAAGGTTTAACCAAGAACAGAGATATGATTTAACCCTAATCCCTGGGGATGCTGACAGATAACATGTGTAGGAGGCATCTTGGAGATTTCTGACACATGCAATACTCATCGTTTCCTCACTGTAATAACATCAAACATATGTTTATGTTAAAAACACCTTGGGATATGACACCAATATAATATTTTCCATTGCATTTACCAATAGCAGGACAGTCACCACAAATAAGTCATCTCCTAGATGCACCTTAAGTTCTTCCTCCGTGTTCCACATAAGCAGCTGCCTTTGTTTTCAAGATCTATGATATTTCTGTTCTTCTTTCTCCTCAATATGGCTGTTCTGTTCCCTCCCTAATGTTGTGTAGGACTTTCCCAATGGCATAATATGTAAGTTTGGATCTATCACTCTAGAGTGCCTCCCTAAAGTGTCTCTCCATGAGATAATGCAGGCCATTATTGTTAGTATCTCACATGTGCTACAAGATTCTCTTCTTCACAGCATGTATAGTGCTCCCTACATATCTTTTATTGCACTGGCATACTAATATGTATATCACAAACTGTGTGCTACAGGTGAGAAATGTGTTTTATACTGTTGGTCCCATCCTATAAGGCAGCTCCAATCCTTTCTTGCTTTTACTGTATGAGCAGGCATTGCACTTATCACAAGGGAAAAAAACCCTTCAGCTTTTGATTCGTAGTGTCACTTTTTGTAGTGATATCACTGTCAACCAGTAGGCCTATGAGAATGCTTCTTCTGTAGGTTATACTGAACATGTCATTTAGAATACTGTCAAGTGTTGGATCGCATTTCAGACTACTCCAGTTTCTACATAGTAGTTTCCTGACTGCTCTGGGCTGGTTTAGTAAGTAGTTACCATGTGTATAGTTGGCTCATTGGTATTGATTGTGTTGTCAAAGAGAATATTGCCCTTCCCAATCTCTGTCACACAATTCATGGCCTTAGGAACTCAGTAAGGGTATCCTCTCTACTTAAAACCTTTCACCATGCATTATTAATCTTTGAGGTATGCCTCCTCTGTTTTACAGTTCCTCTTTTCCTCAAGCAGTTCCATATACAGAATACTCTATTTTAAAGTCTCTTGATGGCTACTGAGGGCATGAAGGAAAGGGCTTTTTGCTCTGGTTTTCCTATGTAGGGTACGGTGTATCTTGTTGTCCCTGATTTTAATGCTGCCATCTAGGAATTCACTGTTATCTTTACTTATGATGCATGTAAAATTAAAATTCCGTATATTATTTCTGAGCTTACTGACAAAATCTCTGTCAGACCTTTTGGTGTGTCTCCATAAAATGAAGAAATCATCAATGTATGGTAGCCACAATATTGTCTGCTCCATGTCTCCAGCTGTTTTACTAGCTGTGGATACCTGCTCCTTCCACCAACCCATAAAGATGTTGGCAAAACTGGGGGCATAGTTGGCGCCCATCATGTTCCCCATTTTATGTCTGTACACGGTTCCATTACATGTTGACTGTTTTACTGCACAGGAAACAGTGGTCACAAACCCCAGATTTCACAGGCATGATGGAATACTGTAGGAAAGTACCATCTTGCCTGGCATGTTACCCCCATATTTCACTGTATATATGTTGTTTTAGTTGTATGTGTCACTGGGACCCTGCCAGCCAGGGCCCCAGTGCTCATAAGTGTGCCCTGTGTGTGTTACCTGTGTGATGACTAACTGTCTCACTGAGGCTCTGCTAACCAGAACCTCAGTGGTTATGCTCTCTCATTTCTTTCCAAATTGTCACTAACAGGCTAGTGACCAATTTCACCAATTTACATTGGCATATTGGAACACCCTTATAATTCCCTAGTATATGGTACTGAGGTACCCAGGGAATTGGGGTTCCAGGAGATCCCTATGGGATGCAGCATTTCTTTTGACACCCATAGGGAGCTCTGACAATTCTTACACAGGCCTGCCACTGCAGCCTGAGTGAAATAACGTCCACGTTATTTCACAGCCATTTACCACTGCACTTAAGTAACTTATAAGTCACCTATATGTCTAACCTTTACCTGGTAAAGGTTGGGTGCTAAGTTACTTAGTGTGTGGGCACCCTGGCACTAGCCAAGGTGCCCCCACATCATTCAGGGCAAATTCCCCGGACTTTGTGAGTGCGGGGACACCATTTCACGCATGCACTATACATAGGTCACTACCTATGTATAGCTTCACAATGGTAACTCCGAACATGGCCATGTAACATGTCTAAGATCATGGAATTGCCCCCCCAATGCCATCCTGGCATTGGTGAGACAATCCCATGATCCCCCGGGTCTCTAGCACAGACCCGGGTACTGCCAAACTACCTTTCCTGGGGTTTTACTGCAGCTGCTGCCAACCCCTCAGACAGGTTTCTGCCCTCCTGGGGTCCAGTCAGGCCTGGCCCAGGAAGGCAGAACAAAGGACTTCCTCAGAGAGAGGGTGTTACACCCTCTCCCTTTGGAAAAAGGTGTCAGGGCTTGGGAGGCGTAGCCTCCCCCAGCCTCTGGAAATGCTTTGATGGGCACAGATGGTGCCCATCTCTGCATAAGCCAGTCTACACCGGTTCAGGGATCCCCCAGCCCTGCTCTGGCGCGAAACTGGACACAGGAAAGGGGAGTGACCACTCCCCTGACCTGCACCTCCCCTGGGAGGTGCCCAGAGCTCCTCCAGTGTGCTCCAGACCTCTGCCATCTTGGAAACAGAGGTGCTGCTGGCACACTGGACTGCTCTGAGTGGCCAGAGCCAGCAGGTGACGTCAGAGACTCCTTCTGATAGGCTCATACCTGTGTTGCTAGCCTATCCTCCTTCCTAGGTAGCCAAACCTCCTTTTCTGGCTATTTAGGGTCTCTGCTTTGGGGAATTCTTTAGATAACGAATGCAAGAGCTCATCAGAGTTCCTCTGCATCTCTCTCTTCACCTTCTGCCAAGGAATCGACTGCTGACCGTGCTGATAGCCTGCAAAACCGCAACAAAGTAGCAAAGACGACTACTGCAACCTTGTAACACTGATCCTGCCGCCTTCTCGACTGTTTTCCGGGTGGTGCATGCTGTGGGGGTAGTCTGCCTCCTCTCTTCACTAGAAGCTCCGAAGAAATCTCCCGTGGGTCGACGGAATCTTCCCCCTGCAACCGCAGGCACCAAAAGACTGCATCACTGGTCCTCTGGGTCCCCTCTCAGCACGACGAGCGTGGTCCCTGGAACTCAGCAACTCTGTCCAAGTGACTCCCACAGTCCAGTGACTCTTCAGTCCAAGTTTGGTGGAGGTAAGTCCTTGCCTCCCCACGCCAGACTGCATTGCTGGGAACCGCGTGATTTGCAGCTGCTCCTGTGCACTCTTCCAGGATTTCCTTTGTGCACAGCCAAGCATGGGTCCCCGACACTAACCTGCAGTGCACGACCTCCTGAGTTGTCCTCCGGCGTTGTGGGACCTTCTTTTGTGACTTCGGGTGAGCTCCGGTTCACTCTTCTTTGTAGTGCCTGTTCCGGCACTTCTGCGGGTGCTGCTTGCTTTTGAGTGGGCTCCTTGTCTTGCTGGGCACCCCCTCTGTCTCCTCACGCAATTGGCGACAACCTGGTCCCTCCTGGGCCACAGCAGCATCCAAAAACCCTAATTGCGACCCTTGCAGCTAGCAAGGCTTGTTTGCAGACTTTCTGCATGGGAACACCTCTGCAAGCTTCCTCACGAAGTAGGACATCCATCCTCCAATGGGGACGTTTCTAGCCCTCTTCGTTCTTGCAGAATCCACAGCTTCTACCATCCAGTGGCAGCTTCTTTGAACCCTCAGCTGGCATTTCCTGGGCATCTGCCCACTCCCGACTTGAGTGTGACTCCTGGACTTGGTCCCCTTGTTCCACAGGTACTCTCGTCTGGAAATCCATCGTTGTTGCATTGCTGGTGTTGGTCTTCCTTGCAGAATTCCCCTATCACGACTTCTGTGCTCTCTGGAGAACTTAGGTGCACTTTGCACCCACTTTTCAGGGTCTTGGGGTGGGCTATTTTTCTAACCCTCACTGTTTTCTTACAGTCCCAGCGACCCTCTTCAAGCTCACATAGGTTTGGGGTCCATTCGTGGTTCGCATTCCACTTTTGGAGTATATGGTTTGTGTTGCCCCTATACCTATGTGCTCCCATTGCAATCTATTGTGACTATACATTGCTTGCACTGTTTTCTATTGCTATTACTGCATAATTTTGGTATTGTGTACATATATCTTGTGTATATTTGCTATCCTCATACTGAGGGTACTCACTGAGATACTTTTGGCATATTGTCATAAAAATAAAGTACCTTTATTTTTAGTATATCTGTGTATTGTGTTTTCTTATGATATTGTGCATGTGACACCAGTGGTATAGTGGGAGCTTTGCATGTCTCCTAGTTCAGCCTAAGCTGCTCTGCTAAGCTACCATTTTCTATCAGCCTAAGCTGCTAGACACCTCTTCTACACTAATAAGGGATAACTGGACCTGGTACAGAGTGTAAGTACCCCTTGGTACCCACTACAAGCCAGGCCAGCCTCCTACAAATACCCATTAAATCTTTTCCATATTTTGTGGAAATGAATTAAGTACTGTGAAATGCTGATTTCATCTAATGTGATGTCTAGTCTCATCCCAGTTTCCTTCCCTCCAGCTAATTCGGAATGATAGTGAAGTTCAATAATGACACTCTCGAATTTCTGCGAAGAGCTTTGCCATTGCCTGATGTTTAATATGCATTCTTTTTAAGAAATATAAACAAAACGTTAACAGTTTAATTGCAGTTGGGACCATTTCTTAGTTGACTGTCCTTGGTAGTCAACAGCTGCCAATGTATGCACCTCCAACCAGGTGTGTTTTTTGTTAATGAAGCAGGGACTGTTTTTATTTAAATTCTCCATTTGATTCAATTAATTTCAATATATTTACTGTGGACAACCATACAGCACAGTGCAGTATTTCACTCAGTGTATTACTATATCTTTACGTTCTTTAAAAATAGCATCTTTGTCATGCTAAATACACAACAATAAACAGGATTTCAGTATTGTAATTGAATATGGCCCTCAATGCAAACAGAGGAGTATATTAAATGTTTTACCATTAAGTAGCCTATATATATGTATACACTTCTGTATATGAATGTATATGTCAGCAAGCTGACTGCAAAGCAATAGACCACTGCACAATTGAGAGGTAAATGCCTGGACCCAGGGAGTAGATGGGGTGATTTAGAGTATGGTGGAACTGTTAGGCCTTAATGTCTGGAGGAGATGGTAGAGTGAGCAATTGGGAAGGGTAGACTATTTGTGATTCAAAGTCCCTCCTTAAATAGTTATTACTTGGAGAAAAGGGACTTGAGTTCTATTCTAAAGTCCGGAATGGAGGCAACCTGTCAAATGTATGTTGGGATGGCATTCCAGGCACTTAGGGAATAGGAGAAGAAGAACGTCTACATCTTGTTTTATCTTTCATGTATCTCTTGATCTCTCCTCTGCAGACACAGTTGTGTCGAGTTTCATCAATCCTTCCTGAAAGATTAATATTGGGTGCCTTCTATGGTGGCGTGCCCACATTCTGGACTTTGATGGTAAGGCACCTACTTTTGAAGATAAGCCAAGGGGCAGAGCAAGTGAGGTTTTTGGTCATATTTGTTATTCTGCTGAACTTCTGGAAGCCATTGTGTGAACTGATTCTAGGTAGAGCTAAGTGTTAAGGGCATGTTAATGGTCCTGACGTCTATTATTGCAGTATGGGTCTCAGGGGAATGGTTATTCTTAATTGAAAAAGAAACCTGCAAACAACATGAGTGCAGTTGTATACTGTATTCTAAAAACACTGTCAATCTAAGGCATATTTTTAACTATGTAATCACTAGATAAAATGTATTTATGTACTCCAATATCTTAACAATATCTGCACTTTCACCATGCTGTAAATGAAGGGTAACCTCAACTGACTTAAGGGGAAAGATGCTGTCAGGCTAGATGGCATGGGTAAGTGTAGACATTATCCACCTTCATTATTCTCTTTCTCAACAGGATTATACTGAATATTGTTTTCAGTTAGCCCTTTCTATAAAGATCAGCTATGCCTTGCTTCCATATTTGTCTTTTTCTCCCATTTCTGTGGCTGGAGAGAGTTTCGTCTTTCATGTCACGTCTCTCTCTCTTTCTCTCCATGTCAAACATGGCTAGCTGGACTAGAGGCTCAAAATAAAGCTGGGACACGCAGAGACAGCCACAATATTAGCTCTGGTAACTCAATATTGGCCAGAAGATGTGAAGTGGTTGAGTGCTCAGGGATGCTGTTGTGTTGTAATTAGATGCACATCAACTTGCGTCATTGCTTTCCATAGTGTTGTCATTGGTTTTCACATTATGGAATGCAAATGAACAGAGCAGCTGATAGGGATGGTTGTAGCACTAGTGGCTAAGAGTAGCTAGCTATGGTCATTCAATTTTAATAAATTATTCTTAACGGAACCTGGCAAGTCCCTTATTTACAAGTTGGGGATGAGTTCCAGTCGAACATAGCTACAAGAGTGCTCACACAAACCTCGTTGGACTTCTATGGATTTATTTAGAACATTCAACCAACACTAAGGTGTTCGAATACTGCATTTTACTGGACCTCACAAATTACATATTCAGTGCAAGGTGTTATACGATGTCTTTACTCTTTACTGTGATTACAGTCACTTTACCATTTACATTCTCGCACACTCAGGGGCATGTACCTGAAATTCTGTTGCTCACACTGTTTTCGCCCCATAATTCTTTGTTTGCCTCTTTACTGTGACATGAGCAGCAGTGACTTTGTCTAGGTCACGCTATGTCATCCGACACTGGTGCCATCTTGGCAATACTTTTTATCATTCGACATAGCTACGAGTCATTACAAGGCTACTTATTTGGACAAGGTGTACAAAACTTTGTACTGCACTGCAATAAGCGCTTGTCCCTTTCTTTTTGGGGTGA
The DNA here is from genome assembly GCF_031143425.1 of Pleurodeles waltl. Lineage (NCBI taxonomy): Eukaryota > Metazoa > Chordata > Amphibia > Caudata > Salamandridae > Pleurodeles > Pleurodeles waltl. Next base: position 704,702,387 of record NC_090447.1, on the reverse strand, counting down.
GTACACTTTAGTACAAGAACCTTGCCTGTGCAACTATGAGGGATGAGTTAAACTCTGCATGGGAAGTTTGTGATGTTGACTAACGTTTTTAGGGATGTGTATATATTGCACTTTCGTTCAAGATTTTTATAAAATCCTATAAAATATTATGTGCGCACAAACGTTTTTGTTACTGCCCCCTCAAGCATTGCATTAGTTCTTTGTGAACCTATTAAGTAGTAGCCTCAGTAGAAGGCATATTAAAGATTGTAGAGGAAGAATTTGCTCCAAGGTTAAGGAAAAAAATTCTACTCCAAACATTACGGTCATAAAAGGTTGAGACTGTATGAGCAAATGGAAAAAAACCAAGGACTGATCATGACACTGATGGCTTTTTATATACTTTGGAAGATTTATAGAACCATTTTAAACCATCTATTTATTCATTTACAGATACAATATTTTCTAAAGAGATCAAGAAAGTCAGGAATCCATCCATGACTTTATGGCTGGTTTGAAAAAATAAGACATTCCATATAAATTTGTGAGTTTATGAGACAACCTCATAAGAGACTAGGAGTCAGATGTAGTAAGAAATGGGTTTGCGACTCGCAAATTGCAAGTCTGAGCGACTCGCAATTTGCGACTCGCAAACCCATATGCATAATGGTGTCCCTGACACCATCTGCGAATCGCAAGGGGGCCGCAAAGACCCACCTCATGAATATTAATGAGGTGGGTCGCAATTTGCGACCCCCTTGCGATTCCCTTCACTCACAGGGATGGTGGCCTGCTGGAGACAGCAAACCACCATGTCTGTGACTGCTTTGTTAATAAAGCAGTTTTTTTGGGGGGTATTGCAGCTCGTTTTCCTTAACCCCTTCGCTGCCAGGCCTTTTCCCCCTCCTGTGCCGAGCCTTTTTTTTGGCTATTTGGGGCAGTTCGCGCTTAGGCCCTCATAACATTTTGTCCACATAAGCTAGCCAAGCCAAATTTGCGTACTTTTTTTCCAACATCCTAGGGATTCTAGAGGTACCCAGACTTTGTGGGTTCCCTTGAAAGAGGCCAAGAAATTAGCCAAAATACAGTGAACATTTCGTTTTTTTTTAAAAAAATGGGAAAAAGTGGCTGCAGAAGAAGGCTTGTGTTTTTTTCCCTGAAAATGGCATCAACAAAGGGTTTGCGGTGCTAAAATCACCAGCTTCCCAGCTTTCAGGAACAGGCAGACTTGAATCAGAAAACCCAATTTTTCAACACAAATTTGGCATTTTACTGGGACATACCCCATTTTTACAATCTTTATGTGCGTTCAGCCTCCTTCCAGTCAGTGACAGAAATGGGCATGAAACCAATGCTGGATCCCAGAAACCAATGCTGGATCCCAGAAACTTAAACATTTCTGAAAAGGAGGCAAAATTCTGAATTCAGCAAGGGGTCATTTGTGTAGATCCTACAAGGGTTTCCTACAGAAAATAACAACTGAAAAAGAAAAATATTGAAATTGAGGTGAAAAAAACATCACTTTTTCTCTACGTTTTACTCTGTAACTTTTTCCTGCAATGTCAGATTTTTTAAAGCAATATACCGTTACATCTGCTGGACTCCTCTGGTTGCGGGGATATATAGGGCTTGTAGGTTCATCAAGAACCCTAGGTACCCAGAGCCAATAAATGAGCTGCACCCTGCAGTGCGTTTTCACTCTATACCGGGTATGCAGCAATTCATTTGCTGAAATATAAAGAGTGAAAAATAGCTATCAAGAAAACCTTTGTATTTCCAAAAAGGGCACAAGATAAGGTGTTGAGGAGCAGTGGTTATTTGCACATCTCTGAATTCCGGGGTGACCATACTAGCATGTAAATTACAGGGCATTTCTCAAATAGGTGTCTTTTTTACACACTCTCTTATATTTGGAAGGAAAAAATGTAGAGAAAGACAAGGGGCAATAACACTTGTTTTGCTAATCTATGTTCCCCCAAGTCTCCTGATAAAAATGATACCTCACTTGTGTGGGTAGGCCTAGCGCCCGTGACAGGAAACACCCCAAAATGCAACGTGGGCACATCACATTTTTTGAAAGAAAACAGAAGTGTTTTTTGCAAAGTGCCTACCTGTAGATTTTGGCCTCTAGCTCAGCCGGCACGTAGGGAAACCTACCAAACCTGTGCATTTTTAAAAACTAGAGACCTAGGGGAATCCAAGATGGGGTGACTTGTGGGGCTCTGACCAGGTTCTGTTACCCAGAATCCTTTGCAAACCTCAAAATTTGGCTAAAAAAACAAGTTTTCCTCACATTTTGGTGACAGAAAGTTATGGAATCAGAGAGGAGCCACAAATTTCCTTCCACCCAGCGTTGCCCCAAGTCTCCCGATAAAAATGATACCTCACTTGTGTGGGTAGGCCTAGCGCCCGCGACAGGAAATGTCCCAAAACACAACATGGGCACATCACATTTTTTTAAAGAAAACAGAGGTGTTTTTTGCAAAGTGCCTACCTGTAGATTTTGGCCTCTAGCTCAGCCGGCACATAGGGAAACCTACCAAACCTGTGCATTTTTTAAAACTAGAGACCTAGGGGAATCCAAGATGGGGTGACTTGTGGGGCTCTGACCAGGTTCTGTAACCCAGAATCCTTTGCAAACCTCAAAATTTGGCTAAAAAAACAAATTTTCCTCATATTTCGGTGAGAGAAAGTTCTGGAATCTGAGAGGAGCCATAAATTTCCTTCCACCCAGCGTTCCCCCAAGTCTCCTGATAAAAATGATACCTCACTTGTGTGGGTAGGCCTAGCGCCCGCGACAGGAAATTCCCCAAAACACAACATGGACATATCAAATTTTTTCATAGAAAACAGTGCCTACCTGTGGATTTTGGCCTCTAGCTCAGCCGGCCCCAGGGGGGGCAGAAATGGCCTAAAATAAATTTGACCCTTGCCTAATGGGTCTCTCCCCATCTCTGAAAAAACAAACAAACACAAAATAAAAATAGGCCGATCTGGGTAGAAATGGCCTAAAATAAATTTGCCCCCCAACTCCCCCCCGGGAGCAACGTTTGCCTACAGGGTCTCTCCCCCTGTGTGACATTGGCGCCAAAAAAAAAATCCCCGGTGCCTAGTGGTTTCTGCCCCCCTTGGGGGCAGATTGGCATAGCAAAAATCGGCTGACCTGCCCCCAAAGGGGGCAGAAATGGCCTAAATACAATTTTCCCCTCCAGGGGAGTGACCCTTGTCCAAGGGGTCGCTCCCCATCTGTAAAACAAAAAAAAAAAAGAATAAATCCCTGGTGCCTAGTGGTTTCTGCCCCCCTTGGGAAAGAGATCAGCCTAATCGAAATAGGCTGATCTACCCCCCAGGGGGGCAGAAATGGCCTAAAATAATTCCCCCCCCCCGGGAGCGAGCCTTGCCTAAGGGGTCGCTCCCCTTGCGTGAAATATACGTAAAAAAAAAAAAACTCCCTGGTGTCTAGTGGTTTCTGTCCCCCTTGGGGGCAGATTGGCCTCATAAAAATAGGCCAATCTGCCCCCAAGGGGGGCAGAAATGGCCTAAATATAATTTGCCCCCTAGGGGAATGACCCTTGCCTAAGGGGTCACTCCCCACACCTAAATCAAAAACATAAACAAAAACAAAAGAAAAAAAAATATATATATATATATCCTGGGGCCCCTCTGGGGGCCCCCCTAATAATAGGCCGATCTGCCCCCAGGGGGGGCAGAAAAGGCCTTCCCAAAAAATGCCCCCCCTGGGAGCGACCCTTGCCCAAGGGGTCGCTCCCTTATGTCCATTTAAAAAAAAAAATATATCCCTGGTGTATAGTGGGCGTTTCAAAAGCCGGATTGCAAGCAATCCGGCTTTTGAAACGCTTGGAGAGACTTCAAAGGGAAGGAAATACATTTCCTTCCCTTTGAAGCCTCTCCTTGCCTCCCCCACGTGATCGAAAGAGAAATGCTTTGCATTTCTCTTTCGATCGCGCTGGAAGCTGAGCTTCCAGCACGATGGGGGAGGCTCTGTGACATTCCGCGCGCGCTGACGTCACAGGAGGAGTGCGGGGGGGTCGGGGGTGGAAGGGGAAGGGCTTCTCCTTCCATCCCTGCCTTTTGGGGGGTGGGGGGAAGCACACAGAGGGAGCGAGAGCTCTCCCTCTGGGCTGTGTGCTGAGGACGTAGTGGTTACGTCCTCGGCACAGCAGCACTGTGCCGAAGGGCGTAACCACTATGTCCTCGGCACAGAACCGGTTAAAGGAAAACGAGTTGCAATACACTCAGCAAAAATGAAACATTTGGTTTAATTTTTTAGAGAAGGCAGTGGTCCATAGGAGCTCTGAAAAAATATTCTTAGAGCCATTCACAAAGGGGAAGGGGTCCCTTTTGCGAATGGGTTAGCACCCACTTCACATGGGTGCTAACTGCAAATTGCTTTGCGACCACGTTCGCGGTCACAAAGTAATTCTGCATCGCGATGCGAATCGCAAATAGTAAGGGGAGCACCCCTTCCTAGTTGCGAGTCGCATTCCCATTTTGCGAGTCGGTGACCAAGTTATCGACTCGCAAAATGGGAATGTGCATCGCAAGGTGCATTTTGCATGGCACAAACTGCGAATTGCGCAGTTTACGCCATGCAAAACGTTTGATACATCTGGCCCCAAATTATTAAGCATACCAGTGGCATCAACATGCAAGAAAGGTCATGGGCCAAATGTCACACCACAATGAAGAAAGCAATAGCTATTCTAAAAAAGACTGCATTTACCAAACATTGTACCAAAGCAGCTTTAGGCAACACAGACAAAAAATATGTTGCTTATAAAAATCAATTAACTAGCTAAAAATACTAAAAAGATTTTAGAGAATTCTACCAGTATTTGTCCTTCATCGAAGTCATGTTATGCAAATTGTGCCTCAATAGGTAATTGTGCAAGAGTATGTAGGAAGAAAACAGTGTCTTCTACGATAAAATGTGTAATTGATATATCTGAGTCATCATAATGGAATGATGAAGACGTGCAGTATGTTTCAAGTACTGACTTTGATGTTCTTAGATTTCACACCAATCAGAAAAAGAAAACCGTGCACTCAATTGCTCTAGATGGAACTCCTCTAGATATTGTTGCAGGTTCCAATTAATCTTATCCAATAATTAATTAATCTGTTTGGATTGAAAAGTTTCAGAAAGCTTTAGGCAATGACTTATTAGTTTCTGGCATACGCCCAGAACATTTCATGGGAGACCCAATCCCTTGGTGAAGTTTGAATTTAAAGATAGAGAAGCAGAAGGGAAATTGTATGTGGCTCAAAAAAAGCCATAGGATGGGTAAGTCAAGGGAATTTGGGTATCACCTTAGATCCTATTAGCCCTGTACAGGTTTTATTACCTAATTATACAACTACCATTTCAAAATACTTGTGTTTAGAATTTCTCAGTTTTTTTTGGGCAAAGTGTGGGAGTTACGATGATTCCAGATAGTTCTCAAAGACAACTTTAAACCTCCTGTACAAATAGTAAGGAACATCCACTTACCCATCAGGGAGGAAGTGAAACAAGAGTTAGGCAAATTGGTTAATTTAGGCTTCATTGACAGCACTGAGGCTAGTAAGTGGATAGCTCCCTTGTTGGTAGCACACAAGGCAAAAGGCAAGGTTTGGTTGGGCGTTGACCTGCGTAATTTGAACTTAACCAGTCTTGTTCATAAATTCTCATTACCGAAGACTAATGAAATGCTTGCCATGACCAAGGGCATGATTTAGATATTGGCGGGTGCACCACCAAGCCGCATTGGACGCAGATCCGAGAATACCATCACTTCGAAGGTCTTCCGTCCGCTCTATTTAGATGTTACAGTTCTGCAGGTGGTCTGAATGGCAGCAGTTCACTGACGAAAGGAGATGAGGTGGGACTCAATGGACTTTCTACAATGGCAGGGGCTATGGAAGAGAGGTAAGTCCCAAACACACTGTCCCTTAGCCATAGGTATACCCCCGAACTGTATACTACACAACACATTCACACAATAACCCATTTCTATTCTGATACAACACAACCTGTACATGCCAAACACACACATCAACATACACCCATGACACAACATACAGACACCAGTGACACTGCACCCACACATGACACAACCACAACAAACAACACAGCTACACACTCAGCTACACAAACACACATGCAGAACTACACACATCATGACGACTGCTACACAAGAACTACATTCCCCTGAAAATTACTCATGGCAACAAAAACACACACCACAACATCAATCTCACATGCAAGTGACACACATACAGACACAGCCACATCACCACACTGGCTCTCCCACCTCAACCAGCCAATTGCATCACATATACAGATACAGGTACTACTCACATACACAACTCACAGCGCAACATGACAGGTACAGGTCCTCTGCCATTGTGCACACATGGAAGCAGTTGACAGGTGTGAATGTACCATCATTGTGGTGACAGCATTCATTTGCCCATGAATTCTGGCGACATAATGACAGCTGTGTATGTGTGCCCCACCCATGTCTGACCCACTTGTGTCCCCGACATATATCTCACAGTGATGAAAATAAGTTATTGTGCCATGTATATGTCTCCAGTGTCCCTACCTCTCATGCAGTGCCCACCCAACGTACCCTGGTAATGTGATGTCTCTACCTTGTAGTCTGTCGATTGGGGGGGTTGTGTTTTCTCCTTGAGTCAGTGGCCGAAGCAAAGGAAGGTGTTGTCTCGTTGTGTCCAGATGAAGACGTGGTTGGAAAATGGGGAAAGGTGAGTTTTCACCCCTCTTCTCCCCAATCAGCCAAGTAAGAAGTGAGGGTTCGACCACCACTTTTTCCTTGGCGGTCAGGCACATCTAAATCTGCACAGTGGGAAGGCTAGCTGCAGTACCACTGGCGTCCCCTTTTACTTTTCTCACCGTCAATGCGGTCAATGTTTCTGAGACCATCAACATTTAAATACGGTGGCCAGACCGTTGTGGCCATAGATGGGTTTCCAGTTGAAAAGTCGACTGCAGGACCATTACCGCCAACACCTAAATCAGGCCCTAAGTTTTTCAGTAGTTCACTCGTGTGATTTGATGGCAGTGCATCATCAAGTTCCCTTGCAACTTGACAGCAAACATCATATCACTTTCATAACACTGTGTGGAAGTTTCCAATCCAATGGACTGCATTTTGGGACTGCTTCTGTCACAATGGTCTTGCAGCAGTTGATGTACCAGCTTTTCAAAAATCTAGAAGGAGTGGGGTTTTTTAGGACGCTTTATTGGCTTACTTCAGAATTAAAGAAGTGCAAATTCTCTTTGAGTTCAGTGTTGTATTTGGGGCATGAAATAAGAGAGAAGGGTAAAAAAAATTGAAATCAGACACTGTAAAGTTGAAATGCCATTCACCAAACTGCTTTGAAGATCAATAGTCAAAAAATATGTAATACACTGTTCCAACCAAGAGAGAAAGAAAACAAATGGCGGGGGTCCTAAATTTTAGGAGCAAGAAACCTCACACATCCATAGGATGTCATGCTTCATCATCGGTACTGCTCCTCGTCAGACCGGCGCTGCAATGTCTGACGGGTACCACCCCTAATGGGGGGGCTCTTTGCCGGAGATCTTTTGCAATGATGGTGCCGTGACCCCAGAAGTAAATGTGTGACAAAGGAGATCGAAAAAAATCGTGGTTAAAATTGGCTCGCAAAACTGCCACTGGGTCGATAGTTTTATTGGACCAGATGGACGGTCAGGGCCAAGATTAAAAGATATGTATAGTCAAAAACGAGTGAACCAGAGGTAATGCTCAATCACTCTGTATGAGATAGTGAAGGGGGGAATTGGGGATTTTCCAAAACCTACCCTATCTTGGGTCAACATGTTTCGCATCCTGGTGGTCCATACGGATCCAGTGATGCTTCATCAGGACCTAGATGACTACGTGAATCTCCAATTTATATGGGCCACATATGTTTCCTAATACAAGTGTACCGTCAACGGAGGCCAGAGATTATCTGGAAAAATAACCGTCACTTACATAAACATGGAACCACTCAGTCCTATTTGTCGCCCTGTAAATCAAAATACACAGGTTAATCAAAGGTCAGGGCGAGTCAAAATCAAATTAATAGAGGTCAATAGACCTCTCATGCATATAAAGGGAAATGAGGGCAAAAAGTGCTATGCAGTGAGAGTGTAAAAAAACGGTGAAAGAAGCACACGCATGCATATGTACAAAATGCAGGCTTACCGTCCTACATTAGAGAACGAGCATCCTAGGAACACAAAGACCTATAATCCAGCGTAATTAACGTCTAAGGGAAGAAAACGTGAGAAAAATTAAACAGCAGGGGTGGAATACCAAATAGGTATCCAAATTAGTAAAGAGTACGGTAGCGTGGAAATAAAGGTTATCTTAGAAAGCCCTACAAGGGGGTACATTGGGTGGTAAATACCAACCAGTGTATAAAAAGAGATAACAATACGGAGTGGGGAAGTTAATTCTATCACACTTCCCTAATCTGACTGACAATCAGTCAATAGAACAAGCTCAGAACGTTAAGTGCACACAACCTACCTCCAAAGTAGGGAATAGACCAGGGGCAAGTATAGGGGATAATATACAGCCGGGGGGGTCACTAAGTAGAGAAAACAACAGGGCCGGAAATAGAAAGAACACATATGGATTCTATGAGCGTCGGGCCCATATAAGGGATGTTGTACGTCCCGGAGGTATATGAAGGTTCACTATATTGGCGGGTATGTGCGTTCATAATAAGGTTAGACCCAAAAGTATACACTAGTAGCGGGTCGATCCTTCATTACGGGGAGGGTACAAAAAACGGGTGCCCGAGATTATCGGCAAGTCGTGTCTAGTGATATAGCAGAGACAGTCCTGTATTCCGCGATAGGTCCCGAAATCGGGAGCCTAAACTATCTAATGTGCGGGCAATCAAACACTTACTTGGTAGATAAGGTGCTGGTGGGCGGAGAACCTACCCAGGTCCGAGGTCCCTGCATATTGCAAGGAACGCTGTCGGAGTCGATGAAAAGCTCGCCGTCCCGGAAGCACCGAATGCGTGTTTCCGGTGACGTGAGAGTCAGGCAACCAGGCAGACAAAAAAAGTGAAGAGAGACTCAGATTCGAGTCCAACGAAGCCTCCGATAAAGGAGAGTCATATAGTGCCAAAAAAAGGAAACTGATCGATGCAGTTAAAACGAAGAAGTCAGCCTCGGGGATAAGGAACAGAGGACATAGTGAATGTCACATTGTTCCATAATTAAAGGAAATCGGAAGTCAACAGAGAACAACCAGATTCAGCCGGAGGGGCCATGGATAAGTAGCTAGGTCATAAAGGGTGGTGTCATGGCTTAAAGGAAAAGTTTAAAAGGCAAGTACAAAAGACAGTGATAGAACCCAGAAAAGGTCACTGGGCAAAACTTAATGTTTTACTTCATTAGACTCATCCATGGGATATCATCATTCAGTCCAATAATGTGAGTGCGTAATTTAAACACCCAGCGTTGTTCTAACTCAAAAAGGGAGTTTAATGTATTCCGTGGGTCAGTTTGAAGAACAACCCACCACAGGTCGTCAGGGCTATGTCTCCTCTCGAGGCAGTGTAAGGCCAATTTAGTCGTGGTACGACCACATCTAATATTGCTGCGGTGTTCATTGATTCTCAGTTTTACTGTTCTTGTGGTCATTCCTATATATTGTAAATTGCACGGGCAGGTGATCATATACACACAGTTTTTTGTGTTGCAGTTGGTGTGTTTGACTAAATGCCATGTACCTATGGTGTCAAATTCAATGGATTTTAACTGTTTGGTGAGGGCACATACGTTGCAGGTACCACAGGGAAAGTGACCGGTCACAGGTGGAATGCCCCATAATGTTTTTGATGGAGGGGTTGGAGGGGCAGAGCGAGGTCTGGTATGGACTAATAGATCCTTAAAATTGGTGGTGCGTTTAAAAGCAAACAAAGGTTTTGGAATCTGCTCTCCACCGCTACGCAGGATCGACCATCTCTTGTTCACAATCTTTGAAGATCAATAGGCCTATTTATAATGCTGTTCCTTAATGAGGTTTTTATTGTAAGAATGTTACCATTATCACCACTAATGGTAACAGGAGGGGCCTTGGTACAGTGCTTAAGCAAAGATGGAGTAGTAATGTTAAAGCCACAATATCCTTTGTGTTACACTTGTTGACACCTGCAGAAGAAAGATTCTCTACCTTAGAGAGAGAAATGTTGGTTTATGTTTGGGGGATCAGTAGGTTCTGGCAATGTTTCTGGGGCTCTCATTTCATCAATCATATTGACCATAAACCACTTACTAAGATCTTAACCATTACTGATTTGGACAAAGTGACCTCCAGGTAGATTTGTATTTCATTGCAATCATTGGACTATCATTATAGTATGAAATATTTATCATATGTAAATAACAAGGTAGCTGATTTTTTTTAAGCAGAGTCACTAATCAAATTCCAGGAGCGTGGGATGAGTACAACATTGTTGTAGGTGAGCAGTTGAATTGTAATACCTTACAAGGAAAAATGGGAAGCTGATCACAAATCTGATCCGGTATTGACAGAAGTACTGAAATACATGTTGAATGGCTGGGCAGATATGAAAAGTATTATGAATGAAGTATAACATTATTAGAAATAAACTTGTGTGGAAAGACAATGCTTTCCTGATGAGGGGTGGATGAGTATTACAATCTTGAACATGAGGGAGAGGATCCTACAAATCAACCATGAAGGGCATCTTGGAATTTCTTAGAATAATTAAATAATTAAGATGCATTTTTTGCCCAGGTACTGACACTGAAACAGAAAGGGTAGTGAGGGATTGTTTAGAACAATCTAGTGCTCATAAAACCATGGTTTAGAACACCCATCACTCCCACGAAATGTCCTAACAGACTGAGGGAAGCATTGACAAGAGATCGTTTGAGACCTATTTGAAACATAAATGCTGTTGTATTCTATGTGGTAGTTTTACTGGATCTGTTTTGAAAGTGGCCAGAATTATGTGTTGTAAAAGGTGTTGATGCTTTTAACATAACAATGTTCCTGAATGAGATAATTTTACATGAAGGGATTCTAAAGTTGTCATTAATCGATAATGGTGCTCAATTCACTTCCAAATACTTCCAAAACTTTTTTCTAGGAATAATACTATATGGAGAAACACATTTTTGTATCATCCAGCCTGAACGGTGCTGTAGAGCACTTAAGTAGAATTCTAATGGGCAATATTCACATGGCTATTACAAAATTGCAAGAACTAGGCGTTAGAGAATAAAATCTTTTACAAGCTTAGCACACATCACACACAGTGACTAGGTATTGTCCATTCTTTAAGGCCTGTGAGCACAGCTTAATTTGGGGTTTGCTTGTCCCTAACCTTGACAAGGATTGTATATACTGCTTGACCAGGGCTCACACCACAGGCAACCAGTAACCCAATTTCTTACTTTGGTGGCAGTGGTGGGATTATGACTTGTGTTTGTACAGTGCCATATAGTGATTTGGTGTACACCATTGTCCCGTATTTGAGACCATTATAAGGTTTTTTTAAATTCTCCCTTTTCCCTCAATTGATCATTTTTAAAATTTGGTTCCTGCCTCACCTTCATATACATGGGACTTTTGTTGTTGCACCTATGACACCTTGCTAGACTGGAAGTGAGTCCTGAATGACTATCCTACTACAATACGAAGAAGCTGAAGGGGTTCTGCAAGGAGAGGGGGCTGACTGTGAAATAAGGTTCCACTAAGCAGTACCTTACCTTTGGCATACTCCATATGAATTTGAGTTAAAGCACTGGTATAGGACTCCTCCCCCCCCCCTCATAGGACTAAGAGGTTGATAGTCCTGATAAGGAAGAGGAGGTGGAGGAAACTGACTTTACAATGGCTGCAAAAGAGAAAGGGGAGCCCACAGAGATGGAGTCCCCTGCTGGATTCAATGCAGAAGTAGGGTATCCTCCCACGCCCTGTCTCCTGAGGAGATGGGGGACAGACATGCTGAGAGGGACCTGAGGATCCAGCTGGCCTAACTGGCTGCAGAGGAAAGAAGAGCTGAGGTCGAAAAGGACTCAGCCAAGGAAAACTGGCCATAGAGGCAGTACAACAGAAGGTTGAGGCTTAGAGAACCTTGAAAAGGAGAAAAGTCATGTTGGCTCATTAACTGACTCTTAAAGATATGGATGTGAAGGCCAAACACCTGATAGAGTCCATCAGGACTGGTGGCAGCGAAACCACAGAGTCCAGTGCTAAAGGAAGGGCCCACCTATCCAGGGACTTGGTGCCGGAGTTTGAGATGGAGGAAAGACATAGGCAGGTGGTTTGAGGTATTGAAGGACCTCTAGAAATGCCTAGGAAGATTGGGGAGCTGGGCCCTGGAGGCATATACCTAGTAATGGGAGGGTTGCTCTCATTGCCCTACAAAAAGGTGATGGCGTAAGTATCCCACCATGAAAGAGACCCTTGCAATAGATATGGATTCACCCCAGAAAAGTACAGGTTGAGGTTTAGGGATAGTCAGAAACTGTCTCCCCATTTGGGGGGATTTTGTGGGTTACTTGTGTAAGGCACTGGGTGGTTGGGTGAAGGGTAGTGAGGAAAACACCTATGAGGGCCTGTACAATTTGATTGCAAGAGAGTACATGCTCAATCACTGTTTTCTAGAACTATGCCAACACCTGGTTGACTGCAAGATTATTGACCCTCAGGGACTTTACAAAGGAGACAGACCTCTGGGTTAGTACCAGAGTGTGTGGGAAGGCAGTGAGGAGTGTTGTTAAAGACAATAGCCCAGATTCCCCAACAGAGTGAGGGGGAGGTATCGTAGTTGGACTCTTGCTATAGGCAAGACTGCTTGTTTAAGGATGACAGTACTTCTGTTTGTAGGAAAGTATGCCAGTCCTACAACAAATCGCAACTGTTATCCCAACCCTTCCGGATCACAAGCAGTACCTCACCAAAAACCCAAAACAGTAAAATGTGATTTGTGGCAGCCTTTACGCATGGACTCAAGAGTATGACATCTCAGGGAGCGCTGTGGTTATACGGAGATTCCGCCTTTCTCACATTAACAACACATCTCAATCACACACACGCAATGAAGAAGATACAATAAAGTATCAATAATGTTTATTTTAGTGAAACTGAAATCTGCGATAAGTTGCATGGGCTACAATGATTAGGATAATGAACAGTGCAAGAAACAGAATGGTACAAGACGAGTCATTAATACAAAGACCCCAACCATCTTGCAATATCATGAAATAACATGAAGTGTGTAATATGTCCTAATACCCTAGCATGTTAAGTCTAGCCCCTAAGCTAAAAGAAAGCTAGGTATGTTAAACCTAATCTGCCAATTTCATGTCCATGAGAAGAGCCCCCAACTCTTGCTACCTTGGAATGAGGTCTCTAGCTCAGACTCTGTCGGAACACGAAGACTGGGTCAGCGTCAAGGCCATGTGCAGCATTGATAGCAGCGATGGCATCTGGTCGTAATCCCTCTATCAGTTAAAGTAAGGAGTATTTATACAGATCTACTTGGACCCCTGACGTGGGCTTGTTCCCAAACAATAGGTAACAAGGCGTGCTTGGGACGGTAATTAATATAAACAATTCCCTAAAAAACATGAAGAAGGAAAGTACCTAAAGTGAACACTTACAGTTTGTTTGTCTTTGTCGCATGATCTTGACGCCTTAGCGCAGTGACACTGATAACGCAAACTAAAACATGGGCCTAACTCAAAACATGGCAAGCAAGCTAAGTAGTGTAAAAGTCACTGGGTGACGGGGCCACAAGTCTGCGAACCACAGGCTAGGCTAACTCCTGTATCACATTAAAACAAACTAGGATTCACTACAGAGGTACACAGTGACCCATACAGGACCAAGTATGGTATGGGAGGAAAGGGTTCCCATGCCCCTTCTAAACATAGGAGGGAACACTGTGGTGAGCAGGGGCCCAGGGTAGCCCATATCCAGCCCCAGTGCTTGGGTTCTCCCAATGGGGGCACAGACAGGGGGACCTGGTCTGTGCCAAGGGACCATCCATTGGTGAGAGATCCACAGTGGCAAGGAAGCTGGGTGGTCCGACAGCCCAAAGCACCGTACCAGTTCCATTTTACTTCTCCATAGCAGAGGGTACAGAGGCCCAGATGGAAAAAGAGGAGGTGGGAACAGTCCAAAGTGGGAAGACCATTGGATCAGTGATTGCCAGAGAACAGAGCATCCCAAGTCTGGCACTGGTAAGGCAGCTTCTGACCTGGGGCCTCCCTGCACTGTCACAGAGGGCCTGAAAAGACCCCTACATGACACATAGCGAATGTGTCACCCTTTAGGTGGGTGGTGGTTCCCTCTGGAAGTCCTGCTCGCCAGACAAATGTTCAGCCTCAGGGTACAGAACCTGAGCTGAGTGACAAGTCACAGGTTACCACCCTTGGTGTGGTAGGAAGGAGAATGGACGTTGGGTGAAAAACTCTTGGAACTACCGCCTCCCACTCTGAGAAACCTCTGAGGTCAGAACCCTGGATGACTTGGGGCCTGTCTCTCAACACGTATTGCTGTCAGTGGCCTCTCTTGGTTGTTGCCCTTACGGCAGAGTTTTCCATTGGTTGGGGACAGAAGTCTGATCGAAGGGGTATAATATCTCACATTACTCTGTTGGCCATGTGGTAAAGTCTGCCTACAGGGATGCATTTGTGAGCAAGTTAAATTAGGTGCTGCACAGATGAGGAGAAGGGTTCCCAATGGGTCAATTCAGTGACTCAGGGAAGAATAGAGAAAGAGATCCAATGAGTTCAAAGAGGCAGTGTACTGACAATTCCTCCTGCAGATCAGGGCCTTTGTCCATGTTCTACTGCCTAAGCAGAGAAGCCCATCCAGGTATTGATTAGTCTACCTTGGCTTATGTTTGAAGAAGGGTGTGTTGGACTTGGCCCTTTCTGCAGGGTTATCCCCAAACGTTTTGCCTTGCCATCCAATTTTGCTGAATTTGTTTTTTTGGCACAGCTAACCAGTGCTAAAGTGCTTGTGCTCTCTCCTTCAACATGGCAGGATTGGCATATGCCCTATTGGCATATTTACTATATTTGCAAGTCCGTAGTAAAGTGGGGCTACATGTGCCCAGGGCCTGCTAATTAAATGCTACATGTGGCACGGCAGCATTGATTGTGCCACCCACTTAATTAGCACTTTAAGCATGTATCAGGCCTGCCATTGCAGCCAGTGTGTGTGCAGTTTTAAACTGTGAGTTTGACCTGACAAAATAATCTTTTTGCCAGGCCTAAACCTTCCTTTTTAATACTGTACATATAAGTCACCCTAGAGCAGGTCGGGACAACCCAAAGGACAGGGTGCAGTTTATTAGAAAGTTGGACATGTACTTTTATGTTTTACATGTCGTTGTAGTAAAAAAAACTCTTACATTTGTTTTTCACTACTGCAAGGCCCTCGTCTCTCACAGGCTCAGTTTGGACTTAACTTATTACATTGTATAAGTATAATTTTCAAGTGGGAATAGGTAATCAGTTCATGTTTGGTGTCTTTGGAATCACAACTTAAAATCTTGGTTCATGGTGAAGTTGGCACTTTGCTTCATTTGCCATTTAATACCTGTAGTCTGTCACCGCTCACATAACTAGATGGAGCTGACAGTTTGGTTTTGTGTATTCTTCCTAGACAGCTGCACACAATGTGGAGCTTAGATGTGACTGGATGGGCCATCACTGTCAAGATGGGTGGAATAGCTGGGCCTAGCCCCACTTACACTTGAATAGGCTGTGCCCTATCTCCATACAATGGGCTGCATATCCCCTGTAGTTAGTCAATAGTTAGTCTGGCACCAGGGGCAGGAAGACAGGGCATCTCTGCACTTCAAAGGCATGCCTCTAGGAGTTTCTCCCCACTTCAAAGACACAACTATGTATAAATTCTGGACCTCAGACACCAACTCGTCAGTACTCTTCTGTACCTGTGGACACTCTCAGATTAAAAAAGGATTGCTGTGCTGCTACGAGGACTGCTATTCTGTTGGAATGCTGCTTCAAAGGAACTGTGCCCTGGTGTTCTATGTTGACCTGCTGCCTGCTGCTTTCTTACCTGGAGAAGGAGAGTTGGACTTGCATCTACATCTTGAACCCAGAATAATTCCAAAGGCTAATCTGCAGGCCTCCTAATCAGACACTCAGGGACATAAAAGGCACCCCAACATCTTGCACCAGCCATGGACCGGGCTGGAGTGAGTTCCTGACCGCTACATTGTGCTGAAATCCAGCTTTAAGGTTCTTTGCAACCAAGAATTGGCCTGTTCACATGGAGACCTCACAGCTCACACTGCAAATCAGTGCAAAGTTCTGTCAGCCCAACTCTTTGCACTGCAGCATCACTTGCTCACTGGGTCTGCCACGGCGAGGTTCCAACAATGCACACCCATGTCACCAGCCGGCTCCTAATGCTTTGCTGACATCAGTCTGTGACATTTTTCCTGCTCCTTGCGGCCCTCTTCAATGCAAATCGAACTCTTGGAACCAACTTGAGAATATAAGCCTTCCACAGGACTAACCTAGGACTGTACCCAACCTGTGATCCATCGCAGTCATCCTGAACTTTCGAATTTGACCCGGTCCAATGCGACCAGATAGTCATGGTTGGTGATTTGTGCTTTTAGGTACTATTTAGGTACTATTTCACAATTTATTCTTTACAAATCCATAACTCCGGTTACACTGATTGGATTTTTGTGGTTTTGGTCTTGTTTTATTTATTAAATCCAGATCTATACTTCCAACATGGTGCAGTGTGGTGTTTTTACTGTTTAACTGTTTGAAGTGTTGAACAGATACTTTACACATGGCTTCTACATTAAGCCTGCCTGCTCTGTGCAAAGCTACCAGGGGGAGAACACAGGTTAATTAGGGGTTTGCTTGTGCCTTACAGGTTAATTTGGGGTTTGCTTGTGCCTTACCCTGACATGGATTGTGGTTATGGCTTGACCAGGGTTCAAACCCCAGTCAACCAGTAACCCAATTCCCCAAAAGTTGGATTTGGGATTTCCCTTACACTTTAATTCCAAAGGTGAGAGCATTCTGACCTGATAGTCAAACTGTCTGTGCTGGGTGTATTGCGGTATGGATATGGATCATTTCCACATAAACATTGCCAACTGTCTAAACTAGCCTGTCTACTTGGTGTCTTGATAGATCACATGCTTGGTAGACAACTATACATTTCTTGGTAATTTTTTGACTCGCCATGTGTGTGGCTAATTGCAATGGTGACTCTATTTTATTTGATTCTAAAGATAAACTGCTGGGCTTGAAATCTGTGTTGTCTAAATCTGTTAAAGTATATAAGTCTTTCTATAGTTATGAGTTTAAAATGACTGTACTATCCTAGTAATCTTCCTCCGGTGCCCCCTCTTCCCTTGTATCCTTCTGCACATGCACCTATTTTGATATCCCAGTTTTAAGAGCATGTGGGTTTACTAAAACTCTTGAGAAATTTCAAGAGGTCAGTGATCATCAGTTACTTAACCTCTTGGTACTGTACGTTCTTGTGGGCATACTCATGTAGGTACTGAGACCTATAGGGTAGAAAAACAAAGCAGACGTTCAGGTGTGGAGTCAGAAAAACATCTTCAGATAGGTCACAAAGTATTTGTGAATTCACGGACCAGCCAAAGTTGAGCTATCAGGTGGGCATCAAAGTAAGACTGACTTTCTATACAGGAGGAAATAAGGGTCTGATTTAGAGTTTGGTGGATGGAGTTATTCCATCACAAACATGATGGATCTCCTGTCTGCAGTATTACGATCCCATTTAATGCTAAGGGAATCATAATATGACAGATGGGATATCTATTTGTTTGTGATGGAGTAACTCATCTGCCAAACTCTAAATCAGGCCCTACATTACAGTAAACAGCATCTAAGGAATCAGCAATGCAACATGGAAATCAGGATAGTAGACACTGCTGTGGCTAGATTAAAAATACAGGTTGAGAAGAGAATTTGTGTTGGATATTGAAAATAGATTCAGAAGACACAAGATACAATTTATCACTATCCTACAGGCGCAAAGGGAATCCTAGATGTGAAACCATTCATTATCAAACTTTTGAAGGATACAATTTTGAAAGAGAATGAATGTTTTGATCTACAAGAAGGAGATTCTTCTTTTTTTTTACCAGACTTCTTCGTATCTTTATTCAAACCAAAACCTTGGAAGCAAAATAAACTTTCCAACATAAACAAATATATAAAAATATATATAAAACAAATCATGATAGTTTTAATTTGAATAGGGGCACTGACAGAATGTCAGAAACAAAAGTATTGTGTGGACAGAATATTGTGTCAAAAATATCGAGGAGCAAAATATCAAGAAGGTAGTGCAATAGGTATGTAAAGATTTACTATTCCTGACTCCACGTCTACGTACCTTGAAGATATCTATATAGTCACTGTACATATATGTGGAGTTATATATAGTAAAACTTTGCTTACAATAGATATTTTTCTTCACAATATTTTTTGTCCTGGATTTTTTGACACAATATTTTTGTTTCTGATATTCTGTCTAAATACTTTTTAATAGTAGAAAACAAGAAATGGCTAATGGCAAATTATACTAAAAATGTAATAAATAGCTTTAAAAAATAGAAACACTATCCTACATTGTGCAAAAACTACCAATTTTAAGAACAGGAAAGAGAAATGATGGACAAGAAACTTGATAAAAATTACAAACAAACACAAAGTATATAGTGTATTTCAAGGAAGCTTTATCACAAGGATGGAAAGTATTATTATCATGGGCCATCTAATCCATCTAATCCTTGGTAAATGACAAAAATATTGGATACATTCCATCCTAAAATGTGCTAACAAGGAACAATCCCAGTTGTCATGTACATTATAAACATATGTTTCCATTCTCATAGTTGTTTTGAACATAGTCAAATATTTTACCCACTGTTTAGACAATTTCATTATGTTGTTTTCTGTGTTGGTAGAAAACAGTCTTATCCCAAATCTTGCCCTTTTCCATTAAAGTTTCTGGCTGGTCAAAGAAATGAGGTCTCCCCAATTCAGTGCAAAGTGATTAAATATGAATCAGCCACCTCAATTTGCTACAGAGTTCTAAATATCAAGGTTTTTAATAATCAATCTATTTAGACTAGTACATGTATTAGTCCAAATAGAGATCCACAGCAAAAGTGGGGAAAGCTGAAATCTGCCTTCTAAATAAGAAAGACCAAGTTCTTCACGACATGAAAAATGTGGGCATCCTGGGGGCACAGATAACAGATGCAAATAAAACGTATTCTCTTCTATTTGTAACAGATGAGGCTCACCATACCCCTAAACTGGAGCACCATAGCAGGCAACAGAAGCACACTTAGAGAGGGAGTGAACAAAAGAGCTCTATCAGGAAAAGAGGAGTTGAGACCATCGAGCTGCACTATTAAATGTCATACCCAAATACAAGAAAACCTTGACCATTTCAAATGATAAGCCCTAATAGAAAATGTACAGGTTATAATTCATGAAAGGGCTGAAATCACAACAAAATATTTTCAAAAGTTGCTACTAAGGCCCCCCTCAAGGAGTTAAAAAAAAAAAAAAACATTTGAGTCCTAGCAATTAATACTGTACCATCAGCATAAAATAAAGTAGAAAGTGACATATTTCCCACACAAAGGACATCCTTGTTCCCATCATCCAAAAACAATTCTAATTGTTGATGTATAAAAAAATAAGATAGGGGCCACCACACAACCCTGACGAATAGCACTGGCTAATTAAAAGAAATCTGGGCACTCGCTCCTTTTCCCAGATTGAACCCTTATGGCTAAATCAGCAGGAAGATGTTGTAAAAAAGCTATAATTCCTTTGTCAAGCCCCTGAGTAATCAAAGGAGACCAACAATCAGGCCTGGTAACACAGTAAAATGCCACGCTTTGATCTATAAAACTAAATGTAAAGATCCCTTTTTGATGATGGTATACCTCTTGACTAGTGGGGAAAGATTGAGACAGTTTTCTGTGGTACCCAAAGCAGTCCTAAATCTATATTAGAGGTTTGAGAAAATACGTTTGTCTCAACACGACGTGTCTACCCAACTCAAAATTCTCCTCTTAATAACCTTACCAGTTACTTTAAATACCTAATCACCCAGAATAATTGAACACTAGCAATGTGGTTTGCCCCTATTCACTTTCTTAAATACAGGGACAATTATTGTTTGGGACCAGGATGGTGGAATGGTAAATGCATTACAACATTAACAACCCTAGTCACAATTAGGGGCTATAGATTTATGTGGGCCTTAAAAAGATGCATGGAAAAACCATTGAGGCCTGCTGCTTTTGCCACTGGACTGGTAATAGTGGCATCCCTTACCTCCAAATATGAAAATGGCAAACTTGTCCTGGTCTGTAAGTCTAAGGAGGGACTATAATTGGGAATACACGCAAATCCCTCACCATGTATAGTGTTAAACTATTTGGCAGAATTATCAGGTAAAATAGTTGAGGCCAGTACAGATTTTGAATTGGTATTAAAAAATTGAGTTTATAAATTTCCTAAAAAGACAAATGTTTCTAAAAGAACTAGAAGAAAGAACACCACCCCAGACTTTATCCCTTAATTCATTTTCCCTCAGTTTGACAGCCTTTTTACCTGCAATCTGTACAATGCTACTTCTTCCTTAGTTCCTGCAGACATAATAAAGCATGTCTGAGTTTCCATTTAGCCTGCAAGCATGATTTTTTAAACCACCTTTTCTATTGGAAGAAAATTGTGGAAATTCTGGGGGCACAGAAAAAAGATTAAACCATAATTTATTCTCTTCTATTTGTAACCTATGAGGGTCAGCATACCCAGAGATTGGAGCTCCATAGTAGGCAGCAGAAACACATGTACTAATAAATGAAGTGATCATGTGCGGAATAGACATCCTACCTCGCCTACTGACAAGATCAAACAAAGAGGAGAGGTGTCAAAAAAAGACCTCCATCTGCAACAGACGAGTTGAGACCTTGGAACAGCACTACTAAATACCATACCCAAATACAAGAAAACCTTGACCTTCTCAAGGCAATACCCTGTAATAGAAAAATAACAGACTTTAATCTGTGAGGGGCCTGCAATCATAATCATTACAAAAGACTTGAAAAAGTTGGTACTAAGGTCCCGATCATCCTTGAAGGAAACAAATCCCTCAAGGACTTTTTTTAAACGTTTGCTGTCCTAGTCATTAATTCTGTGCCATCAGAGTAAAATAAAGTGGAGAGTGACCTATTCCCCACAAAAGGGTCAACCTTGTTCCAACCAACCAAAAACAATTCTAAATTGTTGATGTATACACCAGAGACAGAACTAAGATCAACTACCAATGAAGCTCTAGCAAAATCACAAATACATTTGAAGGGGGAAAAACTAAGGAATGTGTGCTATCACTTCAGTTAAATATACTTGAGCTAGTGATCATAATGTTCTTAAGGAGATATGAAGGGTCCACACATTCTCTCTTCAATCTCCGCCAACTTTCAGCAGAGGACAAACAATGGTACACTGTGTCCTGTGTCACTCTTATCAAGGGATTCAAAATACTCGAAGCAGCCCTGGACGGTGGCACATCATTCTTCACTTCATATTTTAAATTATTCAAGATAGAAATTGGAGCATGCCGCATTCAAAAATGTTTACAGTCATCAAAAAACAAAGCAACAGAAAAGAAGGGTTAAAAGACATGATGAAGAACCCACATAAAATTACTAAGTCTGTCATTATTATCTAAGGATCCTAATGTAATGATTCAGTTTTGGAGAGCTTTTTTAAAGAGATCATTTTCTGCAGAATTTGACCTGGGGAATGGTGGTACTTTTGATTGAAGCAGAAAAGGTGGTCCATGAAAAAAGCTAAAAGAAAAAGCCGATAACAATTTCCACACCATGTCTAGAATCGCAGGCCTGAATAGTGAAAAGACAATGGAGGGATTTCTAAAATTGACAACCACACAATCCCAGCTGTAACTTTAGTAGAATACCGCAATCGAAAAGACATGCCTGGCACAATAAATTTCATCGGCCAGTTGAGGAAATCCCCTCACCTGCTTGTGAAGCTAGTGCCGGGTTTTGTGTTTTTGTGCTGCTGAAATGTTTCACTTTTACAATGCTCCAAACTAGGAACATTAGCTAATATCACAACTACGAGAGTAGCTCCAAGAAGTAAATTCAAGGGGATCAAATTGGATTTAGAATCCTTACTACTAATCTTAAAATGTTTGTTGGCCTGTGGACAGGTAAGAATAGCTGACTTAGATCATGAGCAGCAAGCATAAACATTCTTTGAGACTGATGCAAACCTTCTCAGATGTGATCAAAATAGGGAGGAAAAACAGTCACAATATGAGATAAAGACTTGTCAACCAGCAAATCGTGAAGGGCAACCAGAGAATCACCATTTAATAAAAAAACAGAAATAGCAAAAGATAAACTTAATGGTCTACCAAAGTCCCTCTTACAAGAGAAGCAGGACCAGAAAGGTCACTCTTACAAGAGAAGCAGTTGCCATGCAGGAATTGGATAACAGTACAGAGACACATCTTCCATCACCTTTACATGCCAAACCTTCAGTTACAAGTCAATGGAGTGTGGGATAAACCCTGCAGAGGATTTTCAAGGCATTTTTCAGTTTCCGCTATTTTTTTAATCAAAACTTCCCAACCACAAAGGTTAAAAAGGACTTACCCGATGAAGAAGGGTGTTTCTACACATATATGGTCATAAGGTGTGTTACACTGTTTTCATTTACGCATGATGAAGTAAGGTCTTGAAAATTTTAAAACAAAGAGGAGTGTACCTGCCCATCATTGTACCCGGCTCTGACGGGTGCAAACAGATCCTGTCTTGGCCTTGTCTTTGTCTGGTGCATGCTGCGGGAGTATAAACACACTTTATAGGGCATCTTCATCCTCCTCATCCCCTAGCAGGCAGGCAGGCAGACAAAGGTACAGAGCAGCTTGGGAGGTATAGTCTTGCTCTCCCAGGCAGAATAAAACTCTGAGGTGACACACACTGTAGAAGAAGAAACACACTTTACAGTGCTTCCTCCTCCTCTAGGAGGCAGACAAAGGTGCAAAGTGGCCTGGAAGGGGCAACTCTACCATCCCAGACAAAACAATCATTCAAGGTGATTCAAAGAGCATTCAAAGTCTCAATTATAGTGATCTAAATAGTAGGAAGACAATGTAGATGCTGATACAATTAATATGATTTGTGGTAAGTTTGGGAATCTTCGTTTTTCCATTTACTCTACCATTTGTCATATTACCAAAAACAAACAGTAGGGGTTCAGGGAAAGGACAGAGAGATTCAATGAGAACTGTCTGGTTTTTATCCATTTAGTGAGTTGCAAATCTGCTCATATAGTTACTGGGGTCTTTAACACTATTTTAAGCCCTTAGTACATCTAGAGACACCTACAAAGTACAAACAATATTTGGAGTAACTATAAGAACTATTATGTAAGACTTAAATCTCTGAAGTATCAGCAGAGGAGGAAGCAGATTTGCTTAAAGGATATACTTTTTATTCTAGGATGTGCAGACACTAATCCACGGGATTAAACTGACACTTTTATTCAGAGCACCTTTGTTAGACCTGACAGCCTTAGTGTGGTCACCCCTAACGTTTTACCTGCCTCCCTCCACTTTTTAGATACTGTTTTTGCTGGTTTTAAGACTGTGCACTTTACCACTGCTAACCAGTGCAAAAGTGCATATGCGCTCTCCCTTTTAACATGGTAACTGTAGGAAAGTACCATCTTGCCTGGCATGTTACCCCCATTTTTCACTGTATATATGTTGTTTTAGTTGTATGTGTCACTGGGACCCTGCCAGCCAGGGCCCCAGTGCTCATAAGTGTGCCTGAATGTGTTACCTGTGTTATGACTAACTGTCTCACTGAGGCTCTGCTAATCAGAACCTCAGTGGTTATGCTCTCTCATTTCTTTCAAATTGTCACTAACAGGCTAGTGACCAATTTTACCAATTTACATTGGCATACTGGAACACCCTTATAATTCCCTAGTATATGGTACTGAGGTACCCAGGGTATTGGGGTTCCAGGAGATCCCTATGGGCTGCAGCATTTCTTTTGCCACCCATAGGGAGCTCTGACAATTCTTACACAGGCCTGCCACTGCAGCCTGAGTGAAATAACGTCCACGTTATTTCACAGCCATTTTACACTGCACTTAAGTAACTTATAAGTCACTTATATGTCTAACCTTTACCTGGTAAAGGTTGGGTGCTAAGTTACTTAGTGTGTGGGCACCCTGGCACTAGCCAAGGTGCCCCCACATTGTTCAGGGCCAATTCCCCGAACTTTGTGAGTGCGGGGACACCATTACACGTGTGCACTACATATAGTTCACTACCTATATGTAGCTTCACAATGGTAACTCCGAATATGGCCGTGTAACATGTCTATGATCATGGAATTACCCCCTCTATGCCATCCTGGCATAGTTGGCACAATCCCATGATCCCACAGGTCTGTAGCTCAGACCTGGGTACTGCCAAACTGCCTTTCCCGGGGTTTCACTGCAGCTGCTACTGCTGCCAACCCCTCAGACAGGTTTCTGCCCTCCTGGGGTCCAGCCAGGCTTGGCCCAGGAAGGCAGAACAAAGGACTTCCTCAGAGAGAGGGTGTTACACCCTCTCCCTTTGGAAAATTGGTGTTAGGGCTGGGGAGGAGTAGCCTCTCCTAGCCTCTGGAAATGCTTTCATGGGCACAGATGGTGCCCATTTCTGCATAAGCCAGTCTACACCGGTTCACGGACCCCTCAGCCCTGCTCTGGCGTGAAACTGGACAAAGGAAAGGGGAGTGACCACTCCCCTGACCTGCACCTCCCCTGGGAGGTGCCCAGAGCTCCTCCAGTGTGCTCCAGACCTCTGCCATCTTGGAAACAGAGGTGCTGCTGGCACACTGGACTGCTCTGAGTGGCCAGTGCCAGCAGGTGACATCAGAGACTCCTTCTGATAGGCTCCTTCAGGTGTTGCTAGCCTATCCTATCTCCTAAGTAGCCAAACCCTCTTTTCTGGCTATTTAGGATCTCTGTCTTTGGGGATTCCTTAGATAACGAATGCAAGAGCTCATCCGAGTTCCTCTGCATCTCTCTCTTCACCTTCTGCCAAGGAATCGACTGCTGACCGCACTGGAAGCCTGCAAAACTGCAACAAAGTAGCAAAGACGACTACTGTAACTCTGTAACGCTGATCCTGCCGCCTTCTCGACTGCTTTCCTGGTGGTGCATGCTGTGGGGGTAGTCTGCCTCCTCTCTGCACTAGAAGCTCCGAAGAAATCTCCCGTGGGTTCGACGGAATCGTCCCCCTGCAACCGCAGGCACCAAAGAACTGCATCACCAGTACCCTGGGTCTCCTCTCAGCACGACGAGCGAGGTCCCTTGAATCCAGCAACTCTGTCCAAGTGACTCCCACAGTCCAGTGACTCTTCAGTCCAAGTTTGGTGGAGGTAAGTCCTTGCCTCCCCACGCCAGACTGCATTGCTGGGAACCACGACTTTTGCAGCTACTCCGGCCTCCGTGCACTTCCGGCGGAAATCCTTTGTGCACAGTCCAGCCTGGGTCCACGGCACTCTAACCTGCATTGCACGACCTCCTAAGTTGTCCTCCGGCGGCGTGGGACTCCTTTGTGCAACTTCGGGTGAGCACTGTTTCACTCCACTTCGTAGTGCCCGTTCTGGCACTTCTGTGGGTGCTGCCTGCTTCTGAGAGGGCTCCTTGTCTTGCTCGACGCCCCCTCTGTCCCCAGACGCAATTGGCGACATCCTGGTTCCTCCTGGGCCACAGCAGCATCCAAAAACCTTAACCGCACAATTTGCAGCTAGCAAGGCATGTTGGCGGTCTTTCTTCAGGAAAACACTTCTACACAACTCTCCACGGCGTGAGGGATCTGTCCTCCAAAGGGGAAGTTCCTAGCCCTTGTCGTTCCTGCAGAATCTTCAGCTTCTACTGTCCAGTAGCAGCTTCTTTGCACCCACAGCTGGCATTTCCTGGGCATCTGCCCATCTCCGACTTGCTTGTGACTTTTGGACTTGGTCCCCTTGTTCCACAGGTACCCTCGTTTGGAAATCCATCATTGTTGCATTGCTGATTTGTGTCTGTCCTGCAGAATTCCCCTATCACGACTTCTATGTCCTTTGGGGAACTTTAGTGCACTTTGCACTCACTTTTCAGGGTCTTGGGGTGGGCTATTTTTCTAACCCTAACTGTTTTCTTACAGTCCCAGCGACCCTCTACAAGGTCACATAGGTTTGGGGTCCATTCGTGGTTCGCATTCCACTTTTGGAGTATATGGTTTTTGTTGCCCCTATCCCTATGTGTCCCCATTGCATCCTATTGTAACTATACATTGTTTGCACTGTTTTCTAATACTATTACTGCATATTTTGGTATTGTGTACATATATCATGTGTATATTTGCTATCCTCATACTGAGGGTACTCACTGAGATACTTTTGGCATATTGTCATAAAAATAAAGTACCTTTATTTTTAGTATATCTGTGTATTGTGTTTTCTTATGATATTGTGCATATGACACTAGGGGTACTGTAGGAGCTTCACTTGTCTCCTAGTTCAGCCTAAGCTGCTCTGCTAAGCTACCATTATCTATCAGCCTAAGCTGCTAGACACCCTATACACTAATAAGGGATAACTGGGCCTGGTGCAAGGTGTAAGTACCCCTTGGTACTCACTACAAGCCAGTCCAGCCTCCTACAGTAACATTGGATCATACCCAATTGGACTATTTAATTTACTTATAAGTCCCTAGTAGAGTGCACTATATGTGCCCAGGGCCTTTATATTAAATGCTATTAGTGGGTCTGCAGCACTGATTGTGCCATCCACTTAAATAGCCCCTTAACCTTGTCTCGGGCCTGCCATTGCAAGGCCTGTGTGTGCAGTTTCACTGCCAATTTGAATTGGCATTAAAAGTACTTTCCAAGCCTAAAACTCCCCTTTTTTACATAAAGGACACCCCTAAGGGATGCCCTAGGTAACTCATAGGGCAGGGTGCTGTGTAGGCAAAAGGCAGGACATGTACCTCTGTAGTCTACATGTCCTGGTAGTGTAAAACTCCTAAATTTGTTTTTACACTGCTGTGAGGCCTGCTCCCTTCATAGGCTAACATTGGGGCTGCCCTCATACATTGTTTGAGTGGTAGCTGCTGATCTGAAAGGGGTAGGAAGGTCATATTTAGTATGGCCAGAATGGTGATACAAAATCCTGATGGCTGGTACAGTTGGAGTTAATATTACTATTTTACAAATGCCACTTTTAGAAAGTGAGCTTTTCTCTGCACTTAAATCCTTCTGTGCCTTACAATTCACGTCTGGCTGGGTTTATTTGACAGCTCCTTGTGCATTCACTCAGACACACCCCAAACACAGGACATTCAGCCCCACTTGCATACATCTGTATTTTGAATGGGTGTTCCTGGGCTGGGAGGGTGGAGGGCCTGCCTTCACACAAAGGACTGCCACACCCCCTACTGGGACTCTGGCAGATCAGACAGGATTGAACTGAAAGGGGCCTGGTGCACTTCTAAGCCACTCTTGGAAGTCTCCCCCACTTCAAAGGCACATTTGGGTATATAAACAGGGTCTCTGCTCCTACCAACTTAGACACTTCCTGGAGAAGAAACTGGAACCAGAACCTGCATCCTGCCAAGAAGAACTGCCTGGCTGCCCAAAGGACTCACCTGTCTGCTTTCTGTGGAGGACTGCTGCCTTGCTGTTGCCCTGCTGCCTTGCTGTTCCCTGGCTGTGGTGAAGAAGTGCTCTCCAAGAGCTTGGATAGAGCTTGTCTCTTGTTCCCTGAAGTCTCAGGACCAAAAAGACTTCATGTCTACAAGAAGGACTCCTTGTGTAGTGAAATTTGATGCACTGCCTGCCAGAAACGATGCACAGCCTGCACCGCAGTGAAAATGTCGCCGCATGCCAATCCAGAATGACGCAACCCAACTTCACAACGAGGAGATCAACGCAACGCCAGCGTAGAGACTGGGAATTTGAAGCATGGCCCAATGGAACGACGCACAGCCGAACCGGAACAATGCAGCCCAACTTCCAGGGAGGAATCGACGCAGCGCCTGTCGTGCAGTAGAAAATTTGACGCAACGGCCACCGAATCAATGCAGTTCCTGTGACTTCGTCCTGCCAGCACAGGAAATCCATGCATCATCCCCGGGGCATCTAAAAACCCCGCAACCTGAAGTGGATCCATGACCGAGCACCAGAAATCGACGCACAACCGTCCCTGCGTTAAAACTAAAAGACGCATCGCTGTGTGCAGCCAGAGAAATTTATGCACACCCCTTTGTTTCCATGCATCTCCTCCTCCGTGGCTCTTTTCAGAGATTTTTCACGTGAACCAGGTACTTTGTGCTTGAAAGAGACTTTGTTTGCTTTTAAAATACTTAAGACACTTTTTATCACTTTTCAGTGATACCTCAACATTTACTTATTGCATCTTTATTGGTTTTGACCTGCATTTATCCAGATAAATATTATATATTTTTCTAAACACTGTGTGGTGTATTTTAGTGGTGCTATATGGTGTTATTGTATGATTTATTGCACAACTACTTTACACATTGCCTTCTAAGTTAAGCCTGGCTGCTCAGTGCCAAGCTACCAGAGGGTGGGCACAGGATAATTTGGATTGCGTGCGACTTACCCTGACTAGAGTGACGGCCCTTGCTTGGACAGGGGGTAACCTGACTGCCAACCAAAGACTCCTTTTTCCTATTTTCCCCAAAAACTCACAATCTAGTTAGATTTTACCTATTTTCTTGGTCCCCTCCATAGTCATCCACAAACCCTGGGAACCATTAGAATCTCCAGAAATTTGAAAGAAAAAGGACGCCAATTTTGCGTGGATACCCTACGTGGAATAAACATATGGACCCTTTAGCACAAACTCCCCAAATAACTAAAAGAAGGGCTCAGCACAGGGGGGGGAAGACAAAGCATTTAAGGGTTACACCACCTATTCTGTTTGGCAGACACATAACCAAGTTCGACTACCAATAAAGTATTAGCAAAATCACAAACACATTTGATGGAAGAAAGAAAAGAGAGATCTGTGTCGTCAGTTAAGTTCAAGCAATTATAAATATAATTTCAGTTAGTAATCAGAAGGCTCCTAAGAAGATATGAAGGGTCCACATATCCAACTTCAATCTCCGCCCACCTTTAACAGAGGACAAATTGAGGTGCACTGTGTAGTTACAGCATGATTTAGACCAAATAAATGGGAGAGATAACAACAAAGTATTATGGTCACTGAAACAAGAGGGTCTGACACATGAAGATAAAACATAATGAGCACAGTCAGTGGTGTTAAGAATATAGTCAATGATAGTAGAGCTACCCCTTCCAACAAAAGTGGCTTTGTGAGAGACAGGGAAATCCACAACATTATTCACATCAATCAAACTTCCCTCCAATGTAAATCCAATAGACAACAACCATGTTGTCATAGTTTGTAAGAACAAGAACACTCTTCTGAAATCCATTTGACAAACTTAGATCCTCAGTCAAAGGTCGAGTTCCTAACTTAGTATTAAAATCTCCACAATGATAATTGAACAAACCCCACTGATGGAAATAACTGAAGGGTTGAGATAGGTGTCGATATGGTCAAACAAACTGACCAAATTGCAAACATTGGTACTGTCAAACTTATTGTAGAAATTAAGTAACACAATATTGAAACACCTGACTCTTTTGAACATCAAACCTTGAACGTTAGAAGATAAGTTACAAACTTGGCAATCAAGTTTAGTTGCTGCACCTGCCAAAAGGCCACTTTTTGCCTTCCTTCAAATGGAAGTCGCAGGAGGTACAACAAAGGTTACATCATCATCTAGATAGTGTGGTACATAGACCAGGTTTCTTGAAGTAAAATAATATCAAATGATTTATTAAGGTCTAACCAAGAAGGATTTAGTATCCTTGAAGTTAGACCTGCAATGTTCCATGAAAGCATGTTTAGGTTTCCTAGAACAAAAGGAGATAAATCAATAGTGTTATCTAGGGATTTAGTAATACTCAAAGCATCCCTGGAAGTTGGCATATTATTTTTTAGTTTGGAATTTGAATTAGTCAAGAAAGAGAATGCCCTGTAGAAAAAAAATTTAAATCATCCAAAACAAACAGAAAGGAAAGAAGAGTTCAAAAAGATATGACGAAGAGCCCATATATAAATAACCAAGTCAGTCACTATTATCTAAGGATCGTAATGTTATGAATCAATTATGGACAGGTTTTATAAATAGACAATCATTTTTTGTAGATTGTGTCCTAGGGAATGGTGGTACTGTTGACTGAGGCAGAAAAGGAGGCCTATTAAAAAAAAGAAAAAGCTGATGACACTTTCCACACAATGTCGAGATTCAAGACCTTGGAACAGCGAATAAGCAATGAAAGGGTTTTTAAAACTGACTACCACACAATCCCAGCTGTCAACTTAAAATGAATACCCCGACCGAAAAGACATGCCTGTCATTATACATTTCATCAGCAAGTTGAGGGAATTCCCTCCCCCTACTTGTGGATCTAGTTCAGGATTTCGTTTTTGAGCTACTGAGGTGTTTCATTTTTGCCTTGCACCAAACGTGGAAAATTAAGTATTACATCAAATAAAGGAAGTAGCCGCAAAAGGTAGATTCAAGGTAACCAGACTGGATTTACAATCCTCAATATTAATCTTCAAACGTTTGTTGAGCTGTGCACAGGTAAGAATAGCTGACTTGGAGAATTGTTTCAGCAGGCATAAACATTCTTTGAGGCTAACGTTGAATTCCTCGGATCAAACATTTTATATATACATATGATCTGTTCTCTCTTTAATCATCGAAAGGTGTGCATAGATGTGATAAAAATAAGGCTTACAGGTAATCCCAATGGGAGGTAAAAACTAGACAAACAGCAAATCCTGCATATCAACCAGAGAAACATCATTAGGTATAAAACCAGAATCAGCAAAAGATAAACTTAATTGTCTTTAGGAAAGTCACTTGTAGATTGAGGGAAACATAAACAACTGTAGTTGGGGTTTTAATCTCAAAATCTTCCACTGTTTCGAAGACAAGAGAAACAGTAGTTATGCAGGGATTGGAAAACAGTATAGAGTCACATCTTCCAGGACCCTTATATGTCAATCTATCAGTTATAAAATACATTGGAGTGTGAAATAAACCCTGCGTTTCAAATTTTGTTCGGAGAAACCTCTCACCACATGGGCTAAAGTGGAGTCATCGATGAAGAAGAAGGGTGTTTTTAAATATGTGTGTTAGACTCTATTCTCTTACTGAAGATGAAAGAAGCTCTCAGAAATTTGACAAAAAAAGGGTTGGTCCACCTCATCCTCTCCCGGGGTTCTGACACGCACAGATGGAACTCATCTTGGCCTCATCTTTGCCGGAGTAAAAACAGCACTTCCTCAGCCTCCTCATCCCCTAGCAGGCAGGCAGACAAAGGTACAGAGCAGCTTGGGAAGTATAGTCTTGCCCTCCCAGGCAGACCTAGCGTTCCAGGTGATTCAAAAGCATACAAAGTCTAATTTAAAATTACCCAAGCAGAAGGAACCAGGGAAGATACCGGTAACATTTCTATGATTTTTGGTAATGTAGACTGTTTTATTAGAAGCATGTGCTAGAAGAGGCATTTTATTAGGGAATCTTGGGCCCAGATTTAAGACAACCTAGTGCCATTCCAATGCCACATTAGCATCATTTTTTTTTAGCTAATGTGGCATTGGAAGGCCAAAAATGCTGCGCCATAAAAACGTTGTAACCCCTTGCGCCACATTATGCCTCCACAAGGCATAATGTTTGCAAGGGGTAGGGGCATTCGGGTGCTAGGGGGGCCAAAAGAATGGCACAAGGAAATCTAAGAGATTTCTTTACCTCATTTTTATCTGCATTTTTAACATCTGCTAAGAGCAGGTGTTTAAAGGGAGGCTCCCATTGTTTTCAATGGGCCTCTGGGTGCTTTGCAGGATTAGCGTCAAACCTTTTTACACTAGTCTTGCAATGCACCAAACTGGCATAAAAAATTATGACGCTAGTACCCCTAACTGCAACCATGGGGTGCCGTATTTTAAACATAGCGCACACGTGGTGACGTTAGGGGGGGAACTAAGGGGCACAAGAAAAATGGCACTTCACCTAATGCAGCTCCACTTTTCATAAATCTGCCCCTTAGTTTTTCCATTTACTCTACTATTTGTTATATTACCAGAAACAAACAACAGGGGTTCGGGAAAAAGATGGAAAGTGTCACTGAGAACTGCCTGGTTCTTATTCATTTTGTGAGTTGCCTACCTGCTCACATGGTTACTGGGGTCTTTGACACTATTTTAAGCAAGAGCGGCTCCTCCATAAGGACGGAAGAGCGTCGCCCCCTGCTAGCAGTGGCAGCTGCAAACAGCACTGCCCCTCAGAGCGCATGTGTGTTTGGCTGGCCGTCTCTCTGGCACAGGCTTCCAGTCTTCCTCTAAGCAGTGTCAGGATTGGCGCAGGGCAGGCTAGGAGCCTGTGCCTACCTGCAGCGAGACAGGTGGAGGCAGAGGAGCAGCCCGGCGCGGGAGTGGAGGTAAGTGGTTTAAAAAAAATGATTTTTATTTAATTTAATACTTCCGTAACCCCCTCCCCCCACCTCTTGCTTCCCCGCGACTGATTTTAAGACCATGGACATGTGGTACACTTCCAAAATTCAAACGTAATTTCAGAAAGCTATAAAAACTATTATGTAAGACTTAAATCGCTGCAGTAATAGAAGGGGAAGAAGCAGATTTGCTAAAGGATATACTTTTTTATTCTTGAAAGTTTTTTATTACCCAAATAGAAGAAGAGTTAGACATGGTCCATCATCTAACAAATCACATGGCTATTCAAACAGGGATCCTTATGAATGGAGTTATAAGAGCTAAGGAAAATGTGGGAAGAAGATGGAACTGTTACCGAAAGGCACTATTAGAGGTAAACTGGACAAATGTACAAATATTTTTTCCAGGTAAATATTAGTCTTCTCCAGCTATACGGGACACATGTAAAGCTTACTTTTGTGAGTGGATGAAAGAACAGACAGTTGGTCATGAAGGGGTTAGAGTAATGGTTACAACATTTCTGATCAAAAGTAGTTATAAACAGGAATTTATGTGATAATAAATTACAATTCAGGAAACAGATTCGCTAGTACAATCTCTTGAAATACGATGTGCAAACCAAAACATGTTAGATGGAGAAAAAAATGAAGAAGGCACAAGTGGGAAGAGGGATGGATTTTGAATGTGGGATGAAAATGGGCCTCAGTTAGCCTGGTGAAATGATACAGATACTGCTCAGGCAATTAATTGTACATAAGAGTCCCTCTCAAGGGGATCTGAAATCTACTCACGTAGTAAAATGAAGGCGCTGTCTTAGATAATTCAGGAGTTATACTCAAAAGAAAAAAAATATTAAGGAAAAAGATGGAATTGTGATTGCAGAGCATCACAGCTAAGTCCAGCAAGTCTCAAAAATAAAAAAAAACAGCAAAGCATATGGAATTGGGCAAAAATACACAGTTTGTCAGCAATCGACTCGTTCTGCATTAATATGTGTTGTTTAATGGAATTTTAGGTACTGGACCTTCAATTATGGCACTTATTTTTCTATTACTAAAGCCTGATAAACATCCATGATTTTGTAATAGCAATGGCCCGTGTCACTGCCCACTGCGGTCAAAATTTAAGAAACAAATATTAGCAAATCGATTGAAGACAGTCTTTAATTCACCTGGATGAGATGTACAGCCATTTCATCAGGAGCTGTGAGTCAGCTCACTTGATCCATTGGTCTGTTTAACCCTCATTCACATTTTGCTTCCATTCACCACATAAATACAGTATAGGGCAATGGGTTAATCAATGCCACTCGTGACTGAATGATGGCCTGTTCCTAGTACCATCCACCTACAATGGTTCAGGACCCGGGTAGGAGGGTCAGTCTCTGTGTTTTTTAATGTATTTTGGCCATGGCACATATTTTACTTACCAATTGTTTTGCAAATAGAATATATAATTTTAAATATTTTGGGCCCAATTACAACTTTGGCAGAGGGGGTTAATTCGTCCCAAATGTGATGAATATCCCGCCCACCGTATTACGAGTTCCATAGGATATAATGGGTGGGATATCTGTCACATTTGGGACGGATTAACCCCCTCCGCCAAAGTTGTAATCAGGCCCTTTATGTCTATTTCTTACGTTTGCCAAAAAAATACGAAAGCAAATGTAGCAGGCTTGACCAGCAAGATCAGACGTATTGGTTCTGCCAGTGTGTTTTTAGTTGCATTGATCGTCATGTGTGTTTGTCTGTTCTTTAGTACAAAAGGTTTGGTATTTGTAGGGGGTTTTAAAGCATGATCTGTGCTCTATACATGCACCAAAACTATTGACTTTTTTAGTGCTTCTTTTCCCTGGTCTCACATTCACATTCTGCCAATTGACTGTTCTCTGGTGGTTTTTATTTTGAAGTATGGTGATCGCATAACAACTGCCCCTGGAAAGCTGATTGGAGAGTAACATAAATTAGGCTGTCATGCTAAGCCAAGCTTAGTCTGAAGAGAATGATGAGGTGAAATGCAAGGACATTTTCCAGTGTTGGTACAACTAAGAAAATGATATAATCAGTCGTGCATGCTGCAAACAATGTGACGCTTGGCAGGATAAACAGCACATACTGGGCACTGTGCTCAAGTGCCAGATGCCAGAAATACTCGAACAGTCACAGAACATTGGAGAACGCTGTTAAAACAACGGTGGAGTAAGTAGCAGATAATGAGCAATTGTATCCAAGATGAAAAGTAAGAAGTTTAAAGGCAGCGATGAATGTGTGCACCAACTGCATTTCACCGACAGATGAGCTTACATTTTGCTGAGGCACGCTCCAATTATATCGCCCAAACATGTTGCGTTGCAGAAATGCGATACCTGAATTTTCAATCCAGTTGCAAAGCAGCAATAATAATTGGTGAGATCAAGAAAACGAGAGAAGAAAATAGATTGTCTATTCCCAAAAATAGAGAATGCCCTTAAACAGCAGGAAGGAGTACTGTGTTAGCGCGTTTGACCGTCATCAGTAAACTTACAAGGGGGCGCAAATTGGTCAATTAACCTTTTGTCTCGCAATTAAGATGTTCCCACCATACCTCCAGTCCATGCAGATCATTAATCAATAATTAATCAATCACATCAATGATCAATGACAACCAATAGCATTAGTAATCAATGGAGTTAGTAATTTTCACACACCATGACCTTTCAGTCACGAACAACCACACCTTTAGTAAAAGTTAGAATATTTATTTCCCTATATTAACAATACTAATGTCGTGTATGATAATCTCAAATCAAATAATACATATACAGAAACATCACCGGCTGTCCAATGCGCGAAAGAAGAGTAATCTAATCAAAGCTTAAACGACTACATATTCTAAAGTTACAGTTCAATTTGATTAAAAGAACTATGGCGCAAACGATATCACATACATTTATTTTCAGCAAAGAAAAGACATCAAAAGTTACTCCATATAATGAACTTCATTGGTGAGGAATCCTTATCTAACACCAGATTAGCATCAACATGTTGGGCTTCATGCACAACAATTAGTAAACACAAATTTGGAAAACATCTAACTATGGCTCTATCAAAATAGTGCGGGTGGTACCTAGAAAGAAAAAACAAATTGTCTTACGAAACACATCAGTAATAATATACCTCTCCTCAAATGGATTGGCAAGCTAAGATACACTGTGTCACCAGGACATCAGTTCAGTCAGCAAGGCGTCAGGATTCAACATAAAAATTCAGAAGACACAGTCTTTAAGCAGGAAAGTTAAGCACATCTCTTGTCAAGATGCTCAAGAAAGTAACGACCTTTCGGCCAGAGAGGAAATGGGCAAATGTCTGTCTTTCATCAGTGCAGTCTGGCTAAGTTAGATTTCCTAAAACGTCTTCCCAAATCCCTATTGGTCAAGGGACTGCATGTTCACACTTTGTCCAATAAAACTAAAACATCAAATCTATACTTTTTACTAGTACTCAGTTCACATGCCGCTGATTGGCTCCTCTTGTAATGTCCGTATCATCCGGCTCGTCAGGTAACAATATTGTTGCAGCTTGTACTCCAGTCAGTGTCTCCATTGTTCTTCTCCTGAGAAAGTCAGTCTCACATACATTACACTCATATTGCTACATTTAGCAAGAACAGCATCTTTTAACAATTGGTTCTCATGAGAAAAACTTTTAGCTATGAGCACATTTGGTCAGCACAGTAGAAAATCACAATTTAATTCTCTAAGCAAACGTTTTATTAATTGGTTTAGAAATACAGCTTGACATGAGGCTGCGCAACTAGGCCAAGACCTTCGCTAAGTTAAGGCCTACAATTAATAAAGCTAAATACATAATGCATAACCCTTAATATGATGTACTACTACATTAATCAAACAAAAGCTCCATATTTCATATTAATAGGCCATTAATAAGTAAACTTCGTGAACATTGACGGCCACTCACGTAGACACATTGTCAAATGCGTGCTTTATTTTTCTCTATAATATTGCATTTTCTACGCAAATCCATTACTCAGAATACATGATCACTCATTAATATTTTTAATAAAACACCTGTTTTAGCAACTGCCACTGAGAAACAGGTGGCAGCTATCATTTAAAGATAAATGGTCATCCCACTACAAAGAAGAGAAACAAACATGCTGTCAAAACAACTTTTATACAATCGCAATCTTCTCTCCAGGACACAAACCTCATTGCTTCATATACTTACCTCAGTGTTGTGATGAAGAAACATTTGGTGTCGTGTACAAGTCAAGCTAACAATACTGTCTCACACACCCATGCTTCTTCTAATTGCACATATAAGTTGTTATGTTATGGTGACAGATGACAAAAAGTGGTGTAATCACTTGCACTCACCAATGAGGCAGGGTTGGAGCCCGAATTATCATAGTATGTATAGTTTTAATATGTTATCACTACCCCATAGCAACACATAGGGCATAACACACAGGGCCTTATCTACCGAATATATGGCAAAGCTCATACCTATCAGTTTGACGATCTTCAAAATTGTGACAGGGTATTTCTCAAAATGGATACCTTCATGAAGGTTGGAGCCTCGTCCGATTAAATGTTTAATGATGGAAATTCCATTGTGCTCCAATTTCGTTGTGGTGTGGTGTTATGTTCGTCACCATATGTGGGCACTCAGTATATACCCCCATATTCTCAATACCCCCCTTTCAAGAGCTTCTGACTTCTGCTTTTGTCAGCATCTCTGGAGGACTTTAAATCCTGTTTTGACTATGAATACCACGGATGTCACGGTTTGCATACCAGTCTTTCATAGTGTTGACACTGCCAGAGCTGGCGGTGGGCGAGTAATCATATAGTGGATAGCCGATCTTTTATGATCCCAGACTGCTCCAACCCCTAAGGATGACAAATTCAATAGTGACGCTGAAAGAGACTTTTCAAGCGAGATGCTGGAATTCTGCTAAAGTGCAAAAAGGGTCTTAGAACACTGGGGAATTGGGAATCATTCTGTTTTACAACCAAGGTCCCATTACCACCCTCTCCTAAACATGCAAACAAAAATTATTTACAAAATGTTGTAATTCTTGTTCTGAATAGAAGAGAAACAGTTGAAGTTTAGCTGCATTTACATTACATATATCCCATTATTCGACTAAATAAGAAGATGCAGGTTTATATATGGAAAGAGGTGTGGATTCATTCTTTACTTTTAGTGTGTTTTTATCCATTGTGGAAACGTTTCTGCCATGACATTTCTTTTTGTGGTTAATTTCTGAAAGGCACGTGTGGCAAAGTTATAGAACAAGGTACCCTGCTACAATTTCGTGAACCGAATATAGTCAGACAAAAATACGGTGACCTAAAACTTATTTACTAAATGATTGCCCATTTGAGTTAATAACAGAACATCTACACATAATGGGACAATTTTTCATAAAAAATATTTGACATAGTATTTATGCCAGGCAACATTTTTTGCCCTCATTATTCAGTCATACAACTACAACATAACTATTCTCACCAGAGTCAAGCCTTACTATGAGGCAATAATGATCAATATGAGAAACAAGGAGCTTTATTGGAAATCCTGGATCAATGCCGGAATTATTTAAATCAATGAAGAGTGGTTTTGGAACACTATTGATGCCATTATGTTCAAGAAGTGTGTGCATGAACTAAGTAGCTCTGAACTCCATACTTATTTTAGGTTTGTCAATTTTTTTGGTTGGTATGATTACCACTGATTGTCTAGGTTTTACTTTTTTCTATAATACATAATATAGATCTCATCTGTCAGCAGCTGCCTCACTAATTTTCCTTTTTTCTTTTTACAAATACCTAACAACAGGAACTCTGAGGGGGAACGAAGACTGCCTAATGTTACTTAAGGTTTCTTAGAGTGATAATCAAGAGAATTCATCATGGCATCTCCTTAGTTTGAGGATGACTGTTTGCTTTTATTTTACACGAGTGTGGTCAATCATTAGCACGACCCTTTCAGCAGATTGAACGGATCACAGATAAAGTGTACTAAGAACAGCGTTTATTGCATTTTTTTTGCTGGGTTCTAGATTCAATACACAACTGCTACTGACGCTGGTCTTATGGACCACTGCAAAGACATTAAAGCTGGTTTGGTCTGATTGTTCAGCAATGGTTGTAAGTGTTGCCATGACGGATGGTCAAATTACCCAGCCATTGGAGAATGATTTACTCAAGACACTAAAACTGCCTAACGTGACAGGCTGATGCTCACATTCATGAACATTTACTAAAATAAATCGATTTGGGGAGAAAAGTTGTTCAGTTTTACTTGTGATTGACATACTGTAGGAAAGTGGAATATTATGCAGTGATGCTGGCTAGGCTTCAGTAGGAAAGTGCCTCTTTTGACATGACCCCCCCAACCACACACGTTTTGCCTGGTTTCTATTGCAATTGCGACTGAAAGGGCACTGGGTCCCTGCTAAACAGGTCCCCAGTGCCAGATCTCTTTCCCTAAAACTGCACAGTTGTTGTTCCCAATTGACAAACCTTTAGTTGCCACTGTAAGTCCCTAGTAAATGGTATCCCTGGTACATAGGGCAAAGGCTACTAAAGTAAGGCCCCTGAGGGTTGCAGCACAGCTTGTGCCACCCTCAGGAACCCTCTCACTAAGTGCACCCAGTGCTGCTTTTGCAGGCTGAGTGTCTTGGTGCAGACCTAAAATGAAAACACAACATGCCACACAGCCTTTGTGCCATGTCCCATGCACACTACATGCAATATATGTAAGTCACCCCGCAAGCAGACCTTCCAGCCTTAAAGATAGGGTGTGTTATATTGCATGAGAGGGCATACCTGCATGAGCAGATATGCCCCTGCTATGTCTTTGTTGATTCTCAGACATAGTAAGTAAACAGTGAAGCCATTTTAAGTACATGTGCTGGACACTGGTCATTACGAGTTTCCCAGTTGCATGATGCCTTCACTGACAATAGGGATGTTTGGTATCAAATATCTTGTATTAATAAACCCTCACTGAATCCAGTAATGGATTTATTAATACATGCACTCAGAGGGCACCATGGAGGTGCCCACTGCAAACCTACCAACTCCTAGTATGGGCACTGACTGGTCAAAACCAGTAGAGCCATCTTAAGACAGAGTTCTGCCCCCCTGAGGTGAGAGCCAATGCTCTTGAAGACTCAGAACAATGACCTCCTATGGACAGAGGTGTGACCTCCTCTCCCAGGTAGGATGGACATTCCAGGGCAGGGAGCTTCAAAGGCCCTGCCACCTTTGAAATTGGACCACAGTCTCTACTAATGGTGGAGGAGGCCGACCCCCAGTTCCTGACCCTGTCTTTTGGCTACAGGACTGGTGGGAAAATTAAGTAAATTAGGAGGCGTGCCCACTTCGTGCCAGTCCCCCCCCTAGGTTGGACAAGCTGAAGTGGACACTACCTTTTAAATTCCTCCATCTTGCATGAAAGGAATTAGGTCAACAGGGTTAGGGCTATGCCCACTTCGCAAAGGAAGTGGTCACACTTGTAATGACATCAACTGATTTGGCCCAAGACCTGCTAGCCTGTCTGCAGCTTTCAAAGAAACCTGAGCCCAGGAGATGATAGTCCTGCAGTCCAGTGACCTTGAAAGCCTTGGGAGGACGGCCTGCCTTCAATAAAGAACAAGAACTCCTGTGAAGAGTGGACCTGTCCAAAAGAAACATCTCCAAGGAGGAAATAAGTCTGCCTGAGGAACCGCAAAACCGCTATCTGGCACTACCTCAACGCCAGATGCCCACGGTCCAAGTCAAAGTAGCCCACCAGTCCAGTGAAGATTCCCTAGCACTTTTGTCTCAGAGCCCATCATGGGCTGACACCTGCCAGACTCCACAGCAATGCCTGCCGCCTAAATCCGAGGGCTCCCTCTGACCACGACTTTTCAATTTCCATTACCAAACCATTTCTGACACCAAAAGACACCCTTGCACCCCGAGCCCATGGGCCTTGGGGAGCTAGACTACTGGTGTCCCTATGACCCCTGGCAACTCATCTTACCTGGGCAGCTGTGGGATGACCTCTCCCTGCCCCCAGAGCCTGAAGTCTGTTTCTGAAAGTGATCTCCTGCATTGGTTAACATTGTGAGCCCAACCTAGTGTTGGCGATCTGCACCCTGCCACCACCATGCCGCTGAGGTGTAAGCTTGGTGCTGCTTTGGGGACCCCCTTGTACTTACGTTAACTTCAGTAGGTCTTCCCCTGTCTTTGCTCTACCCACCGGGGAGCAGCACATCTTTGGTTACCCCCTGTCTCCACAGGATAACATTGGATGCCTGACTATGGGCTGGCACTCTGCACCAAGCCACAACTGAGTTGTAAGGGTATGTGTTTGGTGCTGCCTTATGGCCTCCCGATGCTTACCTTAAACTCTGGAGACCAAATTCTGATGCCACTTTCACTCACCTGTGAGCAATGCATCTTCGGTCTCCCCCCCCCCCGTCTCCTTGGTTAACATTGAGCACCAACTCCGAATTCGACCTCTGCACCCGGCTGCCCCTTTGCCACTGTGGGTGCACTTTTGGTGCTGATCTGAACCTTGCCTGGTGTTGATTTAAAATCCCTAAGACTGGAACTGTAAGTTGTTTACTTACCTGCAAAACTGCATCTTTGTTTCCTTCCATAGGTTATCATTCGAGACTCCGCAAATTGCACCGTGTTGATTTTTGAAGCTGAAAAGTATTTTTATTTTAAAAATTGTTTACCTTATAACGAAGTTCTTTAATTCAAAGCATATATAAAATCAAATGTTATTTTACTAAATTGGTCTCGGATTTAGTTATTGAGTGTGTGTCTCATTTATTGCCTCTGTGAGAACCACAAATGCTTAACACAACTCTTTGATAAGCCTAGCTGCTTGTCCACACTACCCCAAATAGAGCTCTGGACCTATCTATTTCTGCCTATGCACATCTTTGCAGATCCTCTCTGCACAGTGTACTTCATTTTAGTACAGTATATAGAGAGCTAGCATCCTTCAGCTTCACTATGTAATACTCTCACAATACCTCAAAGAGTGTCCTTGGATTCACAATATTAAATCCTTAGCTCGGTCCTGGTAGTGTGGCAAGCGGCAGTCAGGCTTTTCTAGAAGAACATGTATTAAGCATTTCAGAGTACCAACATGGACGATAAGCAATTGACATTACTAAAATGAAATCTGAAACCAGTTTATAAAAATAAAACAGATTTTTGTATTTATTTGGACACCAAAACAAAGTAAGTCAGATACGGTTAACCGGAATTATGGAATTTCAAGTGAAAAATAATTCAACAGTTCAAGCTGTCAAACCTTTACCATTGTGGAAATTGGGGAAAATCACTAGTGACACTCGGCCACTTCCTGGGTGAGTTCAGAGGCAGCCACTTGTATTTATGATTGTGCGGATCTCAGCACCAAGCTGTGATACTCAGAACAATTTTACCTGGCTCGTGGGGCACAGGTGCAGAAGTGTCCTGGATGTCTTTGGTGCTGAACGCGGGTGCCCAAAAATGGTACTTGTGACACTCAGTCACTTGCAGGCAGAGTTTGTGGGAGCACACTGAGGGTTGAGCTTGTTTAGGCCTCTGACCAAGATTCACCAGGCAGAAAAACTCCATCTAACTCTGGAGTATCAGGTGCAGAGTTGTGCTTGGCTGCCCTTGGTGCTGAACTGAAGCTGTGGTTGCTGGCTTTACCACTGTGATAGTGTAGGAGAGTAGACAGATCCAAAAAGTTGACAACAAAGCCACTGGTGATTTCAGATGTAGGTGTTGTGGTGTGCTTTCAGGTTGCATCATTGAGTAAAGAACGATGACCAGACAGGCCAGCAAACAGCCTTGGCAATGGTAAGGTGGAGGAGAAGCTGTACTCTCTTCCAGAGGTATTGGGGAATATGGTAGTTGGCTGTAACTTGGTGGAGAGCTGGACTACACTTCCTAAAATGCACTGGACCACCTGCTTTTGGGCAACCCCTTGAAGGGCCTGATGGGCAGAATTTCTATCGTTCCAGTAGGTACCTTTTACCTGCAGTGTGCAGGGGACTAGGACTACTAGTTCAGAGGAGTCTGCTCTTGTCTTTGGATTACCGTTCCCTCTTGCTGGGGGATTCGAACTTTGGTCCAGGACAAGTCACAGTTGAGCAGTTCCAGAAAGGTTGACGCAGGTCAATGGTATCATGCCTTTTGTCTGTCGAGGCTTTTGTTATCATCAAGGTGGGTCTCCCTATGTCCTGCCTTCGCAAGTTGTTGCAGAGC
This sequence comes from Pleurodeles waltl, assembly GCF_031143425.1. NCBI lineage: Eukaryota > Metazoa > Chordata > Amphibia > Caudata > Salamandridae > Pleurodeles > Pleurodeles waltl. Next base: position 704,659,402 of record NC_090447.1, on the reverse strand, counting down.
TAAAGTTCTGATGCCAGGGGTGCCTCTTAAATCCTAGATTTAGGGGGTATGAGGAATGTGGGTACAAGTAGCCAATAGGCTACTATCTCCAGTGGCTTATCCACCCCTGAGTTGACCACATTCAATGGGTTGTTGCACCTTTTCTACCCAGAACCCTCTATTTTGTCACTTTTCAATATGGCAGACATCTTCCTCAGCTGTACAGACCAGGTAGCCCACCATAGAGGTGTGGCTAGCCTTCCGGGGTGTACACCTCCTAACTAATTTTCTTGCCTGTCTGTGTGCAAATGTGCCTGGGCGCAGGGGGATGGCTTTGTCTTCCAGTGGGGAACAGCCTAGTGCATATCAGAGCTGTGTGCCCTTTGAAGCTTTCCGCCTTGATGTGCCACTTCACAAGCCTTCCTGGGAGAGAGGGAGGTGTGACCTTCTTCCCATCCTGGCCTTTGTCCTGACTCCTGGGAATGTTCACACTTCTGCCCAAGGAGTCAGAATCATGTCTTGGTTGCATTCAGAGCACAGGAAAAGTGGGTGCATGCCACATTGCCCTTGACAAGGGATCCATATCAGGGGTGAAAAGGCAAGTGGTTTGACACCAAACATGACCCATTTTGGCAGTTTCATAATGGATCTGGTGACCTCAGCTTGGCCCGAGTGCCAGACCATGTTATTCTGTGGGCCACCATTCCCTTATAGTAGCCTTTAATGGAAAAGACCACTATAGGGACATGTAAGCTTACACTTACATGTCCATACCTTTAATATACCATGCCTTCTGGCCCCAGGAGGCATTCCTTAGAAGTGACTGCCATATATTAATGATAGGGCTTTGCTGAGTCACACTTGGTGTGGGCACAGTCAGGTTCAAGCAGTTTACACCGCTCCTGACTCTTCAATGGGAGCCTGCCGTCAGTAGCTTACTAGGGTCACCCAGAGTGAAGCAAATAGTGCTGCAGGTCCTGGTGAACCCTTGCACTGGGTACCACTGGTATCATATATCTTCAGGAAGAAATTCAAGCAATCTGAGATATGTGGGACATCTTTACCTTTCAGTAAGAGCTTCTTGTTTACAATGCCGATTTACAATATTCAAAGCAACAAATTGTTCATAATTTTCGCTTAATGTGTCTTGATTGGTATACATATGTGTCAATACTTAACATACAATGTCTTCAGTGCTGTATTTGTAGGATCTGTCACACAACAAGTTCCACACTTTAGTAGGAAGATGCCTTAAAATTTGAAACTTTTTGTTTATAATGATGTATATTATTTTTAACTAGCAAATAATTTTATAATAGTTACCCATCAAACTCTAACAATTGTAAAGTGTGCAGAATCAGTTCAGTGATGTCTGGGCCAAAAAATCAGATGTGTAATACATATTATGTTTTGATCTGATATGTACCTCATAACAACAGCAAATGAGGCAAATCAGTGAAAAGTGAAAGATTTACATTTGCCATTTAGGGGCTTTGCAGAAGGAATGTTTGGTAAGTATATCTCCTCGTGGCATCTTATGATATTGCACATATGTGTAATAAATCTTATTACAATGATCACTCACATAAGTGTGTTTCACTGTATATAGTTGATATGCAGCTCCATATAGTATCTGAGTGATGAGAGTGAGAAGAGCGGTGTAATGAAGGTGACACAGTAATATTGCAGCTACGTCATATATTGTATAGGGGTATGCGAAATGTGCGTAATTGCTTTTGCGTCATTACACAAAAGTTATGTTTAAATGCACAAAATGTAAAAATGGCCTTTGGTGATATATTTCCGCAAGAAATGCATCCTTGCATCTAATTTGGAAGCAAGAGCAAATTTTGCATGAAAAATAGCACAAAATACAAGCATCGCACACAGCAGCCACTCGCATTCTTGTGGTTTAGATTGTTCTTGTGCACTTGTGCCAAATCAAGCAGTGCATAATTACACAATCTAGTTAATAGCATAATTTTGAGAATTTTGTGCGACAAGTGTGTTGGAAATGGCCCTTTTCTACAGGATCATCCCCAGGCCTTTTGACTTCCTTCTCCGCTTTTTCTGACACTGTTTGTGTTGGATTTAGGACCTTGTGCACTTTTTCACTGCTGACCAGTGCTAAAGTGCATGTGCCCTGCTTTTAAAACATGGTAACTTTGGCTTCTCCATGGTTGGCATACTTGATTTACTAGTAAGTCACAAGTAAAGTGCGCTATGTGTGCCCATGCCCTGTAGGTCAAGTGCCACTAGTGGGCCAGCAGCATTGGTTGTGCCACCCACTATGGTAGCCTTTCAAACATGTCTCAGGCCTGCCACTCCAGAGCCTGTGTGTGCAGAGTAAACTGCAATTTTGACCTAGCACATATAACCACTTGCCAAGCCCAAACCTTCCTTTTTATTACATGTAAGTCACCCCTAATGTAGACCCTGATTAGCTCCAGGGGCAGGGTGCAGTGTATTTATACAGTTGGACATGTACCTTTAAGTTTAACATGTCCACAACAATGGCATTTTCTTACTGTAACCATTCTGTACCTTAGCCTGTCTCTGAATACACGTCTGAGTTTATGTGTCAGCTACATTTGTGCATTTTCAGCAGACAGCCACAAACATGAAAGGCTGGGTGTGACAGGAGATACACCTGCATACTGGTAATCGTCCTGGGCAGGGAGATGCAGAGGCAGTTCACACTTACCTCTGAATAGGCTGTGTCCTGCCCTCACACAAAGAGCTGATTACCCCCTACTGGTAGTTTGACGCCAAGGCTGAGTTGAAAGGGTGTACTTCAGAGAATCCTTTTGAAGCAACCCCTACACCAGAGGCCTTTTTGGGTTTAAGTACTGCGTCTCTGACACCACACTCTCAGAACACTTCTGGATGGAGGACATTCTGCCAGGTCGGAGGACCGCTGTTCTGTCAGGAGGAACTGCCACTTTGCTGTTTGCTCTGCAGTGTTGGCCTGCTGCCTGCTACATCTTGCATGAGAGTGAGAGGACTCAATCTAACTCTCTACATCCTACAATCTAAAGTTTCTCCAAGGGCCCAACTATGTCTGCCTCCTGTTTCCGAGGTCTCAGGGACATCAAAGACTTCACCTCCATCTAGCTACCAGCAGCTGGGCTCCACTGCTGTGAGTCCTGCTCTGCCAAGTCCTGCAAAATCCAGTCCTCGGCCATTGGAGATGAGTGTGATGCTGCAACAAAAGAACTGACTCAATAACACCAGTGCGTTACTTGAAACTGACGCATCTCACTGCAGAAATGGAGATTTGATGCTGCCTGCACTGAAGCTGCAGACACCACTCACTGACTGCTTGAGGCAATGATCCCCGACTTACAACGCAGCCCCGTCTTGGCTGACACAGCACCGATGCATCAGAACCAGTACTGAATCGCTTTTGGACATCGACTCATCAACAACATTACCTTATCAAGAAACGGCACATTGCCTTCCAGTGCAACACACCTCTTTCTCTGGATAAACACATATTCACCAAGCATCAGCACAACAAAAGTACTGTTAGTGGGTCTGCATGACTTCTGTACCCGGCCCGCGCCCCATTGCATTTGGACTGCACTTTTGGAATGGCCCCGGTCTAGTGCAATCAGATAGTTCCAGTTGGATCTATTGTCTTCTAAGCACTGCATTTTGATCTAACCTTTGAAAAGTCATGACTTTTGTATGTTAGAATTTTGTCATTTTGGTCTTGTTTGACTCAGATCAATATTGGCTATGTTTCTAAACTGGTGTGGCGTTCTTTTGTGGTGTTTTTCAGTGTGTTACTGTGTGTACATATACTTGACATGTTGCCTCTTTAGTTTAACCTGACTGCTCTGTGCCAAGCTACCAGAGGGTGAGCACAGAAAACATTTAGTGCATATCTTACTTGCCCTAACCAGGATCGTAGTTCCTACTTGGACAGAGTGAAAACCTCTGCCAACTAGAGATCCAATTTCTAGCAAAGCATAACAAAAAACTAAGATATGCAAGATTGCAGCACTGTAACAGGAATTTCATCTGGGCCTGAGCACAGCATTTCAGTGTGTTGCAGGACCCAGACAAGCATGACAAAGTTCTTGTATTTGACAACTACATGTGATAGAGGAAACATGTTGGTCTAACAGTCATTCCAGTCTGCAGGTATAGGAGGCACAAAAGCGTTTGCAACAACCGTATCATAAAATGTCTGGAGGAAAAAAACAGGATTGCGCTAGATGGGATGGAAATCATCATAGGTTTTATGAAGGAACAAAAATATGAAATAATTGTACTGAGTTTCAAAACATGCACATTGTCGCACACATTGAAGAGGATGTTAACATAAATGAAAAGGCATGGATCAGAGTGGTTTAATGTATATAAATCAATAAAATATATGCACAATGGACAATAAACTGTCTCATAAAGTTGGCTGAGAGCCCCCACTTCGGGGTGCCCACTAGGCATTGCAGTGCCAGCCTAGTGAGGAGCTTTTCCCGATGATGATGCTAGCCATCCATTAGGATGCTTGAGGGTTCTCGCTCCTGAGACTATGGGTCTCTCCTGTCCACACAAATCTCTTCTGGAACAGTGTACCTGTATTTAGTTACTATTATTGGGAGATTGTACACTGGACCATCAACACTCCCGGTCCCTTTCCTTTTGTTGTTAGCAAAATAATAATACATCATGATTTCATATGTAGTGTTTAATAGTCACTGGAAAGATTCAGCTTTAAATGTTACCAATGGCTGCCTGTAATGTGAACTAGTAATGGGACGGCCAAACATATGTACACTCTTTTCTACCTGTTGACTCACAAAAGCGCACACATGCTCGCAAACATCCATATGCATAGTTACACCTATTCATTCATATGCACACATCACTAAACCCACCATTCACAAGCACATACAAACGCACACCTATTCACACCCCTCATGCATGCCCCAGCATTCAACAAGCACTTACAGAGCTGTGACATCGAGTGGTGGGAGGGAGAAGCATAAAGGCCTTTGTGGTTCCTAAAGGCTTCTGGGAATTAACAGATGGAAGTAAGATCCCATCTCCTCCTCTCATTGGCGGACCTTGTCATGGGTCAATCAATGAGAGGAGGACCTTCCTTAACCCCTCATAGTGGGATGGAGTCAGTGAGATTTGCTGAACCCACCCCACTCTGTGACAAGGCATCATTGATGGACAGTAAGCCCTGGATACTTAAGGGCTTAAACCTGAAGTGCCCAGGTCTGATTCTACCTTTAACATACCCCCCTCTCATAGAGAGGGGGAGGACTTCATAGGGTTTTCCCATGGTTGATTCAGTCACATCCCCTAGGCTGTGAAATCCTGAGCCCAGAAAAGCTTGCCTTTGGCTACCAGGTTCCTGCACAGTAGCACATGCAAAGCATCTCGTTCCCTGGTCCTGATTTAGAGAATGTCTGTCAGGCTAAGCTTGGCTCAGCCTGACAGATTCTCATCATGCGTGGTAAATGTGAGGGGAGCAGAACCCCAGAGCCCCTAATGATTGTACGCTCATGGATATAACTAGTATTATCTCTTTACGCCATTAACAAAGTTAAAGAATGTTTAACACAACTTCATAAGTAGGATTACACAAATTTCCTTTGCACCTACCCATCTCTCTAAAAATATTGTTGTGAGTTATTTCACCTTGTTTGCTGGCTTGCTGTACTGTACTATCAGCCACAGTTTTAAGGCATACCCTTAGTTTCATACAGTGTAAATGAGACGTCGTACTAAGTTATTGTATCTTTTCATTTACTGTGTACTATACTATGCTTTCTGGTGCCAGTTGGTTAAGTGGTGGGCATAGGATTTCATCATGACTGAATAATTTAAGTGTCATGTATACATACTTCTATATCTGTTTCACTATACAAACTCTAAGATAGCTCAGCAATTTAAGTGTTCCTGATTGGCACCTAATTCTCCCTTCTTGTTCATGATTTCATATGCTGATGAGCCCAACTTATCATTTGTTCTTTCCATCTTTTTGATATTGAGAAATTGGACACCATGATATAGGCTAAAAATAAGATCAGTAATCAATGTTTACCAATATTAAGAAATGTTCAGGAAGTGCTACCTAAAAACAACATCCTTATGTACAGTAGCAGGCAGGTGTTACTCATCATACTGTAACATTCAGCATTTGCACCTGCTTGGTGGTATGTCCATGTCATCCATACAGATGTGTTGAGGGTGCAAAATATTATGATAGCCAATATTGTCAGGTTTAATAGTACACCATTCAGATCATGTATGCTTATTGACAGGCTTTTCCTGTGACAATCACTTCAATCATTGAAACATTGTATTGTGGCTAGGGGTCATGAGTCACACTCACTAGATACATAGGGCCTGATTTATTGTTGTGCAGTTCTGTACCTGGCTCCTCTGCAACTCCAGAAAGCCAAGTCTGCCTGTCACAACCAGATCACCACCATCTTAGGCACGTTAGATGACATTTGACTGTGTGGCAGACTTCATGCACTTTTGCAGTCACAAATCCCAATAGCCTGGATTCCCCCTCATTGTCGTATTCACTGCCGTACATACAATACATAAGTGGACAGTGTGTTCCCTATATGCTTCTGAAAGGGCTTCCATCTTGGAGTGATGTTTCCTATTCAGTTTGAAGATATTTGTAGACCACTGAAAGTGCTATATTCTCGGTCAGAAACATCCACAAATTACAATGCAGGCATAGTCTTCAAACCTGATTTGCCAGATTCCTGCTGATCTCAGCATCACACCTGATTTTGTGCCATCAGATCAAGTAATTATTACCCCAAGATGCACTAGTCCGTGGCCCCTGTGCTTGTGATTCTAAACACCGATAGTAAGGTTAAGCTTAACTATCTACATCCTCCTTGTAGAACTCCCGCAGCGTTCCAATGGGCAAAGGACAAACAACACTTTTGGGACCACTGAATATCATTCTGATGTAAGTAGAGCTCTCACAGCATTCCACTGGGCCAAGGACAAACAACACTTTTGGGACCACTGAATCTCATTCTGATATAAGACAAGGCTTCCTCACAAACATTGGATGCATTCATTATCTGGTACCCCGATACACAACATTTTCATTGAGAATTGATCCATAGAACTTTGCCAATGTGCATTTTGACTTTTCAAGTGTGCACTTTGAGTATTCCATTAATACATCAGTTGGGTCACTCACCAATGCTCTGGTCACCTCATTGGTGACCTCCACTGCCTATGTTCAGACCCTAAACTTCCCTCCACCTCTGTTTAACAGAAGTGCTGGTAGGCATCTTTAGAAACCCAGCAATGCCCACTGTAACCATGGTATAATAACTCTTGAATCATTAAGGGCGCAGTTAAAGGATATCTAGCTGCCAATAGTCATAGTGGAACAGTCCACTACACTACAAACAAAGGGGCTCCAAAAACAATAAACAAGCCATCCCCAAAATAAAACCTCAAAACATACATGGAAGACCGGATGATATAGAAACAAAACTACACATCTTCCATTGATTGGGGCAATGAGATATAGAATACACACAAAAAGATGATTGATGTGGAAGATCAGAGCAGGAAGGACAATATTAAAATTTTCAGATTGAAGAATGGGATGACATAACGGTTTTCTGTACGAGGCTGGCCCGGCTTGTAGTGGGTACCAAAGGTACTTACACCTTGCGCCAGGTCCAGTTATCCCTTACTAGTGTAGAAGAGGTGTTTCTAGCAGCTTAGACTGATAGAAGGTAGCTATGGCAAAGCAGCTTAGGCTGAACTAGGAGACATGCAAAGCTCCTACTATACCACTTATATCATATGCACAATATCATAAGAAAACACAATACACAGAGTTACTAAAAATAAAGGTACTTTATTTTTATGACAATATGCCACAAGTACATCAGTGAGTACCCTCAGTAAGAAGGTAAGTAATATACACAAGTTATATGTACACAAACCCAAATCAGGTAAGTAATAGCAAGAAAAGTAATGCAAATAGTGTAGAATTACAATAGGTTGCAATGGGAACACATAGGTATAGGGGCAACACAAACCATATACTGCAAAAGTGTAATACGAACCACGAATGGACCCCAGACCTATGTGAGCTTGTAGAGGGTCGCTGGGACTGTAAGAAAACAGTGAGGGTTAGAAAAATACCCCACCCCAAGACCCTGAAAAGTAGTAAAGTACACCTACTACCCCCAGAGAGCACAGAAGTCGTGATAGGGTTATTCTGCAGGAAGAACAAACACCAGCAGTGCACTGACAACGGATTTCTGGACCTGAGTACCTGTAAGACAAGGGGACCAAGTCCAATAGTCACGACAGTGTCCAGGGGGGCAGGACCCCTGGAAACCCCAGATGAAGGTGCAAGGAAGTTGCCACCAGTTGGAAGAAGCTTGGAGTTCTGCAAGAAAGAAGAGGACTAGGGACTTCTCCTTTGGAAGACTAATGTCCCACATCATGACGAAGCTTTCAGAGGTGTTCCCACGCAGAAAGACCGCAAACAAGCCTTGCTAGCTGCAAGGGTAGTGGTAGAGGTTTTTGGGTGCTGCTGAGGACCAGGAAGGACCAGGATGTCGCCTTTTGTAGGAGGAGACAGAGGGGGCACTCAGCAACTCAGAGAGCCCTCACAGAAGCAGGCAGTACCCGCAGAAGTACCCCAACAGGCACTTAGAAGAAGAGTGAACCGGAGTCCACGCAAAGTGACATAAGGGAGTCCCACAACATCGGAGGACAACTCAGAAGGTTGTGCACTACAGGATAGAGTGCTGGGGATCCAGGCTTGGCTGTGCAAGAAGGAAATTCTGGAAGAGTGCACAGGAGCCGAAGCAGCTGCAAATCACACAGTACACAGCTTTGCAGTCTAGCATGGGGAGGCAAGGACTTACCTCCACCAAACTTGGACTGAAGAGTCACTGGACTGTGGGACTCACTTGGACAGAGTTGCTGTGTTCCAGGGACCATGCTCGTCGGGATGAGAGGGAACCCCGAGGACCAGTGTTGCAGTCTTTTGGTGCCTGCGTTAGCAGGGGGAAGATTCCGTCGACCCACAGGAGATTTCTTTGGAGCTTCTGGTGCAGGGTGAAGGTAGGCTACCCCCACAGCATGCACCACCAGGAAACAGTCGAGAAAGCCGGCAGGATTAGGTGCTACAATGTTGCTGGTAGTCGTCTTGCTACTTTGTTGCGGTTTTGCAGACGTCCTAGAGCAGTCAGCGGTCGATCCTTGGTAGAAGGTGAAGAGGGAGATGCAGAGGAACTCTGGTGAGCTCTTGCATTCGTTATCTGAAGAATTCCCCAAAGCAGAGACCCTAAATAGCCAGAAAAGGAGGTTTGGCTACCAAGGAAGGAGGATTGACTACCAGGAGAGGTAAGAGCTTATCAGAAAGAGCCTCTGACGTCACCTGCTGGCACTGGCCACTCAGAGCAGTCCAGTGTGCCCCCAACACCTCTGTTTCCAAGATGGCAGAGGACTCGGACACACTGGAGGAGCTCTGGGCACCTCCCCTGGGAGGTGCAGGTCAGGGGAGTGGTAACTCCCCTTTCCTTTGTCCAGTTTCACGCCAGAGCAGGGCTGGGGGATCCCTGAACTGGTGTAGACTGGCTTATGCAGAGATGGGCATCATCTGTGCCCATCAAAGCATTTCTAGAGGCTGGTGTAGGCTACTCCTCCCCAGCCCTTCACACCTATTTCCAAAGGGAGAGGGTGTAACACCCTCTCTCAGAGGAAATCCTTTGTTCTGCCTTCCTGGGCCAGGGCTGCCTGGACCCCAGGAGGGCAGAACCCTGTCTGAGGGGTTGGCAGCAGCAGCAGCTGCAGTGGAGACCCCGGAAATGCAGTTTGGCAGTACCCGGGTTCTGTGCTAGAGACCCGGGGGATCATGGAATTGTCCCCCCAATACCAGAATGGTATTGGGGGGACAATTCCATGATCTTAGACATGTTACATGGCCATGTTCGGAGTTACCATTGTGACGCTATACATAGGTAGTGACCTATGGATAGTGCACACGTGTAATGGTGTCCCTGCACTCACAAAGTTTGGGGAATTTGCCCTGAACGATGTGGGGGCACCTTGGCTAGTGCCAGGGTGCCCACACACTAAGAAACTTTGCACCCAACCTTCACCAAGTGAAGGTTAGACATATAGGTGACTTATAAGTTACTTATGTGCAGCTGTAAATGGCTGTGAAATAACGTGGACGTTATTTTACTCAGGCTGCAGTGGCTGGCCTGTGTAAGAATTGTCAGAGCTCCCTATGGGTGGCAAAAGAAATGCTGCAGCCCATAGGGATCTCCTGGAACCCCAATACCCTGGGTACCTCAGTGCCATATACAAGGGAATTTTATGGGTGTACCAGTATGCCAATGTGAATTGGTAAATTTAGTCACTAGCCTGTTAGTGACAAATTTGGAAAGCAGAGAGAGCATAACCACTGAGGTTCTGGTTAGCAGAGCCTCAGTGAGACAGTTAGGCATCACACAGGGAACACACACAGGGCAGATACTTATGGGCACTGGGGCCCTGCCTGGCAGGGTCCAAGTGACACATAGACTAAAACAACATATATACAGTGAAATATGGGGGTAAGATGCCAGGCAAGATGGTACTTTCCTACACTTTCCTCACAACTTTCATAGCATCCTTGATGAAAATTGACTTTGATAACACATTGGAACTCCAATGGGCCCACAAGGTGCATGAATGGTGGTGAAACACACCAAATAAACCTGGCCCCTTTGTAACCTGTCTACTGTACCATTGTATTGCAAGACATGAAATCCTCTCAGCCAAAAACAGCATGTTCGATACCAGCACAGGGGTAGCACAATTTCCTTTTCAGATCATTTTTAAAATGAAACTGATATGCCCCAAAAGTATTTTCCTGCTTTGAGATCATTCAAAGTGGAATAAAGGAATATTAGATTATGTCTGCTGGAATCTACAATGATGGTTCTCACTAACAATGGAACATCCATATAATACTTATGACCCTTATGAACTGGAACAGTTCTCAGCATCTTTCAAAGGCTTACCAATGGAGTTCTCATTTCTTACAACTTCTAGGAATGATACATATTCAGCCCCTCTAGGCCCAGTTCTCAACCATAGTCACTCCAACCAGAGCCAACTTCAGAACCAACTTCAGAAACATGTTAGAAACTCATCTTGAGACAGGGACAAGCTGAGCTCACCCCTCAAATAGTGAGAAGACCCTGAATAGCACATCTTATCTAACTAGTTATATCATCTGTTAACAAAGATACAATGAAAACTCATCTCTTCAATAGACTGTATTCAAGAGCTATGACAGAAACTATGTAGTTTGGATCCACGGCGTGCCTTTGGTAGAAAGCTCACCTGTTCGAAGCTAATAACTAAGTGGATCAAAATTCAGTTTTTGCTGGTTTTAGGACTCTCCGCACTTTACCACTGCTAACCAGTACTAAAGTGCATATACTCTCTCCCTTAAAACATGGTGACATTGGTTAATACCCAATTGGAGTATTTAATCTACTTGTAAGTCCCCAGTAAAGTGCACTACATGTGCCCAGGGCCTGTAGATTAAATGCTACTAGTGGGCCTGCAGCACTGATTGTGCCACCCACCTAAGTACCCCTTAACCATGCCTCAGGCCTGCCATTGCAAGGCTTACGTGTACAGTTTCACTGCCACTTCGACTTGGCATTTAAATGTACTTGCCAAGCCTTAAACTCCCCTTTTTCTACAAATAAGTCACCCCTAAGGTATGCCCTATGGAACCCATAGGGCAGGGTGCTATATCGATAAAAGGCAGGACCTATACCTGTGTAGTTTATATGTTCTGGTAGTGTAAAACTCCTACATTTGTTTTACACTGCTGTGAGGCCTGCTCCTTTCATAGGCTAAAATTGGGGCTGCCCTCATATACTGTTTGAGTGGTAGGTTCTGATCTGAAAGGAGTAACAAGGTCATATTCAGTATGACCAGAATGGTAATACAACATCCTGCTGAATGGTGAAGTTGGATTTAATATTACTGTTTAAAAAGGTAAGCATTTCTCTGCACTTAAATCCTTCCGTGCCTTACAATCCACATCTGTCTGGGTTACTTGACAGCTCCCTTGTGCATTTCACAACCCCAAACACAGGATGCTCAGTCATACCTGCACACATCTGCATACTGAATGGGTCTTCCTGGGCTGGCAGGGTAGAGGGCCTGACACTTACATGTCAAAGTACAGTGGCCTGCTCTCCCACAATGGACTGCCAAACCCCCTACTTGGACCCTGGCAGACAGGGCGGAACTGAAAGGGGACCTTGTGTACTCCTAAGCCACTCTTTGTAGTCTCCCCACTTCAAAGGCACATTTGGGTATTTAAACAGGGCCTATGACCCTACTAACTCAGACACTTCTGGACAAGATACCACTGGTGATGAAACTCTAAACCAGACCCTGCACCCTGCTTAGAGGAGCTGCCTGGCAGCCCAAAGGACTCAGCTGACTGCTTTTCTGCAAAGGACTGCTGCCCTACTGTTGCCCTGCTGCCTTGCTGCCCTCTGGCTCTGCTGAGAAGTGCTCTCCAAGGACTTAGATAGAGCTTGCTTCCTGTTCCTTGAAGTCTCAGGACCAAAAAGACTTCCTCATGCAAAGAACTCCTTGTGCAGCAAAATTTTAATGCACAGCCTGCAGGAAACAACACACAGCCTGCATCGTGGTGATAAAATCACTGCACACCGAACCCAAATGATGCAGCCCGGCTCCCCGAGAGGAGATCGATGCTGCACCAGGGTTGCGACCGGAACTTCGATGCATGACCCACTGGATCACTGCATAGCCGAGCTGGAATGACGCAGCCTGACTTCCTGCAAGAAGAATCAATGAAGCGCCTGCAGTGCAACAGAAATTTCTGCGCATTGCCCACCGGATTGACGCAACTCCTTTGACTACGTCCTGCATGCCCAGGATTTCTCCTCATCGTCCCCGTGGCGTCGAAAAACCCCGCAACCCAAAGAGGATCAAAGTCAGCACACCGGAAATTGGCCCAAAGCCTTCCCTGCATGGAAAATTATCGACACATCGTCTCTGTGCGCCCGGAGAAACCAACGCACACCTCCCCGTTATCCACACATCTCCTCCTCTGCGGTCCCTTGCGGCAAATTTGAATGCAAACCAGGTACTTTGCGCTTGCAAGAGACACTTGTTGCTTTTTAAGAACTAAAGACTCTTTTTATCATTTTTAAAATGATATTTCAATGTGTACTTATCAAATCTTGATGGTTTTGACCTGAATTTAACCAGATAAATATTCTATACTTTTCTAAACACTGTGTGGTGTATTTTTGTGGGGTTATACTGTGTTATTGCATGATTTATTGCACACATACTTTACACATTGCCTTCTAAGTTAAGCCTGACTGCTCAGTGCCAAGCTACCAGAGGGTGGGCACAGGATAATTTGGATTGTGTGTGACATACCCTGACTAGAGTGAGGGTCCGTGTTCGGACAGGGGATAACCTGACTGCCAACCAAAGACCCCATTTCTAACACAGTGTAACTATATATTTAGCTCCTAGAGGGCACAGTGTATTACATATTTTCAAGATCAGCAAAACTGTTACAACAATATTACAAACAAAACCCATACAACATAATGGCCCTCATTCTAACTCTGGCGGGAAGCGCCATTTGGCCGCCACGCGGCCAAAATACTGCTTCCCGCATTCAGACATTCCCGCTGGGCCGGCGGGCGCTAAGCAAGTTAGTGCTCGCCGGCCCAGCGGGAATGAGGGGCGCAACACAGGAGCCGGCTCCGAATGGAGCCGGCGGTGTTGCGGCGGTGCGACGGGTGAAAACCGCCAGAAACAGGCTGGCGGGAAGGGGGTCAGAATCCCCAAGGCAGCGCTGCTTGCAGCGCTGCCCTGGCGGATTCGCCCAGCCGAGGGTAAACCGGTGAGAAAACCGCCGGCCCCGGTTTTCTGACCGCGGCTTTCCCGCTGCGGTCAGAATGGGCTAGGAAGCACCACCAGCCTGTTGGCGGTGCTTCCGTCATTCGCGGCCCTGGTCGGAATGACCCCCAATGTCTCCTAGCTGTAAAACAAAAGTTCAAACTATGAGAAAGCTTAAAGCCAACAAAACATAACTTCTCCCAACTGTAAAACAAAAGCTTCAGCCATGAATAATGTTCAAAAAGATAATGAATGGTGGTAGGGGTTCCTATTCTGTAGTCCCCCCAGAGATGATGTAGACAGAAAGGGCTCATTGTGGTCAGTGTTTTGAAGGTAGTCCCATTGTCCAAAGGCCACCACAGGCCGAGTTATGAGCACAAATGTTTTGTAAAAGTAATGTCCTGAAAAGCATTATTTGATAGTTTTCTGTGCCACAAATTTTTTAATATGTTGTTATGACTAGAATAGCCCCTAGAGGACCACACAATAAAAATAGACCTTGAAAGCAACACGTCATTTAACTGCATAGTTAGCCTTTAGAGAACATAACCACACAAAAAATAGCAGAAAGTAATGTAGTGTACCCATACATTTTGCATCTAAAAAGCATAGGACACTACACATATTCAGGGCTAACAGGCCTACAGCAAGAATATTACAAAGAAGGCCCTTAAAACACCACCTACTATCAACTGTAAAACAAAAGATCCTGCTATGAGAAAGAGTAAACAGGAATTGCATGGTGGGAGCGGTTATTATTTTGGGGTCCCCACTAGCTTAGTGTGGGGACCCAAAGATGTTGTAGACGGAACACACATGCTGTTGTGGATGTTTTGGTGGTGGTCCCATTGTCCTAGGACCACCACAGGCTTAGTTATGAGGAAAAATGCTTTGTAAAAGTAATGCCCCGCAAAGTATTATGGAAAGATTTTCCTGTGTGCAGTGAATATTGTAGTATCCGCTCTTCCTCTGTTCTGGGAGAGCTGCTTTCACTTTGAGGATTTCTGTTTTATGTAAAGCACTCACCTATTTCAAGTGTTCTATGGGGAGAGCCACAAGAAATTAGTCTGATTAGGTAACTGTGAACAATGGGACCAGCGCTCCAATACCGCCGATCGAGTTCATGCTGTTGCGCCTGTTTACGCTGTGAGTGCCATGGCTGTCATGCAGCATGAAGGGGCGAGAAAAAAGAAATAGGTAGCTGACGCTAAAGTACATTGGCAATCGAGCAACAATGCGTGTAAGAGGGGCAATCTGCAAGGCGTGACAAAAACAGCCACAAGGCAGGTCAAACGTACAGCATCTACCAATAACATCAAGTGATTTTTGAAAGGCAAGCACATGAACGAGTTAAGGTGATGGGTGTGAGGTGGGCGTGGTTAAAAGCCCACAATATGTATAACAAGTCAAAGCACTTGCACTCGACCAAAAAATGTGCATTAGACTATAAAATTATAGGAAAGATATCACCTTGTAAATTTGTTTGGTATTAAAAAACACTATGCTTTTCGTCTGGCACATTTGGTATATACCAGTGTTGCTCTGGAGAGATTATCTCCTTGTGGATCCTTTCCTGCAATGCCACCTGAAGGGTGTGTATGTTAAGAGTTGACCTTGGAATATTTCTAGTGCACTATGGCCTCTCATAAGGAAACAGGTCTCAGAATATATTTATAACGTAGTAGCAACTTGAAAGCCTTTATTGTTAAGATATCAAAACTGACACAAAGTCGGGCTAGGCATACTGCTACTAAAAGTTATGGGGAGCTATAATACTGATGATGATCATGATGGGCCTGGGTAATTATAATGATGGGGGAGCTCTGGTGCTAATGATGACTGGAAGCAGGGATACTAATGATGACTCTGAGACACTGGCACAATGGTGACTGAAAGCAGTGGAACTGAAGGTGAATGGGAGGCACAGAGAGTGATAATGATTGGGGGCACCGTATCTGATGGTGAATGGAGGCAGTGCTATTGATGGTGACTGGGGACACTGTAATTGATGCTGAATGAGACAGAGGTACTGATAATGGATGTGGACCTTAGTAGTGATGGTGACTCCAGGTGGTGCTGTTGACGGTAATCGGGGTACTGACACGGATGAGTCCTGGGAATAGTGGTACTGCTGTAACTGGTTAGGGATTATGGGGAAGTAGTATGGAATGTGACCAGATGTACTGACCATGATTATGACTTGATACTGACTGTAGGCATTTCTACTGTGGATAATTAGGGACACTGGCAGTAAAGTGACTAGGGGCACCGAGGATGTTGAAGTGGCACTGACAGTGACTGGGGTTACTGGTGATGGTGTTGGAGCACTAGCACTGATTTTGACTGGTGTCCCTGGTAGGGATGGTGTGTAGGGGTACAGGCTCTGGTAAGGCCACCATTTAGGATGGTGTCTGGGGACCCTTGTGCTGATGATGACAGGTAACAATGGTACTTGTAGAGACTGAGGCAGGCATGTTAATGGCGACTGGGGGTAAGGGTACTGATAGTGACTTCTGGTCGTCATAGTGACTGGGGACACTGGCATTAACCATGAGTGTGGATAGTGGTACTGATGAGCACCGTGGACTGTGGTACTGATGACCCTTGGGGGCTGTGGCACTGATGGTGACTGGGGCCATTGGTACAGATGATAAGTTTGGGCACTCATATAATAATGACACCGGTACTGATAATGAATGGAAACTTTGGTGCTGCAGGTTGCTGTAGCTACTGGTAATGATGGTGAGTAGGGCACTTAGACTGACAGCACTGGGTTCATTACTATTGATCATGATGCTGACAGTGACACTGGCAATCTGAGTGGGTTGTGGCACTGGTGATGGTGACTGGGGCACCGTGACTGACGGTGACTTGGGACTGTGGTTCTGATGGTACCTTGGGACACAGATACTGATGGTGATGGAACAGGGGCCAGCGGTACAGACGATGAATGGGGCACTTGTAACAATGATGGCTTGTGGGGCATTATTACTCACTGTGACTGGGGATTCTGGCTGGTACTGATGGTGAGTGGGGGTGTTGAAACTAGTTGCGACTGTTGGCAGTGGTACTGAAGTTCAGAGGGGATTTAGGTACTGATAGTGGCACTGGCAGTCTCTGTAACTGTGATCACTGGTTGTGATCGTGACAAGTGAATGGTGGTGATTGGAGCACTGATGATTTTTGATGTCTGATATTGGCCTTCTAACATGCAAATCTAGTCTGCTTCGGGCCATACCCCTGTCAAGTTCAGCGCTTCACTTAAGTTGACTTTGTTTTTGCACTTCTGGCCAGCTAGGGTATTCAGAGCACGTAGAATGTTTTCAGATCACTAGAGAAGTTACTGCTCTGAGTGATATGTCTGAGTGTTGCTTTCTCCACAGCACATACAGCCAATTTCAACATCAGAAATAAATAGATTCTTAACGGCTCACCAATCATCTCTAAACCTGAAACTGCCATGGGATTACCCTTCCACTCCACAGCACAGATGTGAAATCTTGCTTTCAGTGCTCTAAGATCAACTTGATGACTATGCCATCTGTCTGCACCTGCTGCATTAACTTTACTGGAGATGGCACCACGCCCCCTTTGTTCTAAAAACAAAGTACGAAAAAAGAATAGCGTCTGTTATACGTCTGTCAAGCCTCCCCTAGAGCCTCTTCGTGGCTATTTGCAGTTATCTGCAAAACGGAATAAATGCTTGGTGCCTCAATTACATGTATAGCATAAGTACAAAATTAGGTACATATAAAAATAATATAAGACTATCCTCGTACCTAAAAAAAAGTGAATGCACCCTTGTGTAGTATAACTGGTGCTCATTTAAGAGCACTCGGGTCATGTTCCACGTATATTAAACTGCAAAAATAGACATAGGGAGTGAATAAAAGAAAAGGAGCAGTGGTTGTTGTGGGCAGGAGGGAAAGATCAGAAGGGGATGGAGTAGATGCCTACAAAGAAGGCAGTAAAACAGTGGGGAACGAGGAAATACAGGGACGAGTAAAAGAAACATGGACATCTGCAACTACATTATACAAGAAGGAGAAATAGTCCTTGATTTTGAGAAGATGACGTGTCTCGTTTTTCATGGTACTAACACAAACTTGTTTTGGTTTGTGCAATGTAAAGTTGTTGTATGTGGATATTGTAGTGAGAAAAGAAGGGTGCACTGTTCCAAATAATGACTAAATGGGATTATTTTCTACAGGAGCGAGAACCCTCAAGCATCACATTGGATGTAAGGTTTCATCATTGGGATAGCTCCTCGTTAGGCCGGTGCTGCAATGCCTAACGGGCTCCACTGAGGGGGCTCTTAACCGTATATGCTCTACTAATAGTTAGAGATAATAATCAGTCTGGAGGGGTATCAGAGATTACCCAAGCAATATAGGAGAGAAAACAAGAGTAAAATTGGTTATCCGTCTACATTTGGTAATCATGGTTTTAATCAATACTACTGTGACGGAGACCAGGGTTAAAAACAAAAGAGGGAGTAAAGTTGAGTTATAATGCTCATCTACTCTCACACAAAATATGAGTTTTGAGAAAAAGACCCAAAAGTGGCTTCTCAAAAAGGGGTCTACATGTTTCGCGCCTGGTGGTCCGTATGGATCCCTCGACGCTTCTTCAGGACCATAAAAGACTTCTCCAAAAAAGCAAAAATCCAATTAGGAGCAAAAATTAAGGAAAACACAGTCACTTACTGTGGAGTTGTTTATGTCAGTCAAAGTCGCCCTAAAAAATAGATAAAGCAACAGCATGTAGAGAATAAAATCCCCATTAGTTAAACACGAACGTAATTAAATTAAGTACATCGTGTGAGAGACAAAAATAATCTAAATTATAGAAACATTTCTTGAGGCTTACCATCCCCGGTCTGTGGATAGAGCCCCATGGGAATCAAATATCAGTAACCGGACCAAACAATCTAAATGTCGTAGTAATGTAAAAGAAAATCAGGAGTAATACCAGAAATCATCAAAAATCAAGTAAAACAGTTGTCTGAAATATAGATATTATTGTAAAGTCAAAATGGACAAAAAATGAGAATTATGGTGGTTCAAATATAATTAAATACGATGGCACAAGAGTATGGTAATGAAACTAAAACAATTGATCACACCCGTGTTGTCCAAAAAACTAAAGCAATCGCTGTAAGAGAAGTAAAACTCAACCCTCTCTACCGCCGAGATCCTGTGGACACATTCAGGGGATTTTTTGTAGCAGCGATGACGGACAGAAATAGAGAAGAAGAAGTACTTACTTCTGTAAGCGGTTTGTAGGGCATCTAGCACCTGCCCTACTGATAAAGTCCCCGTGCCGACATCGACGAGTGTCTCGGAGGTCCTCAAATACGTCTTGAGGACCCGGAAGTATCCAACGTATGCACGCGCGTCTTGCGTTATTTGTTTCGGTAGTCATGGGAACGGAACTAAAAACAGAAGACAGACTTGAGCTCCGTCGATGTGCGCGGCTCGCGCTATCTATTAAGTGGTCGAGGGAGCAAAAAAAGAAAAAATCAAAGACGGACATATGTTCCGTCGCCGTTTACGGTGGAAAAAAGCCAAATTCCCAGCTATTCACTACAGGCAAAGTAAATAACTCAAAGGTTGTGAAAACCTGTTTAATGGGAAAGAAAAAACTCAAAAAATGTGAGTTACTAGTGCCAAAAATTTAAATAAGTGGGCAATAGAAAAAGAATTGTCAAAAACCTCAAACGACAAGAAGAGTAGTTAAAAACTTATGGAGGAGTCACAATTATGGTGATTTCTTCGTAAAAAGAGATTTTTTATAAAAGTATTCTTAGGTCATATAGGGTCAACAATATGCAGATTATATCATGTTAGAAATTACAAAAACTGTAAATATGTTCGATTAGGAAATGTCAGTTGCTGGTAAGGAAAATTAATTTATCTGGGGGTCAGTGTGGACCATGGAATATCATCATTCAATCCCCGGGTTGAGGTGCCCAGTCGGAAAATCCAACGTTGTTCAATTCTAAAAAGAAACTGGGTGACATTTTGTTTCACTCTTGGTGCTTCTAGAATCACCCACCGTAACTCATCTGGGGTATGAGGGAAGTCAATGAAATGAGCACTGAGTTTGGTACTAATTCTACGGCATCTAATGTTGCTCCTGTGTTCATTAATACGTATCTTCACAGGGTGTGTGGTCATCCCTATGTAACGTAATCCACAAGGGCATGTGATCATGTAAATGCAATTCTTTGAGTTGCAATTTGTGTGTTTTTTTTAGAAACCATCTACCAAAGGGATCTAAGTCCAATGATATTGTTTGGTGAGTCAGTGTGCATACATTACAATTACCACAAGGGTAGTGGCCCTCAACTGGAGGTAAGTCCCATAATGTTCTTTGGGTAGAGGTATCACGCAATGTACGCGGACGTGTATGGACCACCATGTCCTTAATATTTGGAGTCCGTCTGAAAGCAAATAGAGGTTTTGGCATTAAGGTACCTCCACTTTCTAATATTGACCAACGTTTGTTGATCAATTTTTTAATGTCATTGGAAAGGTGGGTGAACGTAGAGACACACGTAATGAATGACTGTGGCGCCTTCTCTTTATATTCTAGTAAACTCTCCCTATGGTTATTCCTAGCTCTTTTGCGGGCCAAGTTGACAACCTTAGATGGATAATGACGTTCGTAAAGTTTTGTCAGCAGAGCACTAGCTTGTTGGTCAAACTGTGTAAGAGTGCTACAGTTCCGTCTAAGTCGTAAGAATTGACCAAAAGGTAGATTGTCTCTGAGTGCTTTCGGATGATAGCTCTCATACAGTAGAAGACTATTCCGATCTGTAGGTTTATGATATGTGCTAGTTGACAGACGGCCATTATCAATGGTAATCATTAGGTCGAGAAAAGGTAAATGAGTCGATGATATGGAAGCAGTAAATTTTAAATAAGGGTCAAGGGAATTAATCCAGGTGGTAAACTCGTCTGCTAAGGATAATGGTCCTTGCCATATTACCAATATATCATCTATATAGCATTTCCATAATTTGATATCTCTCTGGAAGGGATTGTTTATTGTCAAAATAAATGTCTTCTCAAAATTATACATATAGAGACAGGCAAGGCGAGGCGCAAATGTGCTACCCATCGAAGTCCCTCTGATCTGGTGGAAAAATTGTTCTTCAAATTGGAAATAGTTCTCAGTGAGGGCCAGGGTAGCGCATTGCATGATAAAGGGGATGGGAGTGGAAGGTAAGGTTGGATCATTCAAAAGTTCTGTCTCTGCTACATGTAGGGTAGCCTCCTGGGGAATGTTGGTATAAAGTGCTTCAACATCTAAGGTGATTAAACCCTGGATCTCTCCAGTCTGGCTCACAGCCTCAATTAGTCTCAGAACATCCTTAGTGTCCTGTAGAGGGTAGAAGAATTTCTCACTAGAGGTTGAAAGAAGTGGTCGCAGAAAATTAACAGAGGCTCTAAAACCCAGCCTTTACCTGACACAATTGGTCGACCTGGGGGTGGATACTAAGAGACTACAGATCCAGATCAGGAGCCTCATAGAGGAAGCGAAAAACAATACCTGGATCTCTGCCAAGGAGGCTGAGTTTCTTGATACCACCGACCCTAAAATACCTTACTTTTACTGCTTACCAAAAATTCACAAAGGTAAAAATCCACCCCAGGTCGACCAATTGTGTCAGGTATAGGCTCGGTTTTAGAGCCTCTGTCAATTTTCTGCGACCACTTCTTTCAACCTCGAGTGAGAAATTCTTCTACCTATCTACAGGACACTAAGGATGTTCTGAGACTAATTGAGACTGTGAGCCAGACTGGAGAGATCCAGGGTTTAATCACCTTAGATGTTGAAGCACTTTATACCAACATTCCCCAGGAGGCTACCCTACATGTAGTAGAGACAGAACTTTTGAATGATCCAACCTTACCTTCCACTCCCATCCCCTTTATCATGCAATGCGCTACCCTGGCCCTCACTGAGAACTATTTCCAATTTGAAGAACAATTTTTCCACCAGATCAGAGGGACTTCGATGGGTAGCACATTTGCGCCTAGCCTTGCCTGTCTCTATATGTATAATTTTGAGAAGACATTTATTTTGACAACAAACAATCCCTTCCAGAGAGATATCAAATTATGGAAACGCTATATAGATGATATATTGGTAATATGGCAAGGACCATTATCCTTAGCAGACGAGTTTACCACCTGGATTAATTCCCTTGACCCTTATTTAAAATTTACTGCTTCCATATCATCAACTCATTTACCTTTTCTCGACCTAATGATTACCATTGATAATGGCCGTCTGTCAACTAGCACATATCATAAACCTACAGATCGGAATAGTCTTCTACTGTATGAGAGCTATCATCCGAAAGCACTCAGAGACAATCTACCTTTTGGTCAATTCTTACGACTTAGACGGAACTGTAGCACTCTTACACAGTTTGACCAACAAGCTAGTGCTCTGCAGACAAAACTTTACGAACGTCATTATCCATCTAAGGTTGTCAACTTGGCCCGCAAAAGAGCTAGGAATAACCATAGGGAGAGTTTACTAGAATATAAAGAGAAGGAGCCACAGTCATTCATTACGTGTGTCTCTACGTTCACCCCCCTTTCCAATGACATAAAAAAATTGATCAACAAACGTTGGTCAATATTAGAAAGTGGAGGTACCTTAATGCCAAAACCTCTATTTGCTTTCAGACGGACTCCAAATATTAAGGACATGGTGGTCCATACACGTCCGCGTACATTGCGTGATACCTCTACCCAAAGAACATTATGGGACTTACCTCCAGTTGAGGGCCACTACCCTTGTGGTAATTGTAATGTATGCACACTGACTCACCAAACAATATCATTGGACTTAGATCCCTTTGGTAGATGGTTTCTAAAAAAACACACAAATTGCAACTCAAAGAATTGCATTTACATGATCACATG
Source organism: Pleurodeles waltl (assembly GCF_031143425.1). NCBI lineage: Eukaryota > Metazoa > Chordata > Amphibia > Caudata > Salamandridae > Pleurodeles > Pleurodeles waltl. The sequence continues at coordinate 704,636,543 of NC_090447.1, read as the reverse complement.
CCCTTGTGGATTACGTTACATAGGGATGACCACACGCCCTGTGAAGATACGTATTAATGAACACAGGAGCAACATTAGATGCCGTAGAATTACTACCAAACTCAGTGCTCATTTCATTGACTTCCCTCATACCCCAGATGAGTTACGGTGGGTGATTCTAGAAGCACCAAGAGTGAAACAAAATGTCACCCAGTTTCTTTTTAGAATTGAACAACGTTGGATTTTCCGACTGGGCACCTCAACCCGGGGATTGAATGATGATATTCCATGGTCCACACTGACCCCCAGATAAATTAATTTTTCTTACCAGCAACTGACATTTCCTAATCGAACATATTTACCCTTTTTTTTAATTTCTAACATGATATAATCTGCATATTGTTGACCCTATATGACCTAAGAATACTTTTATAAAAAATCTCTTTTTACGACGAAATCACCATAATTGTGACTCCTCCATAAGTTTTTAACGACTCTTCTTGTCGTTTGAGGTTTTTGACAATTCTTTTTCTATTGCCCACTTATTTCAATTTTTGGCACTAGTAACTCACATTTTTTGAGTTTTTTCTTTCCCATTAAACAGGTTTTCACAACCTTTGAGTTATTTACTTTGCCTGTACTGAATAGCTGGGAATTTGGCTTTTTTCCACCGTAAACGGCGACGGAACATATGTCCGTCTTTGATTTTTTCTTTTTTTGCTCCCTCGACCACTTAATATATAGCGCGAGCCGCGCACATCGACGGAGCTCAAGTCTGTCTTCTGTTTTTAGTTCCGTTCCCATGACTACCAAAACAAACAACGCGAGACGCGCGTGCATACGTTGGTTACTTCCGTGTCCTCAAGACGTATTTGAGGACCTCCGAGACACTCGTCGATGTCGGCACGGGGACTTTATCAGTAGGGCAGGTGCTAGATGCCCTACAAACCGCTTACAGAAGTAAGTACTTCTTCTTCTCTATTTCTGTCCGTCATCGCTGCTACAAAAAATCCCCTGAATGTGTCCACAGGATCTCGGCGGTAAAGAGGGTTGAGTTTTACTTCTCTTACCGCGATCTCTGTAGTTTTTTGGACAACACGGGTGTGATCAATTGTTTTAGTTTCATTACCATACTCTTGTGCCATCGTATTTAATTATATTTGAACCAACATAATTCTCATTTTTTGTCCATTTTGACTTTACAATAATACCTATATTTCAGACAACTGTTTTACTTGATTTTTGATGATTTCAGGTATTACTCCTGATTTTCTTTTACATTACTACGCCATTTAGATTGTTTGTTCCGGTTACTGATATTTGATTCCCATGGGGCTCTATCCACAGACCGGGGATGGTAAGCCTCAAGAAATGTTTCTATAATTTAGATTATTTTTGTCTCTCACACGATGTACTTAATTTAATTACGTTCGTGTTTAACTAATGGGAATTTTATTCTCTACATGCTGGTGCTTTATCTATTTTTTAGGGCGACTTTGACTGACATAAACAACTCCACAGTAAGTGACTGTGTTTTTCTTAATTTTTGCTCCTAATTGGATTTTTGATTTTTTGGAGAAGTCTTTTATGGTCCTGAAGAAGCGTCGAGGGATCCGTACGGACCACCAGACGCGAAACATGTAGACCCCTTTTTGAGAAGCCACTTTTGGGTCTTTTTCTCAAAACTCATATTTTGTGTGAGAGTAGATGAGCATTATAACTCAACTTTACTCCCTCTTTTGTTTTTAACCTTGGTCTCCGTCACAGTAGTATTGATTAAAACCATGATTACCAAATGTAGACGGATAACCAATTTTACTCTTGTTTTCTCTCCTATATTGCTTGGGTAATCTCTGATACCCCTCCAGACTGATTATTATCTCTAACTATTAGTAGAGCATATACGGTTAAGAGCTCCCTCAGCGGAGCCCGTTAGGCATTGCAGCACCAGCCCAACGAGGAGCTATCCCAATGATGAAACCTTACATCCAATGTGATGCTTGAGGGTTCTCGCTCCTGTAGAAAATAATCCCATTTAGTCATTATTTGGAACAGTGCACCCTTCTTTTCTCACTACTGTATATGGGAGACTGTGCACTGGACCATTAATCTCCCAGGTCCCTCTCCTATGTTTTTAGTATGTGGATATTGTTCAACTGTTCAGAAATGTTTCTGCTGATTGTTTTTGTTCTGGATGGCTGCGCCACGGTCATAAATGAAGCATAAAGGGAGAGGGAGAGGGAGAGATAAGGGTGCCAAGAGACACAGTGGAAGAGAGAGAAAGAGGCACTAAACAGAGAAAAAAAACGACGCAGAGACTGGCAGAGTGAAAAAGATAAACACTGCATGCAAACTAAGTGAAACAGAAGTGGAAACAGAAAAGGAAACCCAAAGACAACAGACACGCAAGAAACAGAGAGGGGGCATAGGAATATGCACACCAATAAAAAACGGTGGGGAGGATGAGAGGATGGGACGAAGAACAAGGAGTCGGTGATGCAGGAGAATAAAAGCAGATATTATAAGCATGCACAGTAAGTGAAACATAAGTGGAGGCAGAAAACAAGAAAAAGGGCAAGAGCTATGGGGGGAGCAGCTGGCAGGGGTAGTAGGAGGAAAGAGAAATAGTATCCCGATCACGTCGGGAGCAGCGAACTCGCATGGATTAACTTGAATCAATCTGTGCTTGATCTTCGCTCCACTGCAATGATCGGAAGTGGAGCTTAACGTGCACTGGACACTTAACAAGGCTTTAAATTAGAGTGAGGTAAAGCCAACAAATGGTAAGCAAGAGTGAACTCCATGCCATTTACTGAATACAACAGCAACTCACAAGCGAGATCCATGCCCTAGCTCATGCACTAGCAGGCTCAACCCTGAAAAGATTAATGTTAACAAAAGACATGGCTATCTGCCCACTTAGCCAAACTTCTTACCTTTTAAAAAGCTGTTACAGACTCATCCATTCATCTGGTAGTCATATGTTATTCAGCTGTGTGTAGCTTGAGCATGAAGAAGTCTCAGCAAAGTTTCCACTACATAAGTTCCATATCATTAAACCGTAGAAAATAACTGTAGTTATTATATCTCAGCTACTATTAATTTTGAGACAAGAAGGAAAATATTATAGGAACCTAAAATCAATTGACATTTCCTGCAACTGCAGAGCTTTGTTGGTAGTTGTTGGAACTGGCCCTTTTTGAAGGTGCTAGCGCAGGTGTTTTAATAAAAATTATTAATGAGTGTTCATGTGTTCTGAGTAATGGATTTGCATAGAAAAAGTAATAACGATAGAAAAAGAATGTACACATTTGAAAATGTGATCACGATGAGTGGCCACCAATGCTCACAAAGTGTACTTATTAATAGTCTACTAACATGAAATGTTGAGTATATGTTTGACTAATGTAGTAATGTGTCCTATAAAGGGATGTGTATTATGTATTAGCTATATTAATTGTAGGCCTTAACTTAGCGAACGTCTTGGATTAATTTCTAGGCCTCATGTCAAGCTGTATTTCTCAGCGTATAATAAAATGGCTGTCCTAGAGAGTTAAACTGTGATTTTCCATTTTATTGTGTAGGTGTGCTCGTAGCCAAAGATCTTTCTCATGAGAACCTACTGCTAGAAAATGCTGTTCTTGCTAAATGTAACAATATGAGTGTAATGTGAGTGAGACTGACTTTCTCAGGATAATAACAATGGAGACATTGACTGGAGTAGAAGCTGCAACAATATTGTTACCTGACGAGCAGGATGATGAGGACATTGCAGGAGAAACCATTCAGCAAAATGTGAATGGAGTAGCGTTAGAATTAATAGATTTGAAGTTTATTTTTATTGGACAAAGTGTGAACATGCGATCACTTGACCAATAGGGACTTGGGAAATAGTTTAGGGGAATTTAACTTAACATGACGGCACTGAGAAAAAAACAGCGTTCAAGCATTTTGCATTTTTCCTATTTGCCAGGCCATTCTCTCTGTTCTTCTAGAGGGTTTATCTCTAATCTTTCGAGTTGCTTAAAGACTTTGCATTTCTGAACTTTGATGCTGAATCCTGATGCCTTGCTGACTGAACTGATGTCCTGATAATGAAGATTATCTTAGCTTGCCAAGTCAATTGAGGAGAGGTATTATTGTACGCATGTGTTTGTTATGCCTCTTTGCTTTTTCTTTCTAGGTACCAACTGTACTGTTTTGATAGATATTTCCAAATTTGTGTTACTAAATTGATTTGCATGAAGCACAACATGCTGATGCTAATCTGATGTTAGTAAAGGATTGTCACTAATGAAAATCTGCCAATAGGGAATAATGTTTGATTAATTTCTCTGCTGAATCTAAATGTATATGATATCGTTTGCACAATTGTTCTTGTTATTAATTTGCATTGTAACCTTAGAATATGTAATAGTTCAAGCTTTGATTATATTTTGGTTCTTCCGTCAATTTGGAAAGCCAGTGTTGTTTCTGTATGTGTATCATTTGATTTTAAGATTAATTTACATGATGTTAGCATTGTTAATATAGGGCAATAAATATTCTACCTTTTACTAAAAGGTTTGGTTATTCATGACTGAAAGGTCATGGTGTGTGACAATTACTGACTCCAGTGAATATTAATGTCTTTGAGTATTGTTGATTATAGATATTGTCGATTGATTATTGATCTGCTTGTACTTGTGTTATGGTGGGACCATCTTAATTGTGAGTCAAAATATTCATCGACCTATTCGCGTCCCCTTGTAAGTTTACTTATTAAGGTCAGACATGCTAACAAAGGGTCATTCCCAAACATTTTGAATCCTTCTTCCTATATTTTCTGACCTCTTGATTTTGGCTCTAGGTCTCTAAGTACTTTCTCACTGCTGATCAGTGCTAAAGTGCAGGTGCTCTTCCTGCTAATGTTGATATGATTGGCTTATACCTAATTTTCACATTTAATTTACTTTTAAGTCCCTTGTGCAGTGGTATTCCTATGCCCAGGGCCTGTAAATGAAATGCTACTAGTGGGCCTGCAGTGCTGCTTGCACCACACACAGAAGTATACTTTCAAACCTGTCTCTGGCCTGCTAGAGCATGGCCTGTGTGCACAGTTTACTGCCAGAGGGCCCTGGCATCCAAATGTACTTTCCAGGCCCAGAACTCCCCTTTTACTACATGTAAGTCACCCCTAAGTTAGGCCCTAGCTAGCCCTATGGGCAGGGTGCTATGTATGTAGAAGGCAGGCCATGTGCCTAGTTGTGTGGCCTCTCCTGGTAGTGACAAACAGCCTATTTGGTTTCTCACTGCTGTGAGTGCTGCCTTGCTCATAGGATTGGAAATGCCCTGCATTATGTCAAGGAGGCATTGTCTGATTTATGAGGGGTGTTATAGGCATATTTGGTATGGTTGTAATGGTAGTGAGAAATGCTGCTTACTGGTGTATGTGGATTTGCCACTTATAGAAAGTTCATTTCTCTGTGCTTATGACTCTGGTGTTTTGCTGCTTGACTCCAATCCACGTCTGGGCAGGGTGACAGCTGGGCTTTGTGCATACTTTTCTGACAGCCTGTACACAGGGAGGGTGGAGGTGTCACAGAGGTGCATCTGCATATTGAATGGTCTTCCTGGGCTGAGAGAAGGGGAGGCGGGGCACATCTGCATTTGCAAAGGCTGTGCCCTGGCCTCACACAAAGAGCTTGTTTACCCCCAGCTGTTGTCTGGAGCCTGTGCTGTAGGAGACATGGGACACTCCTAGAACAAGTTGTAACTGGTTGGACCCTCTTATTTCCCTCTTCGGAACTGCTTTGCAAAATTGAGCATAAGTACAAGGGATTTTCCTCACTTTGACACACAAGAAACATTCTTGACGTAATGGACACAGAATGCTGCAGGAGGGACTCACCAGGAACAGCCTTGGACTGTTGCTGCTGTGCTGACCTGTGATCTACTGGGTCACTAGGAGGAACTGCCACCGACTGCATCCGCCTTGTGTTGGCCTGTTGTTGGGGCCTGCTGCCCTGTGCTTCACTTTTGTCCCTAGAGGCTGGGTTTTGTGGCCCCTGCCCTCTGCAACCATCGGCTTCCTAGTGCAAGGACAGCACTGTGTTTGAGGCTCCTGTACTGGGGGCCAAGCACCTGGAGAACGCTCTGTCCTTTATTTGTTTAGCACCTTGAGAATGCTTTTCTCTTATTGCCAAGTGAGCTTTAAGCACGAGTAAAGTGCTTTTTTTTATTTTTTATTTGCACTGCACGAGGAGTGATGGATCGGGTGTAACGACCCCCAAGTGAAAAAATCACTGCTGCAGCCCAGATTCCCTCAGCACGTCGAAATGCACTCCTTGATGTGCCCCTGAGGCACGGGAAAGATGAAGGTGGGAGCAGGTGCACTCCTGGGGGTGCCCCTGGGGCACAAGCAGGCATCCATTTCCTGGAGCCTGAGGCTGCCACGGCAGAGCCTCAGAGAAGGAGGAATTCAGCTCCCAGCGAGGAGACAGGTGGCAACGAAGGAGGCCCTGGGGGGCTTCCTCTGTATGACCTGCTGTCAATGGCCGCCAGGGGGTCCCAGGATTCAGCAGACGCACCGCAAGGACATGGGCGGCTGCCGATTGGAATCCCACTGTGGGGAGAGATCCTGAGAGGTCTCCCCTGCTGGGTAGGGAGGTGCGGGCTTCTTTTGTTGTTCTTTGTGGCTGGTGTTGGGCCCATCAGGCTAAGGGGTCACAGGTGCCCCCCCTTCCCTAATCGTTGTTTTGGTGGTATCTAAGCAAGCCAGGGTGGAAACCTTTGATGGAGGCTCTGCCAACGATACGATCACGCTACCAAACCCCAGGAGCAAGGAATGAAGCGTGAGAACTCCCAAGTTGGGGCACAAACGTCCCGTGTTTGCCAGCATCCTCTTGTTTGCGCCTGGGTGGGTAACAGATTGCACTCCCGGATCTGATGAGAATATTGCCAAGTAACATATACATTCCTGCTGATTGTTTTTGCCAGAACAGTCATGTGTTCTCCTATGATCTGCGCAGCTAGGGTGATATGTTTTTTATGACTTGCCATGTGTTTTTTTATGTTCCTTTTATGGGCATTTATGTTTACTATGACGTGCATTATTTTAGTAATTTTTCCTGACTACTGTTTATGTTGCAGAATGATCAGTAACCTATTTGTTCTTTGTGACTACTGCTGGCTTTCGCAGAGTAATAGTACTGTGTAATGTTCTGACAACTGCTTGGATAGGAGGGTATTACTGACATTGTGCGTGGTCTAATGATGTTGTGTACAATACAGTTTATTTTTATATAACTTGGTATTGTGTTTCCTTTGTGGTGGTGATAGTGTGTCATGTGTGTTGTGTGTGTTGTGCAAACGCTTTACACATTGCCTCTGGGATAGGCCTGACTGATGGTGCCAAGCTACCAAAGGGATGAGCAGGGGTTATCTTGGGTGTGTTACTCCCTCGCCCTGACTAGAGTGGATGGGTTCTGCCTGGCTTAGGTGCATACCCTAACCAACTAGGAACCCCATTTCTAACAGTAGTTATAAAGCTGCCTGATTGCAAAAAATGGTGAAATAGCTCAGTGGTTCAAAGCATGCCCCACCCCACAGCCACTAACCTGAGTCTCAACAGCGCAACTGTCAATTCTCTAGTTACCTCAAATGTAGCCTACTCTTTAAAATCATGCATTCTCTTTTGTAAGAGTGAAGCTATTCAAGTAGTCTGAGGCAGTTTTTGAAGCGATAGCTTGCACAATCAAAATATCATGGTTTTTCACTTACGTTATCCCACTTTTTAAGTTACATGTTTTAGTCATTTGAATATAGATGATGAATATAGAATGCATATTTATTCACGTCACTATTCTTTGTCTGCTTTGATATATTCATGTTATTTTATCCAAATTCAGGTCTCTGTACCAACATTTTTCAAAATGATGAACAGGGCTTCATGGAAGGTCAGAATTTCTCTTCTTGTTTACTGTTATTTAACAATAGGCACGGTTTCACAGAGTTTAAGAAAGTGAGAGGTTGCCTCGGCGTTTTGTGCTAATTGCATAGTTTTAAACGTTCATTAATGATAAGATATCTTATAAAAGCAGAGAACAGAGTGTGAGAGATAGAGAAAAACTTTGCACCGGAGACCTAGGGACCAAGGCCACCCTGACACGTATCACCTTCCTTTCAGTCAAGGCTAACAAGAGGCACACTTCACCTTCGTTCAGCAGGCTTATGTGTCTGCGGATGCAGACGAGAATAGCAGCTGAAATACCAAATACTGCTTCTTTGTTCAGACAAGGGGCTGTGAGCTATCTTTGAAGCTCAAATTAAGCCCTTTGGATTGTGCCAAGATCAATTTAATTAGCCGAAGTGGTGAGGGTGGGATTGTAACTATGAACATAAAGGACAGCCTTATGATTTTAACAATAAGTTTCAATACTATTTACACTTTTAATGAATTATATTGCTACTATACTGTATATATTCATAGTAGTATTGTTGGAGCATAGCTCTTATAATAAATATTAACATGGAAGTGTTTGTGAACTAACGCATAATAATGCTGCATAGAAAATATTGCTGTGTTTTACTAAACGTGCATTTGACATGTGCCCACGGGGAGTGGCTGCCAATATATACGGGGATTAATAAAATTAACTAATAATGAATTAGTGATGCACTAATGTAAGATTTTGTATTAGTATTAAGGGTTATATGTTAAGGTTTTGCTAGTTAATTCACTAGGCCTTATTTAGCATGAGTCGGGACCTAGCTGCCCGGTTGCATATTAAATGTGTTTTTCTAACGTGCAGTGTGCTGACTTGCTGAAGGACATGTAATCGTATTTTTCCAGAAGCTAGAAGATGAGTGTAACTGTAGTAGATCCGTTCTCATCAAACTCGACTTGCTCAAAGAAACATTCTTGCTGAATGCAACAGTGTGGACTTGCAACAGGTACAAGGTCGCCTAAACCGGTATAGACAATGGAACTACTGACTGGGGATGCGAGAGGACCATGAGAATATGAAATCATACCGGACATTCCACCCGTTGGAGACGTCAATCACAAGAACCAATGAACTACGTGAGAACTGTTATGAGGTGACAATTTTGATAGTATGAGCAGTAAACTATTGGATGGAGATAGTGGTGCGCCAAACCTGCCCAATTGGAAATTAGGGGACTGTACAACAGAAAAGGGATAAAACCTTTTGACACGAGGAGCCATTGGAGATGCCATTGCAAACTATTCTTGCTGTTACCCAGCCACTTTGTCACTCTGCCTAAAGACTTTGTTGTTTGACTCTTCAACCCATCCTCACCCTTACTTTGCCCATTCTATTCTTCTCCTCCTTATGGGGGAAGTGTCCCTACTTGCCCAGTCTTGCAGAACTTTGCTGTGTTTCCTGGCTGATGGCGAATCAATTGATGTCCTGAGGACGAAGACTGACTCTGTATGCTGACCCATTTACGGAGGGTAACTATATGATGATGAAATTGTAATTGTCTGTTTGCCTTTCCTTTCTAGGTACCAACTGCTTCTTTTGACAGAGACCTTAGTTAGATGTTTTCTAAATTTGTGTTACCAAAATTGTTTTGCATGAAGCCCAACATGCCAATGCTAATTCGAGGTTAGTTAAAGGGTTCACTAGACGGACGTAAATAGACAAATGACTGAATCAATGCTTTGTTGAATAACGTGCTAATGATACTCTGCTAAAGTTAATCCATGTTGACGTCGTGCTATGTTCTAATATTCATAATCTTTGCTCTGATGAAATCTTATTCGAGTTGCCATATTATGACAATGCTGATGTGCTTCTTGGTTTTGAGACTAATGAACTTGCTAGTAGAGTGTAATCAATAGGGAATAAACATTACAAACTTGCTAAACTCTGGTGTGGTTATTCATGACTGAAAGGTCATGGTGGTGTTCAAGTATTAGTAATGTCATTGATTAATTTGGTTGAATTGCTAATGTGATTATTGACGGGTTTATTGATTATTAATCGACATGTTGACTAGTTATCTCGTCTTAAGGAGACTTCAATCAGGGTCAAAAGATTCATCGGCCTAAAACGAGTCCCAGAGTGAATAAATTATCCAGATTGGGAAGCGTTATCATTATCATTCATATTGTGTGCAATAGCGTTGTTTTTTTTGTTTTTTTAGAAATAAATCTTTTGAAATGTATGCTATGTTTCCTAGTGTTCTTGGGTTCATTTTTCCTTAAAGAAACACGTGATAACTTATAGGATTGATTGTTACCTGAAACGCTTCTGTCTCAGATATTGCTCGGTTGATTCCAGAGTTTGTGGAAAGTACCACATTAGGTGCTGTTTTCAGTAGCAGTCTTAAGCATTCAAGACGGGGTAAGGGAAAATTGTGATATTGTGCATATGCTATTGCTGAAAAGCAATTTTGTTTGCCGAATTTGAACACCATTGGTATGGCAGCATCCCTGTATAAAGTTGTTAATGACCAGAAGGGAAAGGGGATTGTCTGCAGATAGTAACATTGTGCAGCATGAGGGAGGCCTACAGAAAATCCGTGGTTATGTGTGGGTGCAGTTTTCTTCAGCATATGTTAGTGACACAAATAATTTGCTAGTACCCACAGGTTCTGTCTTCCTTGTGGTAGGGCAGTTGTAGGCAATTATTATTAAGTATATATATGCCTCCTCTTTAGAAAAAGCAGGGCGATTGAGGACAGATGTAAGAACTTAACAATACGGAAATTTTCTGGCAATGTTCACTGTGCTTCATGATCCTGTTGGTATGAGAATGTTCCCTGAATGGTAAACAAGAACGTACTCCTGACCTAACTTACCCAATTGCATGTAAAACTGATATTCTGACTTTTTCTTCGGCACAGAAAATGTACTAATCTAGCATACGTGTTGAGACATAGGCCTCTGTCACCTGGAAGGGTATACAAAGAGTACCCTCAGCTTCACACGGGGCAATGTACATATCCAAAAGGTTAACAGACTAACATTGATGCCCTTTTCTTTTAAGTGACAGCTGGCTTTTCATCATGACTGTGCAAGTCAATATTTTGTTTTCTCAGATTTTATCATGAGGTGGACTAGATGATATAGGGAACGTTTTCTATTGTTTATGGGAATGGTCACCGTACAATTCTGAGAGAAAGTCAATTAGCTTTTGAACTAATCAACTTATTTAATTTGTACAAAATAGTTAATACAGTTCATTATAAATTTGACTTAAAAAAGATACTGGCTCATATTAGGGTGGCCACCTTCTTCCAAACCTTTACAGACACTGTTTCCAGTCCTATACTTTCTTGTGATGACCTAATGCAGTCAGGGTGTTGTAGTCTTGTGCTGCTTTCACTGAACTAATTGAACTAACGTATCTGAAAAGGTTGGGGATGAAGGACCTTAATGAGTGCCCCGAACGACCTGCAGTGAGATGGTCACTCTAGCTCAGAATAATATAATGCATACCACAAATCAGATCTGCCATTTTCTGAACAAACGTTGTAAAAAATACGCAATACGGCCCTCATTACAACCCTGGTAGTCGGTGTTAAAGCGGCGGTAATACTGCAAAGAGGCCGGCGGAAAACAAATGGGGTTAAGACTGTGGTGGAAACCGCCAACATAGACAGCCACTTTAACACTCCGACCGCCACAGCGGTACAAACAAACAGCGTGGCAGTAACTGCCAACAGACAGGCGGAAGACAATGTACCGCCCACCCTATCACAAGATGCCTATCTGCCACCTTTTCAGGGCCGGAACCAATGCAAAGAAAAACACGGCGGAAACAGTACACAGAAGGGAAAACACTCACCTGTCCACACTCCATGAGGAACCAGGACGCCATGGAGCCCGAATTGCAGATACTGCCGATGCTGGTCTTCCTTCTCTTCTATCAGGAGCACCAACGACAGCGGCGATGACCACGGTGAGTACTGCACCTACAACACAGGGGAGGGGGGAGGTAAAAGAGGGTGACACACACAGACGCAACATGCAACACCCCCAGCCCCACCCACAACACCATACACACAAATACATGCAGCAACAGTATACATACACCCCCCTCCCCCCAACCCCCTGGAAGAACGCAAGGACAAAAGGAATTGATTTGAACAAATGTAATAATGTGAAATCTCATTATCAAAGTTAAAAATCCAGTAAACACAATTATGTACACCAACTACACAAGTCCGGATAGTACACCAATCATTGTCCGTGGACCACTGGGCCCAAAATGCATGGGCGAAGCCCACACATGATACCTGACTGGAAACGGAGAGAACACTGCTGGGGCATCAGATCGAAATGAAACAGGCACCTCAGGGGGATGGGGGCACCTCAGACAGATGAACGCACAACACCACTGCTGCACGAGGGGGCTACATGCTCATTGATGTATCCTGATTTTATTTTCCCTTAGTCGTAGCATTTCATTGTTAGAGTATTTAAAAATGGGCATATTAGATTGTTTGAGGGCTTTCAATTAGATTTGTCTTCAAAATTAGAAATGGAGGTCTTGGTTGTACCCTGTTGATTCATTATTTTCTTTCTTTCTTTCAATTAGTGCACTATTAGTGCTTTATATGTTGGTTTACACATTTGGTTGCTATGTTGTTTCTCACAGTTTTTTAACTGCAATTTGTCTCTTTGTAAGTACAGTTGGCTACCACATTATTTAACAAGCATTGGTATAACCAATAGGTTTCACCTATGCAAGACCTATTTGCGTTGTGAGTGTCTTTTAAAGATGTTACACTGCAACACGAGCTGCTGTGTAACAAAGTTTAAACTACATAAAATCAAAGCGCTATGGTGTGGCCAGCATTGACCCCACCATTGTGCTTTGTTTTTATTTACTTTTAGCCATGTTATACAGCCTCTTGTGCTCTTATGCAACATGTTTAAACATGGGAGCCAAGATAAAGCATTCACTGGGAGCGGCAGGCTGAGGGGTGGTGGGTGAAAACAAGGAGGGTTGCAGGCTAAAATGCATTTTTGGCAGGCAGGAGGGCCAGATGGTGCATGGTGGGTGGTGCACAGTGGGAGGGTACAGTACGATGGACAGGGACACAATACGGCAGGGGTGGAGTGGGGAGGTTTGTGCAAGTAGAGTGGAGGAAGAAGAAATTTGAGAAAAGCATGTACAGCAGGCTTCAGTGGATGGACTAGAAACACATGCATTCATAGACTGCATTTGTTAAAATGGGGAAGAATGTGGTCAGAGGAAGGACATTGGCCACCCGAATAAATACTTGGTCCAAGTGCCACAGTATGAACGAAGACTCCAAGCCCAGGAGGAGGAAGCCAAGGCCTGGAGGAGCTCTGATCAATCAGGAAGAAGGAAAGAAGACCCATGAGGGAGCCAGCCAATGGTAAGTATAGTGACGTGGGAGCCAGGCAATGGTAAGTAGAGGTAATTTATGGGCGGGCTCTGAGCCTCTCTTAAGATTTTTTTTTATGTAATAGATTTTGCCACAGTGCAAGCACTGTGCAGGCGGGACCTGAAAATGGACCAAAAACGGGACAAGCACAAAGCAGCCTGATCTTAAACCCTTTTTTTCGGGAATGTTTGCTACAGTTATTCACAGACCCATATTTAACTTGAGCTGTTGCCACTGTGAAGACCCAATATCGCCATTAGATTTTGACTCTTGACTCCCTGGTCCTTTAAAGTTTGCTATAAAATTGCACAATGAATGAGACCAAATGCCGATTTCAGGTCAATGAAGGTTAAATATAAAGATGCACTCTTGACTACAGTGTATGTAGGGCACATCATATATAGACCGATGGCTTGGTCTATATTGCCTATTCTTGACCCAAAGCCAGCTTGCCCCTCAGAGATAATATTCCCGCTGTCCACCCAAACCTTCAGCCGGTTTAATACGACTTTACTGAATATCTTGCTGGCCTCATTAAAAATAGAGATTGGCTGTATTCGGGCCAAGAGTTATGACTTTCCCTGAAACAAACAGGTTGGAACTAAGTCTGGGTTAGGAGCATTGTTTGTTTTCATACTACTGAACTCTCTCACCAACTCTGGTATTCAAATCTTCAGCGGATGATAGTTCTTGATGCCCATTTCACTCAGGGATGAAATATTTTCCCAATCATTGGGCTCTAGTTGCCATTCTTGTTTATGTAATATACCCTTCTCTTCACAGGTAACAATTTCTCAGCATCTCTTGGAATTCTTCATAATAGCCACTTTTCTCTACTCTGTCCAGAGTGTGTTTGGTCCACATGCTTTTTCACACTCAATAAGTGTCTATACTCCTGGCTATATAATTGGAAGTGCAGCTTTTTCTGAATATTAATGCTAAGGACTAATGCTTGTGGGAACTTATGCTTCATATCATAACACTTGGAATCGAAGCAGGTACAGTATTTATGGGTGCTTGGTTTAACCTAGAGTTTGTAACTGGCCACAACCACAATAACCTTATTTCAGATATCATAGAATTAAACTAATTCAATGTGATATCATTGCTATCGTTAGGGGCATTAGGAGGGATGTCTAAGAACTTCACAAAAATGTCATTGAAATTGGAGTTTATTGTGATATTGTTGGCTATTCCAGAGTATGGCTCTCCTATTGTTAGCTGGAACAACTGTAAGATGGGAATCCTCCCAGTCATTCCCGCTAGTATGTGTTTCTCCCCTATGTTCAGCATGAGGTTAGTCACTCACGGTTTTCCAGTTTGGATACAATCAGTCAATGAGGCCTATATTCCATTACTATAGGTATTTTGTGCTGTGCAGTCAGAGGTAGTCCTACCATTAGAAAAGTGGAACTGCTGCTGTTTAAGAAAGGTTGAGAGGACCTTCCCTTTCTTATCCACTTTTGCCCATCTTATGCCTTATCTAGGAATACCTAGACAATAGTCCTCTCCTAAAACCTCTTCATTGACAATGTCATAGATGGGTATGAGTTAAAGTCCCCACAAATTAACAGCAAATGCTCACCCCATGTAAATTCCTACCTTTGGTAGAGTTGAGATGTTCCTCTCTAAAGTGCTTAACGTAATATATAATATTGTTCCAGATTGCCTGCACCTCAGTAGTCTACCCAAGGGAATGTATACATTGATAATGCCAATTATATCAATTTCCTTACTATCCTTTGTGAGGCTCACATATAATGCATGAGGAGAAAGATGTGATTTACCCAGTTGTTGTCACTCACAGTCCAACTTGTATGACACCCATATTAAAAAGCTGTCTACTGATACTCCTTTTTTGAAACGTTGCACAGGTTCAGTAAATTTGGTAAGACCATCAACACCATTTTCGGCCAGTGCCCATATTTCCTGAAAACAGCAAATTACATGATTATTAAATTATTTGAATAATTCTCCTCTTTCCAATGTGCTATTTAACCCTGCCATCATGATGAAACTTGTATGTGATTCCCATTAGTGTAAGCTGTTTCTTTCCAAGGGGAGCATCATACATCCACTTACCACTTCCTAGTTGGCAACAATTGTATAATATTTAGTCAGACCCACCTAAGACCCTACTCCTAATTTTGCTTGTGAGGGCTATGGGCAGCCCAGTCTTAGCCACAATTATTGCCAGTTCCTCTTTCATTGAAGTTCACTCCAAAGTCGGGCAGCTGAACAGGTGATTTCTCACTCTAATACGCAGATGATCGAAACCACCCTCATTGGATACCAGCACCTTGTTACTTTCTGATTTCTTGTGTAAGTGCAAGTCTAATGTTCATGGCTTTTCCACATCTTTGCTCATTGACTAATAGCCCATGAATGAGTTATTGCCCTGTGAAGATGATTGATGATATGGGAGAACCTCTATACCCATAATATGCAAGTCATCTAGATGGCTTAGGATCAGCCTGGCTACACTAAGTGATGAAAGTCTAATTTCGCTATTTGGTAGGGGTAGGCAGAACTCATGGAGTTTCACTCTATGGAAATCTACGGTGTTACAGAAAAACTCTCCAAGATTACATGGAACTCTGCCAACAGACGGAAAACATGCAGCTCATGCTACAACTTACTCTAGTGGTGCGAGCAGTGCTGAAAATCAGTATGAGCAGCACCTTGAGTTGTGCAAGAGTGCACAGCCATTCAAGATGATTTTGTTGCTGCTTGAGTAAAATATCTACTAGAGCAACAGAAAATCTGCTGAAATGAGAGCCCCTTGACCGTGACCACTCACAACAGCAGGTATCTGCCCACATTAGAAAATTGCTTTGGGAAGCCAAATCTCACTTGCTAGCTTGCATATTCTGGAGCCTCCCAGGAGAAAAAATTCACCACACAGTGATTGGCGGAATTCGGCTAGAACTCTGTGCTAAAGAATAACTTGGAGTGGCCAAGATTCCACCAATACCACGGGCGGAATGGAATATTTCACCCACCCTTATTATTTGGTTCATTCCACTGTTAGCTGAGTACTTTTCAAAGCTCACTCTTTTATATCTTGTGATGCTAGTACTCTCAATGCTGGCACTGCAAAATAGAGCGATAGGAGGCGGGATCTATTCAAAGATACCAACATTTGAATATAAATTGATGAACTCCTAATGAACAGTAGCAAAAGTAACACCACTTTTCTATACTACTCCCAATGTTCTCACTTTTATTAGCCTTCTTTACATTCTCCGTAGGAAAAAGTGTAGCTAATGGATTTAAGACTTGTGTTGGAGTTCCTATGTTCAGTGGACATGGGGGAAAAAAAATCTGGGAAGTTACATAATCATCTGTTTTTGTGTCTACATGAATGGTGTCAGACTGTTCTTCATAAATGGAGTCAGATTTTTCCTCCTTTAAAAAAAGTTGTTTTCTTTTCTGCATTATTCACTTTTACCTTTCGTTCTGCTGGTCTTTGGGTAACATACTTGTTGTTTCCTCTTTTTCCAGGATGCCTTTCTTATTAGCTGCCCTGGTCATTTTTGCTTACAAAATGAGATAGTTA
Organism: Pleurodeles waltl; assembly: GCF_031143425.1. Taxonomy (NCBI): domain Eukaryota; kingdom Metazoa; phylum Chordata; class Amphibia; order Caudata; family Salamandridae; genus Pleurodeles; species Pleurodeles waltl. The sequence goes on along the minus strand of NC_090447.1, from coordinate 704,619,637 downwards.
GGGACAATCCATAGTTCACATTTAGATGAATAGATTTTACTGGATTTCTACTTATGTTTTTGCTCCCCGAGGCTAGTGTTACACTGATCTCCATGTCTCAATCAGATTGTGCTTGTTTGGTCTTCATTGGTTGTTCTTTACCCTTGTCTATAAATAACCACCTTAGTGAGTATACCAGGGAACTCTCCTTCGTGCCTTTCTTTTCCTTCCATGTCTTTCTCACCTCTTTTTTTATGGTGGACTCTGAATCAGCAACAGAAACATCAGCTTTGATAGTAACTATCTTGCCTTGGGCCCTATTTGTTCTCGGGTAATATAGTGACTTCCTTTTGCCCTTTCCACTTTTGTTACATGCTTGGCCACTATCTACTTTGTTCTCACCAGTCTGATTTTGAGCAGTCAAGTGATTGATGGTTCCTCTTCCGCATTCTTGGCCCTTGATACAATCATATTTGCGTAGGTGAGTGGCTGCTTGATCTTAACCACATTTGTATAGCATCTGTCTGGAGTGCTATAACATTTTTAACTCTGGCACTTTTTAGAGTTTGATTTATCGTTGTCAGGAAATATGCAATGTCATCAGTTCTAAATAGAGTTTCTCCACTAAAATTAAAAGAAGCATTGAGGATAGTACCCTATGCTGTAAATTCTATGTCTCTGAGATAATATTATTATGCTGATTTTCATTCCTAGGAAAGGTCGATATAGGCCAGGCATTTTCATGAAGATTGAATCACCTGATTATAACCCCGACCTCCTATCAGTAAATTTTCTTGTGCAATACTTTTCGGGTTCACTGTACACTACTGCTTTGTAAAGATTTGTAATTATGCCTCATATAGGTTTGAGAGGTCTTTATTTAGGAGCACCCTATCCACACAGCTATACAGTCCTAGGCCAGGCTTAACTGACTGGCAGTGTTAATGTGACCATCATCTACCTGGAATGCCCACATTAACACTGCTTTCTAATACAGCCCACCTATCTACATATACTTATAGTGGTTATCACATGCTTCAAGTGTTTTTGTTTTCTACATGTTATTCATCGCTTTGAGGGACCAGCACATCGGAGAGGGTGAAATCTAGCACAACAGGGGAGCTATCCAACAGGAGAAGTTTGTTTGGTAACTCTCTTATACTGTCTGGCACTAGCGGTTTTGACAGTGCTCATATGATTCCAACTGACCCTGATGATCATCTGGTCTTTCTTTTTTGGTCAACTGGATTGACTTCTCACTATTTATTTGCACATTTATGCCCATTATTTCTGCCTGCTCCAACTCCATCTGCTGTTTATACTTATTTGTTTTGTTAGTTTTAGTTTTGTTGACTGGAGTACCATACTTAGCCTCATTGTAGGACCTGGCCCTCTCTGCTGGATAGCCCCCAAACCTTTTGCCTTTACCCTCCACATTTTTACTGAATAATTTTTTGTTGTGGATGGATGTGTGAGCGAACAGATGGATGGATGAGTTAAAGGGGTGTAGAGGAGTGAATAGGTGAAAGGATGGATGAATAGATAGGTTTGATGTACACATCTGTAGATGGATAGGTTTGGATATGGATGAGCAAATGGAAGGACGAAATGTTGAAAGACAAAGGAGCACCCTGCAACACCAGCGACACTCTAGATTTGCTCACCTCAAATGTCTGCTTATCTAGCAAAGTTTTTAAGCATAGGATCAACACAGTGCTATCCTCGCCGAGCTAGATAGTGACAAAGTCTTTTGCCATTTGTACCACCGCCGTGGTGGTCAGTGTGTTTAAAGTTGCTGTCTGTCTGAGCAGTTTCTGCCATGGTCATAATTCCATTTTGGTTACCGCCGGCCTGTTGGCGGTATTACCGGCGCTTTATCACTGACCGCCAGGGTTGTAATGAGGGCCTATGTGTTCTCCCCATATAGAGACAAAAGTGGAAGAGGTCTTCTGTAAATGCGGCAAAATATTCTTAAAACAATAGTCCACCCTGTTTAAATAGAGCAAACTTTAAATTGATAACATATTATATTATGGCCCATATTTATACTTTTTGACGCTAAACTGCGCTAACGCAGTTTAGCGTCAAAAAATTTTGCGCCGTCTAACGCCATTCTGAAGCGCCATGCGGGCGCCGTATTTATGGAATGGCGTTAGACGGCGCAATCAGACCGGCGCTGCCTGGTGTGCGTGGAAAAAAACCACGTAGACCAGGCAGCGCCGGCGTTGGGAAAAAATGACGTTAGGGCGTCTTAAAATGGCGCAAGTCAGGTTGACGCTAAAAAATCGTCTTAACCCGATTTGCGCCATTTTTTCGACGCCCAGACGCCATTTCATGACTCCTGTCTTAGTAAAGACAGGAGTCATGCCCCCTTGCCCAATGGCCATGCCCAGGGGACTTGTGTCCCCTGGGCATGGTCATTGGGCATAGTGGCATGTAGGGGGGCACAAATAAGGCCCCCCTATGCCACAAAAAAAATAAAAAAATAAAAAAAATTATACTTACCTGAACTTACCTGTACTTCACTGGGATGGGTCCCTCCATCCTTGGGTGTCCTCCTGGGGTGGGCAGGGGTGGCAGGGGATGTCCCTGGGGGCAGGGGAGGGCACCTGTGGGCTCATTCTGAGCCTACAGGTCCCTTAACGCCTACCCTGACCCAGGCGTTAAATTCAGGCGCAAATGCGGGTTATTTTGACCCGCCACCTCCCGGGCGTGATTTTTGCCCAGGAGTATAAATACGACGCATTTGCGTCGCCGTCATTTTTTTAGACGGGAACGCCTTCCTTGCATCTCATTAACGCAAGGAAGGCGTTCACGCAAAAAAATGACGCTCTTTCTTCATACTTTGGCGCTAGACGCGTCTAACGCCAAAGTATAAATATGGCGTTAGTTTTGCGCCGAATTTGCGTCGAAAAAAACGACGCAAATTCGGCGCAAACGGAGTATAAATACGGGCCTATATGTCTTTCGAGCCCCTGTGTAGATTCTATCATTTCTTATTTATTTAAACACAAAAACATGATTTACTCAATGCAATATCATCAAATATGCTATGACAAGATGATACAGAATAAACAAAACTTCATAGGAACCCCCCTCAATACAATAACCTCACATGGACCACATCATACAAACACTCACTTCCCATCCAGACTCGGGCATCCACACATACTCAACATCAATCAGTTTCCCCATAATCCCTCAATTCCGTATTAAAAATCCAATACGTAAACAATGTTACAGCCACCATAAAATATTGAATTCATTCATAATCCATTAGATCCTATAATTGCTTTGTTGACTTTAGTTTACAAATCACCCAAGAAACATTATTCTTATGATCATGAGAAAAAATTAAAGTGCCATTGGTTCATAGTCAATTTGATCCTATGTATGGTTTGTTGGCCTGAGACCACAAATCACCCAAAATAGCCTTCGTCTTGTGTCCAAGAAGATTGAAGTCCCGGCACCCATTTCGTTGTCACTCCTCCTAGGGAACCACCTTCATCAGGGCACATCCATGTCCCCAAATATGAGGGGGGACAATTGTTTATATGACTTATATATAGAAGGTTCTTTAAAATCTGATATGCAGGTATATAATATCTTTCTCTGCAGCCTCTTAGGGAATCTTGGTTCCCCGAAAGAGTATATATAATTGGAATTATTGGAGGTGAGTAGGATTTGTTTAACTAATTCTCTAGATGGCTTTAACCGCTCTCTTCCATCCCCGGTATGTATTCCATATCACTGCATGTCTGCATTCCGAGGGTGCTGTGTGAGACGGTATTGACCTCAGCTCTCTGAGGGAGCCAAGGCGAATCCCACTACATTGTTTCCACCTGGCTGACCGACGGAAACATCATAATATGATAGCCTCCTCACCATCGCTGTATTAGAGTTGTCGCTGGTTATTCAACCACCCAGCTCGTAATCAGACCCTAAGTGATTTGCATAGAATCACAGGATTTCGAGCTGAAGCCGAAACTCATACCTGGTTCTCCAGTTGCAAAGTCCGCAGCTCTGGCCGTAACGCCACATCCTTTCCCATACAAACATATAATCAAGTGATCAAATGGATAAAAAAAAAACATGAAATGGCAAATAATGGAAAAGTTCTTTGTAGTATTTGATAACTCAGCCAATATGTTCTCATTTTTGTTTTTTAGAACACTAACCATAATTTTTATGGAAATAAGACCATCTCATTTTGTATAATTTCTAAAGGAAATACTTTAGGTATTACAGTTTTGATTGCATCAAGATGACGTCAGGTATGCCTAACTTTTGTAATAAATATAGCATGGTTAGCAATCTATTTGTTCATTAGAATACTGGCGGGAGTCAGCGCTCAAGGGGACAGGCTTGGACAATTGAGAGCAGGGAGGAGGGTGAACAGGCAACAAGATGATCATGCTGGGCAGGCAGAAGGAGTGTAGAGGGCAGGGGTAAGGGGGGAGGAGCAGCAAACAATCCATGGATGGCAGACAAGAGAGTCTGTGGCAACATAACAGACCAATGAGGGCAGAAGGAAGATGCAGTGTGCAGTACAACCATACATGACAACGGACCCGATTGAGGCAGGAGACTCCTGACGTTTTAAGGTGAAAAGGGCTTTATAACAACTGCTTCCTGCGGAAAAGTTCCTCTTTTTCAATGTAGGTCTATAGGGAAAATCAATTCTCCAGGTTTTGTTTTTAAAATATCCCTCTTACCAAGTTCAAAAGGTTGGCATGTATAGTACATTGGACTTTGATGACAAAGGGCAGGAGGGCGATGGGCAGGGGTACCAGAGTGACCTTACAGGGCAGGCGCCAGGAATTGCAGCAGCACAATATACCACACAGGGCACATGGACAACACAGAGCACAGGGGAAAGAGGCAAGGGCAGCAAGCTGAAGATACCGGACAGACAGGAGGGACAGTTGTAGCATAATGGACCACAAATGGCAGGAGAGAGGGAGGAGGGGTATGATAATGGAGCAGACTAGGCAAGAGGGAGGGGACAGGAGCATGCACATAGAAAACAAAGTGGCAAGGGGGTAGGAGTAGCAAGCTGACCACAGGGGGCAGCCGGGATGGGTACTGGGAGCACAAAATGTAGGGCCATAGTGAGGTTATAATGGCATACACATGGACAGCAGAGAGAAGGTGGGAGGGAGTCAGGGGCAACAAGCTGACCACACAGGACAGGTGGGAAGGGATGTGGTAACACAGAAGACCAGGCTTGACAAGTGGGAGAGTTAATGGCAGCACAATGGCCATGGTGAGCAAAAGTGAAAGGGCAGAGGCATGTAAAAAGAACCATGAAGGACAGAGGGAGGAATAGAGGTTGGACACAGACAAGAGAGCACAGGGGAAGAGACTTCACAACAGGTCACACAGGGCAGGCAGAAGAAGCAGTTGTAGCATAACAGAGCATGAAGGGAAGAAGGGAGTGGCAGCAAAATGGACCATGGAGGACAAGAGGGGGGAGATAGAGGCAAAGAGCTATGACAGACAGGGTGGAGGTGGCAGGGACAGGCAGTGGCTATCTGATCATGCTAGGAAGGTGGAAGGGGCAGTGACAGCTGAGCAGAACATGCACAGTAGACATGATGGGTAGTGGCAGGTCCATGGAACATGGTGAGCAAAAAGGAGGGAACAGTGTCATGCACACAGACATCAGAGGGCAGGGGGCACGAGGGTAGAGGCAGCAAGCTAAGCACAGAGGCTAAGCAGGAGGGCAATGATGTGGCATAAAGTTTTGAGGACAGGAGGAGTGGGCAGAGACATCAAGCTAAATGAAGGGCAGTTGCAGCACATCGGATCATGCAAGGCTGGAGGAAGGGGGCTGATGAATGAACTCGGACAGTAGAGGGTAGGGAAGAGGTGGATGGGGCAGCAAGCTAGCTGTTCAGGGCAGACTGCAAGGGCAGTGGCAGAACACAGGGCTGTAACAAGGGGGCAGGGGCATGGACTTGGACAATGAATGGCAAGGAGGGGGAACAGGAGCAGCATGCTTAGGTGGGGTAACACAAAGCCAGGCCAGTCTCTGCATCCAATCCCACTAATGTGCACTACGATGGGCATCTTACTTAACATTTAAAAACCCTAGAAGTTCACTGAACAAAACAAGGGTTACAGGAACATTATAGTTAGGAAATAAAATAATAAAGCCTTAGAAATTCACTAAAAAACAAAGGTTACATGGATGTTATAGTTAGTTTCCTATTTTACACGCACAACACCATAGAAATTGAGCTTTTATAGTTATAATTACTTCAAGTAACTATAACTCATGCTCTAAGGTAACTTTAACTCACGGCCTCGCCATGCACTGGTAATTACCCCAGATATTACATCACTCATGACATGTTATGTGACATAATTGATAATATCACTGTAACATTTGCAGTAAAGTTATAAATTAGAAAACTGTGCATGGGGAAGTTATAGTTACCTTACAGCACAAACTATAGTTACTTGAAATATCTCTAATAATTATGAAAGTTGAATTTCTTTGGTTTTGTGTGTGTAAAATCTGAACCTAACTTTAATGCCTCTGTAAAAAAATTTTTTTAAGTATATATACATATATATATATATATATATATATATATATATTTTTTTTTATTTTTTTTTATTCAAGTATATATATATATATATATATATATATATATATATATATATATATATATATATCCTACTGGTGGTCCCCAGTGGGTAGTTATAGTTATATGTATATATATGTTTAAGTAAGAAAAAGCTTTTTTTGACTTGCCTATATCTTTGGCACTGTTTGATGAATCTTCACAAAATTTTCCCCAAAAAAGTGACCTGGTTATTCTTGCTGTGCACGGGAAGTTTTGGGATGATCCATCAAGCGGGGCCGAGAAAAAAGGGGTTAAAAAAACGTGCGTTTTCCATGTTAATTCCCATAGGACCTATCAACTTGTCTACAGCCTGAACTGCTAGCTGCCGTTACACAGATTGTGCTTTTTGTTATTTGTTGTAAATCTGTCAGTAGTTCAGGTGATATTTAAGGGCAAATAAATTAGTATATCTCTGGCAGTAAATAATTTGGGAAATTTGGGAATTTTCACAAATACGCATGTAGAAAGAAGTGTTACAATTGGCTGCTCACAACCTGACTAGAAAGTTGTGTCCACCATTTTATTTCACAGTTCGCTGTCCCCTTGAAAGTGGCATGAGGGGTCAGAGTGAAAGTACCATGACCCCAGGGGTGTGATATAGGCGTGTCGTAGGGGCAAATTATAGGTTTAATATGATTTTGCATCACAGCATGCAATATTCATAAAAAAGAATACATTTTCATGAATTTCTGCAAATTATTTACAAAATATTCACAATTATGGAAAAATTGGAAAGAAAAACCACAGACTCATTCATACACTAATTCATTCAACCTTACACCCATACACCCATACATGCACACTCCCACACCCACTCAGACACTTATGCACCCACTCAGACCCACTCATAGACTCACACACCCACTTTCAGACCCACTCAGACACTCACGTACCCACTCAGACATCCACTGACAGAGACAGGCCCTGTGGCCAACCTGTGCAGCGCTGCGCACAGCCGAAGGCCATGCAGGGCACGGGATTGGTGGTTATAAAGACTTGGCTGCTAGGCCTCGCTGCAAGGCCTTGCAGACCACTTACCTAAATGTTTGGCACCGATTGATGAATCTTCACAAAAAAATAAAATAAAAATTGGATGCTCACTTCAGCTCCTGTCTGGAAAGTTTTGGGGTGATCCGTCAAGTGATGACTAAGAAAAAGGATTTTGAATACGACTACAGTCCAAACCACTGGACGGATTTCCACCAAAGTTTGGCAGAAACCTAGTTCTTGGCCCCATAGAAATTCACTTGAAAAAACAAAGGTTCCAGGGACTTTAATGTTGAGTTGATGTTTTACCTATACAAAACCATATAAATACATCAGTTATAGTTATACTTATAGTTATACTTATCTGAAGAAACTGTAATTTTTGCCAGAAAGTAACTTTGGACAATGAGTTATAGGCGGTCATTACAACATTGGCGGTAAAAAACGCTTACCGCCTTGCAGAAGACTGCCAACACACCGCCGTGGAATTCCGCCACAGCTATTATGACCCACAGCACGGAATCCGCCAAAATTCAGTCCCACACAAGTCCGCCACACCAAAGGTCAGTGATAAACTGGCAAAAACAAATCCTCCACTGTCATGCCAACAGAAATACGCCCACACTATCACAACACACGAATCCATGCAGCAGTCTTTCAACCGCGGTATTCCACTGGTGGTACACACCGCAGCGCTAAAAATACACACACATCTACAAAACACTAACCCATTGGACAATTCCAAATACACACACCTGATACACATACACACACCACTCCCACACATCCAATACAATATAAAACACACACCCACATCACCCACAAATCCCTACGACCAGAATCACAGAGAGAAGGCCAGAGAGAGACACTACATACTAATACCAAGCATCCATAGGCACACAATACCATCACCCACAGAACTTCCACCACCTCACACAACATACCACTACATATCAGCACACTTATCACAACACACACCACCCACACCACTCCATGGCACGGCAAAGACACTCCAGGTTCTCTGAGGAGTAGTTCAGGGTCATGGTGGAGGAAATCGTCTGGGTAGAGCCACAGCTATTCGGAGCACAGGTGTAGCACACCTCCATAGCTAGGAAGATGGAGCTATGGCGAAGAATAGTGAACAGGGTCAACGCAGTGGGACAGAACCCAAGAAATCGGGATGACATCAGGAAGAGGTGGAACGACCTACGGGGAAAGGTGCGTTCCGTGGTCCCAAGACACCACCTTGCGGTTCAGCGGACTGGCGGCGGACCCCCACCTCCTCCCCTGCAACTAACAACATGGGAGGAGCAGGTCTTGGCGATTCTGCATCCTGAGGGTCTCGCAGGAGTAGATGGAGGAATGGACTCTGGTAAGTCAAAGCTTTACTATTACATCTCCACCCTACCTGCATGCCATCACATACCCCCACCCTCACCTCCACCCCCATCACTCCAACTCCTCACAAACGTCCCAATATCACAAACCACCCATCCCAACACCAAGCCCTGCATGCAACAACAAAGCATGGACACCCATCACCAAAGCATGACCACTACAGATACCCATACACCCCCCTAAACCACAATCACACAAGGTCCCACACAGGAATACAAGCACTGGGGTACACGGTCACCCAACTATTGCACACCATGCCACACACAGATGTAATAAACATCCTTTTATACCCCTGCAGGACCCCTACCCAAGGTCACCGGACAGGAGGGTCCACACATGTCCACACCACCAACAGAAGAGGCCCACAGTGATGACAGCACCTCTGTCCAACTGGATCTAGATGACCAGCCCGGCCCATCGGGGACCTCGGGACAGTCGGTTTCCCTCACACAGTCACAGGCCACTACAGAGCTTCGTCCCTCTGGAAACACCAGCACAGCACCCACCCAGTCGGCCCATACCTCTGTCCCCAGGACACGTCAAGCAGCAGTGTGTCCACCACTACAGGGAACCCAGGCTAACCCACCACCCCAACAACAACAGGGACCTGGGGGCAGTGGTAGTGGGCACATGGTCCAGGGGACGGAGGCCCAGGAACACAGGGGAACTGAGAGGGCTGCTGTGCGACAGGGGGAGGACAGGCCAAGGGAACCCACTCTTCATGAAGCCCTCTCCTCCATCATGGGAGCCTACCACCATTCCCAGGAGACAATGGCAACAGTACTGGCCAAGTTTCAGGAGACCCAGCGCCTGCAGGAGGAACAGTATTTGGGCTTCAGGGAGGAACTCTGAACAATCAATTCTACCCTGGGTACCATCGTAGGGGTGCTGAAGGAAGTACTCAACACCAGGAGGGACACTGTGGCACAACAAGGGGCCCCTGACACTAGCATGGACAATGAACTGCCCACCACCTCCGCCGGTGCCAGTGGACAGGACGCCCCGCCACAGGACCACCGCACCAGCACCCCACCCCCCTGCAGAGGGAGAACCACCCCGCAAACGGTCCCTGAGATCCAGGACAAAGACAGAGAACGATGCCAAGACCCCTGCCAAGAAATGAGACCACCCTGATTGTCATGCTTCTGTCCCACTTTGTCACCCTGTCCATCCTCAAACTGCCCCAGCTCCACTTCCTATACCCAATTTGTGCAATGCACCTGTGAGACTAATAGACTGGACTCTGCCATGGACATTCCTCCACCATCCCCCCTCACCATTTTACAACCCCCTCCAATATTGAGCACTTAAATAAACACCCTTGAAGCACAAAACAATCTGGAGTCAGTCTGTGATTTTGAAATTGTGTATTAGCAATTACAGTGACAAAATGCTCTTTCAATTGTAATGTCAACATACCTATGTCACACAGCTCTAATCCATGAGGAAACAAAGCAGATGTCACACTGTGGGACCCACATCTGTGAAATCGTAGGGGAAAGTGACAACTCAGTGACCATACACTGGGTGAAAACGACAGACAGTAGAGAGGTAGTAGTGTTAAAGTACATGTATTAGGCAGGTCTGTATTCTTACCTGTTTCTCACTGGAAATATTGCAGGATCACCGAGTTCCTGATGTCCATGTCCTCTTCTTCTGCTTCCTCGTCTTCACTGTCCACAGGCTCCACAGCTGCAACAACAACGCCATCTGGACCATCCTCCTGCAGAAAAGGCACCTGTTGTCGCAAAGCTAAGTTGTGAAGCATACAGCAGGCCACGATGATCTGGCAAACCTTCTTTGGTGAGTAGAATAGGGATCCACCTGTAATATGGAGGCACCTGAACCTGGCCTTCAGGAGGCCGAAGGTCTGCTCTATAATCCGCCGAGTTCGCCCATGGGCCTCATTGTAGAGTTCCCCTGCCCTTGTCCTGGGATTCCTCACTGGGGTCAGTAGCCATGACAGGTAGGGGTAACCAGAGTCACCTGCAAATGGCGAGGGACAACTGTTAGACACACTAACCTGGAGGGATATCCCCAGACAACTATTCCCACTGTATTGGGTCCATGTGCTCACCTAATAGCCACACACACAACCTCTGGAGTTGACCCATCACATAATGGATGCTGCTATTCTGCAGGATGTAGGTGTCATGCACTGAGCCAGGGAACCTGGCATTCACATGGGAGATGTACTGGTCTGCCAAACACACCATCTGCACATTCATGGAATGATAACTCTTCCGGTTTCTGTACACCTGTTCACTCCTGCGGGGGGTACCAAAGCCACATGGGTCCCATCAATGGCACCTATGATGTTGGGGATATGTCCCAGGGCATACAAATCACCTTTCACTGTAGGCAAATCCTCCACCTGATGGAAAACGATGTAGCTCCGCATGTGTTTCACTCTGGACAACACGTTGGAAAACATAGGCTGGGACATCCCTGATGCTTTGGCCACTGTTGTTTGAAATGACCCACTTGCAAGGAAATGGAGTACTGACAGCACCTGCACTTGAGGGGGGATTCCTGTGGGATGGCGGATAGCTGAATTCAGGTCTGGCTCCAGCTGGGTACACAATTCCTGGATTGTGGCACGGTCAAGCCTGTAGGTGATGGTCACATGTCTTTCCTCCATTGTCGACAGGTCCACAAGTGGTCTGTACACCGGAGGATGCCGCCATCTCCTCACATGTCCCAGAGGACAGTGCCTATGAAGGACAACAGCGAGCACAGAGTCAACCAACTCAGAGGTACGTACCCACAGCTTACACAGAACACGAATCATAATCCGAAAAGTGGCCTGTATGTGTATTGAGGCTAGGCCTAGGTATGTGTGACGCAGTTAAAAATTAAGCCATGTGGGCCTCTTAAATGGCGGCTGCCTGACCTGTAAAGTGGGACAATGGGATGTGAGGTAACTGCGGTGGCGTTGTACACCATTGCGGTAGGCGGTCAAAGACCGCGGCGCAATGCTGCATTGGTTAACATTGGACCCCATAGGTCCCAGGAGCCAATGACGATGTACGCCGGCGGTGACATTACGCACCACCGCGGACGTGACTGCCATTTTCTATCTGTTCAATCACTCGATACCTGATCTTCGATAGGAGAGTACCTATACTGCAAGTGCTGCTGTGACCTCGGTCTGGAAGAGACAATGGCTCGAGTGTCTGGGGAAAGGGCCCCTGCCTTCACATCGGAGGAGTTGGAGAAACTCGTGGATGGGGTCCTCCCTCAGTACATGCTACTCTACGGTCCTCCAGACAAACAGGTAAGTACACTGGGAGCATGCTGTATGGGCTATGTCTGTGTGGAGTGGGGTGGATGAAAGATGGGGGGGGGGTGATTGAGGCGTGCATGAAACGACGATGAGTGCATGTGCCACATGGCAAGGGTAGGGATAGGGGCCAATGACTGTGACGGTGCAGTTGGTAATATAATTCCTCTTCCCCCTGTACAATTCATGTAGGTCAGCGCCCACCAGAAAAAAGATATTTGGCGTGCCATCGCCAAGGATGTCCGGACCCTGGGGGTCTACCACAGACGGAGCACCCACTGCCGTAAGAGATGGGAGGACGTTCGCCGCTGGAGCAGGAAGACGGCGGAGGCTCAGCTGGGGATGGCCTCCCAACGTGGGAGGGGTGCCCGTCGCACCATGACCCCCTTGATGTTCAGGATCCTGGCGGTGGCGTACCCGGAGTTGGATTGGCGCTTGGGGGCATCACAGCAGCCACAAGGGGATAAGTACACTCTCATCCTGCTGATTTTGCGCGCAGTGGAGGTGTCTGGGTGGGGGAAGTGGGCTGTGGGTTTCCCAAGGCCAGGGCGAGTTTAGTACGCAAGGTCCCTCCGTAAGGCAGGCCATGTGGCACCCCACCCCACCTCTGTAGAGTGCCAAGTACACCTAGTCATGCTCCTGTGTCATCCATGTGTGCATATGTCATCCATAGCCTTGTAGGCCATGTCCCAGGGATTGAACATTGGAGCCCAAGAGCGCGGCGTAGTGCAGGGGGCTTCTGTGTCTGTCGTGTCCGCCAACAGTAGCGGTAACGCAGGCACTCAACATGTCTTTCTTCTGTCGCCCCCCCCCTTTTTGTGGTCTCCCTGTTCTTGTGTGCATTAGTGTCATCAGGCGGAGGAGCAGTGGCACCGGAGCAGGAGGGAGCTGCATCCCACATGGCCCTGGAGGGCGACAATACGGAGTCTGATTTCACCAGAGGGGAGCTCCACGGCGGGGACAGGAGCTGACACCAATGACACGGACTCGTCCTCTGATGGGACCTCCCTTGTGGTGGCGGCAACAACTGTGCCCCCTGCATTTATAGGTACAGCCGCCACCCCCCTACCAGCACCGCCCTCCCAGCAGCCCCTCAGCCTTTGCCCTGTGCCTGCTCACCCAGGAGGGTGGGCATCACCTTCGCCCCAGGCACCTCAGGCCCTGCCCCAGTCACCCCTACTGCCCTCAGTGAGGAGGCCATTGACCTCCTCAGGTCCCTCACTGTTGGGCAGTCTACCATTTTGAATGCCATCCAGGGTGTAGAAAGGCAGTTGCAACAAACAAATGCGTTCCTGGAGGGCATTCATTCTGGTCAGGCGGCCCTTCAGCGAGCTTTTCAGACTCTGGCCTCAGTACTGATGGCAGCCATTGTCCCTGTCTCTAGCCTCCTCCCTCCAACTTCCTCCACCCAGACCCAATCCCCTGTACCTCAGCCTATCCCAAGCACACCTTCAGACCAGCATGCACACATGTCAACACACAAGGAAAGCTCAGGCAAACATAAGCACCACACATTCCACAGCCACTCACGCAAGCATCACACACATGCAGACACACCAACATCCACTGCCTCCACTCTGTCCCACTCCTCCTCGTCTCCCTCCTCCCTCCCAGTCTTGTCTACACTCACACCTGCATGCACTACATCTACAGCCACTACTGCCATCACCAGCACACCCACCACCACACCCCGCTCACGTGCAGTCACTACCCCCACTACCATTCACACGTCCCCTGTGTGCTCTCCCAGTGTGTCTGTGACGCCACCTCCCAAGATACACAAACGCAGGCACACACCCACCCAACAGCCATCCACCTCACAACAGCCTCCAGCGCATGCACCTTCACCCAAAGTCACCAAATGAACACCTCCTACAACCACAACCTCTTCCTCCACTCCCAAACCCCCTCAAGCTACCCGTCCCAGTGTCTCCCAAAAACTTTTCCTGTCCAACCTTGACCTCTTTCCCACACCTCCCCCACCCCGTCCGTCTCCTAGGGCCCGACTCTCCAGGTCCCAGCCTAGCACCTCATCCACAACATCTCCGGGACCAGTGGTGCCTGTAGTCACCAGAATCTGGAGTGCACCGGCCACCAGGGCAGCTAGTGTGGCACGGAGCCACAGCACGGACAGTCCCCCACCTGTCAAGCATCAAAAGTTGGCCACTGCCCGGTGGGAGAGGGGGAAGACTCCAGCCACCAAAGCCGCTCCCAGGGGTCCAGGTGGGAGTGTGGAGTCAGCTGCGACACCTTCCAAGGTGGGGAAGGGACACAAGAAAGTCAGCAGGTCTGGGAAGAGCAGCACGGCGGGGAAGACCGCCATCATCCCCGCTGCCCAGGAGGCCACCGCCATCATCCCTACTGCCCAGGAGGCCACCGCCATCATCCCCGCTGCCCAGGGGCCACCGCCAGCTCCTGCCCTGCTGCTCAAGAGGCCACTGCCATCATCCCCGCTGCCCAGGAGGCCATCGCCATCATCCCCGCTGCCCAGGAGGCCAGCACCAGCCCCGCTGGGCTACAGAGGACCGCCAGCAAAGCCCCGCTGGGCTAGAGAGGACCGCCAGAACAAGCCCCCCTAGGCCAGAGACGACTGCCAGCACAAGCCCCGCTGGGCCAGAGAGGACCGCCAGCACAAGCCCCGCTGGGCCAGAGAGGACCGCCAGCACAAGCCCCGCTGGGCTAGAGAGGACCGCCAGCACAAGCCCCGCTAGGCTAGAGAGGACCGCCAGCACAAGCCCCGATGAGCTAGAGAGGACCGCCAGCAGCTGAGTCACTGCAAAGGAGCCCGCCGCCACAAGCACAGGTGAACAGGGCACCGCCGCTACAAGCACAGGGCACCGACGCTATCAGCACCGCTGAACAGGGCACCGCCGCCACAAGCACCGCTGCCAAGGACACCGCCGCCACAAGCACCGCTGCCAAGGACACCGCCGCCACAAGCACCGCTGAACAGGGCACCGCCGCTACAAGCACCGCTGAACAGGGCACCGCCGCAACAAGCACCGCAGGCCCATGAGCGTCAAAAGCTCTGACGCTACTGAGGCCACCACAAGCAGGATGAAGCACTCTGGGCACAAGGCCCCCTCCAGAACCAGTGGAGATTGACATCCACTACCTCTGTCCTTGGCAGGATGAAGCACTCTGGGCACAAGGCCCCCTCCAGAACCAGTGGAGATTGACATCGACTACCTCTTTCCTTGGCAGGATGAAGCACTCTGGGCACAAGGCCCCCTCCAGAACCAGTGGAGATTAACATCCACTACCTCTGTCCTTGGCAGGATGAAGCACCCACTGTAAAGACTTGTGAGACTATGGCTTTGCACTCCCCGGGATTGAACACTGGGCAACCCACCCACTGTAGAGACTTGAGAGACTGTGGCTTTGCACTCCCCAGGATGGAACACTGGGCAACCCACCCACTGTAGAGACTTGAGAGACTGTGGCTTTACACTCCCCAGGATGGAACAGTGGGCAACCCACCCACTGTAGAGACTTGTGAGACTGTGGCTTTGCACACCCCAGGATGGAACACTGGGCAACCCACCCACTGTAGAGACTTGAGAGACTGTGGCTTTGCAGTCCCCAGGATGGAACAGTGGGCAACCCACCCACTGTAGAGACTTGAGAGACTGTGGTTTTGTACTCCCCAGGATAGAACAGTGGGCAACCCACCCACTGTAGAGACTTGAGAGACTGTGGCTTTGCACTCCCCAGGATGGAACAGTGAGCATGTGGCCCCCTCGTGGATTTGGGGTTGTGCACTCAACCGCCTGAGGTGCCCCCCCTTTCCCTCCCCCTGAGGTGCCTGTTTTATTGGAATCTGATACCCCTGCAGTGTTCTCTCCGTCATGGTCGGGGATCTTGTGTGGGTCTCGCCCATACCGTGTTTGACCAGTGTTCCACGGACTTCAATGGAGCACTACCTGGACTACTATTCTTGGTGTATATTTTGTTTATAGTGTATATATGTATATTTTTGCATACTGGATTTTAATATATTAAAATGGTTACACTCATTTCCTTTGGTCTTTGCATTCTTCCGGGGGGGTTGGAGGGGTGTAACTGTAATGTATCATGCTGTATTAGTGTGTGTGTTGTGGTGGGTGGGGGTGTTGCGTGTGTGTGTCACTGTTTTTTCCCTCCCCCCTCCCCTGTGTCGTAGGTGCAGTACTCACGTGGTCTTCGCCGCCGGCGTTCGTGCTCCTGGTGGAGGAGCAAGAAGATAAGGGCTGGCAGGATCTGCAGCTCTGATTCCATGGCGTCCAGATTCCTCGTGGGGTGTGTAGAGGTGAGCGTTTTCCCTTCGAAGTCCTGTTTCCGCCGTGTTTTTGTCCGCGGTGAATCCACCCCGGAAAAGGTGGCGGATTGGCCTGTTGTGATACTGTGGTCGGTACATTGTCCTCCGCCTGTCTGTTGGCGGTGACCGCTGTGCTGTTTGTTTGTACCGCCGTGACGGTCGGAGTGTTAAAGTGGCTGTCTTTTTTGGCGGTTTCCGCCTCGGTCGTAATTCCATTTCTTTTACCAACGGCCTGTTGGCTGTCTTACCACCGCTTTAACACCATCCGCCAGGGTTGTAATGACCACCATAATAGTTTCTGAACATAAGTATAACTGTAATTATAACTATAACTGCTGAATTTCTATGGTTTTGTATGGGTAAAATGTAAACTTAGATTTTTCCAGTTAATATGCACTTCCACATATGGACTTCTCTCCAGACTTCCTCTCTGACCAAGCAGAAGTCAAGGAATATACAAATATTAGCATGTCAGATAGAAATGTAAAACCAAACTCCAAACACCATAATAGAAATTGTTAGTCCACTGTTATTTAGAACATTTCAAGCTACACTCACAGGCCAGCCATAAAATTCAAATCAAATCAAATCAAATCAATCTTTTTTCGGATTTTACTCCATAAAAGATAAAAACAATCCCATTAAAATAGTAAAAATATACAGTAAGATACTTCGAGAAAACATTACTAATAGATAAATAAGTAAATAAATTAAAAACCCTTGCTACTACAACTTGAGGAATAATTCATTCTCATACCGGAGATTTTCTAAGTACGACAGCTTTTTCCTTAGTTCTATGGCATTTAGGATACATTTTATCACTGCATCACATTTCTCATTGGTATCCAGTTTACATAAGTAGTTAAAAGCTTCTCTACAATAAAATAATTTGTTAGTAATAAATAAAAGTTTTAAAAATTGCTTCCTAACATCATGATAAAATTTACAAGATATAATAAAGTGCATTGTGGATTGTGCAAATTGTCCCACACAGGGGCACTTCGGTAGGCTTTTACTCCAAGTCCTCATCTTTGGGAAAGCTACCAAAAAGTGCAACATTCTAAAGCGCATTCGAGTCAGATAAAATATATCCTGAACGTTTACTACTTTCAGCAAATAATTTGGCATTACCTCGTTATTTTCAGTCATAAAAAGTGCTACTGTTGACTTCCTACATTCTCTATTTTCTCTATCACAAACCCTCCATGCCATAAGTTGATTTTTCAATTCTTTCTTGCTAAAGTGAAGAATAATACCTGGATTGTCCAAATTTGGAACTAGATTTATGCCTTTCAACAAATCTTTTAAATGCGTGAACCATGGAATTCTATCCCAATATTCCAGTGTAAGGCAATCTTTAATGATCTTTTGGGTAAAATGCGTCCCTTCTTTAGACCAAATACCATACCAGGCCAACAATGCATTGGTGTATATTAGATCTTCCACATAAGGGCAACCCAACTCCTTGTGTACCATAAATGTGGAGGTAGTATTTGGCACTGCAAGTAGTCTGCAAAAAAAATTGTTCTCTAGAACTTGTAATGAACGGATCTCGGGCATCGAGCCCCAAAGGGCAGAACCATACGTAATGCTGTTAATTGATTTACTTTTGTAGATTTGCAGCATTTCCCTAAGGGGTTTATTGCCAATTTTTTTTGAAAATCTAAAGACAGCCTAAGTTGTCCTAACATACTTCATCTTGATAATTTCTAGATGTTGCTTCCAATGACCCATATTAGAAAACTGTATACCCAGATATGTAAATCCATTCACCTCTTCACATTTATGGCCTTTAATAAAAAAAGCTTTCTTCCTCACCTTTCCCTGTCCACAAGTCATTACAACAGTTTTGCTCATATTCAACAACATATCTCTTTCCTCCATAAATTCCACAAAGCCCTTGATTAAACGCTGCAACCTATTTGCAGTTCGTGACAGCAGTACAGCAGCATCTGCATATAAAAGGACTGGGATAGAGCATTCTCCTATTTTTGGGATATTGATATCCATATTTTTTAAGTGGGCATCTACTCCATTTATATAAAGGGAGTATAGAAGAGGCGCCAAAACACAGCCTTGACGTATTCCTCTCACTATCCTGAAACCTGGGGTACACTCGCCATTTCTTCCATATCTCACCGGCGCTGTTAGATGATTATATAATTGTGCCAAGAAACTTATTATATCTAAGGGTGCGCCCATATCTGTTAAGACTTTCCACAGCTTGGCATGATTTACCAAATCAAAAGCACTGCTAAGATCGGCAAAACAAAGGAACATATGGCCCTTCCTTGCTATTGTGTATTTGCTTATTATTAAATTAAGGTTTATACATTGTTCCAGGGTACGGACCCCAGGCCTGAATCCCAATTGAGCCTCTGTGAGTATATGGTTTTTGGTTGCCCATAATTCTAATCTTTCTAGGAGTACTCTTCCCAACAGTTTAACAGAGGTATCTAAAAGTGAGATTGGCCGATAGCATTTGGGGTCACCTCTATCTCCCTTTTTGAAAATACGAACAATTATGCTTTCAGTCCAAGATGTTAAAATATATCCCTTTGTCGCGCTCAAAAAGACTTTGCTCAGAATAGGGCACCATAGATCGATGTATGTCAAGTAGGCATCTATTGGCACCCCGTCAGGGCCTGGTGCCTTCCCTTTCAAGCACCTTCCCATAGCAGATTTCACTTCCCCTATACTAACTGTTTTCAAGAAAGGTGGCTTTATCTCAATTATCCCCCTATTCAATGCATGAGTAGTCAGATTATCTGGGTTAAAAATTGAGCCAAAATGTGAGAGCCATTCTGATAACGGAACGTGTACTGTTATTTGGGGTACATCATTATTTTTCAGGAATGGTTGATTAATTGTTTTCCAGAATAGAGTACTATCTTTTAATGTCGTTGCTTGCTCAAGATTAGCCCATGCCCTAGCTCTCAATTGTGCCTTCCTCTTCATTAGTGCATGTTTGTAGTTAGAGTGTTTAATAATTACCTCTTCCCTATTTCTTGGTCGAGCCTGCAGGGCTTGTTTTAATTCCTGGCTTGCTAATGAGCCAGTCAGTCAGTCAAAGTACTTTATTTCGATAAATAAATATCATAAAAAGGCATAAAAAAAGAAAAAAAGTTCAATCAAATATTACAGGCAATCAACAATTTATATTATCTACAATGTCCAAAAAAGGGGGGTCAGTAAAGTAAAACATCCTAAAAACATCATTTAACGTAAAACATTAATATTCTCCCAGATTCGCAGAAATTACATTTCCTATAAAAAGTTAATTAATCACTCAATTCATTACAATAAAATAATCGGATTGATGGCGAACTTCTTTTTCTTAACCCTAACAGCTCCCACTAAAAAACTAGCAACATGGAACATAATCCTAGGGGTCTGTAATAACTGTAAGAACAAGAGGGCAGGTTTGACCTGTATAAACCCCTCCTCCTTTAAAATTGGGAACAAATATTTATTTCTTAAGGCCACGTAATGGTCACAGAATAACAGAAAATGCATTGTATTCTGGATCGAAAAATTATCACAATTACACGGCGTTCCTTTTTCCGGAGGAGACCAGGTTTGAAAATGGCCAAGAGTTAGATGGATCAGGTTAAACCGAAAGCGTGTGAGTAGAAACCGGTGAAAGGGTTGATTTACAATAGACAAATATAATTCAGGGCCCACATAAGTACTCAAAATGATACTGGCCCGCACCGATCGTTTCTCATATTCAACTTGTTCTCTTTCTAGACATAACAGATCTTTCATCATGCTTTTAATTAGTCCAATATCTTTAACAGTTATTGATTCCAGGGAATAAAAAAGATCCGCTCTCCCTAATCTAACAAAACAATTTTTGATATAAACTAGCCACGCTATTTTATTTACTTTATCCAGCTGCAGGCAATCTTTTAATATGGAGTGGTTGAGCGGAATTTCTTGATTCAGCCAGATCTTTAGCCAGGCTAGAACGGGGGCCAGTTTGATCAAGTCTGAAATGTAGCCCACACCCAATTCAGTATGGACAATGTGTGTGGAAGTAGACTGTGGGAGAGAGAGAACCGATCTTAGAAATTTATTTTCTGTGATCTGTATACTTTCCATAGAGCAATATCCTCATATCGCACTTCCATACGTTGCTATTGCAAGGCATTTTGCTTCATAAATTTTTAGCAAACTAACAATTGGCCTCGCCCCGAGTTTGTTCATAAAACCCCGAAGAGCAGAGGACGACTTTGCAAGGGCAACATTTCTATTTTTTATCTGGGGGCCCCAGGAGCCTTTCTCATCGAAAGTGATCCCTAAGTATGGAAATATTGCTACTCTACACAATTCTTGCCTCCCACAAGTAAAAGTTTTGGGGAGTTTATTTTTATTACCCTTATCCATGATCATGATCTGGGACTTTTTAACGTTGATCTTTAAATCCAAGGAAGTCATAAAAACCTCAAAGGCGTCCAATAATCGTTGAAGACCAACACCAGTACGAGAAAGCAGGACAGCATCGTCCGCGTATAGGAGAACCGGAATACCGAGTTCTCCTATCCGTGGGGTGTCCTGGGTAGCATCTTCTAGTGTAGATTCCAAGGCATTTATATAAATAGTAAAAAGAAGGGGAGCCAGAATGCACCCCTGCCTGACTCCCCTTTCTGAGTTAAAGTGGCTGGTGCATCGCCCCGCAGTAGTAACTCTAACAGAAGCTGTTAGGTCAGTATGTAAATCTACTAAGAGGTTAACAAGAGCCTTGTCCAGTCCCATGTCAAGTAAGATTTTCCATAATTTAGATCGATTTACAAGATCAAAGGCTGACGAGAGGTCCATGAACCCCAGATACGTGGAACCCTCCTTTGCCTTCATGCATTTCTCTATTAATAAATACAAATTCAAGCCTTGATCTATAGTACTCCTTTTAGGTCTAAAACCATACTGCACATCTGCTAGGACCCCTTTCTCTGTTAACCAATCGTTCAATTTATTTAAGATAACTCGACCTAAAATTTTCACTGAGGAATCAATCAATGAAATCGGCCTGTAACAAGATGGGTCTTGCCTATTACCCTTTTTAAACAATGGTATAATTATAGATTTCTTCCAGGAAGACGGAATTTTATCAAATGCAAGATTATTAAAAACCTTGCATAATACCTTAGACAAAAAATTTTGGAAAACTTTTAAAAACGTCCCCAGGTACCCCATCTGGGCCCGGGGCTTTGTTTTTTGTGGTTAGGTCTATAGCCCTTTCAACATCTGCAACTGCAAAAATAACTGCATCCTTGTCAGGGGAGATTTCCCCAACTTCATCTGCTAAAATTCCACCAGGAGGACCAATATTAGAATATATCTGACTAAAGTGTTTTATCCAGCCCTCATCTGGGATGTTTGCCTCTAAAGGAGTATTAGTTTCATCAGAAAAAAAGGGCTGATTTATTATTTTCCAGAATAAACCACTGTTTTTTAGGGTTACTGGATCCAAGAGTTGAGCCAAGGCGTTATCTTTCAGAGTCCTTTTCCTCTCTAGAATAGTTTTTTTATACACTTTCCTAGCATTTACTATTTTTGATCGATTTTTAGGAATAGATTTTAGTGCCTTAAGTAGTACACCATGTGCTTTCGAGCATTCCTTATCAAACCATCTATTGCCCTCTAGTGCCTTCTGGCTAGATTTTGCCTGGAGACTACGATTAATTTCTAAGCAAATCTGATCAAATGCTACTGTAACCTCCTTAGGGTCTGGATTTTCCGCTAGACATATAGAGATTTCATCCTCCACTTTGGATAAGACCTCCTGAAAAAAAGTTTCAGGGACTATTTTTGTCCACTTCAACCTTCGATTCTGGTCTTTGACTTTAAGGTTCAAGCCCCCACTCTCTGCGACTAGTTTGAGAGAAATCAGTTCAGTGTTCTTAAAAACAAGTACAACAGGATTATGATCACTAAAAACTGACACCTCAGTACAATAATTTAAAACACTATTTAACAAAAAAGAAGACAAATAAATATAATCTATAATAGTACCATTTTCTTTGCCCTTAAACGTAGGGGACCTGCTATTCCCGTCTCCACAGCCAGACTCATATAAATTCCATTTAGCAAGGAAAAGCTCAAGATAATCCCCCTGCCTAGTATGTTCTGGATGAGCAGTTGAGGAAAAGGGAGGGCCTTCCTCATCCCTCCTAATACATGGTAGGGTACATGGATGTATGTTAAAGTCCCCTAGTAATATTAACTCAAAAGTATTAACATTTATACTATAGACTGACAAAAATTTATCCAAGTCATCCAGATTTTGACTGGTGCAATCATTAGCATGTGAATTATAAAAAATAATAAAAAGGATCTTACCCTTATCCTGGGTGGAAAGCTCAACAATTAGACAATTTACTGAGCCCGAGGGGCATTGAGTTAAGGTACCTTTCATATCCAGTTTGAAAAGGCTTAATAGTCCCCCCTTAGGTCTTCCTGCCACACCGTTTGTAGCTGGAATGCAAAAATGACAAAAGCCATATAAGGAAAAGCTATTCGTTTGATCCCAAGTCTCTTGTAAAGCAATGACGTCAAAAGATTTTAGAGTCCTTTCCCATTCGGCTATCCCAGACTTGCTCTTTAAACCAGCAATGTTCCATGTAGCAATCTTGATGGACGATGCTGAAGACTGGGAAGAATTTCCCAAGGCATTTGGCAGTCAATCATTTTCCTCCATAGAAGATAAGGCAGCATACCGATTGTGAAGAGGTAAAGTGTTAACGGTCTGCCTGTAAGACAACTGATGACGACTTGGCTCCCCCCTAATTTGAGACCGGGACATATTCACAAATACATTCGGGGTACAGACATCCATACCTCTTCCGTTCTCATTTGAACATTGCCCTTGCACATACGACGAGCGACATTGAGTATTGGTCCCATGATTATAAAAGAAGCCAAGAGGTCTAGCATGAACCACATTTTCTAGAGTTAGCAAAATTGCAGCTCTCAGAAGCACTGTTGCCACGTGTTGCGGGTGTTTAAAATTTATAATAATGCAGTCTCCACCACTATTTTTAGGGCCATTGCCAATCCAGCTAACTCTGCGGGTAAATAAAATGTCATTTGCAAGGGCACAAGGAAATTCACAGTTCTTATTCAGCCAAGCAAGCGTCTTGTTTTTAAGAGCAGGATACGTTTCTACCCCAGAACCATTCAGGCACAAGTCAACCTCTGGGACATTTGTTAGAACCACAGTATATGGTGCACATTCTGGCGGGAGATTAATAGAATTATGTCGCCTAGTTATACTTCTTCTATCAATGACTGTCCCTCTTATAGTGTCCTGAGTACTCCTTTGTATTGATCGTGGTTGACTAAATGTGTTTTGTACACTAGCCGACCCTACTGGCAACGTAGACAAGGATGAGGCGGTCGGCACACTTACAGTTGGTGGGGCCTGAACAGTAGCCCCCAAGCCTTCCACCCTATTACTGACTATAGAGTGTGTAACTGAGCCCACTGGGCGGTTATCCATAGAGCCTATTGAGTCTAAGTGGGTACTCAGTGGAACAGTGGACCGAGTCAAACAAGATTCTACAAGGCCTTCCAGTCTGGTAACCCTAAGAAGCACTAATTCTACCTTGGCCACCAGGGGACTGATCGGTACTTCCAGTTTAGATTCAAGAATTGTGACCAAAAGATCAATTTGACTTGAGTGCAGACTAGCCCCCTCAATAATATTGGTGGGCTCAGGGACATTTCCCCTATTGGTAGCTGTTGGGCCAGCTTTTTTTGGCTTCCGACCCCCTGCTTTCTTGACAGGCCCCTTTCTACAAGCACGTACCGCTCTCCTAATGGGAGATTGAATAAGAGGAGACCTTGTTGGTAATGTCCAATCCTGTACTTGAATAGGTTCGGAACAACAAACCTGCTCTACCACAGAAACATCAATATTTAAATCGTTCTCATTGTTGGAAATAGTTGAGACACTCTGAGACAGTGATATAGAGGGTGATATAGAGGGTAAGCACTGCCTTATGGGAGATGTTTCTGGACTAACCCTACTTAATGATGATCTCCTATCTTCGTTAATTTTACTAACTACTTTAAAAAGATAGTTATCCAGGGTCCTTGAGTCATTATTTGTAGCCATTTTAGAGGACCTCAGTTTAGACATGATGGGAACAGCGGAGTCATCGATTATCTGAGTTTGCACGTACTCTTTCCAGTTCACCCTACAAATGTAAGGCTCCTTCCGATACTATATTGTTTACACAATCTTCCCGTGAAACGCCCGCCAGTGTTCAGACAACACTGGATAGGGTCAGTGGTGTGTCAGTGGTGTGTCAGGGTCACAGGGTTCCGACACTGCGCGGGACTCGAGTCCGGCTCCCGTCTCCCCTTCCACAGTCTGCAGCTCTGACCTCGCCTCTTCCCGTGGTCTCACCTCGTGTCCGCTTCCCCCGGGGTCTCAGGAGCCGCTTGTGTCGGTTGTGCCGGAGCCAGAGCCTGGAGCCTGGCAGTAGAGGCACAAGCTGCAGCTCTCCGCGGCGGCGTGTGCTGCTCGTTGGCCGGCTGGGTGCTAGCGCTCCCCCCTGGCGTGCTTTAGTTGTCCCGTGTGTAGTAGCTCCTGAGATGTTCCTGCTCTTGATATCCCAACAGAGGCTGGAGGCGAGTCCCGAAGTTCCCAAAAAGACACTGCTGGCCGGGTCAGGAAGGACGATGGTTCTCCGTTCCAGTAAGTATTTCGCTTTTCTTTTGTGAGCTGGGGTCCTCAGAGAGCAAGTGAAAGGGGGGGGGCCCAGCCCAGCCTCTTCCGGGCAATGACGGGCAAGGACGGGCCCGCCCTTGGCCCAGGTTTCGCCCGGGCGCCGCCCGCGTGCGTCCCGCGCAGCTGGAGCACGAGTTAAATTTAAAGGGCTCCTGCCCTTTCACAGCAGCAGCAGCAGCAGAGTGGTTCCCCCGGTCTCTGGCGGCAAAAGCGCTTCCCGCGACGGCGGGAGCGCGAGTTAAATTTAAAGGGCTCCTGCCCTTTCACAGCAGCAGCAGCAGCAGAGTGGTTCCCCCGGTCTCTGGCGGCAAAAGCGCTTCCCGCGACGGCGGGAGCGCGAGTTAAATTTAAAGGGCTCCTGCCCTTTCACAGCAGCAGCAGAGTGGTTCCCCCGGTCTCTGGCGGCAAAAGCGCTTCCCGCGACGGCGGGAGCGCGAGTTAAATTTAAAGGGCTCCTGCCCTTTCACAGCAGCAGCAGAGTGGTTCCCCCGGTCTCTGGCGGCAAAAGCGCTTCCCATTGAGCTAATGAGCAATTGTGATCAAACCACCCCACCTTTTCGCTATTTTTGTTCCTCAGTGTTCTCACTAGGCTTCCTGCAATGGCATTTCTAAGCTGGTGGAAGGATCCTAAGATCTCGTTTGGGCTTTGATTATATTCTGTACATATGAGAATTTCTTGGCAGTGTCATGTCACAACTTTTTTCATCACATCTATTTCATTTACCCAAGTCCATTTAATTACAATACCATTTTCCCTTCTTATTCCTATATTCATTGCCAATCGTTCGCCTATATTAAAGGGTTTAGCCAATCTCATAGTTAATAGCAAGGGATGATGATCACTATAGATGGTTGGCTCAATCTTCAGGGATTCGACCATATCCATTTTGCTCTTAGACATTAATATATGGTCAATTAATGAGAAGTGTCCTCTTCCTATAAACGATGGGAGCTTTATTCCTTTAAGCCCGTCTTGTTCCATCAATTCTAAATCATATCTAAATAATATCTCATTCAGTGCAATTCCGTAATTGTTATGCAAAAAATGCGATTGTACGCTCCCCCCATCGTCGACAAATCCACACGTCTTTCCTATAGTATTCTGGCATGTCCCAATATTGAAATCTCCAATCCATATTATTGTATAGCTTGAAGTTATATCATTTACAAAAGTTTGTAAATCTTCCTGAAGAGTCGATGCCACTACTCTATTGGTGCCATCAAATTTATTGTTGTAATAGTTTATTAAAACAATCGCTAAAATTCCATCTACCCAAAGATATAAAAACTGATAATAAGGGGAATCAAGGGAGGATTTCACCAATATATACGGTACCAATGTTGAGATCAGTATTGCTAATCCTCCCTTTGCCCTACCGCTAGGTGAGGCAGAAGCTGGGGTGGAGAATATGGCATATTCTTCAATAAAAAAGGATCCCGTGTGCCATGTCTCTTGTAGTTAGATTTTATGTGATGAGCTTATTGTGGTCTGCCATTCCTTCTCAACCATTTTCGTTTTTACTCCAGCTATATTCCATGACATGAGTATAATTAGGTCTTCTGCGAGGGACCTCCCAACTGACTCAGCGTCACCATTACAACTTAAGATCTCTTTTCTACTCATGTCCTCCGGCTGTCAGTCCAAATCCTCCATGTTACTCAGGGGTGCGAATCGATTGGAACACTATGGTTTGTTGTACCTCTCCATATTACTGGGTGTTTTCCCTGTAGCCCCCATGCCTCTTGTGCCTGCGATATTCATCATTCTGTAAAAATATCCTAAGGGAACGGCCATAGGGGGTGATTCTAATTCTGGCGGGCGGCGGAGGCCGCCCGCCAGAATTCCGCCCCCATAATACCGCTCCGCGGTCAGAAGACCGCGGAGGGTATTATGAGTTTTTCCCTGGGCTGGCGGGCGGTCTCCAAAAGACCGCCCGCCAGCCCAGGGAAAAACTCCCTTCCCACAAGGATGCCGGCTCGTAATCGAGCCGGCGGAGTGGGAAGGTGCGACGGGTGCAGTAGCACCCGTCGCGTATTTCAGTGTCTGCAAGGCAGACACTGAAATACCTTGCGGGGCCCTCTTACGGGGGCCCCTGCCGTGCCCATGCCATTGGCATGGGCACGGCAGGGGCCCCCAGGGGCCCCGCGGCACCCCCTACCGCCATCCTGTTCCTGGCGGGCGAACCGCCAGGAACAGGATGGTGGTAGGGGGTGTCAGAATCCCCCATGGCGGCGCAGCAAGCTGCGCCGCCATGGGGGATTCTAAGGGCAGCGGTAAACCGGCGGGAGACCGCCGGTTTACCCTTTCTGACCGCGGCCAAAGCGCCGCGGTCAGAATGCCCTGCGGGGCACCGCCGGCCTGTCGGCGGTGCTCCGCCGACCCTCGCCCCGGCGGTCGAAGACCGCCGGGGTTAGAATCAGGGCCATAATCTCTTTTCTCAGACTTTTACAGGTTCTATGTCTTATATACAAGTCCGCTAGTAGCTGGCCCACAAAGCGAGGATTACGAAAATTGACCACAATGCAGTCTCCCTCTTCTTCCTCCAAATATCCCACCCAATCAACTCTTCCTACATATAGGATTTCACAAAATAGTAGATCTGGTTTACATATATTCCCTGCCATCCAGTGTACTACTTTGTTACGTAAATCTGTCCAGGTCTCAACGATGTTTGGCTCCAATTTGGGAACATTTTTAAGAATGATTGTATATGGTGTAGCATCTGGCGGTAATTGTAATACCTCTTTCTCAGGTCTATTTCTAATCGGGGACTGACATCTATGATTTCTATCCAATTGCTCCATATGATTGATCATGGGTTCCTTAGACAGGGGAATTTCTTTCTGGATGGGATGCCGATATTCTATACTTCTTTTGTTAGAATCTGCTTTCCCTGTCATTGCACTATTCCTTATATCTACAGCCACTTGGCTCTCATTTGATATAGTGTCACAACCATGGGACAGATTTTTCGCTTTAGTCATTGAATTAACAATTACTTCTATCTTAGATATACGTTCTTTTATCTCCTTGAATTCTAGCAATACTTTTGACTCTATCTGGTCTAGCTTGCCATGCAGTTTCTTAATAAGGGTTTCCATACGTTTTTGTCAGGGGCCATCGTTATCTGGTGATGGTGTTACTGCATGACCCCCATGCATTTCAGTTGTTATTTTGCTACCCTTAGAAAACTGTAGAGATGGTAGCATAAACTTAGATTTAGTAGTAGTTTTTCTTTGGTGGTGAATGAATTTGGTCATCTGTGCTGTTCAAGGAGTCAATTTCTTCTATTATATCTGTAGGTAATAAAGGGCCTAAGGAAAATCTAGGATCCACCCCAGTACATTTTTCCTTTGGGGATTTTAGTTCAGAGATTAAACCTACAGTCTCAGTGCTCACTTCAGTAATAGCCCCATGTAGGAAATTTTTTGTTGCCACTAAACGTGCTTCAGCGTTAATAATTTCTTCGTTAATTTTCCCCATTGCATCTGTAAGATAATTAGTGATCGTATTAGCACTTCTCTGTTTTTTTTTTATTAGTACGGTTCCCTATTTGGTTTTGCTTTCTTTTCCCCATTATGTGTGTCATGTATAGGGGGTTACTATTTTGAACACTCTTATCTAGTAACAACAAAATATATGCAAATCACTAAATCACTAAACCGGATAGTAACAGAATGAGTCCAGCCCAACCTCCTCCGTGCTCTAGCAGGCACGACGCGGGAGCATGAAAGGAGTTATTAGAGGGCTCCTGCCCCTGTCCACAGAACCGGTACCAGCTACAAGTGTAAAGCAGGAGTGCAAAGAAAGGAATTATTAGAGGGCTCCTGCCCCTGTCTATAGAGCCGGCACCAGCTGCAGCTCAAAGTCTTTAAACGTCTCCTCGTGGCCCTATAACAAACTAGGTATTGTGGTCCCTACGAGGGTCAGTCTGGGAAACCGCACGCCCCTACCTTATGTAGGTGCCCAAAGCCAGTAATTGCCAAAAAATAAAAATATCATGGGAGTGGCCCAGCCCATCCTCTGTCAGGTGTTGACGGGCGCAGGACGGGCCCGCCCTTGGCCCGGGCGCGTCCCACAGGGCGGGATCGCGAGTTGGTTTTTAAAGGGCTCCTGCCCTTGCACAAGTTAGTTTTTTAAAGGGCTCCTGCCCTTGAAAGTGCTGCCGCCGCCTCCTCCCGTCTGACGCGCTTCCCGCGGGGCGGGAGCGCGAGTTGGTTTTTAAAGGGCTCCTGCCCTTGCACAAGTTAGTTTTTTAAAGGGCTCCTGCCCTTGAAAGTGCTGCCGCCGCCTCCTCCCATCTGACGCGCTTCCCATACAATTCATAGCAAGAGGTTACCTGTTTTTCAAGATTTTCACAATATTACTTTTCAACGGGACGCTGCTATAAGAAAGCTCATCCAGAGGTAGAACTCTGAGCTGCTGTCTTTTTTTCCCTTATCCTTGCAGTTGCTGAAATAACCAAGCGCATCCAGAAGTGAGAGAGCTGGTCTGCTTGTATTCCTGGCAACCTAGGTACTCTAGCTGCCATGGGAATTTGATATTCCAAGGCCTCATTCTTTCTCTAGATAGATGTATATCTGCACCTGGGAAATGGGTCATAAATAAGCCAGGGCAAAATTTGAATTTCATCAGAGTAATTTGTGAAAGTTTGGTAATTTCGATTGAATAACTTCTGGGAAAATTACAGCAATTAAGCCATTGCTCAAGGTCATGTAATTTCTAGGTGAAATGTTAACGCAAAATACAATTTTCAGGTACTTTTGTTAGATGAGCATCATTTCAGTTCAATTGTATACCCAAGCAGGCTGTTCGGGTACTTTATGAGTGCAAAACTACAAATCTGACTAAGAACATCTGTGTTTTGAATGCAAGCAATCTGAAATTAACTCAAAATCACATTTTTCAGTTGAAGTTGAAGTGAACAGGCAATTGTTTTAGTGCACAATGCATTTTCCATAGCTTTATAATGTTGCATCATTTTGTTGTAATTTCATGTAGTTATGCTACACTGAATTATGTGAGTTACACCCACCCCTTGTCATGAATTTAAAAGGCAAACCACATGAAATGTGGGGTGGAAAGAGATGCAACAACAGAGAAACAAAAGAAGAGTACACAAATGTAAATTTTTTCCACTGTTTTTTTCAAGTTGTGCAGTGATCTCAGGATTGTAAAACATTGCTTGTAGTCTGTTTCTGGCTATTCTGGCGTTTGCTTTTGTAATGTTGTTGATTTCAGTATCTATGTTCCTATGATAGCTAGCTGGCATTTGTCTAATCTTCTGGAATTGATCAGAAAAAAGTTTGTGCACAGTTGTGAGCTTTTTATTGCCTTCAAGAGCTTCTCCTTTCTGATTTTTTCACACCCTCCCAGCTTGATCATCTCTGTGAGCCTGTGGAGGTTCTACCCAAATATCGCAAACATATCATCTTACCATAGTATCATGGAAAAATGATTGTGACTTCAAAATAGAAGTAGCAAAATATAACAGTGAGTATATTGTTTCCAGCTGTTATACTATTGTATCAAAGTTTGTATTATTGTTTACATAAAAACTGTTCACTATTATGGTGTATTATTGTATTGTTGTATGCTTTTGGTTTATTATATTTTTTATTGTAAAATGACTTTTTTCAAAATAAATATTATTAAAGTTTGCTTTTTTGGTTGCTATGTTTGTTGGGGTGGTTAGCTGAGTACTGTTTTTCAAATATATTTTTTGTTTGTTAATTATATTTGCTAATTGTATTGCTACTTTAATAATTTTATGAATTAGATATGTATTATTGTTGTATAATGTATAGAACATTAAACATATTTTAATTGGTATTACCTAATTGTTTATTAATGTTTGTGTTTTGCATTCAATTTTAATTTTGGGTTGATTGGGGAATTGGATGGGTAGCTATCTAAATATATTATTGAATAATTGCTATAAAATGATTTTAGCTGACATATTGCCAGTGAACAAATGTACTTGTTTTTAAATGTTTAACTGATAATTATTGTTTTATACAATTTAAAAAAAAATAGTTTTAGTATTTTAATGGATTGAGTTTGTGTTTTTAAATATAAATATTATGAATTTACTATTTATATTTCTTAGCATTTTAAAGAAAATTAGTTGTTTTGTAAAGAATGACTTTAAGATAAAGATATTTGGTTTAAATGTTTGTGTGTTATGGGTGAGCACCATGTGCCCCGTTTAATCCAATATAATTTTGACTACTGACTGTACATATCTCATTAATTCATATTATTTACCAAAAATAGTTTTACTTTAAAAAAGAAAATATATATATATATATTTGATAAATTACTTTAAAGGACAAATTATATTATTGAGAAATGCAACCCTTCACATGCATGCTCTTTCCTTAATGTTAGTTAGATTGGAGTTAGAATTGTAAATATTCTGTCACACCCTCCATGTATACTCTTTCCCAATTTTTGTTAAATTGGAGGTACAATAGTAAATCTGCCCCCCAAGTATGCATTTTCTACTAGGCTTGTCAAAGTGGAGTTGGATTAGTGAATGTGGCTTACCTCTCCCAGTGCATGTAATTTTCCCAATGTTTGTTACGCTGGATTTAGAGTAGTAAATGTGATCCACCCAGTGTGTGCGCTTTCCCTTATATTTGTTAGATTGGAGTTAAAATAGTAAATTTGATTCCCCCCCCCCCTCTAATGTATGCACTTTTCTTATTATGTGTTTGACTGAATTTAGAATGGTGAATCTGACACTCCCACTTTATATTACCTTCTGCAATGATTGAAAGATTGGTGCAAGAAGTCTACACACCTCGCACCCCTAAGTTTGCACTTGCCACAACATTTGTTAGAATGGAGTCATAATAACAAATTTGACCCTTTAAATGCAGGCAGATTTCCTAATTTGTTCAGACTGGAGTTGAAATAGTGAATTTGACCCCCCTCCCCATGCTTCCACCCCAATGTATGCACTTTCGCTAACTTTGTTAGACTGGAGTTAAAATAGTAAGCTTGATCCCTCCAATGTAATAGGTTAAAAACTCTGTCCCAAGAATTATTTTTCAACTGTGCAAATGCATTAGATTTTTTTTCTCATCTTCCTACAAAAATACTTTTTGGTCCCTCTTCTTGTGGTTCAACTTGCCAAAGTGACATTTTGTCATTCCTTCTTTTTCAAGTGCAAGCAGCATGACTCATGAATTTTACCCTTCTTCGAACTCAACTTGATCACATATAATGACTATTTACATCTAAAACACTAGCTATATATATACAATAAAGTGCCGTGGAAGACGAGGACTACACTTCCCCCTTGGGGACCATTTGTCTCTGATATTACATATAATTTCAAACAGGCACTGAAGATGTAGCCTTTCTGCTGGCAAGTAATACTGTATGGACGTTTGTCCAAGCTACAAGACAAAAATGTTTCAGACTATAAAAGGGCTCTCTAAGCTTCCAAAACATATTGCAAAGTAGCATCAAAAACATGTCATGGCATGATTTGATGCAATGTAACATAAAAACATAACATAAAATAACATAGACAGAAGCAGAGAACATGTTGCAAGGATTTAGTTAAGCGTGAGCACTTATGTTTCATACAGTATTTTCCCAAGTACTAGTTTCTGCTTCTTTCCAGCATGTTCCCTCTCACCACCAAGAACAAAACTTTCATCTGCCATGGTCTGTAATGATTCCAGGCAAAGATGAGGAAATGTTAATTCTAGGAAGACATTTTTCCATTCCAAATGTTTGATTGCAACCATGCACTTTTTGAACACTCCATCTGGCATTTAGAGGCCTGCTTCTCAAACTGTATTCCTCCATTTCCAAATACATTTTATCACAGGTTTACTTTTTTGTCCAACTGCGGCACTCAAATCTAACCTGCATATTTTCATGCCTAAAGGATTTTATCCTGATTATTCTTGGCATTGTGCCTCATGCTTAGAACTATATTATCTAAATCGCATAGACATGCATTATAAGACTGTTTCTTAAGCTTTAAAAACACTTCCATATTGATGTTGCTGCCTTATTTTTTGTCAAAGCATAGGGAGGACTCCACTACCGGATGACTAGGAATCTGGATCATTACTCTAAATTGTTACTTTTGTAAACTACAGATAAGACAAGCTTTTTCTTTAAAAGTGATTTGGACCCAGATTGACTTAAAAGTAATGCAGCGCAGTGCAGCAGTGCAAAAATGCTGCATGGCATGAAAAGGAGAGAGCAGGAGGGTGCATTATTCACACAAATATGGCTCTCTCATCCCCTCTTCATAGCTCCAATGATGATTTTAGCTGTAGAGAGCCACACACACACCTTAGTGCCATAGCACCATAGTGCTAAGGTGTGTGCATGAGTCTAGCATAGGTTTTGTACTGGACGTTTTTCCTGTGCTGCCCTGCTTCATAACAAAAGGGCAGGCATGCACTGCATCTACAAGATACAGTGCATTCTTGTCCTTGTCCCCTGTGCTGGCGCACAAATTGCAGCCATGCGCATGGTGCAAGGATCCTTGTGTTGCAGGGATGATTGCTTTTGTGCAGGAAGGGATAACCTTCTGCACAATAACAACCACAACAAGCATTTTCCTCCTTCTATGTGTGTTTCAGAATATAGCACACATAGAAAGAGGAAAAAATGGTGAGAAATAATGCTATTGCTCTCTGTGCACCACTCTTACGCTCTGGGGTGGCATATAAAACTGACACACTAGCACGTTTACAAAACCTTTTAAATCTGGAAATGCATCAGATTCCTTGGGTGTTGTGTGGGAACACCTACAGAAACACCCATGAAATGCCCCATTCTCGCAGAGTAATGCATGAAAAGGGGCCATGTCTACAAGGCCATGTAAAGCCACACAAAGTGGCTTTGTGTGACCTTGTAGATATGGCCCTACAGCCTGCGCTGCCGGTGCATCAAAAAAGTGACACAACAGTGGTGCAGTCTGCTTGGAAGTGAGGCCCGAAGTGTGCTGCACAGTGCAACATGCATGCAAAGTCAGAAAAGAAAGGAGAAATTAAAAAATGTATCCTTTTAACACCTGCTTTTCAACGGTGTTAATTTTTGGCACACGTTGACCCGTGTGCAAACAGGCAATAAATCCAATCTGGTCGACAGATAGCAGGAAAGGCATTTCCCATATGTCTATCAGTTAGTCAGTCAGTCAAAATCTATTTTGAATTCATGATCCATAAAACATAGATTACAAAAATGTAAATCACAAATTATTATAATCATAAAAAAAAAATCAACATTCCTCATGAAATTAAATCACACAAAAGATACCGCACAGAATAGTCTGGAGTGAAGCACATTAAACAGTGCCTTGTTAAATTGCGCAAAACAATAAGTAAATATGTGGATGCCTAACAACATAAAACATCTAGGACAAGAGCAGACATGATTATAAAATATTATATTGATTTAAAACCCTTAGCATAGTCAAAGGTTACCAGGCGAGCTACCAACGTTACTAGTTAAGAATCTTGTACATATAGACCATGTAGAGTGTAGAAATTTAGCAACACTAATAACACTCACATCCCTGTTATCAGATCTCAAGATTCTTAATGCAACTTCATATTGTCTAAAACCCAAAAGTTGGCCTGCAGGTTTAATTCACTTCTTACTTGCGAGTGTGTACACACTGCAAAAAAAGAAGTGGTGGTGCAGTGTTTCAGACACTAGCTTTCATGATGGACATAAAGTGCTTTGTGCAATGCTTATTTTCCCAGTTGTTGCAAAAACTATAGATATGTAAAGTCCCATGCTCAAATTCTGAATATAATTACTTGGATTGAAGGTATTGGATCAAGAAAGGTTTCATGTGAAGAGATGATTTTATGATCTAAAAAAACTATCAGTCAACTTGGCTGCCTTACAGTTGTTTACTTCCTCTTCCCATAGGCGCTCCCTTAGCTTTTCTTTCATCAAAGTTTGGATACTGTACTGGCTTCATCAGGGGATTCCCGGAGAAAGTGAAGGTCTAGTTTGTGTGGCATACTTTTAATATGAGCTAACCAGGGAATTTTGGATGACCTCAGAGTTTAATATTTCCTCAAGTCGAGTTCTTCTAATTCATCAGTAGACTATAATCTATGCAGTACAGTAGAGGTCTCAACTTTAAAGTAAAAGAACTCAGGAACACCCCAGAGTCCACTAACAAGGGAAGATGAGGGGTACTCTGTGGGAGATTTAATATTGACCTAAAAAAACTGTTTTTCAACACAGTACGCCCATTATCTTTAATGTGGCCCCACGCTTCTGAACAATATAGGGCAGATCCTTTAGCATAAACATTATATATCTCTACAGCTGGAGAAAAGGTTCAGGATTTAATTTTCTATTCTAGTTAAACAACAGTAACTGAATCTTGCTGTACCTTTAAAATGCTCTTGCTTCTATGAAGTGTCCAGTTGAGTTTGTTTTACAATCTTATTCCTAAATAAACAAAGTCTTGTACTTGCTCAAGCTGTTATTTCTGCACTGTAATGCTGGTTCTCACAGCTTTACAGGGGTTGAATGTAATAGACATGGTCTTACTAATGTATATCTCAAGCCTCCTTTCAGCACAGAAGACTGAAAAGCAGTCCACTATTGCCTGTAGCCCTGCAGGGATTTGGAGATGAGGCATGTATCATCTGCAAAGAAGAGCATGGGAATATTAGACACTCCAAAAATGGGTGCCTCTAATATTCCCATGCTCTTATTTCCACTGCCAGTGAAATCTAAAATTGGGGCTAAATCATTAGTATATAATATAAAAAGGAGCAGGCCAGTACACCGCACTGGCAGACTCCCTTCTCTACTCCAAAAGAATCAAATAACTCTCCCCTGTTTCCATATCTGACATGGGCACAATTAGATTAATAGAGTCTTATACCAGGGACACACATGAGGTCTAGGACATTCCATAGCTCATGATGGGGGATCGAATCAAAGACTGATTTCAAGTTGCCAAAAACACATACAAGGGGACCTTCTCCAGCACAACAGTTTCACAATAAATAGTGCAAAAGCAACTTAAGATGAGGACTCATATAGGAGGTTCAGCTCCATATAAATCACCTGGGATGCAGTAATGGCCTGGAGCCTTCCCTATAACAATGGTTATCTCTGTGCCAAGTGTCTCTTCAATAGACAATTGAAGAGGTGCTAGTTTACAGACTCTTGGAAAATAACCTCACCTCGGGTAGCTCCCCTGTCTGTGTAGAGCCGCTCCAAATGCTCGATCCAAACCTGCAGTTGGAGATGGTAGACAGTCAATGAAACAGCAAGTCAACTGCCACGTGCATTTATGCCCCAAAAGGTTTACTTGTAATGCCGCGCTCTGACGCGGCGTCTCTTTCTGTCCTCGCGGGTGGAACATGCTACCGATATTCGGAGCGCCGTTCCCCGCGTTTTTTGACTATCCTTTCTGGGAAGCATATATTTCGCTCCCGGTCACGCTACACTTACTTGTAGCCTTTTTTCTTCTTTCGTTATAGGTGGTGTTTTTTTTTGTTGGTCCTTTTGCCTGTCTCTATCCATGTTGTGTCCATCTTGTCTTCTTCGTGTTTTTGTCCCAGCATGCTCTGTTTTTCTTTTATACTACTTCCTTTTTCCTATACTGGTCTATGGGCTTTTCCCAAACCAAGATGGTGTTACTTCCCTTTCCTGTGATCACACTTCCCTTTCCTCAGTATATAAGTCAGTTAGTCTTGTTCCTCCTTGCGTTGCAAACACTTCCTTCTGGTTGTGCTGTTGGCTCCTGTTCTTTGTTCCTGCTTTTTGCCTTGGGAGATTTTTGCCTGTTCTTTGTTCCTGCTTTTGCCTTGGGAGATTTTTGCCTGTTCTTTGTTCCTGCTTTTGCCTTGGGATATTTTTCCCTGTTCCTTTTTTCCTGCCTTTTACCCTGGATATTGCCTATTTTTGTTTCCTGTTGTCAAGTCCTGTTTTTTCTTGTTTTCCTACAGGAGTTCCTGTTAGAGGTTTTTTCCCCAGTGTTGGGTTTTTTCCCTCTGGGACTCCTTCTGGATGGTACGGTCTGCTTTGGCGTAGCCTGTCAAGCGGCACCGTGGCTACTAGAAGGGTTCGCCTTATCTGGGAGTATCCAGGACCTGTAGAAGACTTGGTGTATTCGCCAATCCGAAATCCAGAGGTGAGAAGTCCAGCGCAGTACGTGACAGATTGCAACGCCAAAAGATTCTGCGTTGCGAGAGTGCCATGGAAGATCCACAGGGAGAGGCGTCAGAAAATGCTCAAGCTATGTTACAGACTGTCCAACAACAAGCCCAAGAGTTACAACAGTTACGGGCAGAGAACACTGCGCTACGACAGGTCCTGTCTTCCCGATCAATGGACATATCTGCTACTATTCCTCGATATTCCGGAGATCCTTTAAAGATGAAGGAATTTTTGGACGCACTGATGGTTTTCTTTGCCTTTCGTCCACTCCAGTTTTCTTCGGATAAGACTATGGTGGGCTATATGATCAGCGCCTTGTCTGGTCCAGCGCTTGCTTGGGCGACTCCTCTGGTTTCTGCAGATGACCCAGTCCTGGCTAACTATCCCGCTTTCCTGACTGTTTTCAAACAAATGTTTGAGAGACCTGGGGTAGAAGCAGCAGCTGAAGAAGCCTTATGTGACATTCAGCAGGGTAATCAGGATGTACTGCAGTATATACCCGCTTCAAACAGCTGGCAGCTGAAACCTCCTGGGTAGAATGCACCTTCGTAACCCTTTTCCGCCGAGGCCTGCGTGAAGAAATTAAAGATGAGCTTGTACACTCTTCTCCAGCTTGTTCTTTGAAAGAATTAATGGATCAATCTATGAACATCGAGTATAGACTTTGAGAGCTCAAGATGGAAAGACGTAGAACTAGAGCTTCATACCAGTCCGGTACCTTCCGTGCTAGCAGTCGGCGAACGGAAGATAGTCCATCTGAAGCCTCTCCACCTCCCCATGAAGAGCCCATACAGATAGATCTGGTTCGTGGGCCATTGACGGAGTCAGAAAGGGAGGAACGATGACAAAGGGGACTTTGCCTATACTGTGGTAAGGCTGGCCACCTGATCCGTAGTTGTCCGGTACGTCCCTCAAGGCCTGCAGGAAACGCCAGGTCCCGTCCCTTGTAAGGAGGAAGGAGACGGGAGGAGCTGAAGTACCATCAATATGTTCCTCCAAAGAAAGCATGTCCACCCTTTTTATCCTCTCGGTCAAGTTACAAAGTTCACAAGATCAAGAAGAACATCTTCTGGCTCTCCTTGATTGTGGAGCCAGTGGACTCTATCTAGATGAGACCTGGGCTACGAGTAAAGGAATTCCCCGCATTCCTAAAGAAACTCCTGAGCAGGTTCACACGGTGGATGGCTCTCCGTTAACCTCAGGACCTGTGGTGGCCTCAACTCCTACTCTTTGTTTGACATTTGGGGGGCATAAAGAACACGTTGCCTTTGATCTCATAGCCTCACCAAATCACATCATGATTTTGGGAATTCCCTGGTTAGCCTGACACAACCCCTATATCAATTGGGAAACACGAACTATATCCCTAACGTCTTCATTTTGTCAACAAAATTGTTATTCCACTACTTCTTATTGGACTCCAAAAAGGTCCTGTCAGTCAACTAATGATCACACTAACTCTATCAATATTATCCAGGGGGTTCCAGATTGTTATCAGGAATATATCAGGATTTTTCAGAAACCTAGTAATCCTATTTTGCCACCTCATCGCAGTTATGATTGTGCTATTCATTTAATTCCTGATGAAGTCGTCCCCTTCGGTCGAATGTATTCTCTGACAGACCAAGAAAAGAAGGTGCTAAGGGAATATTTAGACGACAACTTACACAACGGTTTGATTGCTCCTTCCACGTCCCCCTCTGGGGCTCCTCTCTTCTTCGTCCCAAAGAAGACTAAAGATCTGCGTCCTTGTGTGGACTTTCGTGAACTCAACAGAATAACGATTAAGGATCGATATCCACTGCCTTCAAGCAGAGATATATTGGATGCCATTCAAGGAGCCAAGATATTTACTAAATTAGACTTACAGGGTGCCTATCATCTCCTTCGGCTCAAGGAAGGAGATGAATGGAAGTCTGCTTTCCGTACCCCTTTTGGACACTATGAGTATCGTGTTATGCCCTTTGGACTGACCAACGCCCCTTCTGTTTTTCAACGATTTATGGATTCAGTGTTCTCTGATGTACTCAATCAATATATAGTCATTTATTTGGATGATATCTTGATATATTCCTGTGATCCTGAGCACCATGTAGATCATGTCCTGCAAGTCCTGGAAAGGCTCAAGAAAAACCAATTGTTTTGTAAACCTGAGAAGTGTGAGTTCCATAAATCTGAAGTAAGGTATCTCGGGCTTTGTATTAATCAACACAGAATATCCATGGATCCTGACAAGGTCAGTGCCATATTAGATTGGCCTTCTCCAACGTCCATTAAAGAAATGCAATGTTTTCTTGGTTTATCAAACTTTTATCGTCAGTTTATTCAGAACTTTGCCCACCTACAAAGTTTCATAACACAAACAATTAAGAAAGAGAACCTGAAGAAGGGTTTCATTTGGACCAAGGAGGCTGAACGCGCGTTTCAAGAATTAAAGACAGCCTTTACCCAAGCACCCGTGTTGCGTCATCCTGACAATACCAAGAAATTTATCGTCATGACTGATGCCTCAGACAGAGCTATTGGAGCAGTTCTGCTGCAGAAGCAAGACAATGATGGATTGGAACATCCTATCTTTTATCTGTCGCATATTCTATCAGAGGCTGAACGAAATTATTCTGTACTGGAACGAGAACTACTCGCTCTCAAAGTGGCTTGTAAGGAATGTAGGCATTACCTGATGGGTTCTAGAGGGCCTTTTGAAGCTAGGACTGATCACCGTAATCTCCAGTGTCTTCCGAGCTTTCAGTGTCGCAACAGTCGTCAGGCTCGATGGGCTTTCTTCTTTAGCCAGTACGATTTCTTGATCACGTGCATACCTGGTTCCCAGAATTTCGTGGAAGATGCCTTATACCGCCGATATCCTGACATAGCCCAGAACTCCTCTCCACATCTTATTGAGTCTAGCAGGATCATCGGAGCTACCTAATCTTTTCAAGAACGCATTCAA
The DNA here is from genome assembly GCF_031143425.1 of Pleurodeles waltl. NCBI lineage: Eukaryota > Metazoa > Chordata > Amphibia > Caudata > Salamandridae > Pleurodeles > Pleurodeles waltl. The sequence goes on along the minus strand of NC_090447.1, from coordinate 704,579,196 downwards.
TCCGAGTACCAGTTTCTGTCTGCTTCAGAATGGGATAGAGTGACTCCTTTTTTGCAGAAGAAGGACAACTACTTCTATCATCAACATGCTCTTTTCCTACCTACCAAGAAAGTGGCGACAGAAGCCCTGCAAATGTGCCATGATTCTCCTATAGCCGGTCATCGAGGTATCAGGAAGACCCAGAAGCTGCTTCAGAGATCTTTTTGGTGGCCTTCGCTAAAGACAGACATTGAAACCTATGTGTCAGCATGTCCAGTCTGTGCCCAGACTAAGACACCCCGAACTAAGGCGGCAGGTTTATTAAGACCTTTACCGGTTCCTTCCGCTCCTTGGTGTACTCTATCCACGGATTTCATATGCTCTCTACCTACCTCCTCTGGTAACCAAGTAATCATGGTAACCGTAGATTCGTTCACCAAGATGGCCCTTTTTCAGCCTTGAAGAAACTACCAACAGCCCCAGAAATGAGTCGCATTTTTCTACGGGATATTTTTCACCTCCATGGTCTTCCTCAAGAGGTCATTTCGGACAGAGGGCCTCAATATGTATCACGTTTCTGGAGAGCCTTTTGTGCCTTCTTTAACATTGAGATTTCTTTATCCTCGGGTTTCCATCCACAAACGAATGGGCAAACTGAACGAGTGAATCAAGAACTTCAGCAGTATCTGAGATGTTACTGTAATGCCACACAAAGCAATTGGTCGGAATATCTTGCTCTTGCCGAGTTCTCCTATAACAACACAATACGTAGTGCAACCAAGACCACACCCTTTTATTGTACTTATGGATTTCATCCGAGGACTTTCACTACTATTTCTCGAACATCCTCTTCTGTCCCTGCAGTCACTTCTTTTTCACGACAGATCCGTCAAATCCAGGGCCTACTTCACACAACTCTCCTAGCTTCGAAACAAGCTATGAAGCGAAAGGCGGATCGTTATCGGCAAGCCGCACCTTTGTATCAAGTGGGCCACAAGGTATGGCTTTCTTCCAGATTTCTACCATCCCGGTTTTCCACCAATAAGTTCAAACCACGTTTTTATGGACCCTTTCGAATTTCGCACATCCTGAATCCTGTAGTTGTGCGTCTCCGCTTACCTCATGCCTGGAGGGTTCATCCTGTTTTCCATGTGCCCCATTTAAAACCCTTTGTTCCTGATCCTTACCATCGCCAGTTCCAACGTCCACCTCCTCTTTCTATCAACGGACAGCCTGAGTATGAAGTCCAGGAGATCTGTGATTCCAGAATTTTTCGACGCAAACTACAGTTTTTGGTCCATTGGAAAGGATACCCCCTCAGTGACTGTTCTTGGGAGGATGCTTCCTCCGTCCATGCTCCCCGTTTGGTTCACCTGTTTTTTGACAATCATCCTGACAAACCTGGTGCCTCGGGGAGGGGACCTACTGTAACGCTGCGCTGTGACGCAGCGTCTCTTTCTGTCCTCGCGGGTGGAACGCGCTACCGATATTCGGAGCGCCGTTCCCCGCGTTTTTTGACTATGCTTTCTGGGAAGCATATATTTTGCTCCCGGTCGGGCTACACTTACTTGTAGCCTTTTTTCTTCTTTTGTTGTTGGTGGTGGGTTTTTTGGTTGGTCCTTTTGCCTGTCTCTATCCATGTTGTGTCCATCTTGTCTTCTTCGTGTTTTTGTCCCAGCATGCTCTGCTTTTCTTTTATACTACTTCCTTTTTCCTATACTGGTATAAGGGCTTTTCCCAAACCAAGATGGTGTTACTTCCCTTTCCTGTGATGTCACTTCCCTTTTCTCAGTATATAAGTCAGTCAGTCTTGTTCCTCCTTGTGTTGCAAACACTTCCTTCTGGTTGTGCTGTTGGCTCCTGTTCTTTGTTCCTGCTTTTTGCCTTGGGAGATTTTTGCCTGTTCTTTGTTCCTGCTTTTTGCCTTGGGAGATTTTTGCCTGTTCTTTGTTCCTGCTTTTGCCTTGGGATATTTTTCCCTGTTCTTTTTTTCCTGCCTTTTACCCTGGATATTGCCTATTTTTGTTTCCTGTTGTCAAGTCCTGTTTTTTCTTGTTTTCCTTCAGGAGTTCCTGTTAGAGGTTTTTTCCCCAGTGTTGGGTTTTTTTTCCCTCTGGGACTCCTTCTGGAGGGTACGGTCTGCTTTGGCGTAGCCTGTCAAGCGGCACCATGGCTACTAGAAGGGGTCGCCCTTATCTGGGAGTATCCAGGACCTGTAGAAGACTTGGTGTATTCGCCAATCCGAAATCCAGAGGTGAGAAGTCCAGCGCAGTACGTGACACTACTAGTTTGTCTGCTCTCACCAGGCACATCAAGAACTAATTTAACCACTTTGATTTGGATTTAGACAACTCATCTTTATACTTCCTTTGCACCAGGGGGGTTTCTTTATGTTTGTTTGACTTTTATAGACCTAACTGGAGCAGCTTTATTAAGTCTACACTGACCATTAAACCATGAGTGTTGAGAATCCCTTTTATTTGGACTTTTAAACATCTTCGATAGAAGTTCTCACAAATAGGTAAACAATTCATCATGATGGCTGAGTATACAGTTAGGATCTGCTGTTTGTGGGACAATATAACTCATAATATCCAATCTGTCAGCTACCTTGGTGTAAGCTTGTTTCATTAAATTGGGTTGGACACATGCTCCCATTTTAAAGCCCTTATATTGTTTGTCAGATGTACATCACCTGGGAGCCTAGATTTGATAATCTTACATATTGAGCCATGAACTTTTTAAATCTGAGTTTAAGAGCATTGCAGTCACTGTCAATCCGTTCTAGGACAATCATATCCTCAAATTATGGCCACAACGGGAGGTTTAACAGTATGTAGTCAATTCTACTAGATTGATGTAGCCTCCTAAAGGTGTGGGCACCTACTTGATTCAATGGGGATCTACCATTACAAGCTGTAAGGCCCAGATTCAAAGTCAAACCCAATAGTTGGTTAGATAGCATAGTGCAGCTTTTCACAGGTGTGAGGTTAAGCTGGGGGATGCAGCATTCTTTGTTTTCCTCCTCAGTTAGACTTCTCACGTGTTAGGTTTCTAAACAGCAATATTTTGTAAAACCTGTCCTAAAAAGTGGCTACATTCTCCAGTATTCATGTAACAGACAAATATTAAAAGAGTCAATAAAAGCTCCCTATGATAGATCAATGAGTCTAGATTTCAGGCCAGTGACATTCAATGAAAAGATGTTTCAATTGTCATTAATAAAAGAGGAAAGGATTAATGACACTGTTTGCATTAGGCGCTTAGAAAAAGCAGGAGCATTTTTATTTTGATTAGCAGACTGAGCACTGGCTCTCATAAATTCATAAATAAGTGTCAGTCTTTGATGGCTGCAGACTAGGGCAGACGATTGGTCTATCCTTTTTTAGTTGGCTCACTCCCAAAGGTCACTAAAGGGGGTCTTCTAGATGAAAGGGGGTAAGAAGTAGTTCTATTGGATACAACTCTACGCAGACACCACCACCAAAGTCATGCAAAGATTCCAGATGATCCAGAACACAGCTGTCAGACTGATCTTCAACCTGCCCAAGAGAATCCACATCACCCAGCACCTAAAGGACCTCCATTGGCTCCTGATCCAGAAAAAATGCCACTTCAAGCTCCTGATCCATGCCTACAAAGTCCTCCATAACCAAGGACCAGCCTACCTGAGCCACTGCATACACCTCCACCAAGCAACCAGGAGCCTCCAATCGGCACACATCGTCACCGCAAAGATACCATGCATACGCCGCTGCCACGCCAGAGGGCGCTTCTTCTCTCACCTCACTGCCAAAGCCTGGAACACCCTCTCCCTTCACATCTGCACTGTACCCTCAATGACTCACATCAGAAAGAGAATGAAAACCTGGCTTTTTGAATAAACACCTGAAGCAAGCACCTGGATACCTCCTCTGGTGACAAGCCGTGATATACAAATTACACTTGAAAGATGATTACCATTCTATCCTCAGAGCAATCTCTCATGCTCTCTTGCCTAGCCAATGTTGCAAGTAAACTTTGGAGCCCCACACTAATATCAGCATGGGAAAATTGCAGCTGCTGCCTGATTGGAGAGGTTGATATTTGCTGTTTCTGAAAAACCTCAGGTTGAGAGTGTACCACTGCCAGCTGCTGGAACAGTGAAATGATTGCAACATTTTGGTCTGCTAAGAGCTTAATCTGGAACTTTTTTGCCTTAAGTTCTGCCTTTAAATCACTCACAAGCTTGGCTGTGTTTGAATCCCTAAAATGTTGTTGACCAATGTTGTTGGTAAGAATAGAGGGGCGCAAGATGAGTTGAGCTCACAAAAGGCAGCAGTCTCCTGTACTGACAAAGTGTAGAAATGATTGTTTGATGGGACTGCTGCTTTATAAGGATTAATCTTTGAGGTTGTTTCAGGAGCTTGCTCAATTGGAAGGGGTTCTGTTGCCACACATTCATTTTTAAGAGTGAGAGACTTGTGTGGCTGAGGATCAGTAGGTCCCCAGTTATACTGAGCTGTTTCATGAGGATTTTAGCTATGGGCAGAGAGGATACAGGTTTTAGGATTGGTCCAACTTCCTTGGTCAGGTCGTTGATTTCTTTCAGTGTATTACTATTGTTTGTTAGTTTGGTTGGTTTCTTTGGTAGGGACCCCCCCCATAGAAATTCTCGGGCACCTTTCTTTTCCCCATATTATGGCAATTAAGGGAAGCTAAAGTTACAGTACCAGCTTGAGCTTAGCAAGAGACAATTTACCAGGTTGAAGAAGTAAACCTCTGGATCACTGTGGCTTCTACACATACCAACATTTTTCAGTTTTTATATCCCACATACCTTTCATAAGTTGTTTCTGTGAGTGGGGTTTCCCAGCCCAGCCTCTTCTGGGTGATGACAGATAAACACAGGCCCTCTCTTGGCCAGGTCTTCATCCAAGCTCATCCCACATGCATCCTGTAATGAAGAAAGGGTAGTGCACTTATTAGCACTATGATGGCCTGTAGAGCTGTGCTGACAATTGTGCTATAAGTGATGGGAGCTGAAGTCTCCTACTCTGGCCCTGCTGCTATGTCCATTTATTTTGCTGCAGGAAGGCTAATGCACTTATTAGCACTATGGTGGCAGGTGGGGATGGGCTGATGAAGGCACCTCTCCTGGTGCTGGAAGTTATGGGAGCTCAAGTCTCCTAGTCTGCCTCCACTGCTGTGTCCACTGCTGTGCCCAGTTCCCCAGTGCCCTTGTGTATACACCCATCTGTAAGACGTCAATTAGCCTAACTTTACCAGATAATCAACTTCATATGACCACAAATACCAAACCTATTGTACACTTATTCCTCTTCCTCTGTGACCTTAATACCCCACTCTACCGGCTGGACTGTTGTTTACACAATGTATTCATTTCCCTGGCATCCTGGGCCAGTATCATAAACAGATTCACTGGCTCAGCACAAAGCTGAGTGCCTGATATGAGGTCTCACCTGAGGCGGCCCAATGTAGCCATGGTGAGCAAGAGGGAGGTGGCAGGGGCATGCAAAAAGAACTATGGAGGACAGAGGGGACGGATAGAGGTTGGACACAGACAAAAGAGTGCAGGGTAAGAGACTTCACAACAGGTCATACAGGGCAGGCAGGAGGAGCAGTTATAGCACATCAGAGCATGAAGGGAAGAAAGGAGTGGCAGCAAAATGGACCATAGAGGACAGGAGGGAGGAGATAGAGGCAAATAACTCAGACAGACAGGGTGGTGGTGGCAGGGACATTCAGTGGCCATCTGACCATGTTGGGAAGGTGGAAGGGGCAGTGACAGCTCAACAGAACATGCACAGTAGATATGATGGGCAGTGGCAGGCCCATGGAACATGGTGGGCAAAAAGGAGGGAGAGGGACATGCACATAGACATCAGAGGGCGGGGGAACGAGGGTAGAGGCAGCAAGCTAAACACAGAGGCTAAGCAGGAAGGCAATGATGTGGCACAAAATTGGTCAACAGAGGGCAGGAGGAGTGGGCAGGGACATCAAGCTAAATGAAGGGCAGTGGCAGCACATCAGACCATGCAAGGCTGGAGGGAGGGGGCTGATGAATGAACTCGGTCAGCAGAGGGTAGGGAAGAGGTGGATGAGGCAGCAAGCTAGCTGTTCAGGGCAGTCTGAAAGGGCAGTGACAGAACACAGGGCTGTAACAAGGGAGCAGGGGCATGGACTTGGACAATAGATGGCAAGGAGGGGGACAGGAGCAGCATGGGTAGCACAAAGCCAGGCCAGGCCCTGTGTCCTATCTCACTAACATGCACTACGATGGGCATCTTTCTTAATTAAAAAACCCTAGAAGTTCACTGAAAAAACAAGGGTTACGGGAATGTTATAGTTAGGAAATAAAATAACAAAGCCTTAAAAATTCAATAAAAACCAAAGGTTACAGGGATAGTTAGCTTCCTAGTTTACACTCACAACACCATAGAAATTCAGCATGTATAGTTAGAATTACTTCAAGTAACTATAACTCTTGATCTAAGGTAACTATAACTCACGCCCTCGCCATGCATGGTATTTACCCAAGATATTACATCACTCATGACATCTTCTATGACATAATTGATAATAATACTGTAACATTTGCAGTAAAGTTATAGATTAGAAAACTGTGCATGGGGGGGATTTTAGTTACCTTACAGCACAAGCTATAGTTACTTAAAATATCTCTAATTATAAAATCTGAATTTCTTTGGTTTTGTGTGTGTAAAATCCGGACCTAACTTTAATGCCCCTGTAATCCTAGTTTTTTAGTGAATATATATATATATATATATATATATACATATATATATATATATATATATATATATATATTACCTACTGGAAGTCACCAGTGGGTAGTTATAGTTAAGACCATGTTTCCATAGAAAAAGCTTTTTTTGACTCGTCTATATCTTTAGCACCGTTTGACGAATCTTCACAAAATGTTCCCAAAAAAAGTGGCCCGGTGATTGTTGTTGTGTACAAAAAGTTTTGGTTTGATCCCTCAAGTGGGGCCCGAGAAAAAGGGGGCTAAAACATTGCATTTCCCAGGTTAATTCCCATAGGACCTATCAACTTGTCTACAGCCCGAACCGCTCTCTGCCGGTTCACAGATTGTGCTTTTTGTTATTTGGTGTAAATCTGTTCAGTAGTTTCAGGAGATATTTAAGGGCAAATAAATTTGTATATCTCTGGACGTAAACAATTTGCAAAATTCAGGAATTTTCACACATAGGCGTGCACAAAGAAGCGTTGCAATTGGCTGATCACAACCTGACTTGAAAGTTGTGACCGCCATTTTATTTCACTGTTCGCTGTTCCCCCGGGGGGGGTGAACATTCAAATTAAAAGTGGCATAAGGGGTCAGGGTGAAGGAACCCTGACCTCTGGGGTATGATATAGCCGTATTTTAGGGGGCATAATATAGGTTTAATATAGTTTTGCAACACAGCATGCAGTATTCATAAAAAATCATGCTTTTTCACGAATTTCTACAAATTATTTGCAAAATATTTGCGATTATGGAAAAATTTGAAAGAAAAACTACAGACTCATTCATTCACTAATTCATTCAACCATACACCCATACACCCATACATGCACACTCCCACACTCACTCAGACACTTATGCACCCACTCAGACCCACTCATAGACTCACACACCCACTTTCAGACCCACTCGCGTACCCACTCAGACATCCACTGACAGAGACAGGCCCTGTATCCAACCGGCGCTTTTCACAGCCAAAGGCCATGCATGGCATGGGATTGGGTGGTTATAAGGACGTGGCTGCAATACCTGGCTGCAAGGCCAGGCCTTGAGACCACTTGCGTAAATGTTTGGCACCGACAGATGAATTTCACAAAAAAGTTACAAAGCATTTGACGCTCACTTCAACTGCTGTCTGGAAAGTTTTGGGGTGATCCGTCAAGTGGGGACTTAATAAAAGGGGGAGGGTCACAAAAGGCGTTTTCCTCATGTTGATTTCCATAAAGGTTTTGGACAGGACTACAGCCCAAACCGCTGGATGGATTTCCACCTAATTTTGGCAGAAACCTAGCTCAAGGTCCCATAGAAGTTCACTGAAAAAAATAGTGCTGCTGAATTTCCCTGGTTTTATGTGGGTAGAACGTCAACTTAACTGTAACAGCCTAGTAACCTTTGATTTTTCTAGTTAATATGCTCTCCCACATATGGCCTTCTTTCCAGACTTCCTCCAATGTAGCAGAAGTCAAGGAATATACAAATATGAGCATGTCAGATATAAATGTAAAACCAAACTCCAAACACCATAATAGCAATTGTTATTCCACTGTTATATAGAACATTTAAATCTACACTCGTAGGCCAGCCATGCAATTCACAGTTAGAGGTTACCTGTTTTTTAAGATTTTCACAAGATTGCTTTCCAACTGGATGCTGTTATGATAAAGCTCATCCAAGAGGAAGAAAGTTGAGCTGCTGTCTGTTATTCCCTTATCCTTGCAGTTGCTGAAACAAACAAGCACAACCAGAAGTGAGAATGCTGCCTGCTTGTATTTCTGACAAACATGGATATTCTAGCTGCCATGGGAAGTTGATATTCTAAGGCCTCATTCTTTCTCTAAAGAGATGTAGATCTGCAGTCATGGCCTAATGAAAAAATGTGTTGTAGGGAAGTGTAGTGAAGCACCAGTATACAATAAAGTAAAGTAAAGTAAATACAGGTGACTGTCCAGCAAGATATGTGAATTTCTGTAAAAGGCACAATATGTTAATAATATTACATTATGTAAATATATTTCCATTCCTCCACCTTCTTTATTCTTATGGGCTTGTAGATGTATCTCCTTGTCTGAGCTTCTCTAGCAGAGTTTTACTTTACATGTTTCCTGTTCTTTCAATCAGTGTCTTTTCAAGAAAACAGACCCATGTACTCCACATTCAAGCACCTTGTCTTGGTCTCTCTGAAGTTTCTCTGCTCCAGATTCCACCTCTGACCAATGGTGTTTCAGTACCTCTCACACTGTTTGGTCTTCCTAGTTCCCTTGATTTTACCTCCTCTGTAGGGCTAAGTGTGTCACTGCATGGCTAAATGATGGGAAATAGTTAATAAATAAGCCAGGGAAAAATATTAATTTCACCAGAGTAATTTGTGAAATTTTGGTAATTTCGAGTGAAGACCTTCAGGGAAAATTACAGCAATTAAGCGATTGCTACAGGTCATGTAATTTCTGTGTGAAATTTCAACGCAAAATACAGTTTGCAGGTACTTTTGTTAGATGAGCATCATTTCAATTCAATTTTATACCCAAGAGGGCTGTTCGGGTACTTTATGAGTGCAAAACTATAAATCTCACTATGAACATCTGTGTTTTGCATGCAAGCAACCTGAAATTAACTCAAAATCACATTTTTTAATTGAAGTTTTTCCCAAATGTATGGCCAGGCAATTGTTTGAGTGTAAGATGCATTTTCCATAACTTTGCATCATGTTGTTGTATAATTTTGCATTCTTTTGCTGTAAGTTCATGTAGTTATGCTATGCTGAATTATATGAGTTATACCCACCCCTCGCCATGAATTAAAAAGGCAAACCACATGAAAAGTGGGGTGGAAAGAGATGCGACAACAGAGAAACAAAAGAAGAGAACACAAATGTAGATTTTTCTCCACTGGTTTTTTTTCAAGTTGTGCAGTGATCTCAGGATTCTAAAACATTGCTTGTCGTCTGTTTCTGGCTACTCTGTAGTTTGCTTTTGTAATGTTGATTTCAGTCTATATGCTGTTAAGATAGCTAGCTGCCATTTGTCTAATCTTCTGGGATTGATCAGAAGAAAGTTTGTGCACAATTGTGAGCTTTTTATTGCCTCCAAGAGCTTTTCATTTCTGGTTTCTTCACACCATCCCAACTTGATCATCTCTGTGAGCCTGTGGGTGCTCTCCCCAAATATCACAAAATATCATCTTACCATAGAATCATGGCCAAAATGATTGTGACTTCAAAATAGAAGTACCAAAATATGACGGTGAATATATTGTTTCTGGCTGTCATACTATTGTATCGAAATTTGTAATATAGTTTACTTAAAAACTGTTTCCTATTATGTGTAATACTGTATTGTTGTATGCTTTTTGTTTATTATATTTGTTATTGTAAAATTACTTTTTCAAAATAAATATTATTAGTTAGATAGCTTTATTTTGTTAAAAAACATTACCATCAAAGCACATAAACAAAACACATAAATACATTCAAGATGAAATGAGAGATAATAAAACCTCTAGCTAATAATGACAAGCTATAAATCTAACAGTTCTGCCACATAACAGACCTATTTTAAAAGTGCATAGAGTGTAATAAAAAACATTTAAAAATTAAGAAAGACAATATTAAACTTGCAACTGCTAAGTAGCAACACATCACATATTCTCAGTTAAAACAAATTCTCATAAATCCTCACTAAAATATTAACTCTCAACTTACAATTGCTAGCTCATAACAGTGATAACACTGTATGTCATGATTGGCACTTCACAATTTTACGTCTAATGGGCCAAATTGCCTCAAGAAATGTTGCCAGAGCACATGCCACATTACCATGGGCATTTGATTTAAAAATCCTAAGGGCTAGTATCCCGCTCCTAAAACCCATGGATCTGTAGGGTGGTGTAAGCCAATATGCCCTCTGTCTAGAGTAAGCGGGCAACAAAATAAAACTTGGGCTATATTTCCAACAACTCCGCATCCCATCAGACATAAGACATTGTCAGTGGCAAAATTATTCCATTTGCAAGTAAAAGAGCAAAGTGGTAATGTTCCTAACCTAAATCTAATATAAAGTGCACGTGCTGAAGGAGAAACAATCAAGTCCATAAAGTGCTCAGCTTCATAATGACATTTCGAGGATAAAAAATTATCGGTTAGACTAAGCGAGGGAACCTCTCCTAGTTTTTTCATTTGCACACTCAACCAATATGCGTCTTTCACAACCTGCACAGCGTTTTTCGGAGGTGAGAGGGATCTAACCAAAATCACCCAGACCAAGATTAAAAAAGGTTTCTCTAACATAATTGCACCACCTGACTTTCTTTAAGGCTTGTGTACTCGTCAGGGCACTAAGCCCAACTCTATATGGGCCGAAAGTGTCCAAGGACCATAACCTGATCCAATGCATCAATGGCCTTAAGGCAGCAATATGCGAAATGGGGTGAATATTCAAATCCACCCTAATAGGCAGAGTCGGGGAACTTACCGGTATTTTTAATAGCGCTTTCAAGAAGGAATTTTCAACTTTCTCCAAATCATTCAGATAACAGTAACCTCATAATTCTGCACCATATAATATTCCACCCCTTGCTTGGGGTTTGTATATTTCTATTGCTGGAGTAATTGCAAAACTGGGAGATTTGGCAGCGTATCTCAAAATACACTACGATTTTTGTTTTAAACTCATGACAAATTTCGATAAATGGGCCTACCATTTGTGGGAATCCTCCAGTCTTATTCCTAAGTAGTCGAAGTCATTTACTCTTTCCGGGACTTCTCCCTCTAAAGAAATCTTCCTCCTTGTTTTTTGTTTAGGATCACCAAAGACCATATGTTTGGTTTTGGAAGTGTTGATTTCCAAGCCATGATCTTTGCAGAAACTCATAAACTTCTCAAGCAGATTGGTAAGACCTGTGGCAGTTTGAGATAGTAACAAGGTATCGTCTACAAACAGCAGACAGGGAATCCTCACCCCCTCTATTTTGGGTGCATCACTAACACAATCCATAAGGTAGGGAATGCAGGTGCTAATAAACAGCAGAAAAAGTGTGGGTCCCAGCACACATCCCTGCCTCACTCCTCTGCGTACTGCAATCTCACCTGTTAGTTCCCCTTTTGGCCCCCATTTAATTCTAGCATAACTCCCTGAATACAGCTCTTTAATGAGATTTAACAAAGAGCCATTAATATTCATATTTGCTTTTTTGGTTGCTGTGTTTATTAGAGTGGTTAGCACTGTTTTTCAAATATATATTTTTTGTTTGCTAATTATATTTGCTATTTTTATTGCTACTTTAATATTTTATGAATTAGATATTCATTATAGTTGTGTAATGTACAGAATATTAAACATATTTTTAATTGGTACTACTTAATTGTTTATTAATATTTGTGTTTTGAATTAAATTTTAATTTTGGGTTAATTGGGGAATTGAATGGGTAGCTATCTAAATAAAATATTCAATTATTGCTATGAATGATTTTAACTGACATGTTGCCAGCAAATCAATGTATTTGTTTTTAAATTTTTAACTGACCCCCTCCCCGCGCTTCTACCCCAATGTATGCACTTTCGCCAACTTTGTTAGACTGGAGTTAAAATAGTAAGCTTGACCCCTCCAATGTAATAAGTTAAAAACTCTGTTGCAAGAAGTATTTTGCAACTAAGGAAATGCATTTGATTTTTGTTCTCATCTTCCTACAAAAATACTTTTTGGTCCCTCTTCTTGTGGTTCAACTTTCCAAAGTGACATTTTGTCGTTCCTTCTTTTTCGCATGCAAGCAGCATGACTCATGAATTTGCCTCTTCTTCAAACTCAACTTGATTACATATAATGACTATTTCCTTCTAAAACACATGCTATATATATATAATAAAGTGCTGTGGAAGTCAAGGGCTACACTTCCCCCTTGAGCCAAATTTGTGTCTGATAATACATATAATTTCAAACAGGCACTAAAGATGTAGCCTTTCTGTTGGCAAGTAATACTGTATGGACGCTACTCTTCAAGCTACAACCCAAAAACGTTTCAGACTATTAGAGAGCTCACTAAGTTTCCAAAACATATTGTAAAGTAGCATCAAAAACATGACATGACATATTTTGATGCAATGTGACATAACAATGTAACATAAAAACACAACATTATGTAACAGAGACAGAAGCAGAGAACATGTTGCAAGGATTTAGTTAAGCTCTTATCACGTGAGTACTTGTGTTCCATACAGTATTTTCCTAAGTACTAGTTTCTGCTTGTTTCCAGCTTGTTCTCTCTCACCACCAAGAACAAAACTTTCATCTGCCATGGTCTGTAATGATTCCAGGCAAAGATGAGGAAATGCTGATTCTTAGAAGTAATTTTTCCGTTCCAAATGTATGATTGCAACCATGCACTTTTTGAACACTCCATCTGGCATTTAGAGGCCTGCTTCTCAAACAGTATTCCTCTATTTCCAAATAGGTTTTATCACAGGTTTACTTTTTTGTCCAATTGAGGCACGCAAAATCTAACCTGCATATTTTCTTGCCTAAAGGATTTTGTCCTTATTATTCTTGGCACAGTGCCTTATGCTTAGAACTATATTATCTAAGTCGCATAGACATACATTATAAGACTGTTTCTTTAGCTTTAAAAACTCTCCCATATTGATGTTGCAGCCTTATTTTTTGCTAAGCATAGAGAGTACTCCTCCAGCATAGGACTAGGAATCTGGATCATTACTCTAAATTGTTACTTTTGTAAACTACCGATAAGACAAGCTTTTTCTTTAAAAGAGATTTTGGCCCAGATTTACTGAAAAGCCATGCAGCGCAGTGCAGCAGTGCAAAAATGCTGCACAGCATGAAAAGGAGAGAGCAGGAGGGTGCCATATTCACAGAAATATGGCTCTCTGCTCTACTTTTCCTAACTCCAGTGATGATTTTCGCTGTAGAGAGCCACAAACACACCGTAGCTCCATAGCACCATAGTGCTAAGGTGTGTGCATGATTCTAGCATAGGTTTTGTACTGGAAGTTTTTGCTGTGCTGCCCTGCTTCATAACAAGAGGGCAGGAATACACTGTATCTACAAGATACAGTGCATTCTTGTCCTTGTCCCCTGTGCCGGTGCACAAATTGCTGCCATGCCCGTGGTGCAAGGATCCCTGTGCTGCAGAGATGATTGTTTTTGTGCAGGAAGGGATACCTTTCTGCACAATACCAACCGCAACAAGCATGTTCCTCCTTGCAGAATACAGCACACATAGAAAGAGGAAAAAATTGCACCACTCTTACGCCCTAGAACAGAATAGAAAGCTGACGCACTCTCAGGTTTACAAAACCTTGTAAATCTGGAAATGCCCCATTCGCGCAGAGTAATGCGTGAAAAGGGGCCATATCTAAAAGTCCATAAAAGAAAAAGAGAAAGAAGGCCTCCACACATGGGGCATACTTGCCGTTAAGACCACTGGCCCTCAACCCCAGACCCCCCTCCCCCCAAGATCCCCCCCCAAAAAACGACAAGACTTAAAGCTGTGTTTGCCTCGCCCCTTAGCTGCATTCAAAGACAAAGCAACAAATACAAAAAAAATAATAATAACACAAGAGACAGCAAGCGGGTTTTAGTTTGTTTCCACCACAACACAAGGAGGGAGAAATACAAACAAGTACAAAGAGACTAAAAAAATAAATAATAAAAAATGAACACAGTACCCCCCATTGAACCGTTCATAGTCGAAGGAACCCCATCCACACAGGCAGCGCGATGGAACGAATGGTTAGAGCGTCTTATGTTTTATTTTGAAGCCACAAAAACTGACGATGAGCAAAAAAGAGCAATGGTGGTACACCTAGGGGGAAAAGACATATACCGCATAGCGAAAACAATAAACGAAGCGGAGCCAAAGAAGCATCTCACACTCATTGCAGCGCTCCGGACGCATTTTGCACCCATGGTCAATGTTGACTATGAAAGGTTCATATTGCGACAAACTCGGCAAAACGCTGATGAATCCATCGACATGTTCTATTTGAGATTGAAAGAGCTTGCGGCCACATGCACATTCCACAATGAAAATGATGAAATCAGAGGTCAAATCATTCAGGGTTGCGCGTCATCCAAACTAAGAGAAAGGATCCTTGAAGATTCAGGGCGGTCATTACAAGACATTCTTACAATGGGGAGAACCAAAGAGCTGTCAAAGGCAAGAGCGTCCCATATGGAAGCAGCTCTTCAGACCCCAATCAAGAAGGAGCAGGTAGCAGCAGTGATGGTAGCCTCCTCCAAGCCAAGGATACAAAAATCACCACTATTGACGAAAACCCTCATCAACTGCCCACCAAAGGAAAGAAATGTGTAGGGTGTGGAAAATGTAATCACTTTGTCAAAGTATGTAGAGCAACGAAGGGCACAAATACCCAAACCACAGTAAACACTGCTATGGAGGTACAACCCAGAGGCAGTGACATGGATGATGATGAGGAAGGAATACAAATAGTCCACTCAATTTTCACCATCAGTACGGCCACAAGTCGGCAGGAAAAACTGCCCAAGTGTTGAATACGAGTAGCTGGATGCCCAGTGCAAGTCATAGTAGACACTGGAGCGTCCATTAACATCATGGCACAGGTGACGTACCAAACGTTAAACCCAGCTCCGCCCCTCGCACCGACACAAGTCAGAGTGTTCGCGTATGGTCAGGTGCGACCGCTGACGATGAAAGGAAAGTTCCGTGCTACGGTGGTTCACGGATCACAGGAAATTGAAGCCTACATATATGTAGCAGAGGAAGGACAATGAACTCTACTAGGATGCCACACCGCAGAAGCCCTGGGCATCATAACTTTCACTTTTGAGATATACATGGAGTCCCTGAGTGACATATTAGAATCATATGCTCACGTTTTTAAAGGCATAGGGTGTCTAAGAATCAAGGAAATCACGCTGCACATCGACAAGTCAGTCCAACCCGTAGCTTTAAGACACAGAAGGATAGCTTTTCACCTAAGACCCCTAGTGGAGAAGGAACTATGCAAGTTAGAATCTGCAGGAATCATAGAGAAGGTGGATGGCCCGACACCATGGGTGTCTCCGATTGTGGTATCCAAGAAACCCAAACAACCTGGAGAAGTCAGAATCTGTGTTGATATGAGACTGCCAAATGTAGCCATAAAAAGAGAACAACACATTACACCTACCATCGATGACCTAATAGGAGAACTGAGTGAAGCCAGATGGTTTTCAAAACTGGACCTCAGGTCAGGGTACCACCAGCTAGTCTTAGCAGAGGAGTCTAGGTATATCACAACCTTCTCTACCCATATTGGACTCCGCCGCTACAAGAGACTAAATTTCAGAATTTCAAGTGCAGCCGAAATTTTCCAAAACACGATACGAGAATGGCTGATAGACTTGAATGGTGTCATAAATGTCAGTGACGACATCCTCGTCTTCACAAAAACCATTCAGGAACACCATGACAATCTCAAAAGAGTTCTCTAGTGGATCCATGAGTCAGGTCTCATTCTCCACAGAGAGAAATGTGAGTTTCTCAAAGAAACAATACAATTCTTCGGATACACCTTATCATCACGCGGCGTTGCCCCTGACCTGGAAAAGGCGACAGACATCAAAACTGCCCAACCCCCGACGACCGTAACTGGAGTTCGAAGTTTTCTGGGTATGGTGAACTACTGTGGCCGTTTTATAAAGAACCTCACGTCACTGACACAACCGTTGAGGGACCTCACTAAGGCGTCATCGACATGGTCCCGGGGCCCTGGACACGAACATGCTTTCGAAGCAACAAAGGAAGCATTGTCAGCAGACACCATCCCACGATATTTTGATCCCAGGCGGGAAATATCCATTGCAGTAGATGCCAGCCCAACAGGGCTAGGAGCCGTGCTCCTCCAAAAAGGTAATGCGGAAGACTGGGCCCCAGTCGCATACGCGAGCCGCTCACTAACTGATACTGAGAAAAGATATTCTCAGATTGAGCGAGAAGCTATTGCCACCCACTGGGGATGTAAGCACTTCCACCTATATGTCTACGGACACTCATTTGTTGTCACTACAGACCACAAACCATTATTACCACTTTTCCAAAGCACAGCGTCCAAGCCACCTCCACGCATTGAAAAGTGGATGCTCCAATTGCAGGAATACAATTGTAAAGTGGAGTATCGCCCAGGATCAAACAAACCAGCAGACTACCTCTCAAGGCTCTTCAGACCTGCCACCCAGCGAGAAGAAAGTGAAGCCCGCGAGACCGAGGAATACGTCAAATGTGTAGCGGAGAGATCACGACCACTACATATCAAGATGGACACAATAAGACAAGCCACGGAATTAGATGACAACCTCCAGAGAGCTATACAAACGATACAGAAAAACAACTGGCGCACTGGACCAAAATAGTGGCAGTCTCTAACCCCGGAATCGAGAATGGTCATGGAAGGACTACACTGCGTGCGGCAAGAACTAACAGTCAGTGAAGACAGATGTCTTCTTCGAGATCACAGGCTAGTGATCCCATCCAGCCTCACGAATAGAGTCATTCAGCTAGCACACGCTGGCCACCAGGGGATGGTGAAAACAAAGAACAGGTTGAGGATGAAAGTGTGGT
This sequence comes from Pleurodeles waltl, assembly GCF_031143425.1. NCBI lineage: Eukaryota > Metazoa > Chordata > Amphibia > Caudata > Salamandridae > Pleurodeles > Pleurodeles waltl. The sequence goes on along the minus strand of NC_090447.1, from coordinate 704,561,860 downwards.
TCCCACAGATGGATGAAAGGGTAGAGGAGTTAATACAGTCATGCCACTGGTGCCAAACGACTGGAACTCCCAACACACCAGTCCCAATTGAGACCGAGGAATGACCCCACAAACTGTGGGTGTCAACTAGCCTTTATTTCAGAAGTCTGCCTAATGGAGATCATCTGATGGTCATGATTGATGACTACTCGCGGTACCCAGAGGTAGAAATAATCCGAACCTTAACAGCGTCCGAAATCATATCAAAGATGGAAAAACTTTTCGCGTCTAATGGGCTAGTAAGAGAAGTCAAGACTGACAATGGACCGCCGTTTCGTGGAAGTGAGTTCGGAGAATACCTACGGTCACTCGGCATTAAGCACAGGAAGATCACTCCCAGGTGGCTTCAAGCCAACGGGGAAGTCGGAAGGTTTATGAGGACATTGAATAAAATAGTTCGAATTGTGCTGGCCAAGAATGAAGCGCAAGAGAGAGCTGTTTACTCCTTTCTCCGTGAATACCGTATGACGCCCCACTCTACCACTGGAGTAGCTCCTGGTCATTTATCAATTGGTCGAGTAGTGACCGATGTCATACCCCATCATGAATCCTGGAAGCCGAGTCCCATAAATGAAAGAAAAGAATATGCCAAGAGGAAAAAGTCAAATGATGGGGCGAGCAGACACAGGAGAGCACGTCATTCGGATATCCAAGAAGGAGACGCTGTACTCATAAGGGACCGGTTCCCAGGGAGCAAATTTCTTCTGCCGTTTGAAGACAAACCGTGGATAGTTATCAGTCGTCAAGGATCAATGATTGTGGCAAAGAGAGGCCCTGAACAAGTTGCGCGGAACGTATCATGGTTCAAGAGGTTCCAAGCTCCACGAGAAGTACCCAGCACCAATCCAGAACATGATCCCCTAGCAACAGAAATGGATGGGTCTGAAGAGGATGAGGAGCTGGAGCACCGCTCGATTAATCCTGCCCCAAACAATACAGAAAGTATCTGTGAGAGACAGGACAATAATTCTGACACCAACCCCAGAGACACCGACTCATGTGATGGAAGAATTTCCCGATCGAGATACCACCTGAGAAGCAATCCTGCACTCTTAACGAAGCTGCGTGACTTCCTACTATAAGTCAATGGAGCTAAGTCATTATTTGACATTATCTTTAATATAATTGTGTTACATTTATTTATTTGCTGTGAAATTTTGGGAGGGATGTAGTGTCGCGCCTGTGAGCTAACGGGAGTGCGGCCACTACCAAGTAAGACGTTCCAACAGGGGTGTTGCCACGGCAACCCCCGCCATGTTTGTAGTGTTGGTTCAGCCTTGGCTCACAGGAGCCAATAGAAATAAAGGGTTGCCGGTGACGGCAGGGAAGCAGTGAAGACGCCGGGAACGAGAGACGGGGAACTGCTCCCTCCGAAGCTGTGCAGCAATTATCAATAAATAACCAGTGCTCCGAGTGTTTTGTAAAGCGTGCAGCGCCTGCAAACAAAACACAACAGCGCTAAGGAACGCAAAGCAATGCTTCACACAGTTTCCATTACTTTTAGGGTAGTTTCTAGCGCAAAAGAAGTAGAAAGTAAATAGGTAAAAAAGATTTTGCAACAATTTGCATCACTTATATGCATTGATTCTCATAAAAGAATCTCAAAGGAATACAGTATTTAAGTGAAGGGAATGTGGAAACAATAAAAGTAGCTATTTTTTATGACTCAGCAATGTGCACATGTGCGAATTAGAAATCATTTTGTTCTTTCTACTGACAATCCCTTAAGTGTTCATGCTCTTTATTATTAAGACAAAGTAGTCATACATGTGTGAACATTGATATTCAAATCTGGCAGCCTTTTTAATGAATCTGGGCTAAAAAAAAACTCACCTCCTCGTGACTTCCAATGATTTAGATTGCGAGTAAGCAGACCGACTGTCTTTGACCCATGTGCAAACAGGCAATAAATCCAATCTGGTGGACGGATTGCAGGGAAGGCATTTCTCATATGTCTATCAGTCAATCATTCAGTCAGAATCTGTTTATTTCGAATTCATAAATAAAAAAATAAAAATCTCTAATTATTACAATAATCTAAAAAAACCAATATTTCTCATTAAATTAAATCACACAAAAGATACCACTTAGAATAGTCTGGAGTGAAGCACTTTAAACAGTGCCTTTTTAGATTGTGCAAATCAATAGGTAAATGTGTGAATGTCTAACACTATAAAACATCTAGGACAAGAGCAGACATGATTATAAATTATTATATTGATTTAAAACCCTTGGCATAGGCAAAGGTTACCAGGCGAGGTGCTAACGTCACTAGTTAAGAATCATATACATATAGACCATGTAGAGTGTAGAAATTTAGCAACACTGACAACACTCACATCCTTGGTATCAGAACTCAAGATTCTTAATGCAACTTCATATTGTCTGAAATCCAAAAGTTGGCCTACAGGTTTCATCTACTTCTTACTTGGGAGTGCATGAGTACTGCAAAAAAAGAAGTGGTGGTGCAGTGTTTTCAGACACTAGCTTTCATGTAGGACATAAAGTGCTTCGTGCAATGCTTCTTTTTCCAGTTGTTGCAAAAACTATAGATATGTAAAGTCCCATGCTCAAATTCTGAATATAATTACTTGGATTGAAGGTATTGGATCAAGAAAGGTTTCATGTGAGGAGATGATTTTATGATCTAAAAAAACTATCAGTCAACTTGGCTGCCTTACAGTTGTTTACTTCCTCTTCCCATAGGCGCTCCCTTAGCTTTTCTTTCATCGAAAGTTTGGATACAGTACTGGCTTCATTAGGGGAGTCGCGGAGAAAGTGAAGGTCTAGTTTGTATGGCATACTTTTAATGTGAGCTAACCAGGGAATTTTAGATGACCCCGGAGCTGAATATTTCCCCAAGTAGAGGACTTCTAATTCATCAGTAGACCATAATCTATGCCAGTACAGAAGAGGTCTCAACTTTGAAGTAAAAGAACTCGGGAACACCCCGGAGTCCACTAACAAGGGAAGACGAGGAGTACTCTGTGGGTAATTTAATAGGGACCTAAAAAAACTATTTTTCAACACAGTACACCAATTGTCTTTTATGTGGCCCAATGCCTCTGAACCATATAGGGCAAATCCGGTAGCTTAAACATTATATTTCTCTACAGCTGGAGAAAAGGTTCTGGATTTATTTTTCTTTACTAGTTAGATAACAGTAACTGAATTTTGCTATAGCTTTAAAATGCTCTTGCTTATATGCTGTGTCCAGTTGAGTTTGTTTTACAATCTAATTCCTAAATAAACAAAGCCTTGTACTTGTTCAAGCTGTTATTTCTGCACTGTAATGTTCACAGCTTTACAGTGGTTGAATGCAATACAAGTGGTCTTACTAATGTGTATCTCAAGCCTCCTTTCAGCACAGAAGACTGAAAAACAGTCTATTATTGCCTGCAGCCCTGCAGGGGTTTTGGAGATGAGGAGTGTATCGTCTGGAAACAAGAGCATGGGAATATTAGACACTCAGAAAATAGGTGCCTCTAATATTCCCATGCTCTTGTTTCCACTGCCAGGGAAATCTAAAATTGGGGCTAAATCATTAGTATATAATATAAAAAGGAGCAGGCCAGTACACCGCACTGGCAGAATCCCTTCTCTATTCTAAAAGAATCAAATAACTCTCCCCTGTTTCCAATCTGACATGGGCACAATTAGATTAATGGAGTCTTATACCAGGGACACACATGAGGCCTCCGACATTCCATAGCTTATGATGGGGTATCGAATCAAAGACTGATTTTAAGTTGCCAAAAACACATACAAGGGTACCTTCTCCAGCACAGCAATTTTACAATAAATAGTGCAAAAGCAACTTAAGATGAGGACTCCATATAAGAGGTTTAGCTCCATACAAATCACCTGGGATGCAGTAAGGCCCTGGAGCCTTCCCTAGAACAATGGTTATCTCTGTGCCAAAGTACCCTTTAATAAACAATTGAAGAGGTGCTAGTTGTATATTAACGTTTGCAGACTCTTGGAAAATAACCTCACCTCGGGTAGCTCCACTATCTGTGTAGAGCTGCTCCAAATACTCTACCCACACCTGCGGTTGGAGATGGTAGACCATCAATAAAACAGCAAGTCAACTGCCACGTGCATTTATGCCCCAAAAGGTCTACTAGTTTGTCTGCTCTCACCAGGCACATCAAGAACTCATTTAATCACTTTGATTTGGCTTTAGCCAACTCATCTTTATACTTCCTTTGTACCAGGGGGCTTTCATTATGTTTTTATAGACCTAACTGGAGCAGCTTTATTAAGTCTACACTGACCGTTAAACCATGAGTGTTTAGAATCCCTTTTATTTGTACTTTTAAACGTCTTTGATAGCAGTTCACGCAAATAGGTAAACAATTCATCACGATGGCTAAGTATAAAGTTAGGATTTGTTGTTTGTGGGCCATTACAACTCAAAATGTCCAACCTGTCAGCTTCCTTGGTGTAAGCTTGTTTCATTAAATTGGGTTGGATACATACTCCCATTTTAAAGCCCATATGTTGTTTGTCAGATTTACATCACCTGGGAGCCTAGATTTGATGATCTTACATATTGAAGCCATGAACCCTTTTAATCTGAGTTTAAGAGCATTGCAGTCACTGTCAATCCATTCCAGGACTATCAAATCCCCAAATTATGGCCACAATAGGAGGTTTAACAGTATGTAGTCAATTCTACTGATTGTTGTAGCCTCCTAAAAGTCTGGACACCTACTTGATTTGATAGGTATCTGCCATTACAAGCTGTAAGGCCCAGATTCAAAGTCAAACCCAATAGTTGGTTAGATATCATGGTGCAGCTTTTCACATGTGTGGGCTTCAGCTGGGGGATGCACCATGCTGTGTTTTCTTCCTCATTTAGACTTCTCCCTTGTTAGGTTTCTAAACAGCAATAGTTTGAAAAACCTGTCTTAAAAAGTGGCTTCATGCCCCAGTATTCTTGTAACAGACAAATATCAAAAGAGTCAAAAAAGCTCCCCATGATAGATCAATGAGTCTAGATTTCAGGCCAGTGACATTCAATGAAAGGATGTTCCAATTGTCATTAATAAAAGAGGAAGAGATTAGTTGATTGGAATCGAAAGAGAAGAGTCAATCCCTACTTGATACTGTTTGCTGTAGGCCCTTAAAAAGAGCAGGAGTATTTTTATATTTATTAGCAGGCTGAGCACTGGCTCTCGTAAATTGAATATTGTACTTCAGGCTGATTTTCATTGAAATTAGGCAGGGAAAGCGAGACTCGTGTGCAAGAAGGTCATCTGCCAGGACCTGAGTTGAAAGAAAAATTTCAACATAGAACTCTCTCTGGGCATTGAGCAATGTCTGACCCCCCACTATATCTTGCTGTATAATTGTTGGATATTAGCAGACATTGCTGAGCCAATAGATGAGTCTATTGGTTAGGGATTTGTTATCTTCCTTAATGCCTTGCTGCAGTTTAGGGGCATTATACAGAAATTTGGACCCAGTCCAGGAAGTCCTAGAGGTAGTTTGAGGGGGTCTTATAGATGAAACTCAAGAGCTGTTATGATTTTGGGAGTCTCGGTCTTTGATGGCTACAGTCCAAGGCAGACGATTGGACTATCCTTGTTCAGTTTTCTCACTCCCAAAGGTCACTTAGGGGGGTCCTGTAGATGAAAGGGGATAAGAAGAAGTTCTATTGGGTACAACTCTATGCAGGCACCACCACCAAAGTCATGCAAAGACTCCACACAATGAGGAACACAGCTGCCAGACTGATCTTCAACCTGATCAAGAAAATCCACATCACCCAGCACCTGAAGGACGTCCATTGGCTCCTGATCCAGAAAAGATGCCACTTCAAGCTCTTGACCCATGCTTACAAAGTCCTCCATAACCAAGGACCGGCCTACCTGGCCCCTGTCTACACCTCCACCAACCGACCAGGAGCCTCCACTTGGCACACACAGTCTCCGCAAAGATACCATGCATACCCCGCTGCCATGCCAGAGGACGCTTCCTCTCTCACCTCACGGCCAAAGCCTGGAACACCCTCTCCCTTCTCATCTGCACTGCACCCTTATTGACTCACTTCAGAAAGGGACTGAACACCTGACTTTTCGAATGAACACCTGCAGCAAGCACCTGGATACCTCCTCTGGTGTCAAGCTGCACTATACAAATTACACCTGATTGATGATTACCATTCTGTCCTCAGAGCAATCTCTCATGCTCTCATGCCTAGCCAATGTTGCAAGTAAACTTTGTAGCCCCACACTAATATCAACATGGGAAAATTGCAGCTGCTGCCTGATTGGAGAGGTTGATATTTGCTGTTTCTGAAAAACCTCAGGTTGAGAGTGTACCACTGTCAGCTGCTGGAACAGTGAAATGATCGCAACATTTTAGTCTGCTAAGAGCCTAATCTGGGACTTTTTTGCCTTAAATTCTGCCTTTAAATCACTCGCAAGCTTGACTGTGTCTGAATCCCTAAATTGTTGTTGATCAATATTGTTGATAAGACTAGAGGGGCCCGAGATGAGTTGAGCTCACAAGAGGCAGCAGTCTCCTGTACTGCCAGGATGGAGAAATAATTGTTGGTTGGGACTGCTGCTTCATAAGGACTAATCTTTGAGGTAGTTTCAGGAGCTGGCTCAATTGGAAGGGGTTCTGTTGCCACACATGTGTTTTTAAGAGTGAGCGACTTGTGTGGCTGCGGACCAGTAGGTTGCCAGTTATATTGAGCTGTTTCATGAGGATTTTAGCTAGGGGTTTCCCTTTCCCATTAGAAGTTGCAATTGGCAGAGAGGATACAGGTTTTAGGATTGCTCAAACTTCCTTGGTCAGGTCATTGATTTCTTTCAGTGTATTACTATTATTTGTTAGTTTGGTTGGTTTCTTTGGTAGGGACCCCCCCATAGAAATTCTCAGGCACCTTTCTTTTCCTCATATTATGTAAAAAAAAGGGCAGGTAAAGTAACAGTAGCAGCTCAAGCTTAGAAAGAGGCAGTTTTGCAGGTCGAAGAAGTAAACCTCTGGATCACTGTGGCTTCTACATTTACTAACATTTGTCAGTTTTATATTCAACATACCTTTCATAAGTTGTTGATGTCAGAGGGGTCACCCAGCCCAGACTATTCTGGGTGATGACAGGTAAACACAGGCCCTCACTTGGACGGGTCTTCATCCAGGCTCATCTCACATGCATCCTGTGCTGCAGAAAGGGTGGTGCACTTAGTAGCGATATGATGGCAGGTAGACCTGTGCTGACAATTGTGCTGGAAGTGATGGGAGCTGAAGTCTCCTACTCTGGCTCTGCTGCTGTGTCCATTTTCCCTTGCTGCAGGAAGGCTAATGCACTTATTAGCACTATGGTGGCAGGTGGGGATGGGCTGATGAAGGCACTTCTCCTGGCGCTGGAAGTTATGGGAGCTGAAGTCTCCGAATCTGCCTCCACAGCTGTGTCCACTGCTGTGCCCAGTTCCCCAGTGCCCATGTGTATACACCCATCTGTAGGACCTCACTTACCCTAACTGTACCAGATAATCAGCTTCATATGCCCTCAAATACCAAACACTTATTCCTATTCCCCTGTGACCTTAATACCCCACTCTTCCAATGTTCATGGTGAGCAAGAGGGAGGGGGAAGGGGCATGCAAAAAGAACCATGGAGGACAGGGGGGCAGGAATAGGGGTTGGACACAGACAAAAGAGCACAGGGGAAGAGGCTTCACAACAGGTCACACAGGACAGGCAGGAGGAGCAGTTGTAGCACAACAGAGCATGAAGGGAAGAAGGGTGTGGCAGCAAAAGGGACAATGGAGGACAGGAGGGAGGAGATAGAGGCAAAGAACAGACAGTGGCAGGGACAGGCAGTGGCCATCTAACTATGCTAGGAAGGTGGAAGGGGCAGTGACAGCTCAACAGAACATGTACAGTAGATATGATGGGCAGTGGGAGGTCCATAGAACCTGGTGAGCAAAAAGGAGGGAGGAGGGACATGCACACAGACATCAGAGGGCAGGAGGGTAGAGGCTACAAGATAAGCACAGAGGCTCAGCAGGAGAGCAATGATGTGGCATAAAAATGGTCAACAAAGGGCAGGCAGAGTGGGAAGAGACATCAAGCTAAATGAAGGGCAGTGGCAGCACATCGGACCATGCAAGGCTGGAGGGAGGGGGCTGATGAATGAACTCGGGCAGCAGAGGGTAGGAAAGAGGTGGATGGGGCAGCAAGCTAGTTGTTCAGGGCAGACTGCAAGGGCAGTGACAGAACACAGGGCTGTAACAAGGGAGCAGGGGCATGGACTAGGCAAATGGATGGCAAGGAGGGGACAGGAGCAACATGCTTAGGTGGGGGGTAGCACAAAACCATGTCAGGCCCTGCGTCCAATTCCTCTAACGTGCACTACAATGGGCATCTTACTTAACATTAAAAATCCCTAGAAGTTCACTGAAAAAATCAAGGGTTACAGGAACGTTATAGTTAGGAAATAAAATAACAAAGCCTTAGAAATTCACTAAAAAACAAAGGTTACAGGGACGCTATAGTTAGTTTCCAATTTACATGCACAACACCATAGAAATTCAGCTTTTATAGTTAGAATTACTTCAAGTAGCTATGACTCGTGCTCTAAGGTAACTATAACTCACGCCCTCACCATGCACTGGTAATTACCCCAGATATTACATCACTCATGACATCTTCTATGACATAATTGATAATATCACTGTAACATTTGCAGTAAAGTTATTGATTAGAAAACTGTGCATGGGAGGAGTTATAGTTACCTTACAACATGAGCTATAGTTAGTTGAAATATCTCTAATTATAAAAGCTGAATTTCTTTGGTTTTGTATGTGTAAAATCTGAACATAACTTTAATGCCTCTGTAATCTTTGTTTTTTAGTGAATAAATATATATATGTGTGTGTGTGTGTGTGTGTAAGTATATATAGACATATATAAACACATTTTTTTTACTTGCCTATCTCTTTGGCACTGTTTGACAGATCTTCACAATTTTTTTTTTAAACGTGGCCTTGTGATTCTTCTTGTGCAGGGGAAGCTTTGGGATGATCCATCAAGTGGGGCCTGAGAAAAAGGGAGCTAAAAAAATATTGCGTTTCCCTTGCTAATTCCCATAGGACCTATTAACTTGTCTACAGCCCGAACCGCTAGCTGCCGGTACACAGATTGTCCTTTGTGTTATTTGGTGTAAATCTGTTCAGTAGTTCAGGAGATATTTAAGGGTAAATACATTTGTATATCTTTGGACGTTAATATATTGCGAAATTCGGGAATTTTCACAAATACATGTGCAGAAAGAAGCGTTGCAATTGGCTGATGACAACCTGACTAGAAAGTTGTGACCGCCATTTTATTTCACAGGTTGCTGTCCCCAGGGGGGTGAAAATCCAAATTGAAAGTGGCTTAAGGGGTCATGGTGAAGGCACCCTGACCTCAGGGGTGTTATGTAGGCGTGTTTTAGGGGCAAATTATATGTTTAATATGATATTGCTTCAAAGCATGCGATATTCATAAAAATTCATGAATTTTCATGAGTTTCCACAAATTATTCTCAAAATATTCGTGATTATAGAAAAAGTTGACAGAAAAACCACAGACTCATTCATACACTAATTCATTAAACCATACACCCATACCTGTACACTCCCACACCCACTCACTCATGCACTGAGTCAGACCCACTCATAGACTCACACATCCACTTTCAGACCCACTCAGATACTCACATACCTACTCAGACATCCACTGACACAGAGAGGCCCTGTGTCCAACCTGTGCTGCGCACAACCAAAGGCCATGCATGGCACAGGATTTGGTGGTTATAAGGACTTGGCTGCAAAGCCTGGCTGCAAGGCCAGGCCTTGACACCACTTGCCTAAGTGTTTGGCACTGATTGATGAATCTTCACAAAAAAAATAAAAAAATAAAAATTGGACGCTCACTTCAACTGCTGTCTGGAAGGTTTTGGGGTAATCCGTCAAGTGGGAACTAAGAAAAAGTGTGGGGGGGGGTCACAAAAAGCATTTTCCTCATGTTCATTTCCATAGGGATTTTGAACACGACTACAGCCCAAACAGCTGGACGGATTGTCACCTAAATTTTGGCAGAAACCTAGCTCTTGGTCCCATAGAAATTCACTAAAAAAAACAAAGGTTCCAGGGATTTTATATTTAAGTTGATGTTTTACCCATACAAAACCATAGGAATCCTTCAGTTATACTTAGAATTATAGTTATACTTCTCTGAAGAAACTCTAACTTATGCCGAAAAGTAACTTTGGACAACAAGTTTTAGCTTCTGAATAAGTATAACTGTAGGTATAACTATACCTGCTGAATTTCTCTTGTTTTTGTATGGGTAAAATATCAACCTAACTGTAACAGCCCAGTAATCTTTGAGTTTTCTACTTAATATGCTCTCCCACATATGGCCTTCTCTCAAGACTTCCTTTCTGACCAATGTAGCAGAAGTCAAGGAATATACAAATATTAGCATGTCAGATAAAAATGTAAAACCAAACTCCAAACACCATAATAGCAATTGTTATTCCACTGTTATATAGAACATTTAAATCTACACTCGTAGGCCAGCCATGCAATTTACAGTTAGAGGTTACCTGGTTTTTAAGATTTACACAAGATTGCTTTCCAACTGGATGCTGTTATGATAAAGCTTATCCAAGAGGAAGAAAGTTGAGCTGTTGTCTGTTTTTCCCTTATCCTTGCAGTTGCTGAAACAAACAAGCACAACCAGAAGTGAGAGTGCTGGTCTGCTTGTATTCCAGGCAAACATGTGTACTCTAGCTGCCATGGGAATCTGACATTATAAGGCCTCATTCTTTTTCTAGATAGATGTAGATCTGCAGTCATGGCCTAATGATAAAAATGTGTTGTAGGGCAGTGTAGTGAAATACCAGTATACAATAAACTAAAGTAAAGTAAATACAGGTGACTGTCAGCAAGATATGTGAATTTCTGTAAAAGGCACAACATGTTAATAATATTACATTACGTACATATATTTCCATTCCTCCACCTTCTTTATTATTATGGGCTCGTAGATGTCTCTCTTTGTCTTAGCTTCTCTAGCAGAGTTTTACTTTACATGTTTCCTCTTCTTTCACTCAGTGTCTTTTCAAGAAAACAGATCCATGTATTACACATTCAAGCACCTTGGCTTGGTGTCTTTGAAGTTCTCTGGTCCAGATTCCATCTCTGACCAATGGTGTTTCAGTACCTCTCACACTGTTTGGTCTTACTGGTTCCCTTGATTTCACCTCCTACATAGGGCTAAGTGTGTCACCGTAGGGCTAAATGATAGGAAATGGGTCATAAATAGGCAAGGGCAAAATTTTTATTTCACCAGAGTAATTTGTGAAATTGTGGTAATTTCGGGTGAACAATTTCAGGGAAAATTACAACAATTAAGCCATTGCTCCAGGTCATTTAATTTCTGGGTGAAATTTTAAAGCAAAATACAATTTTTAGGTACTTTTGTTAGATGAGCATCATTTCAGTTAAATTTTATACCCAAGCAGGCTGTTTGAGCACTTTATGAGTGCAAAACTACAAATCTGACTATGAGCATCCGTGTTATAAATGCAGGCAATCTGAAATTAACGCAAAATCTAATTTTTCAGTTGAAGTTTTACCCAAATGTACTGATCAGGAAATTGAGTGCAAGATGCATTTTCCATAACTATGTATACATTTGCATCATTTTGCTGTAATTTCATGTAGTAATGCTACACTGAATTATGTGAGTTACGCCCACCCCTAGTCATGAAATAAAAAGGCAAAGCACATGAAATGTGGTGTGGAAAGAGATGTGACAACAGAGAAACAAAAGAAGAGAACCCAAATGTAGATCTTTTCCATTGTTTTTTTTTCAAGTTGTTCAGTGATCTTAGGATTTTAAAACATTGCTTGTAGTCTGTTTATGGCTACTCTGTAGTTTGCTTTTGTAATGTTGTTGATTTCAGTCTATATGCTCTTAAGAAAGCTAGCTGTTATTTGTCTAATCTTCTGGAATTGAACAGAAGAAAGTTTGTGCACAATTGTGACTTTTTAGTGCCTTCAAGAGCTTCTCCTTTCTGATTTCTTCACACCCTCCTATATTGATAATCAATATTTTTTTGTTTGTTAATTTTATTTGGTATTTTTATTGTGACATTAATAATTTTATGAATTAGATATTCATTATTGTTGTGTGATGTGTAGAATAATCAACATATTTTAATTGGTATTACTTAATTGTTTATTAATATTTGTGTTTTGAATTCAGTTTTAATTTTGGATTGATTGGGGAATTGGATAGGTAGCTATCTAAATAAAATATTGAATGATTGCTATTAAATGATTTTAACTGACATATTGCCAGCACATACATGTATTTGTTTTTACATTTTTAACTGATTATTATTGCCTTATACAATTTTAAAACATTAGTTTTCATATTTTAATGGATTGTTTACTTGATTGTGTGTTTTTAAATATATTTTATGAATTTACTATTTCTTAGCGTTTGAAAAAGAATGAGTTTGCCGGAGTCGCCGAATTGCGATATTATATTATATATACACAAGATTGGAAAGAAGGAATACAGGTCAATAGATTTGCATACTAAATGACAGATGTGGAAAACGAACGGAATAATTGATGTCCTGAGGAAGTCTAGGGGTAATCCCCTGACAAAACACGTGTTGACAAGCTAACAGGACTGATGAATCAGTGGAACTATTGAAGCGAATTTGTGATCATTGTTTGAAGAAATATTGGATTATATTTGAGGATTTAACCTGTGACTTCATTTGGAACATTGACTATGTTGGAACATTCAAGATGGAATTACTCTTCATAGAATAAACATTCTTTGATTTATGGAATAAGCTTATACTTTGGATTATATTTGATGTATATCTTACATTGCATTTTCTTACTACATGTTTTGATCTATACGTGTGCCACTACATATTATTAGAGTTGGATAACCCTTAGGAAGTTATCATTTGGGGCTTAGAGGGGGTGAAGCCCCAGTTAGTAGGCACCGTTCATTATATGGGTCAGGTAAAATTTGTGAGGTAGAGCGCCTCTTTTTCCTTATAGCCATCACCCTCTGTATGCTTGATGTACTTGACTGTGTGTTTTTAAATATATTTTATGAATTTACTATTTCCTAGCGTTTGAAAGAAAATGAGTTGTTTTGTAAAGAATTACTTTTAGATAAAGGTAATTGGTTTAAATATTTGTGTGTGTGTTATGGGTGAGCACCATGTGCCCCGTTTAATCCAATATAATTTTGATTATTGATAATACATATTTCATTAATTTATATTATTTTCCAAAAATAGTTTTACTGAAAAAACCCAATATTATTTGTTTTTGGTAAATTACTTTAAAGGACAAAATATATTATTGAGAAATGCAACCCTTCACATGCATGCTCTGTCCTTAATGTTAGATTGGAGTTAAAAATGTAAATATTCTGTCACACCCGCCACGTCTGCTCTTTCCCAATTTTTGGTAAATTGGTGGTAAAATAGTAAATCGGTCCCCAAAGTATACATATTCTACTATGCTTGTCAAAGTGGAGTTAGAGGGGTGAATGTGGCTTACCTCTCCCAATGTATGTCATTTCCCCCAATGTTTGTTATGCTGGATTTAGCATAGTTAATGCGATCCACCCAATGTGCGCACTTTCCCCTACATTAGATTGGAGTTAAAATCGTTTGACCCCCTTCTCCAGTGTATGCACTTTTCTTAATATGTGTTGGACTGAATTTAGAATGGTGAATCTGACATTCCCACTTTATATTAACTTCTGCAATAATTGAAAGATTGGAGAAAGAAGAGTAAATTTCATCCCTCACACCTACGTTTACACTTGGCTCAGCATTTGTTAGAATGGAGTCACACTAACAAATCTGACCCTTTAAATGTAGGCAGATTCCCCAATTTGTTCAGACTAGAGTTGGAATAGTGAATTTGACCCCCCTAGCCATGCTTCCACCCCAATGTACGGTCTTCCCCCAACTTTGTTAGACTGGAATTAAAATAGTAAGCCTCACCCCTCAATCAATCAATCAATCAATCAAATTTCTTAAGCAAACTACTCTCCCTGTAGGGTCTCAAGGCTCTGGGGGGGTACTGCTCGAAAAGCCATTTTTTGAGGTGCTTTCTGAAAGTTAGGAGGTCCTGGGTCTTGCATAGGTGGGTAGGGAGGGACTTCCAGGATTTGGCAGCGAGGTGGGAGAAGGATCTGCCACCGGAGGTGGTGCGTTGGATGCGGGGGACTGTTGCGAGGGCAAGGTCAGCGGAGCGGAGCTGTCGTGTTGGGTTGTAGAAGTTGATTCGTTCGTTGAGGTAGGCCGGTCCGGTGTCATGGAGGGCTTTGTGAGCGTGGACACGGAGTTTGAAAATTATCCTTTTGTTGATGGGCAGCCAGTGTAGTGATCTGAGGTGGGCAGAGATGTGTTTGTGGTGTGGGAGGTTGAGAATGAGACATGCAGCTTTGTTCTGGATGCGCTGGAGTTTTCTCTGAAGCTTGGCTGTGGTCCCTGCGTAGAGGCCGTTGCCGTAGTCCAGTCTGCTGCTTATGAGGGCGTGGTTGACCGTTCTTCTTGTCTCTAAAGGAATCCATTTGAAAGTCTTGCGTAGCATGTGGAGGGTGTTGAAGCAGGAGGATGATATTGCGTTGATTTGCTGAGTCATGGAGAGAGATGAGTCTAGTATGATACCGAGATTGCGTGCATGGGTGGTGGGTGTTAGGCGTGGTCCTAGGGTGGTGGGCCACCAGGAGTTGTTCCATGCTGTCTTGTTGGGACAGAAGATGATGATCTCGGTTTGACCCCTCCAAAGTAATAGGTTAAAAACTCTGTTGCAAGAATTGTTTTGCAACTGTGGAAATGCATTTGCATTTTTTGCTCATTATCCTACAAAAATACTTTTTGGTCCCTCTTCTTGTGGTTGAACTTTCCAAAGTGACTTTTTGTTACTCTTTTTCACGTGCAAGCAGCATGACTCATGAATTTGCCTCTTCTTCAAAGTCAACCTGATTACATATAATTACTATTTCCTTCTAAAATACGTGATTATATATATATATTTATATATATATATATATATGTATATATATATATATATATATATATATATATATATATATATATATATATATATATATATATAATAATAATAAAGTGCAGTGGAAGTCAAGGGCTACACTTCCCCCTTGCGGACCATTTTTGTCTGATATTACATATAATTTCAAACAGGTACTGAAGATGTAGCCTTTCTGCTGGTAAGTAATACTGTGTGGATGCTAGTTTTCAAGCTACAACACAAAAATGTTTCAGACTATTAGAGGGCTCTCTAAGCTTCCAAAACATATTGCAAAGTAGCATCACAAACATGACATGACATAATTTGATGCAATGTGACATAACAATGTAACATAAAACATAACATTATATAACATAGACAGAGCAGAGAACATGTTTCAAGGATTTAGTTAAGCTCTTATCACATGAGCACTTCTGTTTCATACAGTTTTTCCTAAGTGCTAGTTTCTGCTTGTTTCCAGCATGTTACCACTCACCACCTAGAACCATGCTTTCATTTGCCATGGCCTGAAATGATTCCAGGCAAAGATGAGAAAATGTTGATTCTAGGAAGACATTTTTCCATTCCAAATGGTTGATTGCAACCGTGCACTTTCTAAAAACTCCATCTGGCATTTAGAGGCACGCTTCTCAAACATTACTCCTCCATTTCCAAATAAGTTTTATCACAGGTTTACTTTTTTGTCCAACTGCGACACTTTAGCTTTAACAACACTCCCATATTGATGTTGCTCTCTAATTTTTTGTCAAAGCATAGAGAGGACTCCACTAGTGGAGGACTAGGAATCTGGATCATTACTCTAAATTGTTATTTTTTTAAACTATTGATAAGACAAGCTTTTACTTTAAAAGAATATTTGGGCCCAGATTGATTTAAATGTTTTGCAGTGCAAAAATGCTGCACGGCATGAAAAGGAGAGAGCGGGAGGGTGCCATATTCACAGAAATATGGCTCTCTCCTCCCCTCTTCCTAGCTCCAGTGATGATTTTAGCTGTATAGAGACGACACACACACACAGCTTAGCACCATAGCACCATGGTGCTAAGGTGTGCGCATGAGCCTAGCATAGGTTTTGTACTGGAAGTTTTTTCTGTGCTGCCCTGCTTCATAAAAAAAGGGCAGGAATGCACTGTATCTACAAGATGCAGTGCATTCTTGTCCTTGTCCCCTGTGCTGGTGCACAAATTGCTGCCATGCGCGTGGTGCAAGGATCCCTGTGTTGCAGAGATGATTGTTTTTGTGCAGGAAGGGATACCTTTCTGCACAATAACAACCACAACAACTGTTTTCCTCCTTCTATGTGTGCTGCAGAATACAGCACACAGAAAGAGGAAAAAATGGGGAGAAATAATGCTATTTCTCCATGTTGCACCACTCTTATGCCCTAGGGTGGTATAGAAAACTGACGCACTCTCAGGTTCACAAAACCTTGTAAATCTGGAAATGCATCAGATTTCTTGAGTGTTGTGTGAGAACACCTGTAGAAACACCCATAAAATACCCCATTCACACAGAGTAATGCATGAAAATGAGCCATATCTACAAAGCCATGTAAAGTCGCATAAAGTGGCTTTGTGTGGCCTTATAGACATGGCACTACAGCCTGTGCTGCATCAAAAAAGTGACACAACAGTGGCGCAGTCTGCTCAGACTTGAGGCCCTATGTGTGCTGCACAGTGCAGCACGCATGCAAAGTCAGAAAAGAAAGGAGAAATGAAAACATTTATCCTTTTTGGGCTACCTGGAATTCGCTAGGAGCGACTGAGTTGACTCTAGAAAGGTTACATATCTCTAGTCTTTTAATCTTTTGCTTTAATTAGCTTTAGATGCATAACTGTTTAAAGGTTGTTTTAAAGTATATAGCTGTACATTGACTATTTAGTTTGAAATGAATTTGTTTATTTATATTTTTAGTTATTTATGTTGTACATTTATGGCCGAGTGCTGCAATAATGTGTTCTTGTTGTTGAGTTACTAAAAACAAAACATTTGAAAGCACTGGAAATATATAAACACAATCTTTTTTGCATTTTGTGACAGCCTATTTATACTGCATGGAATATATGTTTTTTAAATTAAGTGACATATTTGCAGTGCTTTATGGCACAAACTTGGCCCTTTTAGCACTATAAATACACACTACGATTTGCCAAGTACACCAACCAGAATTAAAATCAATGATTGTCCGGTTATACCCTCAGACATCTAAGTAATTCCATTAACCAAGCTTCCCTACCACAAATTGCTTTTCCACACATACATTTAAGTTGTATTTAATTTTCATTTAATCATTAATGCGCGCATTGCATTTTTATATGTAACTGTAGGTGAAGGGTCAAAAAGATAGTTACAAGTTATGTTGTTCTTATTAGCTATGTCGCTGATCCCACCCCATACTCGCTGACCCCGGATCACAGTTCCCATACTTTTCTTTTTGCACGAAGACCGCTGGCATAAATAAACATGGTCAGTGTGGTTACATTAACACAAGTCTGAGTCTCCGAGCTGCCACACGACAGGAACGCCTTAACCAGTTAAAAGGGTGGGGGAGTAGGGCATAAAACATTCTTCCTACATAGAACATCCGAGTGGCAGGACTGAAAGCCTGGCTGCCTGATTAAATGGTCGAATAATAGGAGCTAAAGAACAAGCACTGACAAAGCCAGAAAGTCTCGCCTATGTGAAAGCTAAATGCTTTGCTATTATCTTTTAATCATGTTGTAGAACAGCATGTTGCTGCTATGAAGACTGGGTAAAAGTTATTCAAAAATATGCTATATACACCCTTTTTACCTTCCTGTATCGTAGCACTTTTATAATAACTTTCATAGCACTGTCTTTATATTTTGTAGCCATGCTGCCTGCACAACGACAACACTGCTGTACGAGATTACTAAAAGACATTGGCAAAGGCAGTAGCTCTCAAATAGGCGCAACCTATTGTCTTTGCCAATGCTTGTTTATATTTCCAGTGTATTGAACACATACACGACTCAGAATTTTTCTGAGTTAGTGCGTGAGCTGCAGACAACGGTCATAAACAGCTTCTTGAGTTCATGCACTACATGTGAAAACTCTTGAGTTAAATATACGCACTTTAGACACTGCAAATGTGTAAAAGGAGCTCAGTATGGCACTGATCCAACTCTGCTGATCACGAGATTGCCTGGATCCACGTGTTCATATTTCTTGAGCAGTCTCCCAAATACATCCTGAAACTCAATGCGCCTCTCCACTGCTGCCTTCATCTGAACTTACAGTTTGTGACGTTTGTCTTCCGTTGTGCTCAGAGTTGCTGCCTGCATCCATAACCTCCTTGGCCTATATTAGTGAAAGGCAGCACTTTCCCTATTTGTGCCAGGGCACACCTTTAACCACATGTGCTGGGTGCAAGCAGGGAAAGTGAAGAATGTGCTGCCCTCAGGGTAGCTGAGAACTCACGTTGGCCCCAGGGCAGCACATTCAAGAGAATTATGAAACAGCTGTTTAAAAGCTCCTCCGTGTTTCTCTGCGGGGGCAGCAACCTGCCTGCACTTTCAAAAGGGATCAAAGATCCCCTTGCAGGCAGGTGTAGTGAGTGACTGCACCCACCTACAGGGGGATATCAGGGAGGTGCAGGGGACCCTCTTTCATCCATTGAGACAGCTGCCTTTAGGGAGCCCACTGACAGTGCACCATCTTTTAGAGGAGCACTTTTAGCATCCTCCTAAGGGCATCTTTGCCTCTGTGCCTTCATTGATAATGGGAGCAGAGGCAAAGCCCCCATGCAAATGAGGGAATACCCTCTCTCAATAGTGCTGGTGCTACATGTGCATCAGTGCTGTCTGCCATCAGTGCTATCTGTATTATAGAAGGGAGCGTACAAGCATCTACAGCCCCTTCTGTCACACCAAAGTGCCCCAGGGGCACACAAAGGGGCACAAATGCCTGTTGCTTCCACAGGACACTTTCTGTAATGCAGTATAAAAAGGCTGTCACAAAATGCAAAAAGATTGTGTTTATATATTTACAGTGCTTTCAAATGTCTTGTTTTTAGTAATGTAGCTGCTTGTCCTCTGCCTCCTCTGCTTACACAACCTCAATAAACTCTAGAAGAGTTTGGAACAAGGCAAGGTAGTAGGGGGCTGTTTGTTTTCTTCAGGGACAAGAGCTTTCCAAAGAAGAGGTTAAATATAAACAACAGAGAACCTAAAAGAGGAGGTGTGCCGCACAGAAGCTGAATACTGCTGCAGTTTGTAACAAGTAGTGAATAGTAAACTGGGAAGTCTGCAGGGCAAATTACAAAGATAACACAAGTCCAAAAAACAGGAAGTAAAAGCAGGAAAATAATAGACAAGCTATCAGAAATTATAGTTTGTTGGTTCCTAGGAAGTAATCTCTCTGTGATATGAAAATGATCTTTCAAGAAGACAGGAAGCAGATTATTCTCACAGAGTTCAGGGAGACACCCAACAGAGTCAAATTGAAAAAGAACACTGAGTGGATCTCGGAGCCAGAGGCAAAAGGCCTCAGTAAAACACTGGACCGTCAATAGGAATGTTAATCACAATTATAATATAAATATGGGGACACTAAACAGAAACTGAGCGAAAGGAAAAGCAGGACTGGAATCAACATCAGAAGCAGGACTAGAATTCACAGAAATATGAATGCTGAAAATATAACTAGGAAAACTCTGCTTCCTAATCAGGCAAGACAGAAATATCTAGACAAACACGAACACAGAACACAAACCAATAAACCGGCATATAACAGGATGGAGGATCAGAAGGAGCACAGATAAGGGTAGGAGCAAGGCAATCACAGGAACAAAGAAGTAGGATAAAATAGAGACACATGACGCAAGGGTGCCTGCATTGGCACCGCAGTCAAAAGAGTGACAAAACTATGAAAGGACAAGAATGTGCAGCTTAATATTAAATATGGTGCCTTCCTGCCCTTTTCCTTTCATACTGTGCAACACATCAAGGTGGCTTGCTGCACTGTTCTGCATGAAAGATTGATACGTTTGCCTCTGAGTAGCTGAAATAGGTGGGAGCTCAATGGGGAGCACAGTTCCATGAAAAGAGCCCATTGCAAAGAATAAATGAGGTGCAGGGAACCAGGGAACCACCAATGAAGGGAAGGCAGAACTGGGACTTGGAATGGGGAAAACCAGCAAAACTCCGACGCAGACAGAAAACAGAAAAGCCAGGAACAGAACACGGATTGGAGGCCAGTGAATGAAAAGTCAAGAAGGCAGGTATTGAGAGGTTAGAAAGGATATAAGATCCAGGAATCGAGCTAAACAATATTGTACTGCCTCCTGGAAATGAATGGGGCAGGTTTTGGAGACGGAAAGGACTACAGGGACCATAATGTATCAGGGAGATGGTGCAAACGACTGGACTAAAATGTCATGCAGAGCTGGAAATGCAAGGTGTTGGAAAGAGTTCTGCCATATTCTGGTCTTAAAGCTGGACACTATAGGGCCCTTGTGAGTGCCATTTGATGGTAGGATGGCAGAATTTAGACAGTTGATATCTAAATAGTGGTTTGTAATCGCAATTGTCCTCACAAACTTTCATTTTTCCAACTAAAATGCATTATAAAATGCAGTTTGTAAATAGGCCCTAAATGTTTTAAGGTAGTCCAGAGGAATGATCAGAATGTAGAAAATGCCTGGGAGCAAGCTAAAGCGGAGGAGACAGACACAGAGGTACAACCACATTTTGTCAGAAAGGATGGGATGTTGTATCAAAAAGCTAATTCTAAAGCCTCGCTACAGTTGCTAGTTCCCAAGCCTTTTTAAATCAGGTTCTCTTCCTCGTGCACACCCACCTGGCAGGGGTCATATTATACCAGTGAAAAACTAATTAAACCATTTTCAGTCACTTCTATTTTCCCTGAAGTTTCAGATATGTGAACAGGGGCATAGCTACCATTGGTGTAGCAGGTGCTGGTGCACTGGCGCCAGAGCCCTGAGGGGCCACTGAACCTGACTATTGCTGTATTTCAAAATGTCAACAGCAGTTAAATGGGCCATTTTTCTTGACTATACCAGGGCCAATGGCATCCTTGTTGTACCACTTCATAAACACAAATATTGCAGCAAGTGTTTTGAATGGTTAGCCCTAACAAATCTCTGAAGGCTCTGGTGCAAAGAATGCACTTATTGATATCACATTTCATAGAGATGTGATGAGGTTATTGACCTTTAAAACTGATGCAATCATTTTTTCTTATAGTCAATTATGCCATAGAACATCCCTAAACCAACACTCTTAGACAAATAGGTACCACTCAAACAGTTACCACCCTGATTAAAGTCTTCTCTATAGTAGATTCCCTAAGGAAAATCTCATTGACCAGAGTAGCTCTTTTGTTTCTAAACATGTTTGTCAGGAATTAGGTGTTAAGCAGTTGCAAACATCTCTTTATCATCCCCAGACAAATGGAATAGTTGAGTGTCATAAAGCTACTTTGAAATTAACCCTGAAGAAAATATGCAACACTGAAGTATAAAGCTAGAAGAAGATGTTTTCCCTCGGAGTGTTTGCTATTATGTGCTAAACTGAAAGGGAGCTTTGGATTTTCTTCTTGTAAACTGCTATTTGGCCGAAAACTTGGAACTGTGTTGGAAATTAATATAGAAGTCTGGGAAGAACAAAAAATGAGGGCAAACCCCTAATAAAATTTGCAACCCAACTACAGAATAGTATTGGGAAACACAGACAGCTAATGAAAAGGGAATCTTGAGAGAGCCCAACTGCAACAACAAACATACTATGACTGCAAGGCTAATCTCTGGGAAATTCAACCTAGGGACTGGGTACCCTTACTTATAGCTTTGATTAACCAAAATCTATTGGCTAAGTGGCAGGGTCACTACAAAATATGGTAGAGAATAAACACAGTAAAGTATCAACTTGAGCTTTTGTGAGTGGCCAAATAAATTGTGTTAATCACTTACTGGTAAGGTCCATGAACTCTAAACTCTCAAGTGACCATCCTAGAAAGTCACACAGACTCACTCCTGGGATTGAGCATAGGTTCAGGGCTCACCAGAAGTGCCAAACAACCGTACCAACAAAAATAATTATAACCTTTCTAGGACATTCTTTCTAAGGATCTAAGGAGAACTTAATTGATTAAACATCATATCCATTGTAAGCTACTCAAATTGTCAAACAGAAGCCATCCAGCAATATCAAAGCTAGACTTAAAGCAATTCAAAAGGAATGGAAAGATTTTAAGTTGAGGCATTATTGAGTTATCTGCCAGCAATTGGAGCCTTCACATTGAAGTAGCACCAGAATCCAATTAAACTATTCACTCCTGCAAAGATTTTCTAAAAGCTAATCACATTTCAAAATATGATGCTTTTCCTTTACCTGCCATATATGAGCTAATAAAACAGCTAGTTGAAGCCAGATAGATCACCACATTGGACCTTAGCAATGCATATTTGCAAATTCCTTTGAACCCCTCCAACAAGGAGTAAACAGCCTTCTATTCCCCTAATGGTGTATATTAAGTTACGCTCCTCCCATTTTGCTTACACAGCACCCCTGTAACTTTTCCAATGTTGATGAATGAATTGATCAATAAAGATCAACAGTATATGCCAGCCTATTTAAATGGTATAATCAGCTGTATCAGGTTATGGAAGGACTGCATAGTAAGCTTAGTAGATGTGCTTACCACTTTACAAGAAGTTGGATTACATGTCAACTATGACAAATACATGTTGGCTGCAAACAGTCAAATATCTTGGGTATACGAAACCACAAGAAGAAAACATTGCCACCCTACAGGTAATTCCTTTCCCCAAAACAAACAAAATATTTGTGCTTTCTTAAGATTTTTAGATTAATGTAGGAGGCTCATCTCTCAATTTTCTCTAGGAGAGTCCCTATTGCAGATTTACTAAAGAAGGACATTCCCCAACCAATTAGAGGACCGACCCTTGGGGCAAAAGAGGTTTTTCACCATCTAGAGGTTATAATTTATTTTATACCTATTCTCCACTTACCAAGCCTATATAAATCCTGTATTCTGCAGACTGATAGCACTCACCTCGGCATAGCAGCTGTATTTTCCTTGGAAACATAAGAGGAAGGAGAAAAACCTTTTCTTTTTATCAACAGGACACTATTTGATCAGAAACGGAGTTATTCACATTTCAAATGCATACTGATTATTTCTCTAGTGAAGTGTTGCTCAACATTGGCACAGATGACAAATGGAAAATTCAGCTTCTATCTCCTCGCACCAAATTACACATAAATGCATGTGCATAGCAGATAAATCAGGATACAACCTCAATTCAAGAACTACATCACCCAAGATTTACACAGAGTTGCACTTACCAAGATCATGCTTCTGCAAATAGAGTGGATATAAAGATTTCCTTCTCACTCTGTGTTGTGATCGGCAGTTGGGTGAGGGAATGCTAGGTACACAGGCTGTCACCATCCATTGACAAGGGAAGACCTACCCAATGGGGCCTCTATCATCAGCCCAATTTTAATTTATTGATGCTGTCCACTTGTTTGGAAACGGCCCCAAGTTTAACATAACAGGTTTCCTTACACAGGATGTAATTGCCGTAACGGCAACCTCTCCTGCTCCCTGGCTGTATCAGTAGTTAATTTTGGATCATAAATTAAATGCCAATATATCTCCTTGATCCTTTTGATATTCTGTCCTGCTAAAGAGTCAGGGCAAGAAAATACTCCCCTGCCCCAAGACGGAGAAGTGTGGAATGAACATATCTAAGCCAGGGTATGTCCATCGACCATGACAGTGACAAACAATCCTTGATCACTGATCTGCACAGATGGGCTTTAGGGTTTGACCACATTTTTAGCTATAACAATACAGGTTGGAGTTTTATTTAATCGGATATGCCCCTCAAGCCTACTTCTTCATGACAAAACACTGTCGGGGTGGATTGTGGTATTGCTAATAACCTTCTTAAAAACGTATTTTCAACTATCTGGAGACTTGAGCAATCAGCGTGACCCCATACTCCTGCTCCAAATGTTGCAATAGAAGAGCATTTGCTTTTAAAAATAGTCAACATCTCTTTAACAGGTTTGTGCCCCAACTTTTTAGAAAATCTAAAAAGAGCATCTATGGCTCTTTAAAATTGCAATACATGAACGCTAACTAAAAATTTCCAATTAAAATCAACATCAGTTGGGACCCTAAATAAGTAAAATTGGGAACCTTGAGTATTTCTATACCTTCCAGGACAAACGTTTTACTTTTTGATAAATGTGGGCCGCTCTTCATCACAAATGACTTTAATCTGTTAATTTTAAACCTAAAGTTTACCATAAACATATTAAAAGCATTTAATAAAATTTGAAGACCATTTGCTGTCCTTGAAATAAGTACAGCATCGTCCGCATAAAGCAGAACTGGAATTGGGTAGGTATGAATGAGTGGCAAGTCCTTCCCCATAGCACATAAAAAGTTTTCCAACCCATTTATATAGAGAAGGAAGAGAAAGGGGGCCAACACAAATCCCTGTCTTACCCCCTATAAAGAAGCTAATTTTTCTGTTAAATCACCCTCCTGACTATAACGAACTTTTGCCGAAGTACAGGCATGGAGCCTACTAAGTAGGACAATTATATCTTTATCCACCCCCATGTTTAACATAACAGGCCACAATTTCGATCTGTCATCTGTGTCAAAGGCACAGGACAGATCCATGAAGGCCAAGTGTACACAGCCTTTTTTGCCTTCTTGTATTTTTGAACTATCAAAGTCAAATTAAGAGTTTGTTCAACTGTACCCAGCCCTGGACGGAACCCATACTGTACCTTTGACAGACAATGAGTCTCCGTAGCCCATTTTTCCAATGTATTTAAAATTACTCTGCCTAATATCTTGACCGAACTGTCTAAGAGGGAGATTGGCCAATAGCATTGTGGGTCAGCCCTATCCCCCTTATTAAAAATAAGTACAATAATAGCTTATCTCCAGGTGTCTACTAAGGGATCGGTCATAGCAGATCACAAAACATTAGTAAGCAATGGTCCCCAGAATTCTGGCAGCATTTTATATACGTCAGCTGGGATTGTATCCGGGCCAGGAGCGTTATCAGAAGGGCAGTCTTGGATATCCTGTATTACATCGGCTACTTCTATTGTATTACAAAAGGCTGCACCTACCAAGGCATTTCTCATTGCCATGGGACAATTCATTCTTTCCTGAGAGACATTATTCGCTGTTAAGGAAATATTGGAAAAATGGTCCATCCAAGCTTGAGCTGAAATAACAGTGTCTATTATAGTTTTATCGTTATCATTCAATGGGGCAGAGTTGACCACTTGCCAAAAAGCCTTCATATCTTTCTTATTGCTTGCTTCAATAAGCTCATCCAAGACAATCTCCCTCAGTTTATTCTTCCTAGCAACAAGAGTGGCCTTATATGTCCTTCTAGCAGCTTTAATAGCATATTGATTTCGTGGGACAGAGTTGGTAATCTTCTTTAAATATTCAAGGGAAGAGGTACATTCATGGTTGAACCAGCGGGGTCCTCTATCCTTACTAGTACTTGAACGCTGGAGTTTGTCAGCATGTAACTTGTCAAGGCAGAAAATGCCTCAACAATTTTTTGTGCAGGCATGTCTTTTCCCAATACAATCATGTCCTCCTCCCTTTTGTTCATCATCAAATCTCTAAAAAAACTATACTTATCAATTTCTTTCCACCTAATAGTCAAGCCTTTCTGGGCAGAAAGCTTCAGTACTGGCTACTGTTCTGCCACCCTAGAGTCCTTATCCAGACCCAGTCTTGTTTCTAGAAAGAAAGGGTTATGATCACCCTAAACTTCCCAACAAAGGGGGTAAGCTCTCGAGAGTAGACAATAAAATAAATTGTGATGTGAGCATTTCCCCCCATAAACGTGGGCTCCCCCTCAACCTCTGGTGCGGGAAAGAGTAAAGAATTAGCAGCAATCATTTGATGGAGCACATTCCCATAAGGGGAGTGTTTGAAATGCTGCATGGGATGATCATATTCATCAAGGAGCTCACAGCCATCTAAAATTTCTGGTTCACACAAATGAGAGTTAAAATCACCAGCCCAAATTAGCCTAAAATCCTTCTTACTCCCATTCAGTACATTATGTACCCTGATCTCAAGGTTGTCGATCACGCTAGTACCTGACAGATCAAAGACATTATTATAGTAGTTGATCAACAACACATCATAC
This sequence comes from Pleurodeles waltl, assembly GCF_031143425.1. NCBI lineage: Eukaryota > Metazoa > Chordata > Amphibia > Caudata > Salamandridae > Pleurodeles > Pleurodeles waltl. The sequence continues at coordinate 704,535,496 of NC_090447.1, read as the reverse complement.
AACTCAGTTAGTTTAAGAAGAAGAATCAGGTAATGTGGGGTTATATCCATGACACGCACATCTACCCCCTTTACCAATATAGATACAAATGTGACCAAGCCCCCCCTTAGCCCTTCCCGAGGGAGGCTTAATTGCAGGAACGCAATGAGAAGTGAAGCCATAAATATATGGGGGGTCTAATTTCCAAAGTCTGTTGACAACAAATATAAGAGTTTTAAGACACTATTTTTAACTAATCTGAATTATCCAGTTTAGACTTTAATCCTGCCACGTTCCATGAGATAATCCCTGGGGCTGCCACATCAGAAGTATTCAATGCTCCGACAGACTACAAATTAGGCAAGTGTGGTATGTCTGTCTTCGGATTTCCTTGTAAGGGACTTCCAGTTACTAGTGGTCAATCCAATTGCTCCAGAGAGTTCAAAGGCTCAAAGGCTCAAAACTGTTGGATAATGGTAAAAGGCTTTCAGAAGACTTAGACTCACAAGGGTAACACGGTTTCTGTTTATCTAGGTCAGTGAGACAGGGCAGCTGGGCCTGCCAGGCAATACTAATAAAATCTGTTAGTCGTTGTACTCTGATAGCTCCTAGATCTAACGCTAAAGTTAAAAAATGATGGTACAACGTATTAACTAACTGTAGGTTCCTAAAATGTATAACTATGCAGTACCCTTGTAAGGCCTTGGTAGATGTGCCAATACATGGAACTTTCCTCACAGTTAGAATTTCCCTGGAGGGGTCTTTCCTCCACCCGAATGCTTTCCGACCCAATGCATAACTTTGTTTAGCAGTGAAGTGTGGGACTCAGAATGTGACAAAACCTAATGTAGGAGGATTTTCCAAAATGAAGATGTACAGGGCACATGCCAACAGAATTCTCGGATAAGATGCTTGGGCACTTAAAGACACAGTGGGGGAAACCTGTGTCAAGCCCTTACAGGCCACATACTTGTCCATCCTCTGCTGATGTGGTACATTTATGGAATTACCTATAATTACAGGACTCAAAGTCCTTGAAATAGGGTCCTGCACATGATTTAATCTTCCTCTTTGATCTAAAGAGACAGCTGGGTATAGTGGATATGTAGGATAAGCATAGTCAGACTGGGATTTTACCCTCCGTATTGGTGGCTTGGCTGGCATTTTCCTTGCCACTAATAAGGGAGCATTAAAAGCAGCTTCATTTATAGTCCAGCGGAGTTCTTTACACAGTTAAAGGGCTGCTTCTACAGTGTCAATTCTAAGCAGCCACCTAGGCGCCACGAACTACGGAGGTGATGTTGCACCTAGGTGTGTTAAATATAACGTGTTGCAAGGTAAAGAGGTGCCAAAATATTACTTGGTTTAGCATGGCAAAAGTTATTTTACTAAGCTGCGTGACCTAGCCAGCTGCCCCACTTTTAATATTAAACAGTGTGAAATTTGGAACATTTCTCTCCAGAGAAAGTGGGACATTCAGCTACCAGAGGGTTTAAATTCCCTATTCTCGTCAGTGAACTATGTTTACTTCAGGTGCGCAAATGATGGAAAATTCTGACAGAATCTGGAATACTGAAGTTTGGCTATTGTGGATAGGTTTACTCACTTAAAACTCTATTAGTGTGGCTGAATCTTTTGTGAGTAAATCTGCTCAGAAAGGCCAATTGAAGACGTTCAGGGGTGGAATTGTTGTGTAAACTACAACTTGGGATAGCTTTTCAAGGTGTGCTTTTTCACACTCTGGTAACATGGTTGAATCTGGTTCAATGCTCTAGCGATGAATCTGGAAGTCCAAGTATTACAGCCCCACAGAACACTATTCAATGTGTAATTGAAATAGAGGTATTTCCTTTTTGGTTACTAACAATCCCATAAAGGGGTTTGGGGCACCGTGGTAACAGTAACAAACCTTATTTTGTTATTCACAGTATCACGCAGTGTACTAAGAAGAATGCACACTTCTAAGTAACAAGTATTTATTACTACAGGAGCAATCTGTTTCTCAGTACATCTAAAACAACTAAACAGAATATTATAAAAACAGCCAGATGGCCATATAAATCACAGGAATAAAATTAACATTTCTAACATGGTTAAAATGCCATCTAGACCCTAACACATTAACATCTACTTTCTAGCTGCTATACTGAGACAGCATGGAAGGTAGAGTAATTGGCAGTCCAGAGTTTCTTAGGGAGAAGAGATGCACTGTACACCTAGTTGACAGCAAAAGCTGTCTTTATGAGTGGAGTCAAGCATTAAATATTGCTTATGTAATTTACATTAGAACACTACATAATTTAAACCAGTAAGTATGAACCTTAAAACAGCGTGAAGACTGTGTTCCTCACGAAAGACACACACATGCTGTGGTCTTCGGTCAGGACTTGGCTTTATCTACTTCAGGCTTCAGGCAAGATGTATCACCTGTGAAGTGCTAAGTGCGCTGGCTGTAGGTGAGACCTTCCCTCTGGCAGGCCTTATATATTAAATCTTATCAGAAAGTGGAATTTCCAAAATAAGTTTAGGATTGTCTGACATAGATTATGTGCATCAAGGTGTTCTACCCAGATGTTTACTTATGAGCATATAAGGAAAAAGGACGTCAATTCAGACTACACTACTTCAGTTAAATTTCTGTATGTGTTCTTATTCAACCTTGACCTGATGAAAAGTAGACATTGTTATATCTATGTCATTGATCGAAGGGCTTGATGCTTTCATATTTCTAGCAAAAATAAGGTCAGGCAGCATATGAATCCAAGAGAAGACATGAGAGTGATTCTGCATGAAACAAGGAACATGGTGACTTCCACTGTCTAAGATTGAAAAGATGGCGACCTCCATTATCCAAGATGGAGTTTGGGCCTACATGAGATGGAGTGGGACCTTAGGGGCTTTCTGTCAGAATCATCTGCAGAACACCTACAAACTCACAAGTTTATGGATATTCCCAAAACAGTTGTTAATTTACTGCTGTGCAGGCAACAGTAGATCTATGGTTATGGAAGGAAGGGTGAACCACCAAAATGGTGTGGGTGTGGTTGACCACCAAAATGGTGTGGGTGTGGTTGTTGTGGATTTCGTAACAGTGAAAAAAAATGAATGTGAAAATCAAACAAAAAGAAGCTTATTCAGAACAATTGTATTTGTGTGCTACAAATATCCATGCAGAATCCTGATCTTGTTAAATTGCAGACCTGTATGTGCACGTTTACTACTGAGAAGATGCACCACTCAACTTTCTTGGGGTACTTGTATAATTGTTTGAAACTTCCTAGAAGGATGAAAATATTTATAAAAGTGTGCAGTTCTCTTGTAGGCTTGTACTTACGAGTGTACATTTCCAACTTTTCTGCCGAGACCTCTGTGAATCGGACAGCGAGTTTCAAGAAAGGTGACTTTTACTAGAAAAGTTCCAACTACAGCGTATAATCCCACTTGAATATAATCAGAGTTCCCATGACCTGAACAGTTTGTTCGTTGTACAGCTGTTCCTACAGGGGATGTAAAATACAATCAGAAATATAAAGACAAACGAAAAGAAATTCATAAAAACGTCATTGTGAATATTTTATTCTGGGAACATTTATTCCTGACTCAAATGGTGTTAACTTGTTAAAGTGCTTGCCTTATAAATGTTGCTTAAACACAAAGTGATACTTCATAAGTAGTTGCCTGGGAGCACTGTTGTAAACAGAATGACCACATTGTTGTGTAATTTTGTTTCTGAGCCCAGCAAACCTGCTTCAGCCCTCAGCTGTGTGTGTGCTGAGTGAAACTCACTTATCGCAACCATTAATCATTTCATCAGAAGAAAATAATAATGTAATTGAGACGTACATGCTTGCAGAAGGGGTGTCCTAATTACCCAAGTTCAAAGAAGGGCATCTGTGGTCTGTCCCTCCCTATATTTGGAACGAGTTCTATAATCATTTGACGGGTAGCAAGGAATCGTGTCTAATTGCGCCTAGCAGTCATTTCTTGAGGACACTGTTCCACAGCAAGGCGCTTTCCCATCTGTTGCTTCCAGTCATTAGCGAAATGATTAGGCCCTGCTCTGACATTAGCTTTCGGCCAATTTGACTATGTTTAGAGTACACCACTCGTAATAATCACACACACGTCAAAACAGAGCAATGCACAGTACCTGCTGTTCCATCAAGCAACACACACTCGATGCCAAATACTGTGATTTACTACAAGTAAATTGTGGAGGAGTTTGTTGAATAGAAGAGTGTCTCTAGATTTAAGCAGTCAGTACTTAACAAAGCAATGTTTTGATCCCGGAGGTTTCTTTCAAAGACCGCACGCTTAAGTTTGGGTGATTTTGAAGTACAGTGAAATGTTGAGGCGCCCATATCAATGTATGTTTTAATACTTTGATCTTTTACAGTTGTCCGGACAATGCATTCTCTTTTCCGAAGCATGAGCAGTCAAATACATGCTAAAGCATAGCTATTTAAAAAAAATATACTGTTGCGTAATCTCTAAAAGGCGTGTTCTAAATTCCCATGTATTCCTTTTGCATAACCATGCAAATTTGTGGAAAAATTACACAAAATGCAAGGCCTACAGTTAGCACTATATTTTTCAACGAATAGCCAAGTATAACTTTATTTCATTAAACAAACCATACACGTGTGGTACAAAACTACACAATTTAACATTTCACAAAACGAACATTACACACAGAACAAAGTGCTCATATAGCAATCATTAATAAAAATGTACAACCATAGCGTTTCGTGATCTTCTCATAACAAAAGGCCCCCCTGTTGCCAAGAAAAAGTGCAAAAAGTAAAAAAAAAAAACGGTTAAAAAAAACAGACGAAATATGCCGCACGACAGAATTTATGCCCATCAGCAGCCTTGGCAATGTTTAACCTGGACTAGTATAAACAACAATGAAGTGCAAAACAGGAAAAAAAACAAATGGCCACATTAGGTAGCCAAGCTGGCACTTGTAGCACAAATGCATTTAAGGCAGAGCATTGAGATTTTCCTAGCCTTGGTGTCAGAAAGGCTGGATTTTATTAAAGACACAGAGGCAAGCATTATGCAGTCTTTTCTTGCTTTAATTTTTACAGCAGCCAAAAAGAACTACATTTCCCAAGAAAAAAGTGACAAAACTACAAGTGACATCATAATGGGAACAGCCAATGGGATGTCGAGTATAACTATTAATATATTGACTGTGAACAACAAGTCCTCTTTTCTTGATGCGAGAACTATAGAGGTGAATAAGTAATAAGCAAAACAGCATAAAATATAGTCAACATAGTGAAAAGGTCCATAAAACAGTCTTGAAACTGGAGAGAATAGAAACGATTCCAGGAAGAAGGTGCCTTGACGAAGGATTCCTGTTCAGATGGAAGAAAACCATGTGGACTAGGAGGAACCAACGTAGGGAGAGGGAGTGGGAACTGAAACAGAAGAAACAGGGAAGGGTTAATCAAGTGGTGGGATAATACTCACCTCTGTGTCTTTAGTAAAATCTATCCTTTCTGACACCAAGGTGAGGAAAATCTCAATTTTATTACAAGACCGGGGGGCTCATATTTTGCATGTTCAAAGCATAGAAATAACAGAATCAGAAACATGTGTAATTGGTTTGCAATAAAAAGTTTTGAACATGTTGTCATTAGACAAATCTGTAGACTTGAGAATATCCTGTAATGAGGCTCCAGCCCAGAAAGCCCGCAGGGCCATAGCCCCTCTGGTAGAATGGGCTCCAAACGATTGTACATTAATCCTCGCTAAGGACATGATCCAATTGACCCAACGGGCTAAGGTAAGGGAAGAAACGGGTTTATAAGGTTTTTGGAACAAAACGAGTAATTGGGAACACGAGGATGATCTAAAATCTGCAGTACTTTAAACAATTTCCAACACACAACTTGGATTGAGAGGGAAAAAATGGATAATGACCAGAAGCCAGGTTAGTTTTAGTGCATATTCGAACCTGAAAAGAAACACCCAAAGAGAAGAAGAAAAAGGAGGTAACATCCAGTGCTTTAACATCTGAAACGCGCTTTAGAGAAATCAAACAGAAAAGCATAGTCAATTTCGCAGAATGTTGCTTAAGAGAAAGGAATGCATTCTCTGGCCAGGCAATGAACACATTTAACACCAATCTAACATCCCACATTATGTTAGATTTAGGAGATGGAGGAATAACAAATCCTACTCCCTTTAAAAGTTGACAAATGAGAGGATGCTCACCAATCGGTCTGCCATTGACTCTATAATGTTCAGCTGAAATGGCTGATCTGTAAGTATTAATAGTGCCGTAAGCTTTATCCTACGAAGCCAGGGAAGCAAGGAAATTCACAACCAACACTACATTAGCTGAAAATGGATCTAAATTCCTGTCCATACACCAGCTGCACCAAGCAAACCATGCAGATTTATAGGCTCTTGTGGTACCAGGGGCTCTAGATTGTTGGATGAGTTTGAGAGCCTCCTCCGAAATTCCTGGGGTTCTCCAGGACAACCTGAAATCTTCCAAGCAATGAGAAACAGGGAGTTGTTGAGGACCATGTGGTGCTGTTGACCTCGGGGATCCAGCAATAAGTTGGGGAAATGAGGAAACCAGACCGGACGGTCGGTTGCCTATTCCAAAAGAGTTGGGTACCAGGGTTGCGCTTGCCAAAGGGGTGTTATGAGAACCAGTGTAGACTGCTGCCTGCGTGCATGTGCAAGGACCCGGGGAATTAGAAGGAAAGGAGGAAAAGCATAAAGAAGAGATAGCGGCCAAACCTGAAGGAAAGCATCTGTGTCCAGGGCTTGTAGATCCGGCCTCCAAATGAAAAAGGAAGGAAGGTGGGAATTGAGACGAGATGCAAAAAGATCTATGGACACGCTGCCAAAGATGGAAATAAGATGATTGAACACTGAAGGGTGCAGTTGTCGATCGCTGGAGCCCTGAAGATGTCTGGAGTACCAGTCTGCCACTGTATTCAAACTTCCTGGTAGGTTAACTGCCTTGACTGAGATGTTTAAAGGCGGACAATATTCCCAAAGATGCTTTGCCAGGGTTGATAAAATCTTGGACCTGGTGCCTCCTAGATGGTTGATATACCTGACAGCAGTTAGGTTGTCCATCCTGAGAAGAATGGTGCAACTTACCCTTTCTTTTGTAAAGGATCGGATGGCAAAGCAACCTGCAAGCATCTCTAAACTGTTTAAGTACAAGGACTCCTTCTGAGACCATACGCATCCAGTCGAGAACCGACCACTCCTTGCGCCCCAACTAGTCTGACTTGCATCGGATTCTAATACAAGACCTGGGGACGTCAGAGAAGATAGTTCTCCCGTTCCAGGCGTCTAAGTGAGTTAGCCACCACAGGAGTTCTTCCCTGGACTCGGGATCCAGCAAAACTGGATCGGAATAAGCAAGACCCTTGTGAAGATGTCGAATCTTTAAACAGTGGAGGGCGCTATAATGCAGAGGATCTGGAAAGATTGTCTGAATTGAGGAAGCAAGAAGCCCTACCAGATTAGCTAGAGTTCTGAGAGAGATGTGAGGATGGGACAAAGATTGAAGAATTTCCTTCTTTAGCAGAGAGACCTTGTGTTGGGGAAGTTGAAGAATAGAAAGAGTAGTATCTATGAGAAAACCTAGAAACTCCAGCTTTTGAACTAGAACAATGGCAGATTTTTGAAAATTGATGAGAAATATTAGCTTGAGGAGAAGATTTTGACAAAGATGTAACTGGGAGAGAAGAAGATCTCTTTCCCGTGCCATATGTAGAAAGTCGTCTAGATAGAGGATCAAACGTACTCTGTGAGATTGGAGAAAGGCTGCTACTGGCATGAGAATCTTGGTGAAACACCAAGGGGCCGAAGAGAGGCTGGAAGGTAGGACTTTTTACTGATAAAAAGAATCTTCCCATTGAAATTGGAGATATCTCCTGTAAGAAGGATGAATTGGTACTGTGAGGTAAGAATCTTGAAGATCAAATCTGACCAGCCAATCGTTTTGTAGTAAAATATATCTGAGATGGAGAATAGTCTCCATCTTGAAATGGCGATAAACCACAAAGTTGTGGAAGTTCTTGAGGTTCAGAACGAGCTGCAACTTCTGTTTTTTCTTTTGCACCAAGAAAATGGTGCTGAGAAAACCCAAAGAGTCAAACAGGACTGTCTCTATGGCCAGTTTGGAGAGGAGGGACTGAATCTCGCTGTGGAGGAGTTGGTGTTGATCTTGAGAAAAAACAAGGGGAAGAGGGAAACAGGACTGAATTGGGGGTTGATAAAACTCTAAGAGGTAACCCTGAATAGACTGAATCACCCAGGGATCTGACGTGAGAAGTAACCATGAATTTATAAACAAGGCCAGTCTGCCTCCTACTGGAGGTAGGCCAGAATTGAAGAAACTTACCGAAAACTTGTTCTCCTTTGTTCGAATAACCTTTGCTCCGGTACCCTCTTGAGCAGCAGGGGTAGAAACGTGGCTGGTATCCTGAGTAGGTATCAGGCTGGTTCTGCTGATTGTAGGAGTCTCTGTTGGGATATTGACCCCTGAGGGAGCGGCTATCAAAGCAACTCCTGCCTTTGCCGGCCCTGGAGAAAACCTGTGATGAAAAAACTTATTTAGGGAAAGATGGGCCTTATCCAGAGTGGCAAAGGTAGAGACATACTTGCCCAGCTCCTTGATAAAAGAATCTCCGAATAATAAACCTTTGGCCAAAGGCCCTTGTAGGAAAGTACCATCTTGCCTGGCATGTTACCCCCATATTTCACTGTATGTATGTTGTTTTAGTCCATGTGTCACTGGGACCCTGCCAGGCAGGCCCCCAGTACTCATAAGTATGTGCCCTGTGTGTGTTCCCTGTGTGATGCCTAACTGTCTCACTGAGGCTCTGCTAACCAGAACCTCAGTGGTTATGCTCTCTCTGCTTTCCAAATTTGTCACTAACAAGCTAGTGACTAAATTTACCAATTCACATTGGCTTACTGGTACACCCATATGATTCTCTATTTTATGGTACTGAGGTACCCAGGGTATTGGGGTTCAGGAGATCCTATGGGCTGCAGCATTTCTTTTGCCACCCATAGGGAGCTCTGTCAATTCTTACACAGGCCTGCCACTGCAGCCTGCGTGAAATAACGTCCACGTTATTTCACAGCCATTTACCACTGCACACAAGTAACTTATAAGTCACCTATATGTCTAACCTTCACGTGGTGAAGGTTGGGTGCAAAGTTACTTAGTGTGTGGGCACCCTGGCACTAGCCAAGGTGCCCCCACATTGTTCAGGGCAAATTCCCCGGACTTTGTGAGTGCGGGGACACCATTACACGCGTGCACTATACATAGGTCACTACCTATGTGTAGCGTCACAATGGTAAATCCGAACATCGCCATGTAACATGTCTAAGATCATGGAATTGTCACCCCAATACCATTCTGGTATTGGGGTGACAATTCCATGATCCCCCGGGTCTCCAGCACAGAACCCGGGTACTCCCAAACTGCCTTTCCGGGGTCTCCACTGCAGCTGCTGCTGCTACCAACCCCTCAGACAGGTTTCTGCCCTCCTGGGGTCCAGGCAGCCCTGGCCCAGGAAAGCAGAACAAAGGATTCCCTCTGAGAGAGGGTGTTACACCCTCTCCCTTTGGAAATAGGTGTGAAGGGCTGGGGAAGAGTAGCCTCCCCCCAGCCTCTGGAAATGCTTTGATGGGCACAGATGGTGCCCATCTCTGCATAAGCCAGTCTACACCGGTTCAGGGATCCCCCAGCCCTGCTCTGGCGTGAAACTGGACAAAGGAAAGGGGAGTTACCATTCCCCTGACCAGTACCTCCCAGGGGAGGTGCCCAGAGCTCCTCCAGTGTGTCCCAGACCTCTACCATCTTGGAAACAGAGGAGTTGGGGCACACTGGACTGCTCTGAGTGGCCAGTGCCAGCAGGTGACGTCAGAGGCTCCTTCTGATAGGCTCTTACCTCTCTTGGTAGCCAATCCTCGTAACTTGGTCGCCACACCTCCTTTTCTGGCTATTTAGGGTCTCTGCTTTGGGGAATTCTTCAGATAACGAATGCAAGAGCTCACCAGAGTTCCTCTGCATCTCCTTCTTCACCTTCTACCAAAGGCTTGACCGCTGACTGCTCGAGGACGCCTGCAAAACTGCAAAAAAGTAGCAAGACGACTGCCAGCAACATTGTAGCGCCTAATCCTGCCGGCTTTCTCGACTGTTTCCAGGTGGTGCATGCTCTGGGGGTAGCCTGCCTTCACCCTGCACCAGAAGCTCCGAAGAAATCTCCTGTGGGTCGACGGAATCTTCCCCCTGCTAACGCAGGCACCAAAATACTGCATCACTGGTCCTCTGGGTCCCCTCTCATCCTGACGAGCGTGGTCCCCAGAACACAGCAACTCTGTCCAAGTGACTCCCACAGTCTAGTGACTCTTCAGTCCAAGTTTGGTGGAGGTAAGTCCTTGCCTCCCCACGCTAGACTGCAAAGCTGTGTACCGCATGATTTGCAGCTGCTCCGGCTCCTGTGCACTCTTCCAGAATTTCCTTCATGCACAGCCAAGCCTGGATCCCCAGCACTCCATCTTGCAGTGCACAACCTTCTGAGTTGTCCTCCGATGTCGTGGGACCCCCTTTTGTAACTTTGTGTGGACTCCGGTTCACTCTTCTTCCAAGTGCCTGTTGGGGTACTTCTGTGGGTGCTGCCTGCTTCTGTGAGGGCTCTCTGAGTTGCTGAGTACCCCTCTGTCTCCTCCTCCACAAGGCGACATCCTGGTTCTTCCTGGTCCTCAGCAGCACCCAAAAACCTCTACCGCAACCCTTGCAGCTAGCAAGGCTTATTTGCGGTCTTTCTGCGTGGAAACACCTCTGCAAGCTTTATTGTGACGTGTGACATCTGTCTTCCAAAGGAGAAGTTCCTAGTCTTCTTCTTTCTTGCAGAACTCCAAGCTTCTTCCAACCGGTGGCAGCTTCCTTGTACCTTCATCTGGGGTTTCCTGGGCTCCTGCCCCCCCTGGACACTGTCGCGACTATTGGACTTGGTCCCCTTGTCTTACAGGTACTCAGGTCTGGAAATCTGTTGTCAGTGCACTGCTGGTGTTTGGTCTCCCTGCAGAATCCCCCTATCACGACTTCTGTGCTCTCTGAGGGTAGTAGGTGTACTTTACTCCTACTTTTCAGGGTCTTGGGGTGGGGTATTTTTCTAACCCTCACTGTTTTCCTACAGTCCCAGCGACCCTCTACAAGCTCACATAGGTCTGGGGTCCATTTGTGGTTCGCATTCCACTTTTGGAGCATATGGTTTGTGTTGCCCCTATACCTATGTGTTCCTATTGCAACCCATTGTAATTCTACACTATTTGCATTACTTTTCTTGCTCTTACTTACCTAATTTTGGTTTGTGTACATATAACTTGTGTATATTATTTACCTTCTTACTGAGGGTACTCACTGAGATACTTTTGGCATATTGTCATAAAAATAAAGTACCTTTATTTTTAGTAACTCTGTGTATTGTGTTTTGTTAAGATATTGTGCATATGATATAAGTGGTATAGTAGGAGCTTTATATGTCTCCCAGTTCAGCCTAAGCTGCTTTGCCATAGCTACCTTCTATCAACCTAAGCTGCTAGAAACACCTCTTCTCTACTAATAAGGGATAAGTGGACCTGGCACAAGGTGTAAGTACCTCTGGTACTCATTACAAGCCAGGCCAGCCTCCTACAGCCCCTCCTTTTTGGAGGCCAGAAACACCAGCTTTGGGTTAATCTTCAATAGGAGACTTTTTCTTCTCTCACTAGACAACTGAGTATTCGCATTACGAAGCATACATATAGCCCGTTGGGCCCAATTGGAAAGTACCACAGGGTCTATCGATGACTGATCCATTTTGGCCTGTTCTGCCAAATCAAAAATTCTAGTGAGAAGACCCACCAAATCCAACAATTTATCTTGGCAACTAGACCAAGCTCTATCCACACACTTTTTAGGATCTTTTCCGAATTTTGTAAAAAAAAAATGAGCATGTTAGGGTCAATTACAGGGGTAGCAGTAATGTTGTTAGGTAAAGAAGGACGAGAACACTCAGACTTCAATTTATTTCTGGTAAGCTTGTCCATCGAATGACGTAAATAAAAAGGAACATAATCTGCGACATGGTCAACAGTAAACCATTCCTTAGAATCAGGGTGTACCATGAAAGAATGGCCGAACAAAGGTTCCCCAGAATGGTCTACTAACATTTGAGACACAGGGTGAGCGACACCACTGTCAGGAGGAGAAATTTTCTGCCTTTTCTCCAGAGGCCCATAAACATTTGGATCCATAGATCTGTCCAAATCATCTATGTGACTAAAAGAGTCATCATCAGTGTCTCTTAAGTGTACAATGTGGAGTGGGGAGGAAGGGGGTCCCGACTTAGAAACCTCTCGGGTGGGAGGACCAAAAGAAACAGAAATGCTTTTAGAGGGCCCAGGAAGGGTGGCCGCACCTTTCTTTTCTTTCGCAGAAGGCACATCATTCGCAGAAATCATTTTAGATAAAGATTCTTCCAAGTTCTTAGAAATGTGCAACATAGAAACAGATACAGCATTTAATGAAAGACTTTACATTTTCCTTAAAAAGTTGAGACTCTTTTTCCTCAGTCACCTTGAGAAGAGGAAAAAGCAGTCAATTTGTATGAAAAAGCTTTTTAAACTGTCACACCAACTTTAAACCAGCAAAAAAGGGGTTAAAAGTTAAAAATGAGAGAAAGGGGAATTGGCCAAAAGAGGAGGGTGTGTAAATAAACTTACAGAGTCCTACCTCTGTAAGGAGGAGGCGGTTACCCGGTGAAACCACTCCCTAGTCAGGAAAGGGAAAGGAAAAACTCTGCTTTGAGAAACGTGAGCGTAGCGAAAAAGCAGCCTGAAAAGCTGAGGAAATGCTGACAGCCACAACAAACGACCGCCCAGCGCGTCTCCAACGGTAGAATGATGACTGTCAGGAGACGCGCTGTCACAGGGAAATGAGCGTGCAAGAGAAATGAATCAAGACTCCTCGTTCCCAGACAATAAAGGTTAGATAAACATTATAGAAACATAATACACACATGGCAAATATCGATTATATGAAATGAAAAACAGTGAGAGTATTTATCTTGACTGCGAGCAGCAAGAAAAGAGAACTTGTTGTTCGCAGTCAATATATTAATAGTTATACTCGACGTCCCATTGGCTGCTCCTATTATGATGTCACTTGTAGTTTTATCACTTTTTTTCTTGGGAAATGTAGTTCTTTTTGGCTGCTGTCAAAATTAAAGCAAGAAAAGACTGCATAATGTGAGCCTCCGGTCTTTAAAAAAATGTAAACTAATGCACCAACTTTTGTGCAGAAACTTGGCAACCGCACATACGTACATTTCAGACGTTTCTGTGCGCAACAGTCTAAGTGGCATGCTACACTGTCTAGGATGCCGTTGCCTACAAGCTGAAATTATCCAGTGTTTCCTAAGAATCACATATACACAGCAAAAGAAAAAGAAATGGGTGAGTGATTCATCAGTGCAAAGGCAAAATGGGCATACAGTGATGTGTGTAGGGGTTCCCTTTCATTTCTTCATCTTAATCATCAAAGAACATTACTTCTGCAACAGGGGCCATTAAAGGAAACAACAGCGACAAAATAAATACATAATAAATATACAAAATATATAGAATACATATTAAAAGAATAACCTAAGTGCTCTTCCAGGGCGATTTCGATTCCTTGTTGCTAAACACATCATGCAGATAAAAAATTTGCTCTAAGAATTCAGCTTGCCTTAAGGAATTTGGCAACAGCGATTACCAAAGTTGAACGAGCATTAGATCTAGGAGTTCGAAGAGCTGCGTTGGACCTATGGACTCTTAACAATCTACAGGCAGGGGCCAACCATTTCCTAAGAGAGGCAGCATAAGCAGGGCAAACATATGAAACATGAGGGAGATTTTTAACAGGTGGTTGAAGGCTGAACATGTGATTGACCCCTCAGGTGACCAGCAACTGGTAAATGATCTTAGTGGTAAAGTACATACGCGAAACTGAAAGTAAAGTTTCCTTTCTCTAGGCACCGGGATTATGTCCCAGAAAACCTCACTTTTGCAGATCTCTTTTAGGTCAGCAAAATCACTTGACAGATTAGAGTGAAGTGCTACCCCCAGTTTCTCAGAGTCTACCATCTTCCAATTCTGCTTTTGAGGTTGATTTTCAACAGAAAGGAGACGGTAGTTGGAGAGTCCAAAAGTTTGTTAAGCCCAAGCGAATAAAGTAATTCTTTGATATGTCTGAGCCAAGGGGTAGTAAGAGAACGGTCAGTTTCTAAAATGACCTTCAGAGCTGCAGTAAAGGAGGCAAGCTCTGGGGTTGTCCAAAGACACCGCTAATACAAGACAGGATGTAGGCGAGCCTTGTAACCTATATGCTTCATGCCTAGGTCCTTAAAAAGGGGAAACAATGGAGTGCTTGACGGGAGAGAAACAAGATTTCTTAAAAAATTGTTTTCAGAAGTTGATATTTCTTGAGCTTTGGCATAGCCTTATAGTTTGCCCCATAGAGAGCCGAGCTCACAGTCTTGGCTTCGTAAATCAGGAGTGCAGGGCGTATTGGCTTGGTGTATGAAAGATTAAACTCCTTTATTAAAACCCCTGTAGTTTGCTTTTACTTTTAACACCTGCTTTGCAACATGTGACTTCCAAGACATTTTCTCTGTTTACATTAAGCCTAGGTAACTAAGGCCCTCATTATGACCCTGGCGGTGTTGCACCGCCAGGGCCAACGGGGGCGGGAGCACCGCCGACAGGCCGGCGGTGCTCCCTTGGGCATTCTGACCGCGGCGCTTTGGCCGCGGTCAGAAATGGAAAACCGGCGGTCTCCCGCCGGTTTTCCGTTGCCCATTTGAATCCCCCATGGCGGCGCAGCTCGCTGCGCCGCCATGGGGGATTCTGACACCCCCTACCGCCATCCTGTTCCTGGCGGTTCGCCCGCCAGGAACAGGATGGCGGTAGGGGGTGTCGCGTGGCCCCTGGGGGCCCCTGCAGTGCCCATGCCAAAGAGGGCCCCGCTAGTATTTCACTGTCTGCATAGCAGACAGTGAAATACGCGACAGGTGCAGTAGCACCTGTCGCACCTTCCCACTCCGCTGGCTCGATTACGAGCCGGCTTCATGGTGGGAAGGTCGTTTTCCCCTGGGCTGGCGGGCGGCCTTTCGGCGTCCGCCCGCCAGCCCAGGGGAAAAGTCAAAATACCCGCCGCGGTCTTGCGACCGCGGTACGGTATTTTGACGGCGGGACTTTGACGGGCGGCCTCCGCCGCCCGCCAAGGTCCGAATGAGGGCCTAAATGTGCTCACCTTTGCAACTGAAGTGCCTTCGAGCATAAACTTTCCTTTAAAGGATCTGTGAGTATCGAGCATCATTAAATGTGTTTTAGAAGTGTTAATTTTCAGACCCCATGCAGAACAAAATTCCTCAGAGCACGTTAGGAGTTTTCATAATCTGCTTGGGGTTTTAGATCTAAAGAGAGTATCATCTGCAAATGGCAGAACTGACATTTTGCGTGTGCCTAATGATGGTGCGTCAGCCTCCACCCTGAGTAAAGAGGAAACTAGGGGCCAGATGTAGAAAGTTTTTTGCATGGTGCAAACTGTGAAAATCGTTGCGCCATGCAAAAAGCCTTTTGCGATGCTCATTCACAAATTGCGAGTCAGTACCGACCCGCAATTTGTGAATGCGACTCGCTAATAGGAACGGTTGTTCCCTTCCTATTTGCGACTCGCATCGCAATTCAGAGTTGCTTTGTGACCGCGAATGCAGTCGCAAACCAACTCGCAGTTACCACCAGTGTCACACTGGTGGTAACTCATTCGCAAAAGGGAAGGGGTACCCATGGGACCCCTTCCCCTTTGTGAATGTCGACAAAAATATGTTTTCCGAGCAGGCAGTGGACCTATGGACCACTGCCTACTCTGAAAAAAACGAAACCAAATGGTTTTGGTATTTTTTTCATTTTGCAACTCGTTTTCCTTTAAGGAAAACGGGCTGCAAAATTTAAAAAAAAACTGCTTTATTTACAAAGCAGTCACAGACATGGAGGTCTGCTGACTACAGCAGGCCACCATCCCTGTGAGTGCAGGGACTCGCTATGGGGTCGCAAAATGCGACCCACCTCATGAATATTGATGAGGTGGGTCTTTGTGACCCCATAGCGAGTCGCAGAAGGTGTCTGAGACACCATTCTTCATCCGTTTTTGCGACTTTTCGCTCAGACTCACAATTTGCAAGTCACAAAAACGGATTTTGCTACATCTGCCCCTATATCATTAATATTTAAAGAAAACAAAGTGGGGGCAAGGACTCACCCTTGACGTACTCCCCTTGACACCTGGATTCTATCAGTGAGCTGCCCCTTGTCACCCTACCTGAAACGTGCTAAATTATCCTTGTGAAGCCGTATTAATAATGCAAGAATATGCTCGATGATTGCCATCGCAGAAAGAACTTCCTACAGTTTATTGAGAGGCACTAGATCAAACATAGATTTCAAGTCCACAAAGGTTACTTACAGATTCTCTTTGCCAATGAAAACTGTCTTCCAATGTAAAAGCAAGAACCTGAAGGCTTGTTCAATAGTGGATATTTCCTTATGAAAGCCAGCCTGAAGTAGACTAAGGGGGTCATTCTGACCCTGGCGGTCATGGACCGCCAGGGCCAACGACCGCGGAAGCACCGCCAACAGGCTGGCGGTGCTTCTGGGGCCATTCTGACCGTGGCGGTACAGCCGCGGTCAGAAAAGGGAAACCAGCGGTTTCCCACGGCCCCAGGGAATCCTCCACGACGGCGCTGCAAGCCATGGGGATTCCGACCCCCTTCCCGCCATCCTGTTTCTGGTGGTTTTCGCCGCCAGAAACAGGATGGCGGGAACGGGTGCCGTGGGGCCCCTGGGGGCCCCTGCAGTGCCCATGCCACTGGCATGGGCACTGCAGGGGCCCCCTAACAGGGCCCCACATTGATTTTCAGTGTCTGCTTGGCAGACACTGAAAATCTCGACAGGTGCAACTGCACCCGTCGCACACCAGCAACTCCGCCGGCTCCATTCGGAGCCGGCATCCTCGTTGCTGGTGCTTTCCCGCTGGGCGGGCGGGCGGCCTTTTGGCGGTCGCCCGCCAGCCCAGCGGGAAAGCCAGAATGACCGCTGCGGTCTTTTGACCGCGGTGCGGTCTTCTGGCTGCGGAACTTTGGCGGGCGGCCTCCGCCGCCCGCCAAAGTTGGAATGACCCCCTAAGTATATCACATTCAGTCACCAAACTTGGATCTTACTGAGAAGGCAGTGACAATACAGTTTCTGTGCACAGTCTAATAGGCTAATTGGCCTATAATTACAAGGGAGTGCTCTAACACCCTTTTTTAAAATCGGGACCACAATAGCACCCTTCCGGGACTCAGGGATTGGTTCCCCAGTCACTAGTGCATTTGATATGATAGTTATATATCTTGACCAACCTTCAATGTCAGTTAAGAATAGGTCCGCTGAGACACCATCAACACCAGATGCCCTACCGCGCTTTAAAGTACCCAATGAATATACTATATCCACATGGGAAAACAATTGCGTCGATGGAGGAGTAGGGGTTGGTTTAATAACTAAGCAAGAAGCCTTATGTTCTGGAACCATACTACAATAATCAGAACAGTACAACCTGCTGAAATGGTCTACGCAGTCCATTGGAGCAATATTTGTTGTAATATTCAGAACACTGGGACCAACATTTTCTACAATTCCTCTCACATGATGCATCATTAAGTGCAGCCCACCATTTGTCATCTTGCTCACGCTTGACTTTTCAAACAGCTAATTTATAAAACTTTCTAGCCGAACGAATGGCATCTACATCCTTAGATTTAATAGCTTGGATTAAAAGGTTGTTTAATGACCAACATTCTTTGTTAACCCAACGATGTCTACCCTTAGCCCTCGCGCCACTAGAGACTATGGGAGTCATTACAACATTGGCGGTAAATGGCACTTACCGTCGTGCAGAAGACCGCCAACACACCGCCGCAGCCGCGGAATTCCGCACACAGCTATTATGACCAACAGCTCGGAATCCACCAAAATTTAGACACCCACACAAGTCCGCCACACCAAAGGTCAGTGATAAACTGGCGATAATAAAACCTCCACCATCACGGCAACAGGAATGCGCTCACACTATCACGACCCACGAATCCACGCTGTCGTCTTTCAACCGCAGTATTCCATTGGCGGTACACACCGCCGCGCTCAAAATACACACACTCTTACAAAACACATCCACATTGGACAAATCGAAATACACACACCTGATACTCATACACACACCACTCCCACACACTCAATACAATATAAAACACACACCCACAAACCCCTACGACAAAAATTGCGACAGAAGGCCAGAGAGAGACACCACCAGAAACAAAACTAGCATCCACAGGCACTCAACACCATCACTCACACAACATCCATGCACCTCACACAACACACCCCTAAATATCACCCCACACATCACAACACACACCACCCCACACATCACCCACACCAAAATTTAGACACCCACACAAGTCCGCCACACCAAAGGTCAGTGATAAACTGGCGATAACAAAACCTCCACCATCACGGCAACAGGAATACGCCCACACTATCACGACCCACGAATCCACGCGGTGGTCTTTCAACCGCAGTATTCCATTGGCGGTACACACCGCCGCGCTCAAAATACACACACTCTTACAAAACACATCCACATTCGACAAATCAAAATACACACACCTGATACACATACACACACCACTCCCACACACTCAATACAATATAAAACACACACCCACATCACCCACAAACCCCTACGACAAAAATTGCGACAGAAGGCCAGAGAGAGACACCACCAGAAACAAAACTAGCATCCACAGGCACTCAACACCATCACTCACACAACATCCATGCACCTCACACAACACACCCCTAAATATCACCCCACACATCACAACACACACCACCCCACACATCACCCACACCATCCCATGGCACCGCAAAGACACCCCAGGTTTTCTGAGGAGGAGCTCAGGGTCATGGTGGAGGAAATCATCCGGGTAGAGCCATATCTATTCGGATCACAGGTGCAGCACACCACCATAGCTAGGAAGATGGAGCTATGGCGCAGAATCGTGGACAGGGTCAACGCAGTCGGACAGCACCCATGTTCACATCAGGAAGAGGTGGAACGACCTACGGGAGAAGGTACGTTCCGTGGTCTCAAGACACCACAGTGCGGTTCAGAGGACTGGCGGCGGACCCCCACCTCCTCTCCCAGAACTAACAACATGGGAGGAGCAAGTCTTGGCTATACTGCATCCTGAGGGCCGCGCAGGAGTAGCTGGAGGAATGGACTCTGGTAAGTCAAATTTTAACTACTTCAACCCCCACCCTACCTGCATGCTATCACATACCCCCACCCTCGCCCTCACCCCCATCACTCCAACTCCGCACACATGTCCCACTATCACAAACCACACATCCCAAACCCAAGCCCTGCATGCAACACCAAAGCATGGACACCCATCACCAAGGCATGGCCACTACATACACCCCCTTAAACCATTATCACACAAGGTCCCACACAAGAATGCAAGCACTGGGGCACAGGGTCACCCACCCATTGAACACCATGGCACATGCAGATGCACTAATCATGCCTTTACACCCCTGCAGGACCCCTACCAAACGTCACCGGACAGGAGGGTCCAGACATGTCCATTCCACCCACAGAAGAGGCCCACAGTGATGACAGCAGCTCTGTCCAACTGGATCTAAATGACCTGTCCGGCCCATCTGGGACCTCGGGACAGTCGGTTCCCCTCACACTGGCACAGGCCACTACAGAGCTTCCCCCCTTTGGAAACACAAGCACAGCACCCACACAGCAGGCCCATACCTCTGTCCCCAGGACACGTCAAGCAGCAGTGTGTCCACCACTACAGGGAACCCAGGCAAACCAACCACCCCAAGAAAATCAGGGACCTGGGGGCAGTGGCAGTGGGCACATGGTTCAGAGGACAGAGGCCCAGGAACACAGGGGAACTGGGAGGGCTGCTGTGCGACAGGGGGAGGACAGGCCCAGGGAACCCACTCTCCACAAGGCCCTCTCCAACATCATGGGAGCCTACCAACATTCCCAGGAGACGATGGCAACGATACTGGCCAAGTTTCAGGAGACCCAGCGGCTGCAGAAGGAACAGTATTTGGGGTTCAGGGAGGAACTCAAATCCATCAACACCACCCTGGGCACCATTGTAGGGGTGCTGAAGGAACTCGTGAACACAAGAAGGGACAATGTGGCACAACAAGGAGCCCCTGACACTAGCCTGGACGATGAACTGCCCACCACCTCCACCGGTGCTAGTGGACAGGAGGCACCGCCACAGGACCCCAACACCAGCACCCCACCCCCTGCAGATGGAGAATGACCCCGCAAGCGGTCCATTAGATCCAGGACAAAGACAGAGAACAATGCCAAGACCCCCAACAAGAAAGGAGACCACCCTGAATGTCATCCTTCTGTCCCACTTTGTCACCCTGTCCATCCTCAAACTACGCTAGCTCCACTTCCTATGCCCTTTGGACAATGCAACTTTGAGACTAATAGACTGGACTCTGCCATGGGGATTCCTCCACCATCACCCCTGACCAATTTACAACCCCCTCCACTATTTTACACTTAAATAAACACCCTTAAATCACAAAACAATCTGGAGCCAGTCTGTGCTTCCGAAAATGTGTATTTGCAATAACTGTGGAAAAATGCTATATCCAATGTATTGTCAACACACCTATGTCACACAGCTCTAGTCCATGCAGAAACAAAGCAGATGTCACACAGTGGGACCCACATCTGTGAAATTGAAAGGGAAAGTGACAAATCAGGGTCCATACACTGGGTGAAAGTGACAGACAGATGAGAGGTAGAAGAATTAAATCAGATGTAGCAGGCAGTGTTGTCTTCTTACTTGTGTCTCACTGGAAGTATTGATGAATCACTGTGTTCCTGTTGTCTAGGTCCTCTTCTTCTGCTTCCTCGTCTTCACTGTCCACAGGCTCCACAGCTGCCACAACACCTCCATCTGGAGCATCCTCCTGCAGAAAAGGCACCTGTCGTCACAAAGCCAAGTTGTGAAGCATACAGCAGGCCACGATGATCTGGCACACCTTCTTTGGTGAGTAGAATAGGGAACCACCTGTCATATGGAGGCACCTGAACCTGGCCTTCAGGAGGCCGAAGGTCCTCTCTATAATCCTCCTAGTTCGCCCATGGGCCTCATTGAAGCATTCCTCTGCCCTTGTCCTGGGATTCCTCACTGGGGTCAGTAACCATGACAAGTTGGGGTAGCCAGAGTCACCTGCAAATGTCGAGGGACAACTGTTAGACACACACTAACTCTTACGGACATCCCCAGACCCAGACACCTAGTCACATTGTATTGGGTCCATGTCCTCACCTAATAGCCCCACACGGTGCCTCTGGAGTTGCCCCATCACAAAAGGGATGCTGCTATTCCACAGAATGTAAGCGTCATGCACTGAGACAGGAAACTTGGCATTCACTTGGGAGATGTACTGGTCTGCCAAACACACCATCTGCACATTCATAGAATGGTAACTCTTCCGGTTTCTGGGCACCTGTTCACTCCTGCGGGGGGGACCAATGCCACATGTGTCCCATCAATGGCACCTATGATGTTGGGGATATGTCCCAGGGCATAGAAGTCACCTTTCACTGTGGGCAAATCCTCCACCTGAGGGAACACGATGTAGCTGCACATGTGTTTCAGCAGGGCAGACAACACTCTGGACAACACGTTTGAGAACATAGGCTGGGACATCCCTGATGCTATGGCCACTGTTGTTTGAAAAGACCCACTTGCCAGGAAATGAAGTACTGACAGGACCTGCACTAGAGGGGGGATTCCTGTGGGATGGTAGATAGCTGACATTAGGTCTGGCTCCAAGTGGGCACACAGTTCCAGGATTGTGGTACGATCAAGTCTGTATGTGACAATTACATGTCGCTCCTCTATTGTCGACAGGTCCACCAGCGGTCTGTACACCGGAGGATGCCGCCATCTCCGCACCTGCCCCAGCGGACGTGTTCTATGGACGAGAACAGCAAGCAGAGAGTCAACCAACACTGAGGTACGTAAACACAACTTTATTCCAAAAAAAATTTCAATCGATATATGCCTGTATTAGTGTTTATGCAAGGCCTAGATATGTGTGACGCAGTCAAAATTAATGCCATGTGGCCCCCTGAAATGGCGGCTGCCGGACCTGTAAGGTGGGACAAGGGGATATGATGTAACTGCGGTGGCGTTGTACACTGTCGCGGTAGGCGGTCAAAGACTGCGGCGCAATCCTGCATTGGTTAACATTGGACCCTATGGGTTCCAGGAGCCAATGACGATGTAAACCGGCGGTGACGGTACGCACCGCCGTGGACGTGACCACCATTTTCTGTCTGTTCACTCACTTGATACCTGATGTTCGACAGGAGAGGACCTACACTGCAAATGCTGCTGTGACCTCAGTCTGGAAGAGACAATGGCTCATGTGTCTGGGGAAAGGGCCCCTGCCTTTAGCACGGAGGAGTTGGAGAAACTAGTGGATGGGGTCCTCCCCCAGTACACGCTACTCTACGGTCCTTCAGACAAACAGGTAAGTACACTGGTAGCATGCCGAATGGGCAATGCCTGTGTGGAGTGGTGTGGATGAAAGATGGGGGGAGAATGAGGCGTGCATGAAACAACAGTGAGTGCATGTGCGTCATGGCAAGGGTAGGGATGCGGGCCAATGACTGACGGTGCAGACGGTTATATCTTCTCCTTTTCCCCTGTACTATTCCTTTAGGTCAGCGCCCACCAGAAGAAGGATATTTGGCGTGCCATCGCCAAGGAAGTCCGGACCCTGGGGGTCCACCACAGACAGAGCACCCACTGCCGGAAAAGATGGGAGGACATTCGCCGCTGGAGCAAGAAGATGGCGGAGGCCCAGCTGGGGATGGCCTCCCAACGTGGGAGGGGTGCCCGTCGCACCATGACCCCCCTGATGTTCCGGATCATGGCGGTGGCGTATCCGGAGTTGGAAGGGCGCTTGAGGGCATCACTGCAGCCACAAGGGGGTGAGGACACTCTCATTCTGCTTATTCAGCGCACAGTGGAGGTGTCTGGTTGGGGGAGGTGGGCAGTGGGTTCCCCTAGACCAGGGCGAGTTTAGTAGGCAAGGTCCCTTCTTAAGGCAGGCTATGTGGCACCCCACCCCACTTGTGTTCAGAGGCAACTACACCTAGTAAGGCTCCTGTGACTTCCATGTGTGCAGCAATCGGGCATAGGCCTTGTACCCCATGTCCCTGTGATTAATGAGGGAACTCAAAGTGCACGGCGTAGTGCAGGGAGCTTCTGTGTCTGTAGTGTCCGCCAACAGTAGCAGTATTCCATGTACTGAACATGTCTTTCTTCTGTCTTCCCCCCACTTTTGTGGTCTCCCTGTACTTGTGTGCATTAGCATCATCAGGCAGAGGAGCAGTGGTACCGGAGCAGGAGGGAGCTGCACCCCACATGGCCCTGGAGGGCGATACAACAGAGTCAGAAGCCACCAGTGGGACGGAGGGTGAGGGGAGCTCCACGGCGGGGACAGGAGCTGAAACCAGCAACACAGACTCCTCCTCTGATGGGAGCTCCCTTGCAGTGGCGGGCCCCTCTGTTCCCCCCGCATCTACAGGTACAGCTGCCACCCCCCCTACCAGCACCGCCCTCCCAGCAGCCCCTCAGCGTGTGCCCCGTGGCCGCTCACCCAGGAGGGTGGGCATCTCCTTCGCCCCAGGCACCTCAGCCCCTGCCCCAGTCAGCCCTGCTGCCCTCAGTGAGGAGGCCATTGACCTCCTCAGGTCCCTCACTGTTGGGCAGTTTACCATTTTGAATGCCATCCAGGGTGTAGAGAGGCAGTTGCAACAGACCAATACATACCTGGAGGGCATTCATTCTGGTAAGGCAGCCCAACAGCAAGCTTTTCAGACTCTGGCCTCAGCACTGATGGCAGCCATTGTCCCTGTGTCCAGCCTCCCACCTCCAAATTCCTCCACCCAGACCCAAACCCCTGTACCTCAGCCTATCCCAAGCACACCATCAGACCAGCATGCACACACCTCAACACACAAGGGAAGCTCAGGCAAACATAAGCACCACACATCCCACAGACACTCACGCATGCATCATACACATGCAGACATAGCAACATCAACTGCCTCCACTGTGTCCCCCTCCTCCTTGTCTCCCTCCTCCATCCCAGTCTCGCCTCCACTCACACCTGCATGCACTACATCTTCATCCACTACGTCCATCACCAGCACACCCACCACCACACCCCACTCACTTTCACTCACCACCCCCACTACCATCCACACGTCTCCTGTGTCCTCTCCCAGTGTGTCTGTGAGCCCACCTCCCAAGGTACACAAACGCAGCCACACAGCCACCCAACAGCCATCCACCTCACGACAGCCTCCAACCCATGCACCTTCACCCAAAGTCAACAAAAGTACACCTCCTACAGCCACTACCTCTTCCTCCACTCCCAAACCCCCTCCATCTACCCGTCCCAGTGTGTCCAAAAAACTTTTCCTATCCAACCTTGACCTCTTCCCCTCACCTCCCCCACCCCTTCAGTCCCCTAGGGCCTGCCTTTCCAGGTCCCAACCCAGCACCTCAGCCACAACATCTGTGGGAACAGTGGTGCCAGTAGTAACCGGCTTCTGGAGTGCGACAGGCAGCAGGGCAGCCAGTGTGCCAAGGAGCCAGACAACGGACAGTCCCCCACCTCAAAAGCACAAAAAGTTGGCCAGTGCCCGGCGGGAGAGAGGCAAAACATCTACCACCAAAGCCTCTCCCAGGAGTACAGTTGAGAGTGGGAAGACAGCTGCGCCATCATCCAAGGTGGGGAAGGGGCACAGAAAAACAGGCAAGTCACCGAAAACCTGCACGGCGGACAAGACTGCCACCAGCACCGCTGAACAGGACACCGCCGCCACCAGCACCGCTGCCAAGGACACCGTCGCTACAAGCACCGCTGCCAGGGACACCGCCGCCACCAGCACCGCTGAACAGGATACCTCTGCCACCAGCACCGCTGAACAGGACACCGCCGCCACAAGCACCGCAGGCCAATGAGCGCCAAAAGCTCAGACGCTACTGAGGCCGCCATGAGCAGGATGAAGCACTCTGGGCACAAAGCCCCCTCCAGAACCAGTGGAGAAAGGCATCCACTACCTCAGTCCTTGGCAGGATGAAGCACTCTGGGCACAAAGCCCCCTCCAGAACAAGTGGAGTATCACATCCACTACCTCAGTCCTTGTCAGGATGAAGCACTCTGGGCACAAAGCCCCCTCCAGAACCAGTGGAGAGTCACATCCACTACCTCAGTCCTTGTCAGGATGAAGCACTCTGGGCACCAAGCCCCCTCCAGAACCAGTGGAGAGTCACATCCACTACCTCAGTCCTTGTCAGGATGAAGCACTCTGGGCACCAAGCCCCCTCCAGAACCAGTGGAGAGTCACATCCACTACCTCAGTCCTTGGCAGGATGAAGCACTCTGGGCACAAAGCCCCCTCCAGAACCAGTGGAGTGTCACATCCACTACCTTCCTTGGCAGGATGAAGCACTCTGGGCACAAAGCCCCCTCCAGAACCAGTGGAGAAAGGCATCCACTTCTGAGACTGTGGCTTGGCACTCCCCAGGATGCAGCAGTGGGCAAACCACCCACTGTAAAGACTTGTGAGACTGTGGCTTTGCACTCCCCAGGATGCAGCAGTGGGCAAACCACCCACTTGAGAGACTTGAGAGACTGTGTCTTTGCACTCCCCAGGATGCAGCAGTGGGCGAACCACCCACTGTAAAGACTTGTGAGACTGTGGCTTTGCACTCCCCAGGATGCAGCAGTGGGCAGACCAACCACTTGAGAGACTTGAGAGACTGTAGCTTTGCACTCCCCAGGATACATCAATGGGCATGGAGCCCCATCGTGGATCTGGTGTCATGCACTCATCCGGCTGAGGTGCCCCCCCCCCTTCCCTTCCCCCTGAGGTGCCCATTGTATTTCTATCTGATGCCCCTGCAGTGTTCTCTCCATTTTGATCGGGTATTGAGCGTGGGCCTCGCCCATGCATTTTGGGCCCAGTGGTCCACGGACTTTAATGGTGGAATACCTTGGACTTGTATTCTTGGTGTATATATTTGTTTATAGTGTAAATATATATACATATATTTTTGATTACTGTATTTTAATAGATTACAGACGTTCAACTCATTTCCTTTTGTCCTTGCATTCTTCCAGGGGGGTTAGGGGTTGTAAATGCAATGTATCAACATGTAATTGTGTGTGTTTTGTGGTCGGTGATGGTAGGGGTGCGAGTGTTGCGTGTGTGTGTCACTCTTTTTTCCCTCCCCCTTCCCTGTGTCGTAAGTGCAGTACTCACCGTGGTCTTTGCCGCTGTCTTTGATGTTCCTGGTAGAGGAGCAGGAAGACTAAGGCAAGGAGTATCTGGAGCTCGGGTTCCATGGCGTCCTGATTCCTCGTGGGGTGTGTAGAGGTGAGCGTTTCCCTTTCCAAGTCCTGTTTCCACCGTGTTTTTGTTCGCGGTGAATCCGCCCCGGAAAAGGTGGCGGATTGGACTGTTGTAATACAGTGGGCGGAACCTTGGCTTCCGCCTGTCTGTTGGCGGTGACCGCTGCGGTGTTTGTTTCTACCGCCGTGGAGGTCGGAGTATTAAAGAGGCTGTCTATGTTGGCAGTTTCCGCCACGGTCGTAATTCCCGTAATTCCATTTTTTTTACCGCTGGCCTGTTGCCGGTTTTACCGCCACTTTAACATCGACCGCCAGGGTTGTAATGACCACCTATATTCACTGTGAAATGGCCCGCAATGCCCTCAAAACATGAAGTATGAATTAAACTTATTTGCATTTTGGGGATAAAAAACCCACCTCTAAACACAAGAATGAGGTCTTCAAAACATAATTAGCAGCACTAATAATATTTGGTCGGCCCAAAACCTTATTCCACTGCAGGTGACGTTTGTCATTAGCCAATCCAATTCTTACAGGTGCTGTAACTGGGGTATTAATCATAAGCATTTGATTGCACAAAGCAAACATATGGACTGAGAGTGGATTATGATCACTCTCAGATCTCTCAATAACCATCATTGTCAACGATTAGGGACCACAATCTTATATCTACTAGGCAATAATCAATTCTGCTAATGTGATTGACCTTGTTGTAACTATGACAATCCTTTGTATCGGATTTACTCCTATCATTGAGTGTCCCTAGCCCAAAAACAATAGTCAAAGGCTTTGCCTGAACAGCAACTTGCGACCACTTTTTGATGGGCAAAATGTCCAAGGTGGGAACAGGCCATGCCTGATCCTCCTAATGAGTAAGCCTAAGATCATCCCAATCGAGAGGTTCAAACATGACATTGAAGTCACCTGCCACAATGATTTTATAATGTTGGGGACATTTCCGCAGAAATGTCTCCAGGACACAAACGGTTTCAGAAGCCCGACCACCCATGATCACAACTGCATTTGAACCAAATGAAAGGCGAGACCTAGTAGGTCAGGGGAATCAACAGATAGCTGAGATATACGACAGTTTAGTGATGTTCTGGCCCAAATAGTTAAACCACCAGAGGACCTACCCCTGGTACTGGGAAGAGCAGGAATTTAAAAATTTAAGTAACCAGACCGTAAAAGTGGATCAATTGGCCATGTCTCCTGGAGGACACATAGGTCATGTTCCTCAATAAAAGAAGTAAAGGTAGGAAGGGGGAGGGCCAATGCAGACCTGCCACGTTTCAGGAAACATGTCGCACCCCAGCGCTTTGGGGAACTGCCCTGACCACAGATGTGAAATTCACAAGATTAGCTACCTGATTTTGATTAGGCAGATGGAGTTGGTGGGTGGAAGATGCAATACTATCACAATTATCATTATTACCCAGTAGGCCCTGAGTTGACTGATGGAATCTATCTAGAGGAGCAGACCTAACCATAGATGTAATGTTCTCACACTTAGCTGGCTGATCCTGGATTAGCAGATAAGGTTGATGGGAGATGAGTGCAATGATAGCACAATTGAGCAATTAGTCCTGAGTAGACTGATGGACATTGTCAAGAAGAGGAGCAAGAGTGCTTGTGACGTCTACGTTGGAAGAAGCAACCAGACCAGAGACAATTATTGCAGGTAAGTCGGAGGGTAATTCAACAGGGGTTTTGAATGGTACTCCATGTCAATTGTTCTCATAGAGAACGGATGGGTTACCTGCTGAATGGTGGGTAAGCTTGGCCCAGTGGTACGAGGGGAGCCCAGGGTATTTGAACTGAATACAAGATTGCCCAGGAGCACTTGTCCTCGCATCTAGGGTCACCAAATTATCCACCAAGCTCCCATCCTTAAATGTCAACTTTATCATGTCATAGCATGTATCTGGATCTGGCCTTCTAACTGCTTCAATTATGTCCTCCCGTATTATAGAATAGCAACCTCTCACATGGTGAATCCAGTGGATCACCTTGTTTCTGAAAAAAATCTCCCCCTTCACTTGGGGCAGCGGATGTAGTTTAGGGACGTTAACCATTAGGTCAGTGTTAATAAATTGAGGACGGTCAGTAACAGGCTATACAGCGCGATATGGAGCAGTGTCATTCATAGGTTTAGAAATTTGACAGCAGAACCTTAGTCCCTTGCCTACGCCTAAGCTATCATATGTGGAAGCCTGATAAGAGTTCCCAGTCCTGTCACCTACTGAAGGTTGGCCAGCACAAGGTGCTAACCCAGCGTCAGCAGGACAAGAAACACAAATATGACTAATATTGCAACTAGTCATGGGTAGTTTGGGCATCTTCACCGGGGGTGCCGGGGGTTTAGACGTGTGACTACTAATACGACTCATGATGGTCATGGCATCTAAAGGAACTAACTGCTTGACTATTAAGATTAAAGAATTAACCATAGATTTCAGCTCTGATACCTCACTGTTTAGATCTTGTATACATGTGATGTACTGAGCATTGGACCGTGCTGAATTCATGCTTGTGTCTACTATCCCACCCACCATGGTACTTAAGTCAGGATCGTAGTGTGGATCTGAAATATTGATTAGGTGGCTGAGGAGGTTAGTACATTGAAGAGCGTCAGTAACAGCGAGTGATGGCTCACTCACTGATGTTGAGGGAACATGGGTGATGACATTTCTGTCCTCCCCCTGCCCTGTAGCTGAAACATGTGGTCCACATTTTTTAAACATATCTGGAATTTCTTATAACGAGCCCCCTTCCTAACTGGGGAGCACTCGCACTCTGTATCATTGGAGACGCTATCCAGGGAAGAGGTTAATATTTCCTCACATTCGTCCAGGAGATTATCAATTCTAGTCATAACACAATTGTTAGGTGCATGCTTTTGAATTTCAGTTTTTTTTTTAGGACCACCCCTGCCCCGCCCTCAGTCGCTTTTCTTTTGCCCAGCGGAAATACTTTGATCAATGGGTAGATGCTTAATAGTCAATTAAATCAATCAATAGAGCAGCCCTCAAAAGGCTACAGCAGTAAAAAGAAAACACCATCAAGGCATACTTGATAGTAAATGTTAGGGGGGTGGCCCAGCCCAGCCTCCTTTGGGCTCTGATGGGCTTAGACAGGCCCGCCCTTGGCCCGGGCTTTGCCCGCGCTGCGTTAAGGTCCCTAGCACTCTATAGCGCTCCTTGGTATGGCGAGTGGGAGCAGCTGTGGCAGAAAATGGCCATCTCCTGGGGCCAAAGAACAGTCTGGGATATGTAGTCCCACTCCTGGTGTTAGCACGTCCCATGCTGCGGTAAGCTCCCTAGCGCTTTATAGCGCTCGTTGTTGTGGCGAGTGGGAGCAGCTGTGGCAGAAAATGGCCACCTCTTGGGGCCAAAGAGCATCCATAAAATCTGCTGTCACGAGGCCCATATTCAATCTTTTCACTTGCAAGGCCCAAATGTGCTTCCAATACACTTCCTTCAATTTTACTCTGGCTAGCAGTTTCTATGTTAAATTCTGTACCCCAATACTTATCCAGACCCAAAGCTTGTCATTATCCTAGGCTACAAATGCCATGAAGTTCGTAAATAATTTTCCAAGTCAGGAGTGTTTCTCAATCTCCACCAGAATAATAACATCCTCCTGCCCATTTTGGACCCAAGGATGTATTTCGCTCTAACAATTATGGTCTTTAGCTACACAACCAGTTATGGTGGAATCATTTTTGGAACTTCGCATGACAAGTTTATCACAAAATGCAAGAAATTATACAAGATAATTGTGCAAGAGTTTATTGAAAATAAATCCAATAGTTCAGATTTTAATGTATCTTAGAAGAAACATGCTGAGATCCATTTTTACATATTCTAAGGCAAAGATAGTCTATCTGCTATCATGATTAAAGATCACAGAAAATTAATTTTGCTAATAATTTCACCACTGTTTGACAAATCGAAAAGAAACTTAAAAACTCCCTTATGTTTGATGTATTTAATCTTCCTATGTACTTGTCAAATTAAGATGGGGTCTGAAAACAGTATTTTTTAGCTCCCACGAGATATTTTAGGATGAGCTATGAAAACAATTCCTTACGTAATGATTATATCTATTAAATGAATACAGAAGTCAATTTCATGCATAAGAGTTTACAGATTTGACGTAAATTGCTTTATTTGGTTTTCTGTTCTTTTAAAATTCAAATGTATTAAAGTCCTGGCCACTTGATATACCTCAGTAAAACAAATGTTGCCCAGAGATTTTCATTTATGATTTGTGTTTTTGTATCATTAGAGAAGTAATTTAGCGTAGGTAGTCATTGGCAATCTGGATCGATTTTTTCTAGATAACATTTTTAAAAATGACGGATGTGTTGCAGTGATGATGTATTATTTCAGGAACCAAGAGACCTAAATGCTTCATTTTAGTGTTAAAACATATATGTTTTGGTGGTCAATTAATATTATAGAGATAGAAAATACCTCCTCAGATCAACCCTTCTGCCATTATCTGAAATGACGGCTCTATAATGATGTGTTTTAGCCATCATATTTGTAATTTACTTTAATATTGTTTATGTTTCATGTTTTCCGTTGATTCTAATTCTTAAACACTAGCAAAGCAGGCGGTAGCATAAGATCTTTACCTTCAGACATAATGTTGCAAACTACAAAATCTGTGGACTCCTTCAACAAAGAAAAATGTGTCATATGCCAAACTGATCAGAAAAAAAAGCTAACATCAACTGTGTCTGGACAGAAGAGACTTTGAGATGCTGAAGAAATAGGAAAAATGAAGTTCCCAATAGATTGAAACTGATGGGTGAAGAGGATCAAATATTTTATAATTGTAACGCCAAGTGCTACAAGTCATATTCAATGGAAAAAAGCCTGAAAAAAAATTGCCAATAAATAGCAGAAACCGGTGAATCACAACAAGAATCTGAGTCTTCTGAGAAAGTGATGACAACCAAACCCAATGCCCACCCACTAAGAAGATCAATGGCTACTCCTCACCCACCTCCAACAACTGATCAGAAAGCAGAGGATCTTCAATGTGTTATCTGTGGTTTAGCCAGAACAAGAGCCAAAGGGATTGATGAAAGAACAATGTACAGAGTATGTGAGTCTCAAAGGGCAAGCATGTTTCTATCTGCAACTAGTTTTTTTCAAGATTACATTTTCAGCTGAGTTGCTGATCAAACAGCGAGGTGAATGTATCTACAGCAGATTTGTATGCCCACCAAAACTACATGCATGAGTATATTCAAAAATATGAATGTACAATGAGCTCCCAGCAGCAACATAACTGTCAGGCCTTCAGTTAAGTTTGCACTCTTTGAAAAAAACTAAGTTTTAAAGCCACTGTTGAGTGTTGGTTACGGGGTCACACTCAGTGAGATCAGACAAATAATGGTCAACATTGATGTAACTGTATTGATACATAATAATAAAATTAAGATTTTTTCTGGTGAGAATGTATAATGACAGAATTAGTTTTTGTCAGTCTAACAAAAAGAATGAACCACCTATGATGTTCTTAGCTGATTTTACTCCTGAATTTCTTGCTGCCAAAATAAGATCACAGGATGCAGCAAAATCAGCAGGAACCATTTTAAAAAATGCCCTGAAAGATTTAGATATTAGACTTATTGACAAATTTTGTGATATCCCAGAGCTCCGCAAATCAAGGGTGTCAACAAGAATGCCTGATGTTGTCTTAACCAATTTTATATCATTGTTTAATATCAGCAAAGCAAAATTGTTAATTAAGTTACTTAAGTTTGGAACAGATGCCGTCAACATTGATAATAGCTTTGAAGAAACAGCCCCGAGGATATTGTGGCATGATCTGCAAATTTTGCTGCACAAAAATGGAACTTTTGCGGCACAAAAATTGAAATTTTGCATCATTATTGCGCCACTTTATTTTACTCAGAATCATTCCTTTTCAGCCTTAAATCAATGGAATCTGTTTTAGCAGAGTACTCCACTTTGAAACAGGCATATTAAAAGTATCACACCTCTACGGAAGCACAGCTCCAATCCTAACCTCATGGGATGGAGCCATATTTCTCCATGGGATGTTGGAGCACCTGTGTGTGCACCCCTGCTGGGGCACTGTTTCCTCCTGAGCCAGTGAGGCATGAGACCTCTTACTCAAGGGGCCCTAGGGTGCAGGAATGTAGTGGGTGGAGGTGCATTGCCATGGCTCATATAAGCTAATTAAATATTGCTCTAGGTGGATCAGTGGCCTGAGGGTGGGTGTAAGGCCTTTCACTATGTAGGCCCCCACCTCTTTGTAACTTATAGTTGGTGCGTGTGTAGTCCACACCACAAATTTGAGACTATTCCCATGATAGCCTCTCTGCAAACAACCCCATTCACCAGGCTGTGGAGTCCACCACACAGACAGAATCAAGATCTGAGGAGCTCTTTACTGTGTGTGAACTTATTGTTGTTGAATTGGAGTACATAACTCTCAGACTAAAAAGTGCTCTGGATATTTAGCAGAGGTTTAATATAGTTGACTTTCTAATACTCCTAAAACCCTTGTCCACTTCCCAAAAAGAATTAACAGAACCACTAGAGCTTACTTTTCAATGGAAGTCCACCAAGCTGTGATCTTGCTTGTGTTTTCAAACCTCATCCTTTGTCGAAGTGATATAGGAAAGATTTTACATCAATAATCAGTGGTGAAGTTTGACTACAGTGCTACCAGACAGCAAAATGACACTGATGGACATTGTAGTTGACCTGTTAGAAATGGTTTGTACTGGATTAACTTGTTAACATGTAGGGTTTGGACATCTTCTGCACTACTATGGGGGATATTCCTATTGTTATTTGAAATGTGTTGATATCTATGGCATTCAAAGGGTTTCAAATTAGTATTGGGGTTATCAATGGAATTACCAGCTTGTCCTTCAATTGACTCAGGATAGGAACCATTGAGACCTCCATTTTAGACGTCAGATAACACCAAGATGTGCCCACACACCATTGATAACTAGCTTGCAGCATATGGTAATGGAAGTTGACAGTATTGGAGGAATAACTGGTTAATAGCTGTCATCCTGTAGTTGCACACTTCTATTTTTTACAAAATGATTTACTTTTAAAGAAAGGTTTGTTCTTTTTATGAAAGGATGTATCTGCCCGAAGCATGGAGCTGTAACGTCTATGGGCATAAAACAAACTACCTTTTATAGTGGTATGCATTGGGTACGTGCCACAGGCATGTCACATTGAAATATGACTCAACACATATTTATACATTTCTTTAACTGTTTATTCAGTGGATCTGTTTTCATCAGATGTACATTTTTCTCAAGGAAAAAGTTCAAGTTGAATCATTCATCTTCATGCGTTTATTGGTTTGTGAAAGTCAAAAATACAAATGTTAATCCATTTGATTGATATGCATTCAGTACTTTTTCATATCGTCCACTGAATAAATAGGAAATTAAGTGTATGGATATGTACTTAATATTATTTAGGTGCATCTTGTGCCATTAATATAGACTGGGGCACATCTTTCTAAGAAATAATTGAATATTCGAGGAATGGCACCTCATGGATTTGAAAGACACATGCCCATTTTATATCTCATATCAGTCAGCCCATCAACTGTATTGTTCAATTAGACACACGTTTTACTCCCAGCTACACAAATTATTCAGGGCTCGCAAAGTTTCCAGTTCCATGCGTGAGTAGAGCAGATGGGCCAGGTTTCTTTTTAATTTGTATTCCAGGTTATGCAACCCTTCTATGTCATTATGAATTCACCGCCACAAGTCCCAGAATGCAATAAAAGAACCTGGACCTGATGACCTGCTCACATGTGGATCTGTGAAACTTGATATCTCTGCAGGTCAACAAATACACACATTTTATGTAACCTACCTCTTATCACAAAAATTAAATAATAAGATACAGCCATGGTTGAGTGAGTACATAAAAAGCTGAGCTGTACAAGAGCAGGCCATGCCAGCTTGGGACATGTCCTCACAAGTGCAGGGCAGGCCCGTTCGCAGGTGCTCAATGCTGTGAGAGGGGCATTAAACACTATTTTGCAGAGCACCTCTATACGTTTCACAGGATTGTGAAAATTACCAATTTAAAATGCTTTGCCCCAAACCAAGCGGGAGAAGTTTGCACACACTTATGTTTTCTCTACAACACACTGGCACTTTTCAGAAATGTCTAGAAAGAAGGTTCCTCCTTCAAGCTTTGTATATTCACCCCAATGTGACCTAGATCCAACTGGGAAATGCTTCTTAAAAAAACCTCAGAAATGAGGCATGTTACTATTTCACAGAGTGATAGGAAGAATGTATTGAGAGTCATTAACATATTGCTTTTAAACAGCATTTTAAATCTAAAAATATAGATTGTAGACATGACAAACAATTCATTAACCCTTACAGAGATACCCTAGTTAGTAGGCAAACTGTAATGTGTGCGGCAGGAGGAAAATGCTATTTCAACTGTACCATGGCACATAGTGACGTGCGTGCACATACAGCCAATAAGAAGCCACCATTTTTCTGCTGTCTGAAGACCTTGTTTGCAGGCAAAATGGTAAAACATTGTGCTCATCATGCTACTTAGCTGATTTCATGATTATTTAATGAATTGCGAAGTCACAAAATATTGTAGGGTCTGATATAAGCAAAGAAGTGGAAGACAATCCCATGTACCGACAGGCTTATGCTCTGCAATTGTACTGTTTTTTCAAAATCATGTTTTATGAATTACATCATGCCAAAAAGAAAACTCTGCTTCAGTGATGACTGCCCACACAATCTATGACAAGTGCAAAAGTAGAGAGTTAGGGCCATATGTACGAACACATTTTCCCATAGACACAGAATGGGCAAAACTGCTTGCTACATCTGGCACTTAATCACTTCAATGAATAGGATTGGTGTATCAACAAGTTATAGCGACATAGTACAGAGCAGGAGCTTGTTAGCTGCTCATGCTGTAAAATATTGTGAATCCAACAGCACATCTCTTCTGAATCAGTTTACCAGTAAAAGATTTAAAATTGCTGCTATTGATAATTTTGATTTTGAAGATAGCTCTACTTTGTCTGGAATATCCAGCACACATGATACTGCAATGGAGCTTTTCCAAGATTGTACCAGTGAAGTAACTGCTGGAATACAAACTGTGTCAGCTGTAGGCATAAAGAAAGCCACAAACTTATAACCCAACTGCCTTGCCAATGTGTGCAAAATCACTACATGCCATCGACACGTCCCAGACTATCAGAATGTTTCAAAGTGGTTGAGGACATGGACCTTCTTCTACCTTTTCGTAGCTGACATTTGTATGAGTAATCCAGTAGAATTTGATAATCTTTATCCAATGATGGACGTTTTCCACATGAAAAAAAAATTGTGCGGCAGTGTACAAGAAGTTATCTCATTGGATGTGGCATAGACGATTCATGTATTGAGACTGAAATCTTTGAAAGCAACTGTCCAGTTAGTATTGAGCAGAACTCATTATCTTTGTTTGTTACAAGGGATGCTCATCATTTCTGAGGCTATAGAAACATTGCGTTTGAAATGCTTTCTGGGACAAGAATGGCAAATTAGGTTTTGCATATCTTATCTGAGAAGTGAACAAGGCACATGGTGCACTTCATTCAAAAGACATAATGCAAGCCAGGCAATGTTCAATGCACACAGTTCAAAATCAGAAAACCAAGTTTGTAGAGTTTGTCAAAGAATAGGAAGAAAATCATAACTTTGAAAGTACTGGGAAATGATTTACACGTGATAACTCTAGTGATAAACTTGGTACATGCTGATCGGGAAGGTGATTGGGAGCTGCATGTGAAGGCTGTGGTGTCACTGATTACTGTGTTTTGTGAATTGTATTGCATAAACTACCTGAGATATGCATCCTGATAATTGGATAGAGTGAAGAGGTGGAAAAAACATACCTCTACAGAAAATTCATCCAAAGATATTCTGTGATGAAACATAGAGAGGGAAAGTTCAATGCTGTGGATCCACATATGAAACCAGAACAGACGATCAAGGTTCATAGAAAAGCTCCAAGGGAATTGTTGGTCAGACATGTAAATGTGAATATGTTGCTCAAAGGTAGCTAGTTTACCATGAAGTCCTTTCTATTTGCAATGATTTCAGAGAGATGACAAATTCAAAAATAATGGACCATCGTGAAACTTTTCTTCACCACAAACTTGTGGGAAAGAGAGGGGAACATTTGAATAAACATGTTGACAGCCTTCTTCATTTCATGCAGCAGCAGGGAAATATAATTGAAATGACTGAGCCTGGGCGACTATACAACTTTGAGATCAAACAACAAGTGGATAACAATATAAAGGCAGGTCCACTAGATGTCCTGGAACATGGATCAAAACTATAGGCAGAAGTGAAGCAGGAAAGATTTGTATTGAAGGAGAAAACATTGTTTGACATATTCTCTAAAGATAATCTTCCATGCTTTAATTGCCATAGTAAGAATTTCGTCCAACCAGCCACTACAAAACAGGTTACAAAAAAACAACTTTCACAAGCACCTAGAGAGATGAATGTAACAAAGGAAAGGGGTGAATTTCTCAAGGACATTCTTTTGCATGATTTTCTTCCAACAAAAGCATTATTTGATGGCAATACTTCAACCAAACCAGTGCAGAACAAACTCGTACAAGAGCTCGAAAAAAAACTTTCACCTGAAGAATTTCATTTAGTAAAGGTGTCCTAATTGAAAAATGCTGTTGTTGTGGACTATATGTCACAGTTGGGAATGGTCAAGATTTCATCAATGCAAAACGTCAGAGAGGTCGTTCGGACTGTTCTACAGATATCTAAGGTAGTCCGCACCTTGTCAGAACTGCATGTTGTCTTTGACAGTTATCTTGAACTATCAGTCAAAGAATGTTAGACAATCAGACCAATGTCTGCAAGTGGAACAAATGATCTTGCCTGCATCAAAAATCCAACAACTATACCTGTGCAACTTGATGAATTCTGGCCATCAACACTGAGCAAGATGAACTTGGAGATGTTAACTCGCCAAAACATTACTAATGCTTCAGTGATGACTGAGTTTCCAATTTTTGCAAGTGGAATGATTGTCAATGAGGAGTTGGTGCCTGCAAAGATATATTTAAAAGGCACGTGCCATATTATTCAATAACTTAACAGCAAATTGGAGGAAGCTAACCATGTTGAGCCACATGTTGAGTGGGCTGTTCAAAATGGTTCCAATCAAGTCATTATACTGTCAAATGACACAGATGTTAATATTGTGCTACTGTTTGAAATGGGAACTCTAGTTGTCAGTGATTTGCACCCTGTCCAAGTAAGGACCCTTACTCTAGTTAGGGTAAGGGAGACACACAGCTAAAATAATCCCTGCTCACCCTCTTGCTAGCTTGGCACAAGCAATCAGGCTAATCTCAGAAGCAATATGTTAGGTATTTGTACCCACGCACAGTAACTCAGGGAAAACACCGCAAATGTACTCCACACCAGTTTAGATAAATAGTCAATATTTATCTGAGTAAAACAAGACCAAAATGACAAAAATCTAACATACACAATTAAAGATATCACTTTTTAAAAGTGGAAATGAGTCTTAATCCATGGGAATCAATGATTGTATCTTTTTAGCACAAAGTATCTGTGATGCGTCAAAAACAAAGACGATGCAGGGCTCAGGGGAGGTGAGGTGCCGAAAAACAAAGCGATGCATCAGTTCCTTACTGTGCAGGGGAGGTGATGTGCCGATTCTGTCCTCGCAGGAAAGGCAATGAGTTGATTTCCAGATAGGCAACCTCGGTGTGAGGTTGAGAAAAATTGACGCCCCAGGGACGAAGCATGGGAAATTCAGATGCGCTGTGTTGGTGGTGGCACAGTGAAACAGGCACTGTGTCATTTCTGCAGCCACGAGACAGGTGCTGTGTCAATTTTTCAGCCACAGGACAGGTGCTGCATTTATTTTTCTGCCACAATGCGTCAGTGCATGGATTTTCTTTTTCAAGTTGCCAGCTTACACTATCAAGGGCTCAGGGACTGGAGTTGGCACCACTTAACAAGACAGGATTCTCAACTGAAGAGCCCAGGGACTGGCAGATGAAGTGTTTGATGTCCCTGAGACTTCTTACAGGAGGCAAGCCCCGTTCAAGCCCTTGGAGAGCCTTAGAAAGAAGGATGTTAAAAGGAAAGTCCAGTCGTTTCACTTCCAGGACAGAGCCGGCAAGCAGATGGCCAGCACAACAAAGCAACAGACAGAGTGGCAGTCCCTCCTACGGCACGTAGCTGTTCAGGACATGTAAAACACATCAGTACATGTCCTACCTTTTAAATACACTACACCCTGCCCATGGGGCTGCCTTGGGCCTACCTTAGGGGTAACTTACATGTAGTAAAAGGGAAGGTATGGGCAGGTCTCAAACATGTTTACAGGGTTACTCATGTGGATGGCACAATCAGTGCTGCAGCATTTGAATTACAGTCCCTGGGCATATACAGTACACTTTACTAGGGACTTACTAGTAAATCAAATATGCCAATCATGGGTAAACCAATTGGCAATATAATTTAGACAGAGAGCACGTTAGCACTGTTCAGCAGTGGTAAAGTGCCCAGAGTCCTAAAGCCAGCACCAACAAAATTCAGCACGGAATCAAAAACAGGAGGTCAGAATAAAAAAAGATAGGGAAAACCATACCAAGGGCTAACAGGTCTAACAGCTACTTATTATTTCAATGTTCATAAGTCAAGGATTGTCAGAGTTAAGGATACGTTATGGAACAGGTGACAAAAGGCCCTTGGGTCCTCATTACGAGTTTGGTGTTCTCAGGACCGCCATGTTAGTGGTGGCGGTCGTATCACCAACAGGCTGGTGGAGAAGACCTCCAAATTATCACCATGGCAGTATTCCCAATTGAATACAGCCAAAGCACCACCGGCACCGCCACTGTGGTCTGGCCGCCATGGAAGATGGTAGCCACCTGCAAGGCTGGAGGGGACCATGTTCCTGCCGGACAGTTTACGAGGTTGCACACCGCCAAAATTTCCACTGCAGTCGCACCACCACGGAAACTCAGGCGGAAACAAATTGCATAGAAGGAGACACTCACCTTCAGGAAGCCATACTCATTCAAAGCCGCCATGGAACAAGAACTGCACGTCATCCCACTGCTCCTGCTCGACTAGAGACTCCGGAATCAATGCTGAAGATGACGACAGCAACCATAAGTACACACATTTGCTGGCACTGTTTTGTATAGCAAAAGTTTGCACGTTCACACAACATACCATTGGGAATGGAGGTCGAGGGCGACACACATATGTAACCCTACACTGTTGTGCACACACACAGACAGCCACATACACATCAGCACATACACAGTACACACACTACGGCCATCTCACAAACACGTCAAAAACACACACCAACTCTCGGAAACACTGCACTGGCCCAGTCACACACAATAATACACAACACCATAATACGTCACAACCACACCACAATCACAACACCATCAATACATTGGCAAGCACCCACAATAAACACTACCCAGTGACAAATAACACAAACAGCCCAAAGTACTACCAACAGGGAACAAACACATGCAATCACACAACCATACAATGCAGCAATTGACATACACAGCAAACACACTGCACAATGTATCTGACTTGCCATGCACCAAACACACACACACACACAGTCAAAGCACACAAACTCACACAACACTTCAACAAACACATGTCAACACAAACACCACTCAATACAATGACATCATGTACTCAACATACACATGCCCATCGCACAACACACACCCATCACTGGGGGACATAAGCACTGCACACAATTTCCCAGGTAGCACAAGCACCACTTACAAACAAATACTCACACACAAACAATGTCAGTCATTCCCAAATCTTCCCTAAGAAAAGAAATACAGGATAAATATGTAATGTCAAAACCAACAACTGGTAAGTCCAATTATTTATTACAAATCTGAAATAAGATTGAAATGTCCAAGGCCATAGGCCAGTACAATTAGAAATTGGGTAACATGCACACAATTTACCTCTGTGAGCCCAAACGTGACTCCTGACTGCTATTTAACCTCCTCAGGTAGGGGCATCAAGGGGGCAAACAGGGACCTCAGGGTTTATTGCTGGGGCAGATGGGGGATTTGGGCCTTGGCTTTGGAGAAGGCCCTTTGGAATTGGGTAGAATTCTTGGTGGGGGAAGGGTATGAGTACTTGCAAGGGGGTAGTGGAGGGCTTGGACATGGAAGGGATTGGCCTGGGGAGGGAATGGAGCGTTTAGGGATCACATGGGGGAAGAGGAGTAGGGTAAAGGTCAAAACATGAACAGTACACTTTTTTAGACACAGGTGGACAGTCATCAGAAGGGGGTTTGGGTATGGAGGGTGAGGGAGTGGTGGTCTGACATGTATGTGTGGTTGTGTGTTTGTGAGAGGTATGCTTGTGAGTGGTAGGTGTCTGTTGGGTGGGCGAGTGAGGGTGTTTATGCATACTGGACTGGGGGTGGAGGTGCTGAGGATGTTGTGGTGGGTGGGTGACTGTTGGGGTGGTGACTGCAGGTATGGTGGATGTGCTGCATGTAGGAGTGTCAGTGGCTGTGGTGCCTGTGGGTCTAGTGACTGAGGTGGATGTCTGAGGGTCTGCTATTATGCTGGCTATGGGTAGGATTAGGTTAGTGGCTGGATCTGTGAATGTTGGTGTGGTATCTGCAGGTGTGTCAGGTGTAGTGCCAATGATGCTGAGGTGGTGGGGTGTTAGAGTAGGTTGTGACTGTTGCTGTGTCTGCATCTGCATTTTGCTTGTGTGCATGCCTGTGGTGTGTCTTGTGGTGCCTATATTTGTCTGAGCTACCCTTGGATATTGAGGTGGATGCATGCCTGTCTGTCTGTGTGCTTTGGTTGGGTCTGGTAAGTGGTAAGTGGGTGTTTAGGAACAGGAAGGTAGGGGGGTGACGGTAGACAATGGTTGACTGGCTGCTGTCAGTGTGGAAGCCAGATTCTGAAAGG
This sequence comes from Pleurodeles waltl, assembly GCF_031143425.1. Classification (NCBI taxonomy): domain Eukaryota; kingdom Metazoa; phylum Chordata; class Amphibia; order Caudata; family Salamandridae; genus Pleurodeles; species Pleurodeles waltl. The sequence goes on along the minus strand of NC_090447.1, from coordinate 704,493,829 downwards.
ACCTCTGTAGGACAGCCAGTACAACATGAATGCCCTCCATGGGCATATTGATTTACTATTAAGCTCCTAGTAAAGTGCACTAGAGGTGCCCAGGGCATGTAAATCAAATGCTACTATTGGGCCTGCAGCACTGTTTGTGCCACCCATATAAGTAGCCCTGTATCCATGAGCTCAGACCTGCCACTGCAGTGTCTGTATCTGCAGTTTTAACCTGCCAATTCAACCTGGCAAGTGTACCCACTTGCCAGGCCCAAACCTTCTTTTTTTGTATATGTAAGGCACCATTAGGGTAGGCCCATGGGTAGGGCGCAATGTATGTTAAAGGTAGGACATGTACTGGTGTGTTTTACATATCCTGACAGTGAAACACTGCCAAATTCATTTCTCACTGTTGCAAGGCCTATCTCTTTCATACGTTAACATGGGGACTGCCTTTAAATATCTTTTAAGTGTCGATTCCCATTGGGAGCAGAATGAGATGTGGAGTTTGGTGTCTCTGAACTCACAATTTAAAAACACATCTTTTGGTAATGTTGTTTTTTAGATTATCAGTTTGAAAATGTCACTTTTATAACTTTGGCTTTTCCTGCTTAAACCATTTTGTGCCTCTGCCTGCTTGTGTATTCCACATCTGGGTCAGACTGACAGTTGGGCTGGTGTGAATTCCCTCTAGACGATGACACAAAGGGAGCCGCAGTGTAGTCTGCATATCCTGATGAGTCTCCTGGGCTAGAGGGGGGAGGGAGAAGCTGACACTTATACCTGAATGGGCTGTGCCTGTCCTCACACAGTTCAGTCTCCAACCCCCTGGTGTGGGTCCAGGGACAGGTCCGAGCAAGACAGGAGCTTGTCAACAACAAGGACATTCCTTTGAAGTTTGCCTACTTCAAAGGCAGAAAGGGTTATAAGTAGTGGATCCAAAACCCCAGACTTTTAGAACAGTTCTGGATCAACAGGAATCTCTGCCAAGGCGAAGAGCTGAAGAACTGGAGGAGGAGTACTGCCCCTTTGCTGTTTGTACTTTGCTGTGTTGGCCTTTAGTTGCTGCTTCTGCCTTAGAGTGGGCAAAGACTGTCATTTGCTGTATATCGTTCTTGAGAAGATTCTCCAAGGGCGTGGACTGAGCGCGTCCCCTGTTCTGAAGTCTCAGGGCCATCAAATACTTCCTCTGCCAGCTCCTGGACTCTCTTGGTGAGCCTTCTACCCTGCAAGTGATGCCTAATCCAATCCTTGGGCCCTTGAAAGGAGAAGCTGGTGGAAAACCAAGAAAAACCAAGTGCTCCAACTGGACTGATACTGCTGCCAGATTCCATGACGCCACCTGCAACTGGTCCCCACTGGAGTGCGACCCCTCCCATGGCCTAATGCCACCGTAGACTCGCCGAAGCCCATGGCTCCATGAATTCCGAAGTGCCGTGCCGTGCCACTGACATCCATGACACCCGACTTCACTGCGGCACCAGCAGCCTCATGGTGTGACCGCGACCCTGTGAGGTTGCCGCACCACATCGTGACAACTGGATATCGACCCCACTGGAAGTGCTAGGATCTAACACTCACTCACTGACTCACCTCCACAGTTCTGCAGCAATGGCCCGACGCCTCACACCAACGCCTTGGCTCCTTCTCTCCGCAGCACCCGAACCAACGCCGCACCACATCCAGCGACGCCTCGATCCCAGATCCTGTGCACTGGCTTGTTTCCTCCTTTTCACAAGGTACTGTACCTGGCGGTCTGTGTGACTCCATGACAGGTGCCATTGGTGTCGGGTCATTGGGAACAACTCCATCACAATGCCATGGAATCATCAATTCAAAGCAGTGAGCAGTGGTGTTTCTAAGCTCTATATTGGAGTTTAATATATTAAAACTAATAACTTTGATTGTGCGTGTTGGATTTTTGTCATTTTGGTCTTGTTTTACTCAGATAAATATTGGCTATTTTTCTACACTTGTGTTGAGTGTTTTTGTGGTGTTTTCACTGTGTTACTGTGTATGGCTGTACAAATACTTTACACATTGTCTTTGGGATAAGCCTGACTGCTTGTGTCAAGGTACCCTGGGGGTGAGCAGGCCTCATCCTAGCTGTGTATCTCCATTACCCTGACTAGAGTGAGGGTTCCTGCTTGGACAGAGTGCAAACTGACTGCCAACCAGAGACCCCTTTTCTAACAATTGACATTTCCCTAACTTCACTATCCTGTCGTTTAGTAGTGTATGACACCTAAGTTGACATTCAAAAAATACCAACAGTACTACTCTGTCTGTTGGTTGCAAATCTACAAATAAATGTGTGGCGGTGTACAATACAGCTGTTTTGGCTTATGTCTATGGTACAATCCCAATGTTATGGGTCTCCTGCTGATACTGTACATGTGTGATGTCCATAACAAAGGTTGCGCAATACAGAGAAACATATTGGTACAAGAGTTGTCATACATGACAGTCTTACATGGTTGATACATGACACTTGCACAGGATCTGTGTTTAAGTGATATTTATTGGAGAGTGCAATACTATATGTGTGAATTGAAACAGAAATAACAGAAAGTAAACAGTGAATGGGTCTGTCATGGTGGATGAAATCATCAGGCTAGCTGCTACACCATTTGGGAACACAATTGCAGTGTCCTTGCACCATAGGAAAATAGAGTTAGATTTCAGAACAGTCAACACGGTGTATCTGTGGCACACAAGGGTTAAAAATCAGGAAAGGTTCACTTCCAGGCAGTGGGCTTGGTCTTGGCATTTGCTCCTCCTGGATGTCTGGGTGGACGTCTACGTTTGCTGGGAGAGTTCCTCTGCTACAGAGGATGAGGTGTCTGAGGCATGTCCTTCCCCTGGCAGGGCCTCATTCAACTAGCAACAGATGTTGAAGGGCCTAAAGACTCATTACCAGTGTAATAGGCCTGATGTTGAGTGGCAGACCTACACAGGATAGTGTTGATGTCCCTCAGCACCCCAGCAATGGATGCTGCTGCATGGCTTCCTGGTAGTTGTTCCTCTGCAGCTGTTGGATTTCCCCCATCATGGTGAATACCTGGCTCATCATACCTTGGGAACTTTGGTAGGCTCCCAAGACTTGGAAGATGGTTTCCTGGTCAGCATTGTCCTGTGGAGCCCCAATCCTCTGGCCCACACCATCCCTCCCACATACCCTACCCCCACGTGCCTGTGCCCTTGGCACAGTGTGTCCACTCCCAGCGGTGGCAGTTCCCTCATTGTCAGTGGTAACAAGGGGAGACTCAGGTACCTGTACTGGGTGGCAAACAATGGAAGAAACAGTCCTTGGGACACAGGTTTAGGGATGAATGGCTGCCTGTGATGTAGATGCAACACGGCTGGGAGGAGTCAGTGTGGGCAGGATGAGGCTGACAGCTGTTGACTGAGCCAGTGTCCCTGATGGGCCAGTTTCGTTGTTAGTGTCCAAACATCCAGGGATGTTGTCCTCACTGGGGCCTTCACCCAGAGAGGTTGTGGTAGGCTTTGGTATCCTATCCATGGTGATAATGGCAAGGTTACCTGTGGGAGAAGTGGAAAACAGAGTTGCTGTGAGTGATATAACAAGCAACGTTTCAGTTTTACAATTAGTGATGTTGTGTGAGATGCACACACTGCATTAACACGATCCCAGAAATGACAATGACAGCTGCAACTAAATCTTACTTCGTAGAACATGAGACTTTGGTATTTCAATACAGTACACTAAGCTCAAAGATGTTAAGCTATGTTGGTAGTTTTTTTTTACTGCTGAAAGCCTCTTGTGTTGTCTCACTATTGCCATGGGTGATAAGCTTTTTGGGCCTAGTGAAGTGTATGGCATGATACATGGTACAAGAAACTGCACAATGCACCATAGTGTCAGAGTAGGGATACAGTATGGTAGTAGTCAATTGATATTGACCTCTATCTGGATGTACTGCATGTTCATCCAATTCGGCATCTAGAATCCCCCCTCCAGGTGAGTAGATTTCCATTTTAGGAATCGTTTTTCTAAGAGCAGGTTGATTGGGCACTCAGCTGTTGGTGTGTTTTGATTGTAATGGTAGTGAGCCATTACATTGCTGTCATTGCCATACATTGTTTCACAGTGGAACATTCATGATAGGTTACATTGGTTGTTATTTTCACATACATGACATCTCACATTTGGTACACTGTTCTGGTTTTCTTTATGGTGGAATATTGCCTTCTGAGAATTGTAGTGATATAAGTTCCCAGGACCTTACATCCTATTCCCAAGGCCTGTGGACCCAGGTGAGTTTATTGGACATGTGGCATGGCAAAGAGGGGTATTTATACACTAGGCACAGAGGGGTGATGGGTGGTGGGTGGTTTGGTAATGAAGGTGGGGTAAGGTGGTGAGGGAGCATGCAAGACCATACATTTGGGTGCCATGTATGTTGTGGGGACTTATCAGACTCCATTCTCTCAGGTATTCCAGTCAGGCCCCCAGGATGCAGTATGCCCAAGACTTTCTTCTCCCAAGATGTGAAAGTTGGAGGAGGTGGTGGGGGCCCACAGCCAGTTTTGAGTACCGCCAGCTGGTGTCTGGATGCCATGGAATGTACCTTCCACCTTAGGTATTTCCACCTCTTCCTGATGCCCACCCTCTCGACTGTTTTTTGCCACAACTCCATTTTCTTGCTATTGATGTTTGCTAGACCTGTGCTCCGAACAGGTGTGGCTCTACCCTGACTATTTAGTCCACCATGACCCTCAACATTTCATCTGTGAAACGTGGGTGTTTTTGTGGGGACATGGTAGTAGTGGTATAGACTGTGAGGTAGTGTTAAAAAACTTAGAAAAAAACATTAATGATGAGGTGTAGGTGCTGTAATGTGAGTGGGTGACAGTTGTGTGTGACAGTAAATTGTGTGTTGTGTACATTGTGCCGGTGTGGAGTGTATTCGTGGAGAAATGTGTCTGGGTGCCAAAAATATTTATGAATAATTCTGTGATAGTTATTCCTCCTCTGTGGCTGTGAGTGGCGTTCTGTTTGCAAAGGATTGTGGGGTGTGTAGGGGTGTGTTATATAGTGGAGTGTGTAGGTGTGTTGATTGTGTGGATGTGTGTCAGGTGTGGAATATTCAAACTATCCAATATAGTGTGGTGTTCAGTGTGATGTGAGTTCAGACCGGCACCGTTCGTACCGCCAATGGTTTTCTGACATGGAAGAACCGCTATGACGATTTGGGGATCGTAATCTGATGGGAGGATTTTTGTCAGGCTGGCGGCCTGACGGTTTTTTTTCTGTCCACCTGTGTCCTGGCGGTTTCAGAAATGTGTCTGGTTTTTGGCGGTCCGAGCTGTATTTCCCTTAATATGGCAGTCAGATGACCGCCAACATGGTGGTCTTTTGATTGGCACCACCGAGGCGGTCTTACCATCAGAAGGCCAAAGTCGTAATGAGGCCCTTAATCTCGCTTCATATTCTGTACAAGAGTCTTGACCCAGAGAAGCTCAGTTTCCTTATCAAGTCACATATTCTGATGAGTGATGACACTATGAGCAAAATTGGAACAAAGCTTGGAGATTTCACTGCTGAACCAGTGAAGTTTCTAAAGGATTTGCTGAGACAGAAGAAGAATGTGTCTTTAAAGTCATAGAAAAATTCCTTTGTGTGTGTGGAAAACGAGTTCTGACTGTCACACATTTGAAGATCTGCAGTACAGTGAGTTCAAGAGAATAGTCTCCCTTAGTGACCTTCCACCAATGTCATATTTTGTGCGTGGACACATTAAAAGAACATTCTTCTTGATCAGCAAATGTGTGAATGTTTTGGATGATGCATATACAGAGAAAGATCTGTGTCAATTGAAGATATTGATGTGGTCCTAGAACCTACAGAATTTACACGAATATGTACTTGCAAAAACTGTGCTACAGAAAGATGTCCCTGTCGATTTGCTCTTCTCAAATGTTCAACATTCTGCACATTTACCATTAGTGGCTACTGAAAATGTGTCTACAACAGGAGAGATAGCAATATTTTTTTTCCATATTCGGATCACAAACATTGTTTTGTGTATACATAAAAGAATTAAACCATTATTATGTGTTTCATTTCTATATATGCTCTTCTTCCTCTACTATAGCTGCCATTTTAGAAACTGGCAGAGGGGCTCCTCTGAGGAGTTATTTTCTGTCTCTATAAGACTACTTGACCCCCAAAACCTATGCTTTGGCACCAAAAGGAAGTATTTAGGTCTCATGGTTCCTGAAATTTGACATCATCACTGCAACACATCCGCCATTTTTTTAAATATCACACACAAAAACCCTGGTCCTGGATCAACAAAGTCTACCTAAGCTAAATTACTTCTCTATTTATCCAAAAACACAAATCAAAAATGAAAATCTCTGGAGAACAGTTTTTCACTTCGGTATATCAGGGGCTGGGATTATTATGTCTGGCACTGAAATGAGCTTGTGGTTCACACATGCACTGATTTCAAAAAGCTTGAATAGTATTTGAATCTGATCGGCTGTTGGGAGCTGAACAATGTCTGTATTTAGCCAAGTGACAGCAAAAGGTTATCCACTGTCAATATGCAAAATGTTTAATTCAAAGCTAAATTAGACGAGATGGCATTCATTAGGCTTTTATCTATTATGCTCATCTTAACTCTTCCAGAAGGTCTGGGCCCCGTTGTTATTGTTGGGATTTTGTGAACACATTTATTCTCTGAGTGAGATATGAGCGATTCAATGTCCTAAGAACTACTCCATGAGTTTCGAGGGTCCTGCATTTAGTTAGGCACTCAGAGAATCAATGGAATTTAAGTGAACAAAGGCATAAAGATTAGTCCATTTTTCAGCGAAAGTATAGGAAGAAAAAAAACTTTTCAAAGAAAAATATTCTCCATAAAAAGAAAACATATGAGAAAGCTACCTATAAAATAAATTACATTTTCAAACACTGCACATTAGTGTAGGTTCAGTACCAGTTAGAAAGTGCATTGATGTTCCGTATTTTACAGAAGATTTGAGAGAAGGACCAATGTTTCTTCGAAGCGTAAATCATGAAAAGGAAAAAGGAACACAAAGTCGTTTTCAATTTCGCTAGTTTCCTAACTGCACATTTTGTTGTGAGTACTCAGTGAGTGAGAAAGCATACCAATACTATTTCCAATGTAGGAGCAAAGGAAAGACATTTTCTAGAAATGTCATTCCAAGAGAAGTAAAAAAAAGAAAAAAAAATGTTATAACATTTTCCATATTTTCAAATTGTGCCTTAAGTGTTAGTGCATCAAGGGTGTGCAAGTGTGTTGGAGCGTAGTTTTATATTCAAATATTAACATGAAAAGTTTGCAAGATAATGTGTATTAAAGCCGCATAGAAAATGTTTTAGTGTAATGTACGCGTTTGAAATGTGCCCACGGGGAGTGGCCACCAATGTATACAATGATTAATGAAATTGACTAATGATGAATCAATAATGTACTAATGTATGATTTTGTATTAGCACCAAGAATTATATGTAATGGTTTTGCTAAATCACTCACTAGGCCTTAGTTAGCAAGGGTCTGGGCCTAGCTGCCTGGTCTCATATTAAATGTGTTTCTCTAATGTGCAATGTGCCGTCTTCCTGAAGGACATGAAGCTGTACTTTTCCAGAAGCTAGAGATGTGTGTGTAACCGTAGTAAATTCTTTCTCATGAGACCCGACTTGCTCAAGGAGACATTCTTGCTGAATGCAACAGTGTAATTCGCAACAGGTACAAGGTCGCCTAAACTGGTAAAGACAATGGAGCTACTGACTGAAGCGAGCAGTGTAACTTTTCCTACCTGACATTCTACTCGTTGAAGGCGTAAATCACAGGAACCAATAACCTGCATGAGAACTGTTTTAGGTGAAAATTCTAGTAAGGTGATCAACGGATTATTGGACAGAGATAACGACGCACCAAATATTGACCAATTAGAAATGAGAGACTTGTCTGGCAAATTCAATTTAACAACGTGTTACAAGGAGAAATCAGCCATTTGCGTGACTTTTTATCCTGCCCTTCTTATTCTGCCATTATTGAGCCATTACGCATCTTTTACTGAGCCATTCATGCTGTTCCGCCTTAAAACTTTGTTGCCTGATGTCTTAAACCATCCTCATCTTTTCCTTGCCCTATAACGCACTTCTCCTCCTTATGAGGGAAGAGCTTTCTGCCCTGTTTGCTGAGACTTTGCTGTTCTATCCTGGCTAATGGTGGATCGACTGCTGTCCTGAGGACGAAGACTGATTCTGTATGCTGACCCATTACGGAGGGTAACTATATGATGATGAATTGGAATTATCTCTTTGCCTTTCCTTTCTAGGTACCAACTGCACTTTTGATAGAGGCCATAGTTAGATGTTTTCTAACTTTGTGTTACTAAATTGTTTTGTATGAAGCCCAACATGCAGATGCTAATTAGAGGATAGTTAAGGAGTTCACTAATTTGGATGCAAATAGACAAATGACTGAATCTTGCTTTGTTGAATAATGTGCTAATGATACTCTGCTAAAGTTGATTCCTGTTGACGTTGTGCTTTGTTCTAATGTTCATGATCTTTGCTTTGTTTAAGTCATATTCAAGTTGCCATATTGTGACATTGTTGATGCGTTTTCTAATATTGAGACTAATAAACTTGCTAGTAGAGTGTAACAAATAGGGAATAAATATCATAAATCTTACTAAATTTGTGTGGTTATTCATGGCTGGAGGGTCATGGTGTGTTTCGATTCTTATTAATTAATTTGATTGATCGCTATTGTGAATACTGATGAGGTTATTGATCTATTGATTGAAATGCTGTATAGGTATCTCGTCTTGAGGAGTCCCCAATCAGGGTCAAAAGGTTCATTGGCCTAAAACGAGTCCCCGTGTAAGTTAAATTATTAAAGGTGAGACGCGTTATCAGTTCTGGTAGCAGAGGATGGTTACGGCCCTTTGGGGCCCCAAGACGGGGGACCATTGTTTTAGAGTTGTTTTCGAGATAATGCAAATTGGAAGGATGATGTGTCCCTAAATCCCAAATGACTTTCCCGGAATCCCGGAGCCTGCCGAAGTGAGTTGAGTATGTTCTTGGCGTTCTAATGATAGAGTGAGTAGCGTAGGGTTTGCGCTTGCACAGCTTATGCATACTGCAGGTGAATTGTGAGGTTTGTGAGGATTTTAGGTCAGGTAATGTATTAGTAGGAGTGTGCATACTCCGCAGTATGAGAGTAGGGAAGTCGGCGAACTTCATGTGAATGTGGCGCTTTGTGCTCAAAATTCTCCACGTGGTTGTTGGTGATGTACGGACCCTGCGTGGTCTAAGACTCCGGAGTATATTGATAAGTGTATGAGACACTTGGTTTGTATTGTAATTTGCACGGTTTAATAGGTCAATCGGGGCGTGGTTGACGGGTCGCGTTTGAGTCAATGTGAGTGGGTGAAAACTTAGTTGGAGATTTGGTAAGTTATAAAGTGCACTAGGACGAACCATTGACAAGTCGAGAGTAGAATTTGCGGGTCGAATTCTGCTTGTGAGTGCAGGATCTGAGAAGGAGAGAGTAGCGGCCAAGGCTTCAAGTGAAATCTCTGTAAAGTTCTGAAGCAATTGTGTTGCCCTTCCTGTAGTAAACCGGCAAATTTGAGTTTTTGTTAGTGCTCGCAATATATTGCTTTAGTTTTGTGTGAATCAAGAGTGAGGGAGACAAGCTGCGAGACTTTGTCAGCTGCAGTGTGTGTGAGTGGACGTCATTGGAGCCGCGCTGGGATAGGTCGATTGGTGAAAAGGGTCACCCACGTATTGGCAGCTGTCTGTGAGAGGCAATTGGTTGAGAAGGTCGGCAAAGGGTGTTCTGGGAATTAAAGTCACTTCCTGATTCAGTCATAAACAAAACAAAAGACGCAAAAATTAAGTTCTTTGAGGCTCTAGAGAGTGCTTTGAGGGGAGATGTGTATATTATAGCGAGTGTGGGGGAGCCTACACCGCCACAGGATACTCCGGCTTATGCCGCAATGGAGGAGAAGGGAGTTGCGCCATGTCTTTGGCTAAAACAATGGTGCAAATTAACAGAAAAGGATGGGTGTTTGGCATTTCCAGAGGATGGGTCGTTCAACATAGGGATTCTAGAGAATTTGCGGAAGGCCTTAAATGAGCAAAAGCTGCCTCCGAGGCCAGCACAGTTTGAGGCGTTAGCAATTTGGGAATTGATGGCCATACCACAACGGCAACAGAAGTTTGAGAGGAGGATGAGAAGGGCAGAAAAGACACTAGCGGAGGCTAGATGGGATAGTGAACACAGAATGTGGAGAAGAGAAATAATAGATGGTGTTAGGATGTTTCCGGCAATAACTCAAGAAGCCGACACGCAGGGAAGAAAGGCCACTTTAAAACGGACAAGGACTCTAGCAAAGAAAAGGGGACTAAAAAGTCTTGGGCAGATGCAGATGACTCAGATGATGATGAGTTCCTTAATCAGTTGTTACATGATCGTCCACCGCCATATGCCATGGATGACGATAGACCAAGTACTAGTGCAGGTCCTGTAAATTCAACACAGAATCAGGGAAGAGCGAATACAGCACAGGTAAATGCAGTTGCGACACCAGCTCCAGTGCAGAATAGTTTCAGTGTGTCTACTGCCCCAGAGATACCATCCCAGTTGCAGCCACCACCAGTTCAGAGGCTCCACCCTGATATCCCAATATTAGAAACCACTACAAGCTTGATGGTGCCGCCTGACCAGGCATATGCGAGATCAAAGTTAGTGCAGATTGAGCCAACTCCACTTTTACTGCCAAAGCCGCAGCAACAGGAGGTTCTGAGTTATACTTCGGTCACAGGACCGCAGTTAGCTACGGCACAGATAATGAATCAGATCATGGGAGCAGGTGTTCCACAGGTTGTAGGGAATAGGCCAGCACCAGCCGCCATATCCTTACCTATTACGGTTGGTCCTCCAGTATCATTGTACACGCAGGACAAGCCTAGTGTATGTGATCAGGGAGTAATGACCCAGGACATGACAAGAGGAGGGTTCGTAGGGAGCTCTCAAGGGATGACCCCAGTGGAACAGATGGTAGAAAAATCGAGGTCCCTGTTAGACTTTAGTCCGATAGGGGCTCCTCTAGATGCCATGAGACACTCAGGTTTGGGACTGCTGACTCCTAATTTTCCAAGTGGGAATGCGTCACAAACACCAATGATACAGGCTGGAAATATCTTGTTGCAAGGTTTAACTGTGCAACAATTGAACGAATGGTTAGACAAACTGAATACACCACAGACTACCCCTGTGACAGCAGAGTGGTCGGAAAGAGAAGAGTACCTGAATTTTATGAGGTTGGGAATGGAAACAGCTGAGTTAGTTGAGGGGAGAATGGGAGTGAACCGACTAGAGTCTTATACTGAGGCAGAATTGAGATACCTGTGCCTGAAAATAACCAAAGAAGTGAGCAAGGTGCACCAGAGGTTGGCGAACCTAGCCGACAAACATGACATAGACTTAGACAATACCAAGCATCTGAAAAGGAGTTACAGGTTAGACTTTGAGCCTAAGGACTTTGAGCACATGAAGTCTACTGGGATGAAGGCACACCTCAAAGAGATACTACAGAGCGCCCAAGTTTGGGGAGCATTAGAAAAGTGGGAAGGAAGATGGGCAAAAAAAAGAGATAAGAGAAAGAGTGATTGCGTGGAGCAACAGCAGACGAAGCCAGCACCGGATACTGGTACAATAAAAATGCTACCCATGCGAGAAACAGCAGGAGGGGTTCTTGTCCATGTACCGTGGTCTAGGGCTGACATTCTATCATTCACGAATGACTTTCCCAGACTGAGGGAGAAGCCAGTAGAGTGGTAACAGCAGACAGATAGGTTTGTGAAGCTTGCGAAGTGTCTTTGGGAAGACTTGAACACACTGTTTGAGATCATTGTTCCAGCTGACTTGTGGCTTGAGTGCAAGAGGCGTGTTGATTGGCCGGCAGCGGAACCGGCAAGGGACAGGGCTACGGGAGCACCGTCTCCTGAGGTAAAGGAGTATTACTATAAAGTAATTGAGTTTTTGAAGCAGAAGGTATCACTGCAGAATATCGATTGGCAAAAGATTGATCGAACGGCGCAGGAAGCTAAAGAGTCGATACATGCATACTATGAGAGGTTGTTGAAAGCTTTCAAGCATTACAGTGGTACAGAGGTCATAGAGGCAAAAGACATGAACCACCTTGTGTTCAGGTTTGTTGAAGGACTGAGGCCAGAGATTTGTCAGATGATTAAGAATCATTTGATTTGTTGGCAAGCGAAGCCGATTGATGAAGTGCTGCAGTATGCTAAATACTGTAGTGATGAGATTGAGTTGAAGCAGAGAAAGTTGAAGGAGAAAGTGATGGTGATGCAAATCAAGGCAGCGCAAGCAGGGATGCAGGAAAACGGAGTACAACAAATGGTGCCACAGCCGCAAGGAAACAGAATGTTTCAGACGCAAGCGAGAGGCAGAGGTCGAGGAGGTTTTGTGAACCGCAGTCCAGATCTGAATACTGTTACAGTTCAGCATGATGTGCAAGGGATGAAGAAGGTGTTACCACATCATGGTTGCGGAGGTGTCGAACATTGGAAGTGGGAATGCCTGATGATGGTGCAGGAGGGTGTTGTTCAACAAAGCAATGATGTCAATGCATTCCAGAATGTTATAGGACCAAGAATGAGGGGTCCTAATCCGAATTTTCAGAACAACATGGTTCAGATGCAGGGTCTTCAACCCATGCAACAAGTGCAGATGCCACGTGTGCAACCAGTGCAGATGCAGCAAGTGCAACAGCAGATTCCAGTGGTACCTAGACAGCAAATGCAGTTGCCCTTAGCACCAATGGGACAGCAACAGGTGATGCTTCCTCAACAGGTCACAGGTCAAGGAATGGGTCAAAGTAACACTGTACAACAGTTCCCATTGCGTGGTGAGAATGGAATAAACGATGATTGGTCGGATGACAACTCGGATAGTGAGGAGTGCAGGCTTGCAGCGTCCCTAGAGGTAGATCAGAGGGGACCTTATGTACAAGGGAAGGTGATGGGTCATAAGGTATCATTTTTGGTTGATACAGGAGCTACACGCTCTACAGTCAGAAGTGCTGAGGTTCCGAAATTGCCTCTTTCAGGACGAACAATAAAGGTAGTAGGAGTGGCAAACCAGCTCCTGACTAACCCGATTACAGATCCGGTTCAGGTTGAGACTGGGACCTTTCAGGGGTTGCACAGATTTGTGGTTTGTGACTCAAGTCTGTGTCCCTACTGGGAAGAGACTTAGGGGGTGATTCTAATCCTGGCGGGCGGCGGAGGCCGCCCGCCAGAATTCCGCCCCCATAATACCGCTCCGCGGTCAGAAGACCGCGGAGGGTATTATGAGTTTTTCCCTGGGCTGGCGGGCGGTCTCCAAAAGACCGCCCGCCAGCCCAGGGAAAAACTCCCTTCCCACGAGGATGCCGGCTCGTAATCGAGCCGGCGGAGTGGGAAGGTGCGACGGGTGCAGTAGCACCCGTCGCGTATTTCAGTGTCTGCAAGGCAGACACTGAAATACCTTGCGGGGCCCTCTTACGGGGGCCCCTGCCGTGCCCATGCCATTGGCATGGGCACGGCAGGGGCCCCCAGGGGCCCCGCGACCCCCCCTACCGCCATCCTGTTCATGGCGGCTTTCCCGCCATGAACAGGATGGCGGTAGGGGGGGTCAGAATCCCCCATGGCGGCGCAGCAAGCTGCGCCGCCATGGGGGATTCTGAGGGCAGCGGTAAACCGGCGGGAGACCGCCGGTTTACCCTTTCTGACCGCGGCCAAAGCGCCGCGGTCAGAATGCCCTGCGGGGCACCGTCGGCCTGTCGGCGGTGCTCCCGCCGACCCTCGCCCCGGCGGTCGAAGACCGCCGGGGTTAGAATCAGGGCCTTACTGTGTAAGACGAGGTGTTCTATCACCTGTTCCAATTAAGGAATTGAGGAACAGACAAACAGTGAGGATGAAGGAGATGATGGTCAGATTCTAGAGCCAGAAACAGAGACCAAAGATGAAGAGTACCCCTTAAGAAGCTTCTTCCTGATGTTCACAGTGACTGACTTGCCCGCGGACTCGCAGGGAACAGTCACAGAGAAAGTGTGGGACTTGACAGGAAAGGAAGTGGGATTGATAAAAGGAGTAGACCCAGTCAAAGTCGATGTAAAGCCAAATGCCGTGTTTCCCCAGGTACCGCAGTACCACATGGCACCGGATGTCCTCACACAGGTGACGCAGATAATTGCAGACTTTGTGAAGCAGGGGGTCCTGATAGAAGTGATAAGCAGCCCATGTAATTCACTGTTGGAAAATGGGTTATTGGTAAGGGCAGGTAGGTACCTACACTTAGCAATAGGCCACTAACCTCCACTAAGGTCCAGTTAGGTCTCAGTAAATTAAACCCAGCTCAACCCATGGTAGCTTGGTAACGAGCATCAAGGCTAAACTTAGGAGACAGAGTGTAAAGCATTCAAATATCACAAAACAGTAATTAAATAAAACAGGAAACAGTTTAAAAATCCAAAACCAATTTATAACAATAGATTATATTTTCATCTTTAAAATGACACACAAATGAATAAAATCAGATAAGGGGAACCGGAGATATGAATTTTTAAAGAATTATTGTTTTTTTAGCACCTAGAAACAAAAAAGAGCCAATCGGGTCATCTGGTTGCACCTCGACCGCGATGGAGCCCTGTGGTGGAGCCCTGCTCGGCTACAGGCCGCGGGAGGCCTCGGTTAAAAGTTTACCTTCACACTTAGGGGGTGATTCCAAGCTTGGCGGGCGGCGGGAGCCGCCCGCCAAGTGGGAACCGCCAGAAGACCGTACCGCGGTCAAAAGACCGCAGCGGTCATTCTGGGTTTCCCACTGGGCTGGCGGGCAACCGCCAAAAGGCCGCCCGCCAGCCCAGTGGGAAACACCCTTCCACGAGGAAGCCGGCTCCTAATGGAGCCGGCGGAGTGGAAGGTGTGCGACGGGTGCAGTAGCACCCGTCGCGAATTTCAGTGTCTGCTAAGCAGACACTGAAATTCAAAGTGGGGCCCTCTTACGGGGGCCCCTGCAGTGCCCATGCCATTGGCATGGGCACTGCAGGGGCCCCCAGGGGCCCCACGACACCCCTCACCGCCATCCTGTTCCTGGCGGTCGAAACCGCCAGGAACAGGATGGCGGTGAGGGGGTCGGAATCCTGCGCTGCCATGGGGGATTCCTCAGGGCAGCGGAAAACCGGGGGGACACCGCCGGTTTTCCGTTTCTGACCGCGGCCATACCGCTGCGGTCAGAATGCCCTTAGGAGCACCGCCAGCCTGTTGGCAGTGCTCCCGCCGACCCCGGCCCTGGCGGTCAAGGACCGCCGGGGTCGGAATCACCCCCTTAGTCTCTTTTTCGAAGATTTTCTTCAGCTGGACGAACCTGCCAGTCCAATCCGACCTCCTGGAGCCCTTCTCCGGATACGCGATGCTGGAATCCTCGGTGGAGATTTTTACCTTCGGACTTAGGGGGTCCTTCCGACCCTGGCGGTCGGTGTTAAAGCGGCGGCCAACCCGCCAACAGGCAGGCGGTAAAAAAAATGGAATTCTGACCCTGGCGGGAACCGCCAACACAGCCCGCCACTTTAACACTCCGACCGCCACGGCGGGGCAAACAAACAGCGCGGTGGTCACCGCCAACAGACAGGCGGCAGACAATGTACCGCCCACCCTATCACGACCCACCAATCCGCCACCTTTTCTGGGGTGGGTGCCCCGCCGATAAAAACACGGCGGAAATAGACCACGAACGGGAAAACGCTCACCTCTATACACTCCACGAGGAATCTGGACAGCATGGAACCCGAATTAAACATCCTACCAGCGATTGTCTACCTTCTCCTCTACCAGGAGCACAAACGCCGCCGCAGGAGACAACGGTGAGTATTGCACCTACGACACAGGGGAGGGGGGAGGAGAAAAGATTACGGGCACACACATACGCGACACCCCCCCCCAAATCCCCACACACCAATGCAGAGCAAAAAGTCAGATTTACACCCCCCGGAATAATTCAAAGACAAAATAAAATGATCATTAAAATAGAAGTATATTAAAGCATATTTGAACTTAAGTGAAATATGAGATTTTTAAAACAAATAAATCACAACATGAACAATGTTTACATATTCCAAAAGTCCGGCACATCTTGGCTACATGCCATTGTTTGTGGGCCAATGTGCATAAACACATGGGCAAAGCCCACACACGAGACCCGATTCCATTCCAGATAATAAAACCACAGGCACCTCAGGGGGAAGGGAAGGGGGTGCACCTCAGCCACATGAGTCCACGACGCGAGATCCACGAGGGGCCTCCATGCCCACTGTACCATCCTGGGGAGTCCAAAGCCACAGTCCCACAAGTCTTTTCAGTGGGTGGATTGCCCACTATACCATCCTGGGGAGTGCAAAGCCACAGTCTCACAAGTCTCTACAGTGGGTGGATTGCCCACTGTACCATCCTGGGGAGTGCAAAGCCACAGTCTCACAAGTCTTTTCAGTGGGTGGATTGCCCACTGTACCATCCTGGGGAGTGCAAAGCCACAGTCCATCGGGTGGATTACAGACTTCACTGGTCATGGAGGAGGCATGGTGCCCAGAGTGCTTCGTGAAGCCCTGCCCGACACAGATCCGGCCCTGCCAATGGGCCAGCGGGGCTTGAGATGAAGGGCCCAGCGGAGCGGTCCTTGACAGGAAGGGCCCAGCGGAGCAGTGCAGAGACGGCGGGGCACAGCGGAGCGGTGCTTGAGATGAAGGGCCCAGCGGAGCGGTGCTTGACAGGAAGGGCCCAGCGGAGCGGTGCTTGAGATGAAGGGCCCAGCGGAGCGGTGCTTGACAGGAAGGGCCCAGCGGAGCGGTGCTTGAGATGAAGGGCCCAGCGGAGCGGTGCAGAGACGGCGGGGCCCAGCGGAGCGGTGCTTGAGAGGAAGGGCCCAGCGGAGCGGTGCTTGAGAGGAAGGGCCCAGCGGAGCGGTGCTTGACAGGAAGGGCCCAGCGGAGCGGTGCAGAGACGGCGGGGCCCAGCGGAGCTGTGCTTGACAGGAAGGGCCCAACGGAGCGGTGCAGAGACGGCGGGGCCCAGCGGAGCGGTGCTTGAGATGAAGGGCCTAGCGGAGCGGTGCTTGACAGGAAGGGCCCAGCGGAGCGGTGCTTGACAGGAAGGGCCCAGCGGAGCGGTGCTTGAGATGAAGGGCCCAGCGGAGCGGTGCAGAGACGGCGGGGCCCAGCGGAGCGGTGCTTGACAGGAAGGGCCCAGCGGAGCGGTGCTTGACAGGAAGGGCCCAGCGGAGCGGTGCAGAGATGGCGGGGCCCAGCGGAGCGGTGCAGAGACGGCGGGGCCCAGCGGAGCGGTGCTTGAGATGAAGGGCCCAACGGAGCGGTGCAGAGACGGCGGGGCCCAGCGGAGTGGTGCTTGAGATGAAGGGCCCAGCGGAGTGGTGCAGAGATGGCGGGGCCCAGCGGAGCGGTGCTTGACAGGAAGGGCCCAGCGGAGCGGTGCTTGAGATGAAGGTCCCAGCGGAGCGGTGCTTGAGATGAAGGGCCCAGCGGAGCGGTGCAGAGACGGCGGGGCCCAGCGGAGCGGTGCTTGAGATGAAGGGCCCAGCGGAGCAGTGCAGAGACGGCGGGGCCCTGTTCAGCGGTGCTTCTCACGGCGGGGCCCTGTTCAGCGGTGCTTCTCACGGCGGGGCCCTGTTCAGCGGTGCCTCTCTCGGCGGGGCCCTGTTCAGCGGTGCCTCTCACGGCGGGGCCCTGTTCAGCGGTGCCTCTCACGGCGGGGCCCTGTTCAGCGGTGCTTCTCACGGCGGGGCCCTGTTCAGCGGTGCCTCTCACGGCGGGGCCCTGTTCAGCGGTGCTTCTCACGGCGGGGCCCTGTTTAGCGGTGCTTCTCACGGCGGGGCACTGTTCAGCGGTGCTTCTCTTGTGTTCCTAGGGAACCAGATCTGGGCAATCATTCCCGCTCAGTCGTCTTCCGACCTATCGCTTGCGGGGCCCTCCTGTGCTGGACTCCTGGGCCCCTGGGCCCCTGGGTGTCCTCCGTCACACCCCAAATGGGGCTGGTGGGGCCCTCCTGGGCAGCTCGCCTGCTGCCGGACTTCTTCGCCTTGCTGCCCTTGCCCTCCTTGGAAGAATCTCTGGGGCCCTTGCCTCCCTTGGAAGAATCTCTGGGGCCCTTGCCCTCCTTGGAAGAATCTTTGGGGCCCTTGCCTCCCTTGGAAGAATCTCTGGGGCCCTTGCCTCCCTTGGTGGATGGGCCAGGTGACGGTGCAAGGCTGGTGTCCTTGGGGGCAGCCGTCTCAGGCTTGTGGCGCCGGCCCTTCCCTTTTTTGCTTCTTTTCCCAGGGGGTGGGCTGGATGTCCCCTTGCTGCTGGCCGATGTTCCTGCCCTAGGAGCTGGTGGACTCCAATAGCCCTGAACAATGGTCCTAGTAGGTGCAGGGCTTGTGGTGGCTGAGGTGCTGGTTGGAGTCTTACGAGATGGAGGGTGTGTGTCAGTTGTTGGAAAGAGGTCAAGGTTGGAAAGGAAAATCAATTTAGAAAGACAGGGACGGGTAGTTGTAGTGGGTATGGGAGTGGAGGAAGAGGATGTGGTTGTAGGAGAGTCAAATGTGCTGTCTTTGGGTGCATGTGCTTGTGACGGAGGCTGTCGTGAGGTGGATGGCTGTTGGGTGGGTGGCTGCCTGTGTTTGTGTGGTTTGGAAGAGGGGGTGACAGACACACTGGGAGAGGACACAGGGGACGTGTAAATGGTAGTGGGGGTGGTGACTGCACATGTGCGGACTGTTCTGGTGGGTGTGGTGGTGATGGACGTACTGGCTGATGGTGGTGTGCATGCAGGTGTGAGTGGAGACGTCACAGGGAGGGAGGAGGGAGACGACGAGGAGGGGGACACAGTGGAGGCAGTGGGTGTTGCTATGTCTGCATGTGGATGTTGCTTGGGTGAATGCTTGTGTGATCTGTGGTGCTTATGTCTGGATGAGCTGCCCTTGGGTGTTGATGTGTGTGCAGGCTGGTCTGTAGGTGTGTCTGGGATAGGCAGAGGAACAGGGGAGTGGGACTGGGTTGAGGAAGTTGGAGGGGGGAGGCTAGACACAGGGACAATTGCTGCCGTCAGTGCTGAGGCCAGAGCGTTGAACGATCGCTGATGGGCAGCCTGACCCGAATGAATGCCCTCCAGGTATGCATTGCTCCGATGCACCTCCGTTTCAACCCCCTGGATGGCATTCAAAAGGGTAGACTGCCCAACAATGAGCATCTGGAGGAGGTCAATGATCTCCGCACTGAGGTCAGCAGGGGTAACTGGGGCAGGACCTGAGGTGCCAGGGGCGAAGGAGATGCCCGGCTTCCTGGCCGAGCGGGCACGGGGCGAAAGCTGAGGGGCTGCTGGGAGGGCGGAGCTGGTGCGCTGGATGGCGGCTGTACCTGTTGTTGCGGTGGGCACGGATGTTGCCGCCACCACAAGAGAGCTCCCTTCCGAGGACGTGTCGGTGTCGCTGACGTCTCCATGGGTCCCCGTTGTGGAGCCCCCCTCGCCCGCCGTCTCACTGGTGAACTCGGAGTCGGTTGCAGGGCCCTCCGGGGCCATGTGAGATGCAGCTCCCTCGTGCGCCGATGCCACTTCTCCTCCGCCTGATGATGCTAATACACACATGAACAGGAAAACCAAAAAAAAGGGGGGGGAGAAGAAAGGAAGACATGTTGAGTGCATGCATTGGCGGCACCGTTGGCGGAGAGGACAGACACAGAAGCCCCCTGCACTACGCCGCGCACTCAGGGTACACTACTCAATGATAGTGACTTGGCCTACAAGTCTATGGACGACAAATGCACACATAGGTGAGCCCGGGCCATGGATAGCTGTACTTAGAACCCTACAGAGGTGGGGGCGGGGGCACAGGGCCATGTCTAACGGAGGGGCCTAGCCTACAGAAACCGCCCTGGCCTAGAGATAGCCACAATCCTCCTCCCCCACCCAGACGCCTCCACTGTGCGCTAATATAGCGGAATGTGTTGATATTCACCCCCTTGTGTCTGCTGTGATGTCCTCACGCGCCCATCTAAATCGGGGTAGGCCACCACCAGGATCCGGGACATCAGGGGGGTCAATTGACGACTGGCACCCCTCCTATGTTGGCTGCCATCCCCAGCAGAGCCTCGGCGGTCTTTCTGCTCCCGCGGCGGATGTCCTCCCACCTCTTGCGGCAGTGGGTGCCCCGTCTGTTGTGGACCCACAGGGCCCGGACGTCCTTGGCGATGGCACGCCAAATGTCAATCTTCTGATGGGCGCTGACCTATGTGACATGTACAGGGTTGAAAAATAAATTTCTTCACTTTTCTGCATGGTCGATGTGCGCGGCCCCCCCTCCCCAACCTTGCCATGTGGCACATTCTCTCATCTGTCGTGCGTTGCACTCCTCATTCGCTCCCCTCCCCACCATCTTACATCCACCCCACTCAACACAGGCATAGCCCATACTACGTATCCCAGTGTACTTACCTGTTGGTCTGGAGGACCGTAGAGTAGCGCATACTGGGGGAGGACCCCATCAACAAGTTTATCCAATTCCTCAGATGTGAAGGCAGGGACCCTTTCCCCAGTCACAGCAGCCATTGTCTCTTCCAGACCGAGTTCACAGCAGCACTTGCAGTATAGGTCCTCTCCTGTGGATGATCAGGTCTTGAGTGATTAAGCAAGTAGAAAATGGCGGTCACGCCCGCGGCAGTGCGTACCGCGACTGCCGGCGCACATCGTCACTGGCTCCTGAGACTATCGGGTTCAATGTTAACCAATGCTGCTTTGCGCCGCGGTCTTCGACCGCCTACCGCCACGGTGTGCCACGCCAGCGCATTGACCTCACATCCCATTGTCACACTTCACAGGTCAGGCAGCCGCCATTTCAAGGGCCCACATGGCTGAATTTCTATGGCGTCACACAGGCCTAGGCCTTGCATTGCCACTCATACAAGCCATTCAATGCATAGCGAATCATGTGATGTGCAAGCTGTGGTTACGTACCTGTGGGTTGATTGACTCTGTGCTCCATGTTGTCCTTCCTAGGCACCGTCCGCTGGGACTTGCGAGGAGATGGAGGAATCCTCCTGTGTACAGACCGCTGGTGGACCTGTCGACAATGGAAGAAAGACATGTCATACTTACATACAGACTTGACCGAGCCACTATACAGTAACTGTGTGCCCAGCTGGAGCCAGACCTGATGTCCCCCATTCGCCAACCCACAGGGATTCCCCCTCTGGTGCAGGTTCTGTCAGTACTCCATTTTTTGGCAAGTGGATCATTCCAAACAACAGTGGCCATATCATCAGGGATGTCTCAGCCTATGTTTTCTAAGGTTTTGTCCAGCGTGTTGTCTGCCCTGATGAAATACATGCGGAGCTACATTGTTTTCCCTGAGGTGGGAGATTTGCATACAGTGAAGGGTGATTTCTATGCCCTTGGACATATCCCCAACATCATTGGTGCCATTGATGGGACCCATGTGGCCTTGGTTCCCCCCAGTGGAATTGAGCAGGTGTACAGGAACAGAAAAAGTTATCATTCTATGAATGTTCAGGTGGTCTGTTTGGCTGACCAGTACATCTCCCATGTAAATGGCAAGTTCCCTGGGTCAGTGCATGACACGTACATCATGCGAAATAGCAGCATCCCTTATGTGATGGAACAGCTACAGAGACACTGTGTGTGGCTAATAGGTGACTCTGGTTACCCCAACCTGTCGTGGCTACTGACCCCAGTGAGGAATCCCAGGACAAGGGCAGAGGAATGTTACAATGAGGCCCATGGGCGAACTAGGAGGATTATAGAAAGAACCTTCGGCCTCCTGAAGGCCAGGTTTTGGTGCTTGCATATGACAGGGGGATCCCTAATGTACTCACCAAAGAAGGTGTGCCATATCATCGTGGCCTGCTGTATGCTTCACAACCTGGCTTTGCAACGCCAGGTGCCTTTCCTGCAGGAGGATGGTCCAGATGGTGGTGTTGTAGCAGCTGTGGAGCCTGTGGAGAGTGAAGAGGAGGAGGACGACGGGGACGACACAGACAACAGGGACACAGTGATACAACAGTATTTTCAGTAGCACACAGGTACGAATCAACCACGCCATTTTACATTTACTTAAAGTCTCCTGCCTCTCTACTGTCTGAGTTCCCCCCCAGTTCCTGTTAACTGAGTTGTGACTTTCCTTTCCGTTTTCAGAGCTGTGGGCCCCACTGCGTGACCTCTGCTTTGTTTGCCCATGGACTACAGCTGTGTGACAGTGGTATGTTGTCATCACAATGTAACTGAACATTTTGGCACCGTTATGTCTAATACATTTGTTCAAAATACAAGCAGACTCCAGATTTTTTTAGTGCAAGAAGTGATTTAATTCAAGTGCTAAATTTAAGGAACATGATTGTAAAACGGGGATGGGTGATGGTGGAGTAAAGTCCATGGCAGAGTCCAGTTCTCAGACGCACAGGTGCATTGTCCATATGCCTGTGGAAGGATGGAGCAGGGGCAGTTCAAGGTTGGACAGGGTGACAATGTGGGACAGTGGGATGACATCAGGGGGTATCGTTTGCTGGCGGGGTCTTGCAATCCTACTCTGTCTTCTTGTGAGATCTCAGGTTCCGCTTGCGGGGTGGTTCTTCTTCTGCAGGAGGTGGGGTTCTGGTGGCCTGTCGTTGTGTGGGGGCCTCCTGTCCACTAGCGCCGGCGGAGGTGGTAGGCTGTTCCTGGTCCAGGCTAATGACAGGGGCCCTTTGTGGTGCCACATGGTCCCGCAATGTGGTGACTATCTGGGTTAGGGCCACGACGATGGTCCCCATTGCGGAACTAATGTTCCTCAGTTCCTCTCTGAACCCCATGTACTGTTGCTCCTGCATGACCTGGATCTCCTGGAACCTGGCCAGTACCGTAGCCATCGTCTCCTGGGAGTGGTGGTATGCTCCCATGATGGAGGAGAGGGCCTCTTGGAGAGTCGGTTCCCTGGGCCTGTCCCCCCCATGTCGCACAGCAGCCCTCCCAGTTCCCCTGTTTCCATGGGCCTCTGTCCCCTGGACGGTGTGCCCACCACCACTGCCCCCAGGTCCCTGTTGTTGTTGGGGTGGTGGGTCAACCTGGGTGCCCTGTAGTGGTGGACACACCACTGATTGACGTGTCCTGGAGACAGAGGAATGGGCCCGCTGGGTGGGAGCTGTGCTGGTGTTCCCAGAGGGGGTTAGGTCTGGTGTAGCCTGTGGCTGTCTGTGGGGAACCGACTGTCCCGAGGTCCCCGATGGGCCGGGCTGGTCATCAGGGTCCAGGGAGACAGAGCTGCTGTCATCACTGGGGGCCTCTTCTGGGGGTGGGATGGACATCTCTGGACCCTCCGTGGCGGTGTGGTGGCGTTCGGGTCCTGCAGGGGTATAAAAGTATGGTTATTGCTTCTGTGTGTGGCATTTTGTGTAATGGGTGGGTGGCCGTGTCCCCCAGTGCTGGTATTCCCTTGTGGGGGCTTTTGTGACGGTGGCTTGTGGGGGTGATGGGTGTGTGCAGTGGGCATGCTTTGGGGATGGGTGTCCATGCTTTGGGGACGCACGCAGGGCTAGGTTTTGGGATGGGTGGGATGTGATGGTGAGCCATTTGCAAGGAGTTGGTGTGATGGGGGTGGGGGTGAGGGTGGGGGTATGATTTGGCATGCAGGTGGGGTGGGGGGAATGGAGTAGTGAAGATTTGACTTACCAGAGTCCATTCCTCCGCCTACTCCTGCGAGGCCCTCAGGGTGCAGGATGTGCAAGACTTCCTCCTCCCATGCTGTGAATGCTGGGGGAGTAGGTGGGGGTCCGCCGCCAGTCCGCTGTACCGCGATGTTGTGCCTTGATACCATGGAACGCACCTTCCCCCGTAGGTCGTTCCACTGCTTCCTGATGTCGTCCCGATTGCGTGGATGCTGACCCACACCGTTGACCCTGTCCACTATTCTCCTCCATAGCTCCATCTTCCTGGCAATGGTGGTGTGCTGCACCTGTGCCCCGAAGAGCTGGGGCTCTACACGAACTATTTCCTCCACCATGACCCTGAGTTCTGCGTCAGAGAACCTGGGGTGTCTTTGGGGTGCCATGGGGTGGTGTGGATGAGGTGAGGGGTGGTGTATGTGTTGTAGAGTGTGGTGAGTGTGGTGGTGTATGGTGTTTTGTGCGTGGAAATTGTGTGGGTGATGTTGTGATTTGCCTCTGTGTGATGGTGTACTCTATGCTGTGCTCTCTCTCTCTGTCCTTCACTCGCAATTGTGGTCGTAGGGGTTTGTGGGTGATGTGGGTGTGTGTTTTACAGTTAATTGGGTGTGTGGGAGTGGTGTGTGTATGTGTCTCAGGTGTGTGTATTTTGAATTATCCAATGTGGTAGTGTTTTGTAAAGGTGTGTGTATTTTGACCTCGGCGGTGTGTACCGCCAATGGAATACCGCGGTTGAAAGACCGCTGCGGGGATTTGCGGGTCGGAATGGCATGGGCGTATTTCTGTTGGCGTGACGGTGGAGGTTTGGTCATCGCCAGTTTCCCGCTGACCTTTGGTGTGGCGGACTTTTGTGGATGTCGGGTTTTTGGCGGTTTGCCAGTTGCGGGTCAGAATGACCGTGGCAGTTTCCCGCGGCCGCGGCGGTGTTATGGCGGCCTTCTGGCCGGCAGTAAGCGACTTTTACCGCTGAGGTCGGAATGACCCCCTTAGTCTCTTTTTCTGAGATTTTCTTTACCGGGATGAACCGGCAAATCAGGCCGGGTCGCGGTTGAGGCAAGCCGGCTAGAGTTGCCGCGGCGGGTCGGTCCCTCTATGGAGCTTTTTTCCAAAATTTCTCCAAAGTTCTCAAAACTTCTGGAGCTTCTCCCAGATGTCCTTTTAAGGTTCTTTTGATGTCCACAGCGCACCCCAGGGTCCAGAAGTTCTGAGATGGCCCTGGGGGGTGGGGACTACAACTCCCAGAATGCACCTGGCGCCAACTCCTTTTTGGCCACTGGGCAGTGGCCAGCTGGTTGATTTCTTCAGGAGTTGGTGCAGGGGACTCTGGTTAGCAATTTTTCACCTTGTAGCAAACAGGGAGTCCCTCCTTGAACCAGTTGAAGCAAGGCAAAGTCCTTCTTGTGGTGAAGCCCAAGTGTGCAGCTGGTGCAGTCCTTCTGAGTGCAGGTCCCAGGTGCAGGCCAGGGGTCCAGCAGGGCAGTCCTTCTTCTCCTTTTGTTCTTCCTTGTTGGAATCTGATGGGGATCTGAGGTGTGGGTGCAGGTCTGCCAGTTTTATCCTTGCTCCTGGGTGAAATGCAGGGGGGTCCTGGTTCTCCAATCAGGTGCAGGGTCCTTCCCCCTGTGATCACCACTTCCTGGGAAGTGTGGCAAAAATCAGTCCCTGGAGGCAATATTCTCAAAAAATCCATCATGGCTGAATCTGATTTTTGGAGGTTACATCTGGCTGAGCCCACCCACTGGTGTGGCTAAAAATCATAAACACACCCCTCTCCTGCCCTCTCCTAATCTAATTGCAGTATGTGGGGGTGTTGCTGGTTGCTCCAAATGTCCTTCTCTGCCTTTGAAGACCAGTTTGGCAGCCCTCCTCCTTCCTCCCTCACCATCTGCTGAGGGGAGATTGCCTCCCACAGGCACATTCCTTTCTGTGAAGGCCCCTTCACACCTCATCAAGGCAGCCTGGCCAGGCTGCTAGAGGCTGGCCAATCAGAGCACAGCAGCAAAAACAATGCAGGGCTGAAATTGGCAACTTTTCAGGTAAAGTTGAAAACTCTTTACCTGAACAAGTTATATTAAATCCCACAACTGGAAGTTTATTACAACAATTAATTTGATACCAAACTCTTGGCATCCATCATTTAAGGAGACTTTAAAAATTAAAATAAAGTCTCCCCATTCTAGCCTATTTAGGCCATTTACTACAATGAGGGAAAACGAATTTGGCTGTTTTTACCTCACCAGGGCTCATAAAACTATTTTTATAAGGTCCCTGCTTATAGTTACATGGCACCCAGCCCTAGTGGCACATAGGGCACACCTTAGGGGTGACTTATATGTAAAAATAAGGTAGTTAAAGACTTTGGAACTACTTTTAATTCCAAAGTCGAATTTGCATATGACTTTAATTTAAAAGCAGCCAGCAAGGCAGGCCTGCCTTTAAAATGACATTGGGCACCTCAGCAGTGCACCTGTGGGTGCACTACCTATGCTGTGGTCCCTAAACCTACATGCCCTACCATATACTAGGGACTTATAGGTAGGTTAACTTAGCCAATTATAATTAGCCTAATTTGCATATCTATTTTACAAAGAGCACTGGCCCTGGGACTGGTAAGCAGTACCCAGGGCACAACCAAGAATCAGTAACCACCAGTACCTGCCCAAAACGTTTGGGGGTGACCAGGGCAAAAAGGAGGACTTTCCTACACTGCCCCCCCCCCCAGATGTAAGGTGATGGGTACTAACCTACACCCTGGTAGTCCTCATCAGCTAAGTGGAAAATCATGGAAAGGCCATCTGCATTGGCATGGGCAGTCCCAGGTCTGTGCTCCACTGTGAGGTCCATCCCCTGTAGGGAAATGGACCACCTTAACAATTTTGGGTTCTCCCCCCTCATCTGTAACAACCATCTGAGAGGTCTGTGGTCAGTTTGTACACGGAAGTGAGTGCCAAACAAGTATGACCTCAACTTCTTCAGGGACCAGACCACAGCAAAGGCCTCCCACTCAATGGCACTCCATCTTTTCTCTCTGGGGAGTAGTCGCCTGCTGATGAAGGCAACTGGTTGATCTTGGCCCTCTTCATTAACTTATGCAAACACTGCCCCAATCCCTTCCTCTGAAGCATCTGTTTGCACTATAAACTCCTTGCTATAGTCAGGGACCAGTAACACTGGTGCTGAACACATAGCCTGTTTTAGGGTGTCTAAAGCTTTCTGACACTCTGGGGTCCAAATTACCTCCTTGGGCTGTTTCTTGGAGGTAAGCTCAGTCAGAGCGGCCACTATGGTCCCATAATTCTGAACAAACCTCCTGTAGTACCCAGTCAGGCCAAGAAAGGCCCTGACTTGAGTCTGGGTTTTAGGAGCCTCCCAATCCAGGATAGTCTGGATCTTGGGCTGGAGAGGTTGTACATGTTCTCCACCAACAAGGTGGCCCAGGTACACAACTGAGCTTTGCCCTATCTGGCACTTGCTTGCCTTGATAGTCAGGCCTGCTTGAAGCAGGGCCTAAAGCACTTCCTTCAGGTGGACCAGGTGGTCCTCCCAGGTGGAACTAAATACAGCTATATCATCCAGATAAACTGCACTGAAAAATTCCAACCCAGAGAGGACTCTATTCACCAACCGTTGGAAGGTGGCAGGAACATTTTTCAGGCCAAAGGGCATCACCTTGAACTGAAAGTGGCCCTCTGGTGTGGAAAATGCTGACCTCTCCTTAGCTCCTGGACTTAAGGCAATCTGCCATTATCCTGAGGTCAGATCAAACGTGCTCAGGAAATTGGCAGCCCCCAATCTATCAATGAGCTCATCAGCTCTAGGTATGGGGTGAGCATCAGTCCTAGTGACTGCGTTTAGACCTCTGTAGTCCACACAAAATCTCAATTCTTTCTTCCCACCTTGGGGATTAGGTTTGGGCACCAGTATCACTGGACTGGACCAAGGACTGTCAGAGGGCTCAATTACTTTGAGCTCCAACATCTTAGCCTCTTCAGCTTTGATGTTGGCCTTGACCTGGTCAGACAGCCTGTACAGCTTGTTCTTGACAGGTAAGCTGTCACCAGTGTCAACGGCATGGACACACCAATTGGTGAGTCCAGGGGTCAGGGAGAACAGACTAGCAAACTGTTCCAAAACCTGCTTGCAGTCTTCTTGTTGCTGGTCTGTCAACTTGGGAGAGAGTACAACTCCCTCCACTGACCCATCTTGTGCATTTGACGACAGGAGGTCTGGCAGAGGTACACTCTCTTCCTCCTTCCCTTCATCAGTGACCATCAGCATGGTCATGTCTGTCCTGTCCTGGTGGGGTTTCAGCCTGTTAACATGCAGGATCCTATGAGGATTCCTGGGGGTGCCAAGGTCCACCAAGTAGGTGACTTCACTCTTTTTCTCCAGAATTGAATAGGGCCCAGTCCATTTGGCCTGAAGTGCCCTAGGAGCCATGGGCTCCAAAACCCACACCAGCTGTCCTGGGTGATACTCAGGCATGGTAGCCTTCTGATCATGCCAGAGCTTCATGAGCTCCTGGCTGGCCTCCAGGTTTCTGCTTGTCTTCTTCATGTACTCAGCCATGCGTGACCACAGGCCCAGCACATAGGGGGTTATTCTAACTTTGGAGGAGTGTTAATCCGTCCCAAAAGTGACGGTAAAGTGACAGATATACCACCAGCCGTATTACGAGTTCCATAGGATATAATGGACTCGTAATACGGCTGGTGGTAAATCCGTCACTTTTCCATCACTTTTGGGACGGATTAACACCTCCTCCAAACTTAGAATAACCCCCATAATCTAGCACATTCTCCTTGGACTCTCTGAGAGGCTTTTCCCAAGACTTTCTCACCAAGCACAATGGGCCTCTTACAGGGTGCCCAAACAGTAACTCATAGGGGCTGAATCCAACCCCCTTCTGTGGCACCTCTCTGTAGGCAAACAGCAGGCATGGGAGGAGAACATCCCATCTCCTCATGAGTTTGTCAGACAAACCCCTGATCATGCCCTTCAGGGTCTTGTTAAATCTTTCCACTAGACCATTGGTCTGTGGATGATAGGGGGTGGTGAACTTATAAGTAACACCACACTCATCCCACATGGCTTTCAGATAGGCTGACATAAAGTTTGTGCCCCTATCTGAGACCACCTCCTTTGGGAACCCCACTCTGGTGAACACACCAAGTAGGGCCCTAGCCACTGTGGGAACAGTGACTGTCCGGAGGGGTATTGCCTCAGGGTACCTGGTGGCATGGTCCACAACCACCAAAATGTACCTGTTACCTAAGGCAGTTGGTGGGTCTAGGGGACGAACAATGTCAATCCCCACCCGCTCAAAGGGAGTCCCAACCACTGGCAGTGGTATCAAGGGAGCCTTTGTCTTGCCCCCTGTCTTGCCACTGGCTTGGCAGGTGACACAGGAGCTGCAAAACTCCTTGACTTTTTCTGACATTTGGGGCCAATAAAAATGGCTGACCTTGCCTGTTCCAGGTCTTGGTCTGTCCCAAATGTCCAGTTAAGGGGATATCATGGCTTAAGATAAGGAGGAATTCTCTATACTTCTGGGGGACCACTACTCTCCTGGTTGCCACTGGTTTGAGGTCCCTTGCCTCGGTGTAGAGAACTCCTTCCTCCCAGTAAACCTTGTGGGTCCCACTGGTATCCCCTTGTTCTTGCCTGGCAGCAGTCTGCCTCAGGACCTCAAGAGTGGGACACTCTCTTTGTCCCTGGCACAACTCTTCTCTGGTGGGCCCACCTGCCCCTTGCAGTTCTGCCAAGTCAGGCAGAGCTTGCAGGGGAAGGGGCCCTCCCTCAGAGGTCAGATCCTCCCCATCAGGGTTGGATTCCTCCTGACCCTCTGTACTTGTAGGGGCTGGCAAGCCAGACCCAGTGCCCTTTCTCTTCTTCTTGGAAGCTTGGCCCATTGTTCCAGGGTCCAAGTGTCCAGCACTTCCCTGTTGTGCTGCCTGTGACCTGGTCACAGCACACACCCATTCAGGGAGGACCAGCATCTGTGCATGGACCCTTCTCTCCACCTCTGACCATTCAGATGCTTCAAGATCATTTCCCAGCAGACACTCTACTGGGAGGGCAGGAGCTACAACTACCTTCTTAGGGCCAGTCACACCTCCCCATTCCAGGCTCACCATGGCCATTGGATGGAGTTTGGTTCTGCTATCTGCATAAGTCACTTAGTGGAAGACACCAGGTAACTACTTTTAATTCCAAAGTCGAATTTGCATATAACTTTAATTTAAAAGCAGCCAGCAAGGCAGGCCTGCCTTTAAAATGATACTGGGCACCTCAGCAGTGCACCTATGGGTGCACTACCTATGCTGTGGTCCCTAAACCTATATGCCCTACCATATACTAGGGACTTATAGGTAGGTTAACTTAGCCAATTATAATTAGCCTAATTTGCATATCCATTTTACACAGAGCACTGGCCCTGGGACTGGTAAGCAGTACCCAGGGCACAGCCAAGAGTCAGTAACCACCAGTACCTGTCCAAAAAGTGTGGGGGTGACCAGGGCAAAAAGGAGGACTTTCCTACATTCACCTATAATGGTTCTGAGAAAGCCTTGTGGGAAAGTTCGAAGTGTTCATGTTTTAAGAAAGATCAATGATATAGTGGTGAAGTGTTGCCCAATAGTGCCAAATCCAGCCGTGATTATGTTCCAGGTTCCTTGCGATGCAGAATGGTTCTCAGTTGTGGATCTGTCTCAAGCATTCTTTTCTGTGCCTCTTCATGAGGACAGCCAATTTCTTTTCAGTTTCAAATTCCTGGACAAGGTATACAGTTGGTGTCGAATACCCAAAGGGTTTTCGGAATCACCTTCCATCTTTAATCACATCCTGAAGAAGGATTTGGAGTTGTTTGAACTGCCTTTCCAATCGACTCTAGTACAGCACATTGATGATTTATTGAATGCATCAACACAAGAGATGATTGCAAATACGATACCATTGCCTTACTAAATCACTTGGGAAATAATGAGCATAAGGTGTCCCCCAAGAAGATGCAATACTGGCAGAAGGAAGTGAAATACTTAGGTCATCTGACTGAGAAAGGGTCAAGGAAAATCTCCAAGGAAAGAGTGACTGCCATATTGCTGATGAATCCTCCGACATCTCGGAGAGACGTTAGGATGTTTCTGGGAATGGTGGGCTACTGTCGTCGGTGGATCACAAATTTCTCAGTCATCTCCAAGCCCTTGGTGAGACTGACAGTTAAAGAGGTCCAGGAAGGCTCAGATACCCTAACTATGTCCGATAAAGAGATGAAAGCGTTCATTGAGTTGAGGGAGTGTATGTGCAGGGCTCCAGCTTTAGGTATGCCTGATTACACAAAGCCTTTTGTCCTGTTTTGTCATGAACGTGATGCTTGTTCTTTGTCTGTCCTGACACAGGTCAATGGAGGTGCAAACCGACCAGTCGCATATTTTTCAGCTACTCTGGACCCAGTTGCAGCAGCCTTACCGGGTTGTCTGCGGGCCGTTGCAGCATTTGGCCAAAGCCTCACACAATGCAAAGGCATAGTGATGGGACACCCTTTAACAGTCATGGTCCCAAACTCAGTTGACATTTTACTGACCCGAACCAAAACTCAGCACATGACAAATGCCAGATTGACGAAATATGAAGCAATTATATTGGGGTCACCAAATGTGTCACTGAAAAGGTATACTGTATTGAACCCGGCAACTTTGCTTCCAAATGAGAATACAGAGGTTGATGATGTTGAGGATGTAGAACATGATTGTCTTGAGGTAACAGAACTGTGCACCAAACTGAGACCTGACATTAAAGATACGCAATTGGAAGAGAATGATTACATTACCTTTGTTGATGGCTCATGTCTGAGAGACTCAGTAGGAGTACTGAGAGCCGGATACACTGTGTGTACAATCACTGGTATCCTAGAAACATCTTGGCTTGAAAGAGTATACTCTGCTCAAGTGGCTGAATTGGTTGCTCTTACTAGGGCATGTCATGCCGCTGACAAATTGAAGGTGACCATCCATACTGACAGCAGATACAGATTTGGAATTTTCCATGATTTTGGCCAATTATGGTCACAGAGGGGATTTCTGACCTCTTCTCGTTCGCCAGTGAAAAACGGTGAAAGGATTAAGGAGGTGTTGCACGCGATTCAGTTACCTCTTGAAATTGCCCTGGTGAAATGCAGTGCTCATGTGAAATCAAAAGACTTTATGTCAATGGGAAATGGATATGCGGATCAAGTCGCAAGGTTTTGCGCATTGTACTGTATATCGTTCAAGGATCAGTGGGAATTGTTACCTGAAACAGAAAACAAAACATGCACAGGTTACGCATTAAGAGTGGTTGACACTTTGGAGGAATTAAAATTGTTGCAGGGTTGTGCCAGCAGGGAAGAGAAGCGCTCTTGGCTTAAAATGCAATGTGTACAAAGACCAGATGAGTTGTGGGTTTCAGATGAGGGGAAAATGGTTTTGCCGAACAGTCTTCTGTCGCAGTTTGCAAGATTTTACCATGGACAGGCATACATTGGGAGAGATGCCATTGACAGGTTGTTCAAAATTGATTGGTTCAATCCGAAGTCCAGACAAGCTGCAGAAGTGATTTGTCACAGGTGCATCATCTGTCAACAGATGAATGCGGGGAAAGGGACAGTGGTGAATTTGAGCCACATTGGGAGAGCAGGAGGTCCACTTAGCAGAATGCAATTGGATTTTATTGAGATGCCTGTGTGTGGCGGTTTCAGATACGTGTTGGTGATTGTGTGCATCTTTAGTCACTGGATTGAAGCGTACCCTACACATAGAAATGACAGCCTCACAGTAGCGAAGTTGCTGCTTAGGGAACTGATACCACGTTTCGGGTTTCCGATCTCTTTAGAATCAGATAGAGAAAGTCACTTCAAAATGAGGTGGTTAAGCTCTTGTGTGCAGCTTTAAACATTGAGCAGAAGTTGCATTGTAGCTACCGCCCTGAAGCATCAGGACTAGTGGAGCAAATGAATGGTACTCTGAAGTCTCGAATGGCAAAAATGTGTGCAGCTACAAATTTATTTGAAATGGCCTGATGTGTTGCCCTTAGTGCTAATGTCAATGAGAAACACACCCAACAAGAAAACAGGACTGTCTCCTCATGAAATTCTCATGGGCTGAGCTATGAGATTGCCCGCAGTGCCTGCAAATGCTCTTGTGAATATCACGGATGATATGGTGTTGGACTACTGCAAGGGTCTGGCTGACGTGGTCCGCTCTTTCTCTCACCAGATGGAAACCACCACATTGCCACCGATAAGTGATCCAGGTCACAACCTGAAAGCTGGGGACTGGGTTGTTGTCAAGAAACACGTGAGGAAGTTGTGTTTGGAGCCACGTTGGAAGGGGCCATATCAAGTAATACTGACAACTACTACTGCTGTGAAGTGTGCAGGAATTCCAAACTGGATTCATGCCAGTCACACAAAGAAGGTGACATGCCCGACTGATGAGGAAATTGAGCTGTCGAAAATAACAGCTAAAATAAAGGAAGTCTCAGGGCCGGAGAGCAATCAAAGGAGAACTGAGACTGGAGGAGAGCCCATTGAGGACGGCTTAGTCACTCAAACAACAAACGAGATCCAGAGGGGTGACAGTGAGCCTATCTCAACTGAGGCGCCAGGAGGACTGACTCAAAGAGAGGTTCTCCCAGAAGCAGACTGATATGGGTTTGAAGTTGAGCCCCTGACAGACCCAGAAGGCGAAGGAGTTGAGGCAGAAGAAAGTCAGAGTGCCCGGACTCCTCCTGAGCCCATTGCAGGTCCAGCAAGAGAAAACACCATAAAACAAGAGGAGTGCATTGAGCTGCCACACGGAAAGTCAAACAACAGAGAAACTTTAAAGGGAGATAAGTGGCCAGAATCGCAAGTGACAAAAGCAAAGGTGGTTACTGATGAGACAATTGAAGAAGAGGTCGATACAACAAGGAAGGAAGACTTGAGCGAAGGAGAGTTGCAAGGTGACCGGAAATTGAAAAGAAAGAGAGTAGCAAATAGAAGGTACGCAGGTCCTGAATGGGCATACGCAACATCAGCTGAGTGGCAACAAGAGTTCTTGGCATTCTGTTTTGATCGAGAAGTCCCAGTTCAATACTATGGTACCTGAGTTTGGCCACAAGGAAAGGAGACTGTGTTAAGTTGAAACTGAATGAAAGAAACCTGAGAAAAGAGACTGATAAGTTACCGGATGTGACATTGTTAACCTGAATTGACTTTCGAAAACTGATTGTGACAAGCTGCTAACTGAATTGACAAGGATCCTGGGAGTGAATGAGAGAGAGCTGTAAATATTTGCTGAAGAAAGACTTTGCTTAGCCTTGCTGAGAAGAAGAAAAAAAAGAAAAAGAGCTTTTTAGCCATCCTCAGTTGGTTGGTGTTTACATTTGTAGCACTTTACTTTCTGATTCTTTACAGATCATGCTTAGCACGGGAGATGATAGTGAGGGGAGTATGCGTTGTAAATATTTGGGTGTTGCTTTGGGTGTTGTATGTGTGATATTCATTATAGCTTTGTTTGTGGAAATGTGATTGGTGGATGAGAATGAAACTAACAATGCTACTATTTCTGAGACTGCTACACTAACACCTTGGGAGAGGGTTGAGCAAGATACGAAGTATTTGCATGAGGAAACTAACACAAAAGGGGAACTGTTTACTGATGTTTTCTATCGCTTGCTGACTGAGTATGTTGACCCTATGGATGCGAAAGCTTGTTATGTGTACACAAATTCCTGTTTCAGTACAAGAGGGAGTTACCTACCATAGTTTGCCCCTCACCTATGGTATAAGTTGTAGTTTGCAACTAACACGTTTCTATAACCAAGAAGTGCAATATTTTTACTCCAACCACGACCTTGTATTCTTTTATGTGCCTATCATAGAAGATTTGAATAGCCTAGCTAAATATTATGCCATAAAGTTAATTAAAGGGTTCTTTGAAGCTAGAGTAACAATTAGTACATCCTATGCACACCGCAATAAGTTGACTTGCTTGCTTTCACCTGTAGAGAAAACCTTTCTAGATCACACTGAAGATAGAAGAATGGTTCTGAAGGGGAAATTAGAAAAGGGCTTGCAGCAACGATCCTTTATTAATAGTGGGAGTTACAATGGAGTTAGGGAACAAGGGAAATTAGCTTTAGATGCACTACATGTGGGTAAGCTTTGCATAACACGGCCAAAGTCATATTATGACAATGTGTTTGTGGGAACGAGTGAGTGTAAGCATGTGTTTTTGTTTCAGAGTAAATGGACGTTCATGTTAAATGGAATGGATCCAGCGATCCCAGGGGTCTATTTTATTTGTGGACTTAATGCTTATTACCATCTTCCAAAGGGATAGTATGGGACATGTTATTTGGGGATAGTTTTCCCAAAGATTTACCAGGTAGAGGACCTAAAGAAGTTTCCGAAGGTGTCTGAATTACTTCGTACTAGACAAAAGAGAGAGACTGCTGCTGGTGTAGTAGGAGACATATTTGGAGCAATAATTCCCTCAGTGGGGGTTATCTTGAACTCCATAAAGATTCTAAAGTTGTCTACTATTGTGGATAACATGCTGACAAATTTCACAGGAACTATACTCCTGATGGATACTGAACTTGCTGCAGAGAGGGCTATGACTCTTCAAAACAGGCTTGCTTTAGACATCCTTTTAGCGAAAAATGGCGGAGTCTGTAAGATGCTTAATGAGCGTCACTGCTGTGCCTACATACCTGACAATAGTAATGATATTAGAATCATGCTTACTAACCTAACAAGATATAATGCCGATTTGAAGGAATTGAAGGAACCAGGCGTTTGGGAAAAGGTTGGAAAGGGACTTGCTCATGTGGGAAGCTGGTTTAGTACTATTTGGCATGGGATATTGGGAAAAATAATACAGGGAATAGTGATTGTTTTGGCTCGTTTATTTGGGCTATAGTTATCATGCAAAATTAGTAAAGGAATTAAGGCAAAATTGGCAAAACATAATGCGAGGAGGGAAGAAAAAAAAAGGGAGAGAATGTTCAGTGCATAATATGAAAAGGCAAAACCAAGGGAAGAAATTGAAATGACAGAATTTAGAAATTGAAAATTTGTGAAGAAGGGATTTGTGTGATGACAAGAGTCATCAGAGGAGGGATTGTTGGAGCATAGTTTTATATTCAAATATTAACATGAAAAGCTTGCAATATAATGTGTATTAAAGCCGCATAGAAAATGTTTTAGTGTAATGTACGCTTTTGAAATCTGCCCACGGGAGTGGCCACCAATGTATACGATGATTAATGAAATTGACTAATGATGAATCAATAATGTACTAATGTATGATTTTGTATTAGCACCAAGAATTACATGTAAAGGTTTTGCTAAATCACTCACTAGGCCTTAGTTACCAATGGTTTGGGCCTAGCTGCCTGGTCTCATTATAAATGTGTTTCTCTAATGTGCAATGTGCCGTCTTCCAGAAGGACATGAAGCTGTACGTTTCCAGAAGCTAGAGATGTGTGTGTAACTGCTGTAAATTATTTCTCATGAGACCCGACTTGCTCAAGGAGACATTCTTGCTAAATGCAACAGTGTAATTCGCAACAGGTACAAGGTCGCCTAAACTGGTAGAGACAATGGAGCTACTGACTGAAGCGAGGAGTGTAACTTTTCCTACCTGACATTCTACTTGTTGAAGGCGTAAATCACAGGAACCAATAAACCTCATGAGAACTGTTTTAGGTGAAAGTTCTAGTAAGGTGATCAACGGATTATTGGACAGAGATAACGACGCACCAAATATTGACCAATTGGAAATTAGAGACCTGTCTGGCAAATTCAATTTAACGATGTGTTACAAGGAGAAATCAGCCATTTGCGTGCCTTTTTATCCTACCGTTCTTATTCTGCCATTATTGAGCCATTACGCGTCTTTTACTGAGCCATTCATGCTGTTCCGCCTTAAGACTTTGTTGCCTGATGTCTTAAACCATTCTCATCTTTTCCTTGCCCCATAACGCACTTCTCCTCCTTATGAGGGAAGAGCTTTCTGCCCTGTTTGCTGAGACTTTGCTG
Organism: Pleurodeles waltl; assembly: GCF_031143425.1. Taxonomy (NCBI): domain Eukaryota; kingdom Metazoa; phylum Chordata; class Amphibia; order Caudata; family Salamandridae; genus Pleurodeles; species Pleurodeles waltl. The sequence goes on along the minus strand of NC_090447.1, from coordinate 704,457,012 downwards.
TTCTATCCTGGCTGATGGTGGATCGACTGCTGTCCTGAGGACGAAGACTGATTCTGTATGCTGACCCATTACGGAGGGTAACTATATAATGTTGAATTGTAATTGTCTGTTTGCCTTTCCTTTCTAGGTACCAACTGCACTTTTGATAGAGGCCATAGTTAGATGTTTTCTAACTTTGTGTTACTAAATTGTTTTTCATGAAGCACAACATGCTGATGCTAATTAGAGGATAGTTAAGGAGTTCACTAATTTGGATGCAAATAGACAAATGACTGAATCTTGCTTTGTTGAATAATGTTCTAATGATACTCTGCTAAAGCTGATTCATGTTGACAGTTTGCTTTCTTCTAATGTTCATGATCTTTGCTTTGTTTAAGTCATATTCAAGTTGAAATATTGTGACATTGTTGATGTGTTTTCTGATATTGAGACTAATAAACTTGCTAGTAGAGTGTAACAAATAGGGAATAAATATCATAAATCTTACTAAACTTATGTAGTAATTCATGGCTGGAGGGTCGTGGTGTGTTTCGATTCTTATTAATTAATTTGATTGATCGCTATTGTGAATATTGATGAGGTTATTGATCTATTGATTGAAATGCTGAATAGATATCTCATCTTAAGGAGTCCCCAATCAGGGTCAAAAGGTTCATTGGCCTAAAACGAGTCCCCTTGTAAGTTAAATTATTAAAGGTGGGACGCGTTATCAAGTGCATCAAAATTCCACCTGTTGACATGAGATTTGAAGGAAGGGAAAGTCTTTCATTAGAAAGCACTTTAATGGAAAAATGACCAAAACATATGGTTTTAAAATGTCTTTAATGTTAAAAGCGTGCACAGCTGTATCAGTGCAGGAAGCCAAGGAAAACATAAATCTTGCCAGTCAGAGGTTATTTAATTTGAAAAGTGTATTTATTTGCTAGCTTACCCTGTAAAAGTAAATGACTCTGTTTGTCCAGTTCAGCGCTATTAATATGCAGTGAATGCGAATATACAAAACAAAACATTATTTTCCTAACTCTAACAGTTTCTGTGTTATAAACCCCAGCAGGAAGGCTAAAGCTGGAGACTCGTGCTGCAGATGTTGCAAGTCTTTTGAATTCATTACTCAAAAGCAGTGGCTGATATTGACTTCTGGCGTTCTTATGTTAAATTATTTGAAAGATACATCATTTGAGCCATTTGTTAAAACAGACACTGCTTTTACAAAGCAAAGTAAACAAGAGGGTTCCAGCTAATTGCTTAGTCAATAGGGTTCAACTAGTGAAAATGTGTTTAAAACATGTGCTTAATTGTTTGAAACAATTAGAACTTTGGTGTGAGTGGAAAGAGCTGGCAAAGATAGCAAATAAGCCTATTTTACCACACAGTTTGTTTGATGCAGAATCTGATAGAATGGGCATAAGCGAGAGAAGAAAGAGAAGGGAGAAAGAAAGGGAGAAGGACAAGAGACTGAGCTCACAAAGGTTTAGACTTAGCAAACCATACATACTCAGATTTGTTGCATAAGTGACGGCAATAAAATACATTCAAATAACCAAAGTGAATCTGAATGCCGGAATTCCATTTTGCAGCATCCGTGAAAGTACAGGAAGAGTGCGGGCAGGAAGCACAAGGCAGGTGGTTAAGGTGACAAGAAGCCAATGACTAATACTTGATGCGATCTTGAATAACTTTACAGAGTGATCCTTTCTTACCATTTGATCGATCATTTATTATGAACATTGTGATAAATAGCAGAACTCTGCTTTCAAAGGCAACAGATTGTCAGATCCGTATTATCTAAGTGATTGCTCTGCTGTCAGAAGCCTGACGTTGTGAAATAGTACCGCTGGATGCAGCATGCATGGGGACTTTTTCTGGAGGCCTTGGGCAGTCACGATTTACTGTTTTGAAATAGTACCAACCAGAGCAGTTCACCACTGGTGTCAAAGGGCTTAACAGTACTATTGGCCCAAACTGATAACTAAGTACACTGATAACTAAGTACACTTTTTTAACACTTGACCCTCAGTTCAGTCCAAGACTTGCTCACAGAGGAGGGTTGGAGTGTGAGACATAACATGTAATGCATTTCAAGAAACAATCAATAATCTGCTGTCCAGTTAGTACATAAGGATACAAAAGCAAAATAACTTAATGTAGGAGGCTGGCCTGGTTTGTAGAAGGTACCTATGGTACTTGCACCTTATCCTGTTATTCCTCATTAGTGAAATGTAGGCAGTGTCTAGCAGCCAGGCTCTCTAGAGGTAACTGTGGATGAGCAGCTAAGGCTTGTCTAGGAGACATGCAAAGTTCATGCAATACCACTGTAGTCACACAGTACTCACACACATGAAAGAAAATACTCAGTGTTACAAAAATAAAGGTACTTTATTTTGGTGACACAAATGCCAAAACTACCATAGAGACTATACTCCCTTAGGAAGTAAGATAATACACAAATTATGTAAACTAGAATGCAAAAACAGGTGTAAAACCAGTTAGAAAACAGTGCATTTAGTGAAAATCACAATAGTTAGAAATGGGCCTAGGTGGAACACAATCCATGTACTAAGAAAGAGGAATGCGAATGTTGGTTTCCTACCTAGGCACATGCAGTGTGTACGGCGAAACTGGGAGTACTAGAAAACCCCAAAGGTAAGTACTAGAGCCCACTCAAGTGCCCAGGAAAGCAGGAGTAAAACACAGTAACTTACCCAAACACACACAGAAATGAGAAAGAAGATTATGCAAGAACCAGAAGAGATTGCAAGACACCAACAGCAGATTCCTGGATCTGAAGACCTGTGGAAGAAGGAGACCAAATCCAAGAAGCACAGAAGAGCCCCTTCTAACCCAGATGAAGGTGCAAAGAAGAACCATTGGTGAAGAAGAACAGTCAGTATTGCACCCAAGAAGACGGAGTCGGGTTCCTGATTGGTGCAATTGATGTCCCATGCTGGATGGAGGATTGCAGTCTGGTTTGCATCACTGGAGTCAGCCAACAAGCCTTGGTTCACACAGAGCTCGTGGTTAGCGGGAAAAAAGCGCTGCACGGGACCAGGTGGACTCTACCAAGGAGGGGGAGTCAAAGGGGGCTCTCAGTGACTCAGAGAGCCCACAGAAGACCAGTCCTTTGTCCAGTTTCATGCTAGAGCAGGGACTGTGGGGTCCCTGAACCAGTGTAAACTGGATGATGCAAGGAGTGCACCATATGTGCCCTTCAAAGCATTTCCAGTGGCCTGAGGAGGCTACACCTCCCAAGTCTGTAAAACCTATTTCCAAAGGCAGAGGGTGTAACACCCCTCTTCCAAAGGAAATCCTTTGTCCAGCCTTCCTGGGCGTATGCTTTTCAAACAACAGGAGGGCAGAAACCTGTCTGTGTGGTGGTAGCAGTTGGGGCTGCCTGGAAAACCTCAGAAGGCTGTAATGGCAGTGTGGGGTCCTCTAAGGAGTCTCCAGAGTGCATGGGATCATAAAACCAATGCTTGCAAAAGCATTGGGGTATGATTCCTACATGTTTGATACCAAACATGCCTACCTTCGGAGTTACCATCATGTAGCTGGACATAGGTAGCGACCTATGTCCAGTACATGTGTAAAATGACGTCCCCGCATTCACGAAGTCTGGGAAAATGGTCCTGGAGTTCATGGGGGCACCTCTGCTAGTGCAGGGGTCCCCTCACACACAGGTACTTTGCACCCTACCCTGAGGGATGGAGGGCCTGATATAGGGGTGACTTACAAGTGACCTGGTGCAGTGTAAATGGCAGTGAAAGGGTGCATGCACCCTTTCACGCAGGCTGCAATGGCAATCCTGCAGAAGCCTTTGCATGGGCTCCCCATGGGTGGCAAAATATATGCTGCAGCCCATAGGGATCCCCTGGAACCCCAATGCCCTTGGTACCTAAGCACCATATATTGGGAACTTATAATGGGCACCAGTATGCCAATTGTGGATGAAATACTGTGTTAAAAGTATCCAACAATCATTTTGAAGAGAGAGAGCGTAACTACTGGGGTTCTGATTAGCAGGATACCAGTAGACACAGTCAAACACACTGACAAACAGGCCAAAAGTGTGGGGTAACCACAATAGAAAGAGGCTACGTTTCTACACTTTATTACCATACAGAGAGAAAATGTCAAGAGTACTGATGGGCAACATTGGTAGTGGTGATTTGGGGACAATCTCTTTAGGCAATGGCATTGACCTTTGGCCCACTGGCAGAATTCAAAGTGAGTCTTCTGGATTGAATCTTGAGAGAATTTACCATTTTCCTTAGTCACAATATCAGTGCTCCCTCCTCCCTCAGTTAAATTTACTGTTCTCACAATTTGCAGGTGCAATACCATGGTACCTTTCTGTCTGTTGTGAAATACTTTGTGAGGTCTTTCTGTCGGGGCAGCTTTTGCACACATCAATGTGAGCAGGAGTCCACAAATCCTTGCAGTGTGTGGAGATAGTGTGGCCCGGCTCGAGCCCAGCTGACGGAATGTCTATAGGTAATTATTACCTAGTGCCTGAAACCTGAGGTAAGCCACGGTAGCATGAGCCAGTTGGAAGTGTGCTGGATGCCTCAGAGCTCAGTCTTGGAGATTCTGTTACTTGGGTCTTCCTTGGGCCCAGTCTCAAAAGCTCCTGCCAAATTAGCAATCCCATTTCTCAGGGGTGACTCTTCCCCATATTCTCATGATTACCCTTGCCACAGTTCAGCAAAATTGTGGCACCATTTTATCCTGGACATATTTTACATAGCACAGGAAAGTACATGTCTGATTCAACAATATCAGGGCAATTAAAATAATTACTAGTCTTCTAAGGAGACTATCACCTATGGCTGAGTGAATGCTACTAAAAGGGAGTTTACTTAACTTAAAGAAAATGTAATGTAAAGTACATTTGCTTTCAGTTGGTCTGTACTGTTTAAATAATGTTGTAGCAAGGACACACATTTAAATGTAAAAAAAACCTCCATGATTCTGCCCATTCCTGCGTTACTACCCTGGACCGAATTATTTGAGCTTGATATAGGGAATTTATAATATGTGTGATGAGATCCTTGGCTTGATAGCTTCTGGTATCATTCACACATATGGAAGTCTTAAGGCCCCTACAAGATTGCCTATGCGTTTACGCCAAACTAAGGGCTTCATTACGAGTACGGCGGTCCATGGACCCCTGTACCCACGGTGGCGGTCAGACCTCCAGAACATGGTTCCCTGATCTCCACCTTACAATGCTAGCGGTCAGACCACCAGCACACAGCCGCGAATGCCAGGATCAGAGATCCTGGAGGGTTGGTGCTGGTGCAAGTAGTGGTCAGCCACGGTGGTGCCAAGTTCGGCACCGCCGTACTGATCAATACTTTCCTTCCCATCTGCCTTTTGATGGTGGTGTCAATGCCATGAAAAGGTTGGCAGAAAGTTAGAGCGGGGGCCACAGGGTCCCCTTGCATAGCCCTCAATCATTTTGTGGGCAGTGCGGGGCCCCCCTGTGAGCACACTCAGAATGGGCACTGTGTGCCATGGCAGACAGTGAACATTCCAAGTATGCTGTGTGTGGCGGCGTTGGTCTTGGCTCTCTCTGTGAGCCAATTCCATTGCATTGTTTTCACCGGCCAGCCATGTGGAACATCGTAATACAGCAGTGGGGAGGCATTTCGCTTAGCAGTTGCCTCCCCACCATCGTATTGGCAGTCCAGCATTCCGACCACTGAGATCGTAGTGAGGCCCTAAGTTTCTCCCAATTTATTAGCACAGTACACCATTCAGGGCTTTCCTGTTGAACCTTCAATTAGGTGTAGTCTAGATTCTAGTCTAATCCAGAAGTGGTGTCATTCACCCACATTAGTCCTATGATATCTTTCAACCGAAGGTCCAAATAAAAAGGGCCATTCAGCATCCTCATAGCAGCCTTACAGTTTTTTTAAAATAGTCTTTTTCAGTAAGCCAGTGTGAAATTGTTTGCAATCTACTGGAACTCTGCCATCTACTCTGCCATCTGCCATATAAAATAATACATAGTCACCGATTTACTTAAGTGTCAAGGCAGCCAGCAAATTTTAACATTTCAAACACAGAGCACCAAATGTAAAAATCTATACTGTACTCCTTTAAAGATTACGCCCCATTAGCAAACCAACACTATTTTGGCTCTGTGGTCTTCCCAATTTCCAAAATATGGACTGCATCACCGGGACATAGTAAAAGCATATTTTTACTTGCCTCACAGTTAACTGGCCATATAAACTCACCAAAATGACTTCTATTTAGCACAACCTCAATGATCAACTACACAGCATTTTTCCTTCACTGATACAAAGGACTGCAGATGCAGGGTGAACAAGTGAAGCATTTTCAGTGTTTCAGATACAATGGGTGTGTTTTTTGAATGGTTGAACTATGTCCTTTTTAAAACCGGTTAAGTTAAAGACTGTGCAAGAAATCATAAAGGTCTTAAGAAATATGATCATCTCACCACAACCTGACAGATTTCCAATCACTTTCGTACTGCATCACGTACAAAGCCATCATGACAAGCACCCTCGCCTACTTGTCTGGCAAGCTTGCCATCTCCAGTGGCTCAGGGAACACCCGCAGTCATGACACCATCAAACTGAAAACAAAGAAGGACAAAAGAGAACAAATGATGCAACAGGTTGCCTTCTTCTGTGAACCCAGAATCTAGACCAACTTCCCCATCTCCATCAGGACTAACCCAATCTTGCTCCTGCTTAGGAAAGTGCTGAAGGAATGCATTTTTAAAGGACAATAAAAGAACTTAATAACTGTATTGTTGAATTTGGTCCTTTGCATCACTCCACATCCTCCCACCTAGGGGCCAGATGTATCAAAGGGTTTTACCCATTCTGTGTCTATGGGAAAATGTGTTCGTACATGTGGCCCCCAGATTTTCTTTATATAAATGCATGCAACTTTTATAACATGCATGATATTTGAGATGTACTTACTAGGTAGTAATGAACTTCACATACTGGCAATGAAGTATAAAGATTTTAGGACTTGGATTATAGGCAGTCTACCTGAGCTTCCCATCAACCCAATGCTCTGTAGATATTAGACAGACAGTGGTTATGAACTTTACCAGTTGTTCAAGGAGGAGCCACAGGAAATGTTACCAAATGGAGGTGTGCCCAGACCTAAAACATATATTTCAGTCATAAATTTTAGTCCTTTGCTTCCTTAGATTTGAAATGAGGGCCAATTTCAAACAAACTCTGATCTGGCTCTTTTAAAGTATCAAGTTTTTAATGTTTTCGTTTTACAAGAGCAAGACATTCTTAGTAACTATGAGGCATGTATGGACAGAGCCTTTATTAGGTGTGGAGATCTTCCAACCCAGGGAACCCTGTACCAATGCAGTTGAGCACTACCTCATTTCCCCCTAAGTCATCTGAAAAAGAGTGGAATCTGCTCTTGTGGAAGATTTCCTCATTGCCCACTCAACCTCCCCCGATCGTTGTCTGCTCCTTCAAAAGTATTTCTGAAATCCTCCTTATTGACATCTTGTTTCAGGAGTTCACCATGTTTGAGAATGATTTTTTTTACCAATTAACATCTCAATCGACTTTTGGTTTGCACTAAACTCAGAGACCTAGCAATACACAATGTTAATGTGCCTGAATTGATTGAAAAAAACAATTGTGGTTTCAGTGACAGACCTTTTATTAGGCCAATGTTGATTGCATATTTTAAGACTCCTGACACACTTTAACAAATGTTAACACCACAATTGCATTGTAATATTGTAGGGGGATGATGTTTTCCTCAATGGAGAGCAGGTATAGAGAATGAGATCGCTTGTACTTTGGGGAGTTAGGCAAGAGATAGCCATGTTCAACACACCTGAGTTTTGGAAATTTGATCAATACGAACATGTGATCATCAATAGTCTGCACTGTTATTTACATTACCTACATGTTGCTTTGCTACTTCTTCATACTCGTCTTCAGGACAAGCCAAGTCGCGATGGTGAGATAGAAGGGGCATATCTGAGTCAAGGTGATGTACAGATATAGTTCTCGGCCAATTGTGGGTATCCTAATTCTCTGGGAGGGCGTAGAAGAAGGTATGTATTAATAGCGTGGATCTGCGAAGGGTGAGATCCGAGACCAGGGGTGAGTGATGATAAACAGAACAGGATAAAGGAACGTAGATAAATGAATAAGAGAGAAGGAGGAGTAATAGCAGGAAGGATATGACTAGACGAAAGGAAGAGAGAAGGGAGGAAGGTGGAGGGGGGTATCTAGAATGATAGGAAACTGAAATCGGTCCGAGAAACAAGAAGGAGGGTAGATACTAACTATAACGATGAAGACAATGGTGACAAAATTAAGAACCATACTGATGCTTATGAGGAGGACGAGGAGATGAGTGATGAGGAGGGGAGGCAGAAGATGAAGAAGGGAAATGCCGAGAGCAAAGACAATAGCAGAAACATAAGCGCAGATGCAAATGCAAGCCCGAACACAGATGACCGAGGGGTGGGGGGGAAGGGGTAGGAGTGCTTCAATATGAGTGGAAGGACAAAGAATGGGGGGTTGAGGGAGGATCCTTCAATAAGTATGTGGTATTGATCTTGATCATGGTCATGGATGCAATTATGGACAGTAGAGGACATGGGTACTGTGTGTGTGGCCACCACGCATGAGGACTGCTGTAATGTGCCCAAAATTGGGTAACCATGTGAACGTTCTGTCATCCGGTATAGAGAGGAAAGGGGCCCAAGTCCGAAGGAATGTGTCCGCCGTGTCTTGGAGACTGTAAATAAGTTGTTCATGAGAGGCAGCTTGGTACATTGCTGAGATCCATTCATCATGGGTGGGGGGGGTGACTGCACGCCAGTGTATTAGGATACATAGTTTGGCCGTTGCTAGTGCTGTGTGCAGTAGGCGTGTTTGTGGGCAGATAAGACCTTGTATGTCGCTTGTATTGTGTAGTAAGAGACGGGAGGGGGTAAGAGAGGGCGGCAGAGGTAGAGTTTCTCTGAGTGTGCTCCCCACTGGCTGCCAGTAAGGTTGGATGGATGGACAATCGTGCAGTATATGAAGTAGGTCACAGTAAGGGTGGGGACAATGCCAGCAGGAGGCATGAGGCAGTAATCCTGCAGACAGCAGTTTCTGGGGTGTCCAGTACCATTCATGCAGGGTCTTGAAAAGACTGAATTTCAAGTGAGCCTCCCGAACCCCGCGATCTCTCGCCTCAATCAAGTCAGCCCAGTCCTCCAGCTCGTATTCTGTCTGTATTCATGCCTGCCATTTAGCTTTGAGGGAGACCAAGAGGGGGAGGGAGAACAGGTGGCAGTTCAGCAGAGTATGTATGCCAGACACAACTCCCCTAAGGAGGAGCGGCCGGGTGCGAAACCCACTTGCGTGTGATAACTGAGAGATGGTATGACCTTCTTGAGGCGCGTTGCCCGGATTCCCGCCAGTATTTTGATGTCCTGTTAAGGAGGGAGATGGGACGGTAATCCACAAAGGAGAGGGTCCTTCCCCAGTTTGGGTAAGACTGCTATGGAAGCTTTGTTGGAAAGGGGGTTCAAGGAGCCTGTTTGATCCGCCACGCGGAATGCCTCGTATGGAGAATCCACTGTTTCTGCTCCTGTCCATTTATAGAATTCTGCCGAGAACCCATCTTCCCCAGGACCCTTATGGTAAGGGAGTTTAGCAATTGCTTGTGTAATCTCTTCCCTGCTGATTTCCCCCACTAAGAGTGCCCTGCCTGCCTCTGAGAGGCTAGGTATACGTGCCTTCTCAAAGAATGTGGCCAGTTTATCATGGTCTTCCACTGTTTCAGGAGTATAAAGGGTCTGATAAAATTGACCAAACTCATCCGCTATTGCCTGGGGATGTGTGAGAGTCGTGCCATCAGGGCTATGTAGGGCCGGAATGGCTAAAGCCGCTTCCCTTTCGCGAAGCTGAGCAGCCAAGAAACGCCCTGCCTTTTCTCCATGCTCATAATGGCGTCCCTTCAACCGCTGCAACGCGTATTCTGCTTGAGAGGTAAAGAGAGCATTTAGTTCCATTTTGGCCTGTTCCAGGTGGCGGCGAGTGGGAAGGGAGGGGGCTGCAGTATATTCACTGGTAGTCTGGGCTATACAGTCTTCCAGAGCCTGCTGGCGGGCGCATCTCTCATGAGTTGGCCCCTTACTGTTGCCTTTGCCGCAGCCCCTAATAGTTGCGGGGAGGAAACCGAGCCCTTGTTATTGATCAGGTAGGTAGCAACGAGAGAACAAAGTTGTTCCTTTCCCTGTGGTGTTCGTTATCTGCCCGTGTTTAAACGCCATGGCTTCCGCCCGGGGACGCCAAGTCCAGCTCAAAAGCCAGCATGACTGGGGAGTGGTTTGACAATGCGGCCGGTCAGATCTGGGACTCTCTGATCATTTGGAACAGTCGGTGGGTGGTAAGGAAGTAATCCAGTCTGGATTCTGTCCCATGGACTGGTGAGACATAAGCGCATTCACAGTCTAGTGGGTGGAGAGGCGCCAATGATCCACCAGCCCATGATCCGAGAGAACGTCCCCAATGAGTGCCCTATCTGCATTATTGCCTACATAAAGGCCGCCCGTACGATCCAGGATAGCATCGCGCGCCAGGTCCCAATCCCCACCAAGTAAGTACTGGGAGGCTCCGATCTCCGTCAGTAACCGATTTAGATAGAGAAAGAAAAGGCGTTTGGAGCCCGTAGGGCCATAAATAGAGTCGACACAGATTGTGTAAGCACCCAGTTTGAGCTTGGCGAGGACGTATAGCCCTTCTGGGTCAGACCACGTTTTGAGTAGTTTGAATTGTATGGATCTGCGGATGACAATCGCCACCCCACATTTTTTCCCGGAACTGTGCGATGTCCGCTCTCTTGGACAGTAGGTAGGATAGAACTTTCTGTCTCTTGATGTCGTACGTTCCATAAGAGGACCATCAACGGAACAGTCGACCCCATACCAAAGCCGGATCTGTTGGGTCCCTGTGGACGTTTGGTCCCCTTTGTTCCAGTACCCCAGAGAGTGGAGGCACAATACCAATAGGGCAATTCAGGGAGGGAGCGGGGGGGCTTTGGCGGGGACCCTCGGTCAGTGAAAAGGAATTGGGAAGCGAACCGGTCAAGAAGGCAAGGAGGGAGAGACAGAAGGGAATGCGAGGAGTGAGATAAAGTAAAACTAGGAGAGAACAGGATAGAATAGAATAGAATAAGGGAGAGTAGAGTAACCGACTAAGTAGGGTAGGGTAGGGAAGGAGGGGTAAGGGAAAGCAAATCCAAGAGAGAGTGAATGTAGCGGGGGTCCAATGGAAACCGAGGTAAACACCTTGCAATTTTGGGTCCTATTAAACTGCGGGTCGGAACCTGCGCGTTCCGCGCACCAGCCAAGTGCGCGGTGGGGGGGACCGCCGACAAACAGCCAGTGGTAGTCAGTGTAAGGCAGGATGTTCAAAGCATTGCAGTAGGTACAGGGGTGGTGTGGTGGGGAGCAGGGGGGTGGGGAGAGAACCGGGAAAGCGATTGGAATGGACGGGTCGCAGTATGTAACAGGTATGGAGGGAAGGGGCGTCCATCATGCTGGGGCTGAAATCTCCAAAAAGAGACCTATGAAGTCCCCGTGTCCAAGTGGATTTACCGCACTGGAAACACCCCTTCAGGGGCGGGGGCATGGACATGACCTCAGGTCGAGGTTGTTGTGTAGGGTGCGGGGGCAACCAGAGTGGGGATCTAGGGTGGGGGGGTGGGGGAAGAGAGGGCGCCCGGGAGCCCGCCTCAGAGCAGTGAACAGGTATATGGGAGTGTGGAAGCAAGAGAACTCCATGTCTGAACTCTGCAGGGTACTCTCCAGCGGTCTGCGACCGGGTAAGGGTCATGGACAAGCATAACAGTTGGGGGAGCGTTTTCATATAGTAACCGATGATTGGGCCTAGTCCCACAGTCACATTCCTAATAACAGTTCCATAATATCTTGGATAATGTAATGTACAACCTGTCCGGGCATCTTTTAACCAGAAACACATGAGGTATACGCAATACTCACTGAGCCCCTTACAATGGCAGTATCAAAGAGTATGCCCAGAATATCATTTGTCATGGCAGCCATGTATACAGAGGTAAGAACAATATCAAAAATAACAACAACAGAGCCATCAACTCTAGTTATGGCAAAAGTAGGCACACATGGAAGAGATGGGCAGGGTACTTAGCCATCCAGTGGATGAGTGCACGTCCCGAGCTACTAGGTGAGAGACCCTGACTGCTTCAAAAGTTCTTCATTGCGGTCGATCTGTAAGGGGTATTGGTTACAGGGGGAGTGGGATTTATCTCTGCCTTGATCCTGGGTGAGAGCAATCACAGCCTGGAGAGCGTGTTGTCGGCCTTCCTGTGATTTCTGTGAGCGATCATAGGTTCTACCTCTCTTCTGCATTGCAGCATAAGCAACATGTTTGTTAGGATCAGAGTTGGAGGAAGGGTCTCCTAGGTCAGGAGAGCTTGGCTTTAGGTGAGCGGGAGCATGGTCCATAGGTTTGGTGGTAAGGCCTTCCAGAAAGGAACAGAGGTCCACTAGTTCGAGGAAGTCTCTGGATCTACCATCCTGTGTGATCCACATATGAGCAGGCTCAAAGAGGCCAAATTTGATGCTCATGTTCCTCAGTTGTGGTCGGAGGGCCAAAAATGCTTTCTTTTTCTCGTTAGTTTCTCTTGAGAAGTCTGCGGCCATCCGTAACTCATGACCTTCTAGAGAATACAGGCCTTGAGTTCTGGCAGCAGATCTGATTTGTTGGGCCTGCTCGTGGCATAGAAAGCATGCGATGATGGGACATGGCTTTCTCGCGTTAGCTTTATGCGGAGGACAGATTCTGTGGGCCCTTTGAAACTCCAACGGCGGGGAAAAGATGAGGCCTGTGAGTTCAGGTAGGAAGTCTTTGAGGAAAGCCCTGACATCTGAGCCTTCCTCATGCTCCGGTATTCCAAAAAAAAGGACGTTGTCCCTTCGACTCCTATCCTCCAAGTCCGTGATCTTTGCACGGAGGAACTGCAGCTCTGAGTCCCGCTCCGGCAGCGTCGCAAGGTAGCCTTCGATGGTCGTGAGACGATGGTCCAAGTCTGTGACCTTAACTTGGAAACAAACTATGTCGGCCCATACGGAGGTGGAAGTCGCAGATAGGTCTGAGATATTCGAGTCCATTGCTTCCAGGCTGCGTCCCACGGCAGTGATTTCCTGGACTATGTCCTCCGTGGCATCAGCCGAGCGAGGGTCGGCCGGCAGGGTCGCAGAGCGGGGGGGATCTTCAGCGACGCCATATGCTTAGGTTGCAGCAGTTGGCGGGAGTGTTTACCTGACGATTTGCTGGTGGGCATCGCCACAGGGAAAGGAGGGTTCTGAGGAACTCCGGAGTATCACCTTGTCGACGAGGAAACGATGCAACAGCGTGAGATCCGAATGTGTCTTCTCCGTGCTAAAGATCTGGCACCAGGACCCCTCTGTGTGCTTGCTCTGGGGGGAGGGCTGAATGGGTCTGCGATTCCGGCATCAATCAGCTTAGACAGCCTGTCCTGTTTGTGGGGTATAGGAGGTGTATGAGACTAAGGCCCTCATTATGAACTTGGCGGTCGAGACCGCCGTGCCAGTGGCGGCAGAAAAGTCCACCACCTGCATGGAGTTCTCAACTGCCACATATTGAAGGCAGTGGGGACTGCCACAGGCGGCCTTCCACCACCGCCAGGCTACCGCCAACAGGCAGCCTGACGATGGCGGAATACTTCATCTGACAGGGCAGCGCTGCCCTGCGGATAAAGAACCCTTGTTCCGCCAGCCATTCCCTGGGGGGTTCACCCACCAAGGAAAGGCTGGCGGAAGGTGTGCTCTGGGGCCCCCACGCTGTGCCCTGTCACGCAGGTCACTTCCAGATTTACGGGCAGTGATCTGCGCGACGGGTGCTGCTGCACCCGCCACACAGCGGCATTGACGACGGCTCCATGTGGAGCCATCGGCAATGTCCCGGGCCAGCATTCTGCTGGGCCGGCTGGTGGAAACACTGTTTCAGCCCTCCGGCCCAGACAAATGTTGTTTATTCGGCCGGCAGGGTCTCAAGGGGGCTGCCGATCTGTGATAAGACTGCCAGCATGAACACAGCGGGGATTCCCGCCATGTTCATAATGAGGTCCCACTATAGTGCCATTAAACAGGTTGGCCCATGGGCGTCCCCAAAGCTCTCGCTGAAGCCTGTCCCGATCGGGCCCAACCACAGCATGTGACACCGTTGCGTGCTGTGTTTAGCGTGTTGTACCGGGGCTAGATGGTCCTGCAGTGGTTGCCAGCCGTTCATGCAGGCAGGCGGTACTTTCCTCATGCGGGTGCCAGGCCTCACCTCCAGAAGAATTCCCCACTACGGAGAGGGGGTTGTGGACCCATTGCTGCTGCGGAGAGGGCCAGTGGATCTACATGACCTGACCCAGCCCTTCGTTACCACCACGGAAGCTCTGCCATCAGCTTCCAGAGAAAAGCTCTGCTCCCTGTCCCAGCAGCCCCGGAGGCGACCGGCTGGGATAAATAGGTTGACTATGCGGGCTATGCGGAGGCAGGGCAGTGCGGTAAAAGTTGTGCGTTGTAGGATTGCGCCCCCACTAGTATGTTTGGGACTCTTCACATCCCGTTGCTGAGTCCAACCTCCTGCAGGCTGTATATTGAGGCCGCTCGCAAGCGAAAACCTTGATCTTGCCCAGGAGGGGGGAGAGAAGGCAGTCAGTCTGTGCCACCCCAACCTCGTGCCACTGTCTCCAGCTGGCCCCCTCGGAGCTCGGGGGGAGTATGAGCAGGCCCCCTAGGAGCTCGGAGGGTATGGGCGGGTCCGGCCTGCTAGTCGCGGCAGAGCACAATCTGCCCTAGCGGGCCCTCCTACGTCGCACTCCTTCCTAGCAAGGGTGAAATTGAGGCCGCGGCTCCCCGTGTGGCTGAGGGCCGTGGTGCTCTGTGGGCACCCCACCCCTAGTGGGTGACCAACGGTTCCGGGAACTCCCGCTGTCCGTTCAGGGAGGGTAGCGGGGGGTGAGGGAAGCACTCATGGTGCGCAGCGCGTCCTCCGTCCCCCCGGCACAATCCGGCACACGGAGCTCAGGATTCAGGCAGCCATTTCTCTCCACGGCCAGACCACGCCTCGATGCTCCATCTTTTAATGTTCAAACAGTGACAATGATAATACATTAGTTATGACCCACAACATTACAAAAAAACAAAAACAAATTATCTTTGACAAATTGACCTTAACAAACCTGCTTAGCCAAGCTTCTTTATACTTTTATATTATACCATTCACTTTGAACAATGCCCAATAAGATTCCACCCCAAACATCTAGCTGGGGTCTAATTTGTGCTGGTGATTGCAGATGGTGGGCACAGGCACTCATCTGTGACAACTAGGATTTATTTTTCATCATGTGGCTTTGACCCAGAGCAAGAAAGTGAAAAGTAAAAAGGAGAGAAGAAAGGAGGGTTGATGAAGGGAAACATTGACAAAGGGAGAACACGGGAAGAAAAAGGCATGAGGTGAAATCAAATCAGCAACCCCAGCATTCACCAGTGATGGACTTCGAATTAAAATGTTGGTCCCATGTATTTTTTATTTTTTTATTTTTTTATTTATGTATTTATTTATTTTTGGTATGCTACAAATTAAGCACTGTTTCCACAAACTTCCTATGATGTAGTCTACTGTGGCAAAAATCACACATGATAAAGCTTCTACTTTGTAAGGCTCACTAAATAGTGCTGGGTCTTTGCCATGCCATGCAACAAAAGACAAACTGATCTCAAATTAAATATTTAACTCTGCTTCGGCTGTCACTAGCAATTGAATCTGTTAAAAGACAGTTACAACATCTGGTCACATTGTGCTATGGTAAAACAGCATGAGAGTTGGGAAAAGAACTTCATCATATTACAATGTATCATGACGAAAATAATATGGAGCAGCTTTAATGTACTGCATGGGATATGTGTGACATAACAGTTAAAGTGCACCAGGTTTAAAGTTACTGATACGCAACATTTCGTAGGATGTGACAAATTATGTATTGTAAATAAGTGGTGAACTCTTAGGAAATATGATTGAAAAATCTCAGTGAAAGTCTGGATTAGCTGACACACTGACTGTGCAAGGCTATCGATGCTCCAGTCTACTTTTGTTGTGAACAGTCCTCTTTCCATTTGTTTTTGAAGCAGGTGGGTTTTAAATAACCTCAAAACACATCCCATCCAGGTTTTTTGTAAGATGTTAATTGTACTGATTCAGAAGGGAGATCAATCCTTGTGCTAGCAAAGGAAAGTATTGTGTCCCTGGAGCCCTCTTTGGTCATTGTACTGTGTTTAAGCAAAACATCACTGCAGGGATCCAAACAAGACCTTTGACAGTTGTATCTATTTTGGAGGGGCAGGCTTCCAGTAATGTCAACATGAAGAGAGGTGCAGGTCGCCCCATTGATTGCTTTGACCACCAAGAAGAGGAGAGGCGTCTGTTGGGCTGGAAAAGGCCTCTGCATGGTAGTGTGGACGCACCCCTTTCCTGAGTGCTTATTAAATACCTAATGCTGATTTTTTTTGTCATAGGCAAACATGGACCATGCATTTCCTCCCCGAAATAGGCCTCTGTCACAGATTGCAGTCTTGGTGGACAAGGAGGGGTGCCCAAAGCTCTATCCTCATAGTGGTAAAAAGCTACACCCTTATCCAGGAGTTAAGCAGCATAAGTGAGGTGGTAGCAGCATACTGTATAGTGTTCAGTAGGAGTGAACAGGTCCTCTTTAACTTTGAACACTGGAGTGCAGCCTACAGACTTACTGATTCAAATATCTGTTGCTGTGTGCTTAACTCTTGACCTACATTAATTAGATGCATAGTGCTGCACAGTGCATGAGTGGTGTATCTGCGGGGTGTGTGTGTGTACCTGGGAAGGGTACAATACAGGGATATGCAGTACTGTGCAGTACATGCATGTTGAATGCATGTGCTGTGTGTATGTGTGTCTGTGAGTGGTACAATGCATGAAGGATGTCGTGCTGTGCAATGCCGACATGTTAAATGAATGTATTGGGAAGGTGGGTGCCTGTGAGTGGTACAGTACACAAAGGATGTAGAGCTGTGCAGTGTGTGGATATCAAATACATGTTCTGGGTGAATGTGCACTTGTAATTGATTCAGATCATGAAAGAGACAATGCTATGCAGTGCATGTATGTTAACCACTGAATAAAGTTTGGATGTCAGTCAACAACCTGATCCTCGATGCCCCCCGCCACAGCCATATCACTCCCCAGCTGAGAGACCTACACTGGTTCATCATCAACAAACGGATAACCTTCAAGCTCCTCACCCACGCCAAAAAGGCGCTCCACAACACTGGTCCAGCCTACCTCAACAGACGACTCACCTTCTACACCCCGTCCCGCCAACTCCGCTCAACCAACCTCGCTCTTGCCACCGTCCCCTGCATCTGAAGAATGACCACCGTAGGCAGATCATTCTCCCACCTCGCTGCCAAGACCTGGAACACCCTTCCTTTGCCCCTACGACAGACCGAAGACCTGCTGACCTTCAGGAAATGCCTCAAAACCTGGCTATTTGAGCAGCAGCAGCACCCCCCCTTCCCTCAGCGCCTTGAGACCCTTACGGGTGGGTAGTGCGCTCTACAAATACATTGATTGATTGATTGAACATCTTTTAAAGAAATTGAAGATGATTTTATAGATATTAGGCTGTACCTCTGCATCTTATTTTAAGCTCTGCTATCTTGTCTGCAACTCCAAATCCAAAACATCTCCTGAATGTCGTGGGTTCAATTTGTGGAGAGCTCTTTGATGTCCTTGGAACCTGAACTTCAACAGTTATTTAGTGTTGCCTATATTGGATTTAGGGCAGGGTGCCATGTAAGTAAAATGCAGGACATGTACTTTTTAGTTTTACATGTCCTGGTAATGAAAAAATCCCAGTCATTTTTCATTACTGTGAGACCTACTCCTCTCATAGGCCAGCACTGGGAATTCCTTAAAATACTTTTAAGCTGTAATTACTGATCAGAGAGGAGTAGCTGCATGATCTTTAGTGTCATTGTAAGTAGAATGATAAATCCTCTTTATTGGTAAAGGCGGCTTTATCATTGCTATTTTATAAACCCCACTTTTAGAAAGTGGGCATTTCTTAGTTCTCAATGCCCTGTTCATCCACAGCCTTCCTCCAATACACGTCTGGCCTGGGCTAGGTGACAGCTACACTTGTGCATTCCTCTCAGACACCCACAACACAGGATACTCAACAACATCTGCATACTGATTGGTCTTCCTGGTGTGGAGGTTGTGAAAGCTCCCACTTCCATTTCAAAGGGTAGTGGCCCAAGTCCACACAAAGCAGCTTATTACCCCCCACTGATAGTCTGGAACCAGGGCTGGGCTGAAAAGCATTTCAAAGAAACCTTTTGAAGTCACTCCCCACATCAAAGATACTTTTTGGTATGAGTACTGAGTCTCTGACACCCTAAAATCAGATCACTCCCAGACCTGGAAGAACCTCTGCTGGAGTAAAAACTACTGCGCTGAAGGGAGTGCCTCATTGCTGTGACTGTCTGCTCCCAGGAACCGCTGCACTGCCCTGACACCTGCTAGCACCCAGAGTGACTCCTAAGGCATGCTGGCTTGCCCCCTGTTTTCCCCGCTGAGGTCTCAGGGACATCAAAGACCTCATGAAAGAATCCATGGAACTACTGCACCATTTGCAACTATCCTTGGAGCGGCTTCATCTGAGCCTGCCACCCCCGTTCAACAAACAACTTCTGGAACAGCTTCATTTCAACCTGCCTCCTCAACCGACAAAGACCCATGAGTGGCTTCACCTCAACTAGTCACACTGCTTTCCAACGGCTCTGCCAGTGCCCCTACTAACACTCACTGTATCAGCCAGGAACTGCTCTTGACTGGAGGAGAGCTTCAGTGTATGCCCAGCCAGAACGCAGTGTGCACTTGACTTGTGCATTCCATGCCGAGAAGCCCTCCAAGGTCACAGTGCCTTTGTTGCTCTCTTTGGCACTGCCATCCGTGGTGCCCTGACTGATTGCCTAAGCAACAGAATTCTCTGCTTGCATCCACATTTCCTCAGTCGGAGGGACGCCCTTCTGCATAAATCTGTTCCCTGCCACATCCCGGCCCCAGATATTCTCGGGTTCAGGGCCCACGACCGCAGTGGTGATTTTATAGACAGATTAGACCTGAGCAATCTTTGGCAGATCACAGCACAGTCATACTTTTAATCTCAATGCCCAGGCCGGATCAGAATGGCCATTACCAAACCTTACGACGCTTCTCGCAGTAAAATAAGTTAATTTCCAAAACTACTGTAAATATCCTAAAATTAGCACTGTAGAGAGTGCTCTTGTTTTGACTAACTCTGAAGTGAACTTCTATTGACATATTTATTCGATTTTTGCAGTTTTGGCCTTCATTTACACAGATAAATAACCTTTATTTCCCTGAAACCTGTGTGAAGTCTTTTTGTGGTGTTCTCATTGTGATTGTTGTGTGCGTTGCACAAATGCTTTACACATTGCCTTCTAAGTTAAGCCTGCCTGCTCTGTGCCAAGCTACCAGAGGACGAGCACAGGTTAATTTAGGTTGTGTATCTGACACACCCTGACTAGGATTGTGGTCCCTACTTGGATGGGGTGCATATGTGTAAGATATTCTGAAGTCTACCGGTATACAACTTGCTAAGTTAGGAATCACTGAAGGGCACATGGGTCAAGTTGAAACTCTAACTCATCTTCCACAAAGGATACATAGTGACAAGACTTGAGGTAGTTCTCCTATGCAAATGTGTTGATGAACATATATTTGAGACACTCATCTGTTTTATGTATAGTTTCAAGAATAACTATTTCTACATCAAAGTACAGAGAGTTGGTTAGATAAATATATTAATGTTTATTCATTGACGTGTACAGTTTAAAGCAGGACTGCTATGGACAATTACTAAAAATGTCTTGTATTGCTTTTAGACAACCTTGTAGGTCTTTTAGAACTCAGTGCCCAGCAGAAGTGATGAATCAGAGTGGTGTAGTTTGATGTCTCTGTTATTTCTCTTATTTTATTCCCCTTTCCCAATTTCTACCCTTTGCCCGCATTATTCTTGTACATGTGATGAGATAGAAGAGTGCATCACTTTCATTGGATCTCGGTTACAAGGTTAGTGCTCCATTACAATAGCTTTCTCTTTTCTATGTAATCTTGATTGCGTGTGCCATCTTTAATATAAATTTCTATGTCTAAACACTCTTGACTGACAAGACTAATTAGTATGATGTTATAACTGTTGCAAGTTTAGGTTTTTCACCTTGCCAGATTATAATGATGTCATCAATGTAAATTCCAAAGAAAAAGATTATGTGGTACAAGTGTCCTGATGCTTGCTCATCCCATCTCCATTTGGATTTGGGTTTCTGGTCTGCAGCTTGCATATAAAAGGACCAACATCCATGCATCATGCTTTAATTTTGACTGTTCTTAGGATCTAAT
The DNA here is from genome assembly GCF_031143425.1 of Pleurodeles waltl. NCBI lineage: Eukaryota > Metazoa > Chordata > Amphibia > Caudata > Salamandridae > Pleurodeles > Pleurodeles waltl. The sequence goes on along the minus strand of NC_090447.1, from coordinate 704,436,472 downwards.
TCTTCTTCATCTAATATGGTGGAAAATGTGTGTAATAATTCCAAGTCCTATGTCAACATGTTGGTGTTAAAGGGCTGTCAGATCAGTTGTTTGTTTGCAGATTTGGATGCAAAGAAAACACCAAGTTTCAACGTGCTTATGAATTGGTATAGGACAGTCTTGTTGGCCTCTCCATCCTAATGATTTGTCAGGCAAGATGATAAAGTCTTGTTAATTACCAGGTCTCATGTGGGAAATTGTAGTTAGAACTTTCGCTGATAAAAGATTTTTCTTGCTGTATGTTTGATCTTCATGTCCTCTTCTATGTGCGTGTCTCTTTACTACTTCTCTTGTTTCATTGATTTCATTGTGTCTTCCTTTGGCTTTGCATGGTCTTCTTGTACAATCTGTATACATAGATTTGTAGGGATATTGTCATGTGCTTAATCTGTATCCTTATATTTCTTCCAATATACTAAGAGCCAGATTCGCAAGAAAGGGGTGCAACAGCTGTGATGCGTCCCCTAACAGCACCATGTGTGCCATATTTACAACAGGGTGCACCATGGCACACGTTAGGACAATAGCACCAACATTTATGATGCTATTGTGGTACTTTGCAGGATTAGCACCATAAATTGTGGCGCTAACCCTGCAAAGTAAAGGGAAGCCCAGTGAAAGTAATTGGCACATCATTTTAATGCCTGCTCTGCGCAGGTGTTAAAATGGACGCTAAAAATGGTACAATGAAATACTGTAAATTTCACTTTGCCATTTTTATAGGCCTCCCTGTCGGGGTACGCCCCCCCCTGCATACTTTATGCCTGGCATAGACATGATCTGTGAACAGGGGGATGCAAAGTGGTGCAATGAAAGCATTACGCCACTTTGTAAATAATGCAAAGGAGAATGGCCTCCTTAATGCCACATTAGCATTAAATAAATGACACTAGTGTGATGCTAAGAGGCTCTAGGGCCTTGTATATCTGGCCCTAACTGTGTTAGTGGCATGTGTAGATACAGCTGCATCATTGGTGAAGACTTCAGTTTATGTGTGTAGCAAGCTGGTATTAAAGACTGATCCAGTAGTGGTTAGGTTAGGCATTGACAACATCTTCATATCTTTGGGAACAGTGGATAGTCTAATCCTCGCATCATCCCAGTCATCTCATATGAACATGTGATTTCTTCTTTGGATGATGTCCTCTTCATAATTCGTTATAGGTTGATCAAATCATTCCTAATCCTTTTTCTTTAGTTTCCCCCCTATTATTTTCTTCTATTTGTTGTCTTAAGTTGTCTGTTTCTTTCAGAAACTTTAAAAAAAAAACTTCTGCTGGCGTGAAGTTACTTTAGCTATTAGGCAGACACGGGCCTGCAGCTTGAGCCCTTTCACTCTGAGGCATGCATTTTTATTCCTCTATTATTTTAGCAGAAACCTTATTTTACTGGGGACTTTTTTTATTATTTTATCACCTTTTCCTTTAACATAGACTTCTGTTATTCTTTTCCCTGCACCGCATTTTCATTCTGTGCTTTATTAAAGGTTGTACATGATAAGTTGTGACTTATTGCCAGTACAAAGCGTTCATCATATCCCCAACTTTTCTGCACAGAAATATATGTGTTTTCACATCAGGGCAGTTTTCTAAGAACACCAGATGTTTTGTTATAAAACATCCCCTACATGACAGATGGGAATTTCAACCAGTCCCCATCGTACACTGCACGTCGCCTTTCAGTTTCTGCTGGGACCTGACGAAGTCTCTCCCTCTATGTGGAAGAATGTGCAGTAGACCAACAGACCTCTTCTTTACCTACAGTCACAGGTATGGGGTTCTCCTGGGGCACCTGATGGGCAGATTAGGGCTTACACTGCCATGCTCTTGTGGGCAACCTTAGTAGTGAAGGTAGGGATTTTAGAATCATTGTTGTGACAGTATGGTGGGTCTTTTTCTATGTTTCACTTTTTGCAATACATGCGTATTTACATAGAATGCAGTTTATTCAATAAAACTTATTGAACCTAGTCCTGTTTCTGTTTTTCCTTTGTATGTGTAAGACATATGTGACTGAGAAAGGGGTGAGATCTGTTCCACCATGATTTCCCTGAGAAATCCAGATGTCATGCTAAGGATCGCCACAAATCACTTTTTATTCTTGGGTACTGGTGAGGTGCTGCTAGCGGGCCAGAAGGGTTAGGCCGACAGCTGTCACACAGCACAAGATCAGACCCTGTTTCCCATGCCTGGTGGTGCTGCTGCCCGAATCCAGCAGTATTGTTACTAAAACGAGAGTCTTTATGAAACTGCTGCGCCAATTAGATTTTGTGATGTTTCCGTGAGGGTTCTTTCCTTGGCAGAGAGTTTGGATGTGCTGGTGGGTTGTATCTGCCACTGGAAAGATCATTATTCTCATATCTTTTGAGATCATTATGACTTGTAGGAATTTTGCCATAGTGGAGTTCTTAGCCAATTATTGTTTTTGTAATCCTTGCCTTTTCATTGAACAGAGACAGGGTGAGAGGCACAAATACATTTAAGAACTTTGGTTTTTCCCTCACCAGTCAAAAGCTAGGGTGCATCAGATGTAGGAAGTTCAAGGAGGGATAAGAGGAAAGAGACTATCTACCTTCACCATGAGAAGGGATGTTAGCAGACGTGGGGAGCAAAATAGTGGAGAATAACTTATCATGTAGTTGATAAAAGAGGTGACATGCTGGAACACAGGATTTTATGACTGTCAGGGTTATAAGAGGCTCTCAATGCCTTGCTGGACATTATAGCCAGTATCCAAGAAAACCTCTAGAAGAGTGTTTTTCTTGCAGGCATGGAGGCAATGGAAACTGATAGCACAATAGAATAACCATTGAGGAATTGCCCGGCTAGAGGGCTAGTTTCTTTCCCATTCCCCCATGGTACCTGTTACCAATATGTGATATTACAAATCAAATATGGCCAGACATAGTACTTCCATGTTAAGTGAAAAAGAGACAGTTTGTAAATGATCACAAGCAAGGACTCTTTACCTTGCAACTGTTTTGTTGGGTTTCTGTATTGTCATGCCAGTATGCACCATGTACACTTTGTTGATTTGGTGGTACTCTTCAGTTCCCTTTTGATGACCTTCTGCTCCATTCCTTATGTCCAGACGTCTTGCTGCCTCTCCTTATCAGATCAGCTTCTGCAGGCCAGCCATTCTCATCACTCAGTGTCCTCTGTGTATGCTACTAAAGCATTTACTCAAGCCGTGGATGATATATTACCTGTAACCTACAGTGATGGTGAAATACTATAGAAGGAATTGTGGATTTCTTAGAATTCAGCAGGGCAGTTCTGGTGTTTCTTTCTTACCAAACACTTCTTTTCTATTTCTCCAGGGCCTCATACATAGTACTTGCTTCAACAAAGTAATTGTAGTTAGGCTCAAGGGGAGGCACTGGGTCAGAACTGGTATCAAACTTAAGAACTCCTGACAATGGCTGAGCAAAGGGAAGGATAGAAATAGAGACGTGCCAATGGTTGTGTTGTTGGTTGTTGATCTTAAAGTTGTTGGGAGTGTCTAGACCATATCCTGTAGAAACAGAAACAGGTGGGCCAGGTCCCGGGGGCACTGTTTTCTTTTTAATAGGGGGCGTGGCCCTCCCCACAGCCCCAGTTAGCACCACCTCACTGGGGCATTCCAAATATTGTGTGTGTGGGGGGCAGTGTGGGCCCCTGGAGCCTCAGGGACCACCACCTCTCTGGGGCTATATAGAAAATAATGATAGTTGGTCTGTTTCAGACCCCCTTAGGCCCTGGGGACCACCACCTCCCTGGGGCATTCTTTGTTGGAGGGTGATGTGCGGCCCCCCTCATGGAGCCACTGATGGCCCTGGGGACCGTCAACCCCCAGATCCGGCACCTGCTATGTACTGAGGTGCCCACCCTTGGGACATAGCTGTTTGCTGTGGCTTGGCTGCAGCTTTGAAGCTGCAGCCAAGCCAAAGCAACCACTCTAGTTTTTGACAGTGGGACCTGTTTAAATAGGTCCCACTTTCTGAAACAGGAGCCTTCATCTATGTTCACTGAACCCAGGTATGCATGCAGGAAACAGAGTTGAAAGGTTTGCTTCAACAACGACGGAACTGCTACTTAAAGCAGCTCCTTGGTTGCTGAAGCAATGGGACCTGGGGAGATGCCTTGAGGCTTCCCCCCGGTCCCAGAAAGCACGTAAAAGGCTTGTAATAAAATAAAAAAATATATATTACAAAAAACATGTAGGGACAGCAGTCTCAGATAGCCCATAAAAGGCTAAAAAAGAATAACTCAGTGGTATTGTCACAGACCTTCACACTGAGCATTCAGGGTTTAGGTCCAGCCGGACTTCTTTCCCTCCTTTTTTTAAAACTACAAATGTTTAGGCCTCATACTGAAAGGTAATCTTTCTCGTTTTAAATTACAAATAAATTTTTCTTTTCAATTTGTCCAGAAATATCTCATTCTAAGTTTGTCATATATTGAAGCTTAAATAACTCTCTCTCTCTCTCCCCCTCTCATCCTCTTTGTCTCTCTCTATCTCTTTCAATTTTTGTTCCACTCACACACCCACTCAGACACTTACACACCGGCTCACATACGCACTCAGACACTTGTGTGCCTACTCACAGCCCCAGTCAGACCCTTACAAACCCGCTCACAGACCCACTCAGATAGTTACCCATCCACTCACAGACCAACTCAGACTCTCAAACACCCACTCACAGACCCACTGACACCCTCATGCACCCACTCACAGACCCACGCACACACTGATGTACCTACTAAAACACTGATGAACGCACTCACATACCCAGACAAACACTCTCACAGGAACTCTCACCTCCAGGTAACCCTCTCACACCCATAGAGGCTGTGGCCAACTCCTGCTGGACATATCCCAAGGGCTGTGCACAGCATGGGGTTGGGCGATTAGCGGGTTGGACAGTAGGGTCTGGCTACAGGGCAAGTCTTGTGGGCAACCTCCGCTGAGCATGGGTGAAGGCCGTGCATGGTGCAAGGTTGGATGCTTATAGAGGGATGGCCTCAGGGCCTGGCCGACCACCGCCGTGCACAGCCAAATTAATGATTAACGTATAGTAATGAAAACTACTATATGTTAAAAAAAAACAAAGAAATTCACTGAAAAAAACAAAGGTTACTGGGGCGTTATAGTTGGGCTCACATTTTAAACGTGCAAAACCACAGAAATTCACCAGTTATAGTTAGAGTTACCTCAAGTAACTATAACTCGCACCGTAAGGTAACTATAACTCACGTCCTTTCCATGCACTGCTAATTACCCCACAAATTACGATACTCATGACATCTTTGATAACGTCATTGATAATATTAATGTAATATTTCAAGTAAACTTTTTGACCAAAAAAACTGCGTGTCTGGGGCAGGAGTTATAGTTATTTTAGGGTATGTGTTATACTTACTTGAGGTAACTCTAACTATAACTGGTGAATTTGTAAGGTTTTGTACATTTGAAATGTGAACCTAACTATAATGTCCCTGTAACCTTTGTTTTTTAAGTGAACATATATATATATATATATATATATATATATGCGCCAGTAGGTAGTTATAGTTAGGACCTAGTTTTCATAGGAAAAGTGTTTAATGTGTTGCCAATACTTTTGGCATTGTTTGCCAAATCTTCACGAACTTTTCAAAAATAGTATGCCAATAACTTTAACTGCTCTTGTAAAAGTTAAGGGATGATTCGTCAAAGGGGAGCTGAGAAAAAAGGGGCCCCAAAACACTGTTTCCACATGCAATTTCCATAGGGATTTTTAGACAGCAGTATAGCCCGAACCGCTGTACAACAATTTTGGCAGGAAGCTAACTCTTGGTCCAGAAATTGTGGTTTATGGAATTTGATGTAATTCCATTCTGTAGTTTTGGAGATATTTAAAGCAAAAAAAATGATATCTAGGGATGGGGATCCTTCACGGATCTGACAATCCCCATGCTGAAATCTGATTGGCTGCCAACACTTCAACCAGAAAGTTTTTGCTGGCAGCCATTTTAGGACTTGGATTCAGCCAAGTCCACAAAACATAGGGGAAAGTTTAGAAAAGGGGTAGAGTAGGAATACTCTGACCCTCTAGACCTGATACTGGAGTCCACCTAGGACCCTGTCTAGACCAAAAAGCCTTTTTGTTTTAGTATTTGTGGTGAACTTTGCTCCTGCACTTATTTCTCCCCTGGGTGGTCAGGTCCCGGGGGCATACTTTAATAGAGATTATGGGGAAAGGAGTGCATGTGGCCCACCCATGGCCAGTTTGGGAACTGGGACCACCACCTCCCCAAGGCCTAGACAGAGAAGGGAGGCCACCACCTCTCCAGGGCTTGGCTGTGTAATAGTAGTGGGGCCAAGCAGACCACCCTCCTGATTTACAAACTTCCCCAGCAACGAACACCACCCAGGGGGACAGTAATTGTGAATGAGGGATGGGGGCTTCACAGCCCTCCTCCCAGGTCATATTCATACCCAGACATCACGACCTTCCCAGGGGTGGCCCTATCCTAAAGAAAGGAGGGGCGGTGCAGCTCCCCCTTGGAGCTAATATATTGTAGGCATGATGGAGAGAGTAGTAGGAAGAAACTGATATTCCTCATCATTCAGTACAGGATATTGATGCCATTCTTTAAATTTACAGTTGACATTGTCAATAAATATGTGAATGGGATTGGTTTCTAATTGCTTAAAATTATTTTTACCCTGCAGTTGTCGATATGCATCCTTCATGTAGCCTCTCACATGCCTACAATATATTTTCTGCCCAAAATTCACAAAACACTTGTGAACCCACCAGGAAGACCATTTGTGTCAGGCTGTGACACAATTTTTCCATATATTTTCAAATATGTAAATGTTTATATTGCTCCAATTATCACCACTTGCATCATATATTAAAGACAAGGAGATTTTTTGCAAATAACATCAGATAGTGAATGGCAGCCCAGCTACACACTTGTTACTATCAATGTGGTATCACTGTACACATCAATACAACATGAAGTTGGCCTCAAAGCTGTAAAACACTTCCTCAGACAAAGAAGCGCCAAAGAAAACAGACATTCTGAGATGCTGCTTTTTAATGATTGGAATGTTTCTTAATAACAATCTCTTCCTGTTCAACCACCAACTGTATCAACAAATATTTGGCACGGCGATGGATGTTCCCTTCTCTCCCAGCTATCCGAATCTGACCAAGGGCTGGTGGGAAAGAGAGATTGCTTGGAATGACAACTATGAAGAGCACCTTACCAAGATTGTACTCTGTTTGAGGTATATCGATGATCTATCCCTTATGTGGAATGGTACCCATGATGAGTTCCAAACCTACTTTGAAATACTCAATAAAAATTATTGTGGGTTACAATACACACAATGCAGGAGTACCACAGTGATTCACTTCTTGGATTTGCGTGTTTACATCAAAGATGATAAACATGAAACTACAATGTATAGGCAGCCAAGTGCCACAAACAGTATATTAAAGTATATTACTTGGGACTAGTTTCCATCCCAAAGCCCTGATTGAAAGTTTCCAGTTTGGGGAATTTTTACACACCAGATGGAACTGCTTCACTGACGAGGACATGGAAGCCCAGTTTGAGTAGGCTGAAAAGAGATTCCATCGCAGGGGCTGTTTACCTGGGCAAATTGAACAGTGAGCTAGGAAGGCCAAACAGAGGAACAAATATAGACCTTGATGAAGAACAACTCTCTGGCACCACTGAGTAGAGACTAACATTCAACAGGATAAAGTCTGAGATTGATTATCGTGTAGAGCAAGGAAGGCGATGAGATGATTGCCAACCACTGAACTGGTTAGAGACTGGTAATAAGGGGTTTGTGAAAAGTAATACCTGCAAAGCCTGTAAGGTTGTAAGGAATATGAAGATTTTTAAAGATTTCAAGGGTAGACAAATCATCACTGACTCTAAAATCACATGTCAAACACAATTTGTAGTCAGTGTTATGGAATGCAAATGTGGTCTGATGTATGTGGGAAGTACGATCTGTCCTCTGAAAAAGAGAATATTCAAATACATTTGAGCTATACAGAATTGAGATGCAAGCTACGCAGTTGCCAAACACAGTGCAACAGTGCATGATAGCAATTGGTGGATGGTGAGAAACTTTGGTGTGGCCCACGTCCCCAAAGATGAGAGAGGGAGTGATAGCACTCTCAAACTGCATCGCTTAGAGAGTAGATACATACTAAAATTACAAACAAAGGTGTCATTTGGACTGAACTCGGATGAAGCACTACACTTATGAACACAAACTGACAATCTTGGCATGTATCGCCGAACAGGGCTATAATCATAATCGTGTATAACAATTGTTGGAGTATTAACCGAGAATTTATTTTTTTGCATCAGATGGATTATGTGTCAAAATAGACAATCTAGGTCCGACCATGACCTTTCAACCAATACATTTAGAACCTCCTTGTGACACAGTACAGAGTAGAGAGAATGTTAACACATTATCAGGTCTTGCTGATATTAACCAGACCACTAGATTTACAATTGATAATCATCATGAGCTCACTCAGCTCCCTATTTAGTCACTGTAATTAACAAACAGTCAATTCTCTCCATGAGCAGCTCTGAGTGAGTCAAGGTGTTCAAGGAAGCACAATATAACATCTTACCACTCATACCATGATCATAAATATACAAAGTCACTTAGCCAAAAATCATTCCTGTGTAACGTCATCACACACCCTTTCATCACATGAAATAGGGTTCTCAGCCCATTACACAGGGACCTTCCACCATGCTGTAAGGACAATGGAATGAAGAAAGGCTGGTTCAATGTACAGCTCATACACTGAAACACAGGCCAGCTCAGAGGCAATGTGCACGTCATTATAAGGGCACATAATCATAATTGCGGTAAAGCCACAAGGAAGCATATACATGGGTTTAGCAACATGTCTATTATAGATAACCATACTTACGTAGTATTCCAGTAATGTAAGGGCCAGGGCATTAATGTACACGCAACTGATTACTGCCCCAAATTAAATAGAATTTATCTTGACTAAATGTGATTGTACTGACAGTATGAACCAATGTAGCAATGTACAACACTCCGTGTAAATTGTAAATATTTACAACTCTTGACACCATTACAAAGGTTCAATGATCATTTGAGTTGAATGTGCACACAATGATTTTCTGTAAGTTTTTCGAACTACGAGTCGCAGTATGCAGCCTCAAATGCAGAATGGGAATGTATAAATTGTATCAACTAAGAATAACCTCACCTTAAGCAAGACTCAGGTAGAGTTGAAATGTTTTGATGTTTGCCTTAACTGCTTTTGATAGATGAAATTCAAAGGAGACATTGGAGCGCGATGATACAGATATATATATATATATATATATATATATATATATATATATATATATATATATATATATATATATATATAAATATATATATATGTGTGTGTGTGTATATATATATCTATATATATATATATATATATATATATATATATATATATAGATATATATATATGTGACACTTGTCCCTGCATTTGCCAATATCAACCACCAATGAGCCGGTGCAAAGCAAGCGGGCGCAGGACCCGTTATAAATCGACCAAAATCCCTTCGTGTTTTACACTCCAGAAAAGAAGCCCACACTCCAGGAAGCTGCTTATTTAAAGATGTTTATTCAAAAGCTGCTCACGTGTATCGACCAATTCGATCTTCGCCAGAGCACATTTTGGTTGAAGAACATATCGCCACATTTAAAGGCATAGCATCATCCCTAAACCATAAACATAAAAGAAATCTATCAAGAAACCATCAATTCATTGTCTTCAAAACAGACATCATAATTACACATTTTTAGCATTAGACTGCAACAAAATTGTTATTATGACACAACAATATTTTTGGCAGAAAATACTGCTAATAGAATTTTGCACATAATCTCTTTTGCCCAAAAAGATTCTAATAAGAGAAACTACATTCATAGTCCCGCCAAGTGGCATAACCATTGTGTTGCATTGAGTGGGCAATCAACAGGTAATCCAATCTGGCTAGCCTAGTATACAACATTGCACAATAATAACAGCCAAACTGAAAATTACAAAAACTCCCTAAAAATGAAAACAACAAATATATATTTCTAATATATACAACTGCAAGGCATACCCATCATCCCCCTGCAAAAAATTCAGAAAAACATACAAACCACCACCCTAATCCCAAATTATTCAAAGACATAACACAAAATACAAATTTGCATTCTCAAAGCATGAAATCAACTATATTTCCAAGAAGTTCCAATTAAGGGAGAGCGCTTTCAAGGAGAGATATCGTAATGATTTTATATAAGGTGCACATGAAGTTCTTCATCCAAATTGAGTCCTCCAGGATATTTCCTCCATGTTTAATTATATATTCTGATTCTAATCTCCTCAGGGTTGTTTCCTGTTACCTCCTCTAACATTTCCAGGTGCTCTGTCAATACAAAAAAAAAAGAGATGTTTCCAACATTTGGTTCATGTACCATGTGCCAATGCCTAGCCACAGGCTAGGAAGGATCCTTATGTGCAAGAGTTCTATAATGCTCCAAAATTCTCTTTTTAACAGGAAAAACTGTACTCCCTACATATCTTAAACCGCATGGACAGACCAACACATAGATAACATAATTACTGTTACAGTTAATAAACGTATTTATCTTTGCACTCCTGTCATTCGGTAAAGAGTATGTTTTCTTATTCACACTGTACCTACATGCTTTGCACCTCCCGCAGTTAAAGAAACCCTTTTGCTCATTCAGCCATTTGCTATTATTTTGAACACTAAAATGGCTTTAAACCAAAATATCCTTGAAAGTGTTTCTTTTTTTGTATGTAATAGTGGGGCGTGGTGACGCCAACATACCGATCACTTGGTCTGACCTCACCAGGTACCAGTATTTGTTCAAAATCTTTCTGACTCGATTGGATTCACTATCAAAAGTGGTACTTAGCCAGACCACCGGACTGTTAGCATTCTTCTTACTTTCACCAGCTGTCAAAAGCATCGCTCTCTGCGTTAAATTTATTTTGCCAATGGCGCCTTTGATAACATTCCTAGGGTACCCCTGGCCCTAAATCTTTTGGCCATAACATCCTGTTCCAACTTATAAGATGTCTCTGTTTTGCAATTTCTTTTGCACAGAGAAATTCCTCATAGGGGATACACCATTTTAAATTAGTAGGATGATGGCTCCGGGCATGCAAAATGCTATTTCCCACAGTTTTCTTCCTGAGTATGCTGATCTTTACTTCCCCATTCTCAACTTTAACCAAGACATCAAAAAAAACAATTTTAGAGCAATGTGCTTTACTTGTGAATTTCAGATTTAAATCATTTTCAGAGTTAAAATTCTAAAAAGCGTCTAGTTTATCATGTGGACCCTCCCAAATGGCAAATATATCATCTATGTTCAAAACATCTGAAACATGCTTTGGATGTTTTAAATTATGATGCCGGTGTACTTATTCCTACCTATAAGTTTTTGGGATTTACAGCCATGGAGATTTGGAAGTTTGTTAATTTCACTGTAGTATGTTTTTGTGTTTTCACTGATTTGTGGCATTAGGTAGCGGTAGTAGTAGTAGTAAAATACTTCATTCAGACTAATTAAGACAATAAAAGCACCACAAAAGACATATAACAAGATACACACAACGTACAGAACCCACAAAATACCATGATGAATGAAATATAAAATAATTTTACAGATTAACAAAAACAAAACCCTCATTCAACACTCACAATATATACTAAAAACTTCAAAGGCATAAAACTTAAAGCAACATAAAACAAAAGACAGAATAAAATCCGAGCCATTGTGATCTGTCACAAGGCAAAATACAGTAAACATATAGTTAACATGATCATGATCAACCCCTACCCATATCTTGCAATTTCCTCAATCTAAGCGAGGAAGATAAAAAACATGCAACAGCGTACATTGTGAATGCATCCGGTAGAAGCTGTTAAAACATGAGGGCAGGTCTAACTTGCACAAAGGTTGTAGATTTCAGCAATGGGAATAAACACTTCCTATGAGAGACCACATAAAAACTACAAAAAAGACAAAATGCAGTAAGTTTTGTGGGGAGAAGATATCACGTACATGAGGTTATTACTCCATCCTCAATTGCCTGCTTGTATGCTCTGCGTCCACTTAAGTTAAGGCAGCGAACCTTGGGCGTAGCCTTAAGAGCACGCAATAGTAACTTCTGGAAAATAGAACAATGTTTGGTAAACCGCCTAGGATTCTTATTAATGCTTCATTTAGAGGGACAGTTAAACAGAAGCATACCTCCTTGGTTTTTAAGCACTCCAAAAAGCCATGTCATCAAGTTGATCCCTTGGACAAATTTCAAAACTCCCTCCGTTTTTCAATAAATCCTCTGGAATAATCTTTACCCATTTGAGTCTGCTTCCCCGATATGTTGTTTTGGAATCCAATTTGCATATAATATTTTTCCAGGAAGTGAGATCCAAGAAACTACCAACATCAATGAAAACGCAAAAGTAATCACTAATACCAGAGGCAATCCTACTGAATGAATCAAGCGGATCCTGAAATGCAAAAATATAGCCTAGAGTAAATTTAGCACTATGGCCTATAAATGTTGGTGGGAAATCACCCTTTGAATCAAAATGTAACTTGATCATAACACAGACCAAGTTAAACTTAGACAATATATTGTTCAAACAGTCACCCCCAGGCTATGTTCAAGATGAATGGTACTATTGCCATGCACATAGGCTGATGAAAATGAACAAGTGCAGGGACCTAAGTTAAAATCTCCCACAATTAAAAAAAAACTATGCTTGTACTCTGCTTATGCTTGACATCCAATATAAAAGACCGTAGTGTCTGAAGTGACCCACAAAAGGACGGTCCGTTTGTTGCATTGTAAAAATTAAAAAGTACAAAAGTACCCACACTGGTAGCAGAAAAAACAAAACCCTGCATATTGGACGAGGTTGTGGGAACTTCTCTAACCTTACAGCCCAAACACAAGGAAATCAATTTTAAAAAGTGCCACCTTTTGGCCTCCCCCTACTAGATGGTACCGCTAGACTGGAAAAAGACTTATACTCATCCAGATAAAAGTGCACTATCTATCCCAAGTCTCCTGAAGACAAATGAATGAAAAAGATTTAGGGTACTCAAGCTAGTCTAGGTTATCCCTTTTTCCTCTCACCCCAGCCACATTCCAGGAGACCAACGTAATCCCCCTCTCATCATTAGTAGGTGACAAAGGGATAGATGGATCTACAGAAGCCTTGGGCAAAAATGACCCTTGAATGCCCGAGGTGTCCTCACACTCAAAGCAAACATCACTAGATATTATAATCCCTGAGGCGGAATCAACATCAGCTTCTGGCAAGAGATCCCTGGTCCTAGATTGTTTAATTAAAAGACTATCAGGGATTAACACGGGCTGGCCCACAGGGGGTATTATCCTAGCCCAGGTAGAAAGAAGTCAATCCACACTATCGACCCTTAGTGCATCATATATGTTATGTATTGCTGGCGCGCCTGGTCCTTAGTAAGTAAACTTACAAGGGGACGGATATAGGACAATGAACCTTTTGGATCGCATGGAGTATCCTAGCTATGTAGTAATCGATGAACATCAATTATTAATTTAATCAATCAAAACCACTAAGAGAATCATTAAGCATGAGACAATATGTCAACATTTTGTGAATAACCACAACTCCATTATACGTGTTATCAAATTTATTTCCCCACTAGTTATAATACTAAGTCATGAGGTTAATTCAAACTTTATTTAATCATCTCAGAATTAGTTCATTAATGACCACCAGTAACATATTCTAATCAGAACTTGAGAAAACATATGGTCCAATGCTTCAGCATAAGCAATGAAAGATGAATATTTTGACATTAATAGCAGAGTTCAGCAATCAGTTCGTCAATCATTTGTCTCTGTCAACGTCACCCACAGAATACCTTACCTAACCGAAATTAGCATTAGCATGTGGGACTTCATGAAAAAATAATTTAGGACATGATTTTAGAAAACATCTAGCTAAAGGAAAAATGTATTCAAACAGCGCAGGTGGTACCTAGAAAGACAGGCTCAAAAAGCTAACAGTCACATTGTCATAGCTACCTATCCACAGAATGGATCAGCAACAAAGTCAGTCTTTGTCTTCAGGTCATCAATCGATCAGCAAAGCATCAGGCTCTCAAACGCATAGGCCCAATGACAGAATCTCGAATCGTGTCTCTTGACGTCATCAATTCTCCCATCACATCTGATTATCGCATCTGAAGTTTTTGCCCCTTGTCATGACTTTTTATTAAGGTTTTCCAGTCCATTAGGGGGCGTGGCCAAGATGGCGGCCGGAGCGGACGCCTGATTCAGAGGCTCCGGTCGCGGCCCATCAAATACGGCATATATCCTGTTCCCTCCGGCATTTATCCACCGCGCCAGTGACCCACGGGGACCCCCAATGGTGACGGGGGTGCTCTGGTGAGCAGAGGGGCTCGTGCACTACCTGGACGGGTCTCGGCTTCCCCGATCTCGGGGAGCCGCGGCGGCCGGTGATCAGGCCTGTTGGGCCTCCCTGCGCTCAGCGCGGGGGAGGCGGAGGCTGTGCGTTGCCGGATTCGGCCTTCGGCGGTCCGGGACTGGACCTTCCCCTGACGTGACACCGTGGTGAATCAGGCCCTCCCTGTCACGGGCACCCAAGCCGGGCCCCCTGAGGCGGGCGCCCGAGGAGGAGACAGCAGCTAATCCCAAATGCGCCTGTGAGGAGGGTGCAGGGCTGTGTGCACCCAGATACAAGAGCGCTCCGATTGCAACGGAGCAACTATCCTTTGGGCCCATGCCTGGGAGGCCCCAACCATTGTGCTGAGAAGGCGCAGCAGCCGACGACTGGGCCTGCGGGGCCTCTCTGCGCTCGGCACGGGGGAGGCGGGAGCCGCTTGCTGCCGGATGCGGTCTCCCTGGGTCCCGGATCGGACCTTCCCTTGCTGTGTTCCTGGGGTGGGCCGCCCCCCCCCCTGCTGCAACCACCCGGACTGGGCCCCCTGAGGCGAGGGGGTCCGTGGGGACTAGGCTGAACCGACACGCGCCCGTGAGAGGCCTCAGAAAGTCACCCAGGGCCATCAGTACTGCAACGTTGATCTCTCGGGGGAGCCTAAATAATCTCAAAGATAGAAGCCTTACTAAGGATTGCTGATTTTCAGAGGCTGTAGAACCTCTTGATTGAGGAGTGTAAGCAACGCCACGGGGGCCGGGGAATTCGCACACGGTTCAGCAATAGTGTTTTGATGTTGCAGAAGCTGAAACGTGGATGAGTGAACAGGAACTGTAAGACTCAAGCCGTGTGCATTAACACGCAGAAGCGCCCCTGCCAAATCGGAGCAACCATCTTTCGGGCCTTGGCCTGGTCGGCCCCAACCACCGCGGTAAGTCGCGCTTGGCTCCCTCGCTGCAGATGCCTGGACTCGTGCCATTGGGACTGGGCATGGTGGGCTGGCACCGGGCCTCAGGGCGTAAAGGTAGTGACGACGGCCTGCCGCCGCTTCTCTTTGATCCTGGCCCTCAAGACGGTGTTTTTCTTTCAAAACTATCAACCCAGGGGGGTGCTAGCCCGTACGCCCCATCGTGAGCAACCTCAAACGACTATCCTGCACCCCTTGGCGACTTTATCCGAAACCAGCCTCGGTGAGCAGCCCAGCGGTGACTATCGTCTCGTGTCGCAATGGTCAAGCCAAAACCCCCTAAACCGGGGAGCCACATAGATGGTGGCGTCCCCCCTCCCACAAGTCATTCTGATACGCAAATCACAACACTTCTTCAGGTGAGCGAAACGCTCCGCACGCACTCCCTGCAATTCGATAAACTCTTGCAAGCAATAATGGACACTAAGACATCACTTGAAGGCAAAATTTATGCTGCGGTGTTAGAAGTCTCATTGCTCCGTGCAGATCATCGTAAGCTTACCGACAGGGTTAATGACACAGAATCTGCACTAAAAACTGTCCAACCAGAGGTCGCAAACATGAAAGTCAAAATTCAACAAATGGAACCAGAACTGATGCAACTGCAGCGCAGGGCCGAGGATGCGGAGGGCCGTTCCAGACGTAATAACATCAGATTCCTGGGTGTTCCGGAACGCTTGGAGACTCCCAAAGCAGAGGAATTTATAGAAAACTGGCTGAAAAATATAATGAAAATACAGGTCAACACCAAGGCTCCGGTAATAGAAAGAGCACACAGAATTCCAGGAAGACCCCCCCCGGCCTGGCGCCCCACCTTGACCTCTGATAGTGCGGTTCCTAATTTACAGAGACAGAGATCTAGTTCTCCAACATTTCAGATCCACAGGCATAATTAGCTTGGAAAACAGCAACGTATCAGCCTACCCAGATTACACAATGGAAGTACAACGTAAAAGAACATCATATTTCAAAATTAAACAAATACTGCGTGAACACAAAATTACTTATTCACTCATGTTCCCAGCACGCCTCCGAATCATAATCGACGAAAGGACTCTTATGTTCTCTACGCCGGAGGACGCTTAGACATGGATACACGCCAAGGGCCTGGCCATTCCATCGGCGGGCGACACAACGGAGGTGGCATGGATCACCCCCGGTGCTAAGGGAAAGAAAAAGAAAAACACAACGGGGCGCCCAACGAAGTCGCAGATGGCGGCCGATCAAGCGCAAACTTGAAAAGAAGCCAGCACATTTGCACGATCGTTCTCAACCACCACGAGCGAAGTGGATATCAACGATAGTGGCTTTCCAGACAGCAGGTCCAGTTCATCCTTATCTCAATTGTTGGTCGGGTCTGACCTCACCCCGCGGCTGGCAGACGAGATTTAAGAATCCATGGAATGTGCTTCGAGCGGGCCGCCCGGTCCTGAGTCGACCGGGAGCGGTTCCCCCCCTCCCCGAGCATTAACACTGATAAACATGGTTACCCTGGGACAACGGCTGAACCGACAAGGATCCTATGAGCCGCGGTGTAACCAACACTGGACAACATGTTTGCATTCTGAGCTACGCAGGGAAAGAAGCATATTGGAGGCGGGCCAAGAAGGTGCCTACCTCAACCAACTCACGTCCCCCTCCACCTGAACGGTACCCGAATGGAACTGAACTGTTCAGACTCTAGTTTAGGCACCGGTTGTGCCACTTTGTTTCAAATAGGGTCTTGCCCAAAATATCCTTTTTTGTTGGTTCTTCTTTCCTTTCTCTTTACATCAGGGACTATTCCCCATCTCCAGGGTCGATGTTGCATGGCGTGGGGGCTCAGGGTCTGGGGGAGCGGACTGCGGGGGTGCACGTGCGGGGGTGGCTGGGTGGTGGGTCGGAGAGCGAAACTTGACCCCGCTGTGTGTTTCCTTGTGGAGTTAAGCAATACCACACGATACAATGCACAAGGAACCTATTTACAACATACTAACATGGAATGTGAAAGGCATGGCGGGAACAACCAAACGCAATCGAATATATTTACATTTAAAACACCACCAGATACACATAGCTATTCTACAGGAGACACATGTCACACCAGAAGATATTACGCAGATTGAGAAAGATGGGCGGGGCAAATATATGGCTCTGGAACATCGACATTTGCAAGAGGAGTGCTGATTTGGATAGCGCCAAGGGTCCCCTACATAGTAAAACGCATCACAACGGATAAAGAGGGCAGGTACATACAATTAGTAGGTTCACTAGACGGTGAAACGTTAGTGATAAACGGGGTGTATGTCCCAAACATTAAACAGGGTGAATTCCTGCAAAAAACGATCTCTCACTTATCACACGAATTAACAATACCAAGTATTTGGGGCGGGGACATGAATTGTGTTCCACAAATTGATATGAATAGATCATACCCCCCACTGGTTGCTGCCCCAGTAGCGAAAAACTCGCAGATGCTACGAACTTGGATAACAGACTGCGGCCTGGTGGATGTGTGGCAACATCTTCACCCCCAAAAAAGGGAATATTCCTATCACTCCCCTGTACATTTACTACATACCCGCATAGACCTCATCCTCGCCTCGCAGGACTTAATACACAGATTCACGGCGCCAAAGTACACCGCTAGGGTAATCTCGGATCACTGCCCTCTTATCGTCCACATTAGGTGGGGTAGGACATGCGCTTGTATTCCAACCTGGCGTCTCCAACCCCGATTACTACAAGACCCCCAGTTCAGAAAAGAAATAGCCACACATATTTCCTCGTATTTCACACTGAATACCGGGACTTCGAGCTCCAGGGCGAATGAATGGGATTCACATAAAGCAGTTTTGAGGGGCACATGCATATCTATGACGCTGGGAGCACGGCATACGTTGTCGCAAGAGCTCCACAAATTAGAACGGGACATTCGTATTGCAGAATGTAAACAAATAGAGGGCATTGTCCCAGCCGCGGAGCTCAACACACTACGCACACAATGGAGCGAAGCGGATAGGCGCCTAAGTCACTATGACTACCGCCACTACGTGGCTCACACACATGCGGAAGGGGATAGATCAGGTAAATTACTGGCATGGCTATTGAGAAATGAACATCGGAAACCCCCTATCGGTGCCATTCGCCGGGATACAGGGATAATGGTGAATACTCAAGTGGAAATAAACAGCGCCTTTAGAGAGTATTATAGTGCATTATACAAGCCCCTCCCTCAGCAGAACAATTAAAAGAGTTCTTCTGTGGCATCAAATTAAACCAACTAACTGCCACTCAGTTAGTGGACATGGAGAAACCAATTGATATAGCAGAGAGACAAAAAGCAACTCATGGCAAAGCACCAGACAGTGACGGCATCCCCATAGAGTATTATAGCACCTTCCCAAAACAAACGTTAATACCTTACCTAGCAATGCTAAAGGAGGCTCTTGAACACGGTAAACTACCAGACACCTTACGCGAGGCGTTGATAGCGGTACTGCCTAAAACATGCCGGGACCCACTTGATGTTCGCTCATACAGGCCGCTATCGTTGTTAAACACAGACTGCAAACTGCTCGGTAAAATTCTAGCAAATCGTCTGCTCCCATGGATGCCGGCCCTGGTCCACCATGACCAATCCGGTTTCATACCGGGCCGCAATACTTTCATAAACATACGGAACCTACTACGCCTTATGGCAAACTCCCCTGTGGGCGAACACAACCGGGTAGCTGTATCACTAGATATCGAAAAAGCATTTGACACGCTGGGATGGCCCTTTCTGATTGAAGCTCTCAGCCGCATGGGCTTTGGCAGGACATACGTTAACTGGGTGAGGGTACTATATTCTAACCCAACAGCGACAGTTAAAACAGGAGACATGATATCCGAAAGGTTCAGCATTGGGAGAGGCACCAGAGAGGGCTGCCCACTGTCCCCACTGCTATTCGCCTAGCTATAGAGCCCTTAGCTGCCCGGCTTCGCACACTAGCCTCAGCTTGGGGCATCCCAGACGGACACACACACCGTATAGTGTCATTATATGCGGATGACGCACTAATATTCCTACGAAACCACACCGAATCCCTACCCGAGTTATTGAAATTACTGCACCAATTTGGCTCGGTATCCGGGTTAAAAGTGAACTGGTCCAAATCATGTTTATTCCCTATGCAACCGGTTCCGGAAGTATATCAATTAACCTCTAATCTGGGTGGCTTGAAATGGTGTTACACCACCTTTAAATATTTAGGGATAAATGTGAATCATGACTCCCAGGACCTCAAAGACGGCAACCTGGGAAAAGTGATCCGATCCGCCAGGGGCACTCTGCCTTTCTGGTGCTCGCTTCCGCTTTCGCCCATGGGTAGAGTGGCCATAGCAAAGATGTTAATACTACCACGTCTACTGTACTTCTTCATGGCTCTCCCATTGGCATTGCCCTCCTCCTTTTTCAGATCACTGAATAGCATATTAATAGACTTAATTTGGGGCAATGGCCGGCGGCGTGTGACATTATCCAAAATATATCAACCACTTACATTAGGAGGGCTGGGGGCACCAAGATTTGAATTATATCACGCATCCGCCCAATTGCAATGGATATTTAAATGGATCGGAAACCCTACGAGTTTAGAAGAACAAATGATACACTCAGACCTAGGACATACTAACATCTTGCAACACCTGATGAACCGAGATGGAACTAAACACTCACGAAATATCTTACTGAATAATGCACACTGGGCATAGGGACGCTAAGCTCTCACAGGGGACAAAAAACCGCAGTATTCCCCCAGGATCCCATTATTGGCTATCCCAAAAATTACTAAGATTGCAACCACGGTAGGCTTGAGTACATGGCCCGAGAAGGGCATACTTACCGTAGGTGATATTTACAGTAACGGGCATCTTTTGACATATGAGACACTGGCGGATACATACACCCTGGGTCAGGGTAGTTTTCTCGCCTATGATGCAATACGTCACCTGGTACATTCTGTCTGGAATCGCGGAAATGGGGAACCAAATACGGCCCCTATATT
The DNA here is from genome assembly GCF_031143425.1 of Pleurodeles waltl. NCBI lineage: Eukaryota > Metazoa > Chordata > Amphibia > Caudata > Salamandridae > Pleurodeles > Pleurodeles waltl. The sequence continues at coordinate 704,415,905 of NC_090447.1, read as the reverse complement.
ACATGATCTGCTTGATAACATAGCTACCCCAATGAATGTATTGAGGACATACAAAATTCTGACCACACATATCGAACACGGACAGGAGCAAGCAAAAAACAGATGGGATCAGGTTCTGCGAGAACCACTTTCACAGAACGCATGGAACAAGGCCATGAAAATGATCCATGAAGTTTCACGTAACCCTCGTTTCCGCTATACCCAGTTCAACTATGTACACCAAACATATCTATCTCCCCACCGGCTAGAGCGCATATTCCCCCAGACACCACAGAAGTGCCCCAGATGCGGCAATACAGGGGCCACCTTCTTCCATATGACATGGGACTGTCCTCAAATTCTGTGTGCATGGAACGACATATTAACCATGCTAACCGAATGGATTGACATTCCGCTGTCCCTCAAACCCGAATTATGTTTACTTGGAATAGTGATTAGATCCAAAAGGCAGAAACAGACTCACAGATGCATAGCACTAGCACTAGTGATGGATAGACGCTTAATAGCCATGCATTGGAAGGCGCCAAGCGGGCCAAGTATCAATCAGTGGCAATCTGAGCTGCTGCGCTGGGCCAAGGCGGAAGCACAGACATTACAATCACTCCAGGATAAAGGGATCCAGATCAAAGGAGTGGACACATGGAATTCCTTTGTGATAATCATGGAAAGCAAGGATGATAACCGACCCCCCTAAATAAATAAACAACCAAATGTCAATGACGGGCAATACCTAACAGCTGACAGCTTAGTCTTGAAATATGAACACTATAGGTTAATTCGGAAGACATAATCAAATGGCGTATCAACAAGAAATAATTGAATCTGTGGAGTCTGGGGAAAGGTATACTACAACTACAATGAGAAACGGGCGCTTGCTGGTAATAGATCAGACCCTGGGTGAGCACGCACCTGGAGCCGTAGATTGCCCTGGATGGCCCTCCTGCTGTGCCCCTCCCCGTCTGGGCGATCGTTCCTCCCTGCCCCACCCCGGGATGTGGGCGACTACTGGGCTTCTGACCTGCCCCAACACTTGATTATAATAAGAACACATGCTGCGTAGCTCCAGCTACCTTAAGGGGCCCTGTGTGTGTGTGGGGGTCTGGGGGTGCCCTTCTCCCCCGCCCTCCCCCCCCATCCGCTGGGCGCACCAGCTCCAAATACGACCTCACTCTTTCTGTTCCAATTCTCTCTCCCGTTCTCTTTTTTTTTTTTTTTCTTTCTTCTTCTTTTTCTCTTTTACCTCGCTTTGCACTCAGTGTGAACATAATGTTTCCAAGAATCCTTTTCAAATAGCATAATCGTATTCACACCACTAAGTATGCATGTACAATGGAAGATTTAGCATAAGAACACGTAAATAATAGTACAAATATGTATTGCAACTGTCGTTTGATCTTTGTATCTCACTTTTGAAATAACAATAAAAATATATTTAAAAAAAAAAAAGGTTTTCCAGTCCATCCTCCTAATTCCTAATTGGTCAGTCAACCACCAGTTATTACACTAACCAATAATATTATTTTTACATATCTATGAATTCTAATATTTCACCGTTCTCAGTTCATTGATTGGTTCACTGTACGACGTCATTGTATGGCTCATCAGGTATCGAAAATGTTGCATCTTCTTTTCTAGTCAGTGTTTCTTTTGTTCAAGTCCTGGGAAAGTACATCGAGTTTGTCTTACACCAAAGTTGTTACATATCCTAGTCGCTCATCTCCTGTTCGTCGGTACATTGCAGCAAATTCTAGCTCAGCAGATTTTATTAACATATGCAGTTCAGGGACAGTTCAACGCACCAGCTTTTCTGCAGTGCGCTAGAAATTCAGCTTCTGCATGAGGCCTGGCAACTGTGCCACAACTTTGGCTAAGTTAACTCTACATTATAATGCAAAACATAGGTTATTTATCTTCATATGACAAACGACTACATTATTTTTGTTAATTTTCAATATTTTATGCATTTTTTATCATTTTAGTACAAGTTCGTATAAGCTGACTGTCACTCTCCGTAGGCACATTTTAAAACGTACACATTAATTTTTCTACAATTAGTTTCTCTATTAACTTTTTGTTATTCAAAACACGTAAACATTCATTAGTAATTTCTAATGAGCATATCTGCTTCAACAGTCCCTCCTCTGATGACTAAATATGACATCACACCATTCTTTATCACATTTCACAATTCGGTTTATGCTGTTTTTTTCTCCTTCTCAAATCTTCTCTATTGATTCTTTCTCTGTTTCGTTCTTCCTGCCTTTGATTATTTTTAGACCTTTTCAATGTAATCTTTTGACACAATTTACATTAACCCCATAATCCTAATATGCACGCAATCACAATTAATATTCCCTTTATGATTCTTAACAATACTCCATTCCTAATTTGACTAAGCTAATTTCCCACTGAAGCAAATCCCTTTCCAACCTTTTCCCAAACACCTAGTTCTTTGAATTCCTTTAAATCCTTACTTGAGTTAGTCAGGTTAGTGAGTACATCTCTTATCTCCTTATCATTACTTGGAATATATGAGCAACAATGCCTAGAATTAATCATCTTACAAACTCCGCCGTCTTTCGCTAAAAGAATGTCTAAAGCAAGCCTATTTTGAAGCGTCATAGCTCTATCCGCGGCTAATTCAGTATCTATCAGGAGTATTGCTCCTGTAAAGTTTGTCATCATGTTATCCACAATAGTAGACAACTTTTGTATCTTCATCGAATTCAGGATGACTCCCACTGAAGGAATCACTGCACCAAATATGTCTCCCACAACTGCAGAAGAGATTTTCCACCTCTGTCACTTGTGATGTAATTCAGTTAATTTCGGAAACTTCTTTAAGTCATCTATGAGATAAAACTTTGGGAAAACTATCCCCAAATAACATGTCCCATACAATCCTCTTGGAAGACGGTAATAAGCATTGAGTACACAAATATAATTAATTCCAGGAATCGCAGGGTCCTGACCATTCAGCATAAAAGTCCTCTTACTCTGAAACAGAAACAGATGCCTGCATTCTCTCGTTCCCACAAATAAAGTGTCAGTGCGTGATTTTGGCCTATATATACATAGCTTCCCTACATGTAATGCATCTAATGCTAATTTCCCTTGCGTTTTAATTGCGGTGTAAGCATAATTATTCTTGCAAGTTCTTTTCTCTAAACCTTTTTCTACTTTTTCTTTTAATGCCTTTCTTCAATCATCAGTATTGGAAAATAGGTTATTGGTAAGGGCAGGTAAGTACCTACACTAAGCAATAGGCCACTAACCTCCACTTAGGTCCAGTTAGGTCTCAGTAAATTAAACCCAGCTCAGCCCTTGGTAGCTTGGCAACGAGCGACAAGGCTTAACTTAGGAGACAGAGTGTAAAGCATTCAAATATCACAAAATAGTAATTAAATAAAACACAGGAAACAGTTTAAAATCCAAAATCAATTTATAAAAATATATTATATTTGTATCTTTCAAATGACACAAAAATGAATAAAATCAGATAAGGGGAACCTGGGATATGACTTTTTAAAGAATTATTGTTTTCTAGTGAATAGAAACAAAAAGCACCAATCTGGTCATCTGGTCGCACCTTGACCGGAGCAAAGTCAAAGTTTAAGGCCGACCACGATGGAGTCCGGCTCGGCTACAGGCCACGGGAGGCCACGGTCAAAAGTTTACCTTAGGACTTAGTCGTTTTTCTGAAGATTTTCTTCAGCGGGACGAACCTGCCAGTCCAATCTGACCTCCTGGAACTTTTCTTCGGATACGTGTCGCGGCAGCCCTCGGTGGAGATTTTTACCTTCTTAGTCGTTTTTTCGAGGTGAAAATTCTTTGACCGGGGCAAACCTGGGTCTTGATCAAACGTCCTTGGAGCCCTTCTCGGATACGCTGGCGGGAAGGTCCTGGTCAACTTCCTACGTTCGGACTTACTCTCTTTTTTGGAGATTTTCTCCACCGGGACGAACCTGCAAGTCAGGTCGGGTCGTGGCTGAGGCAAGCTGGCTAGAGTTGCCACTGCGGCTCGGTCCCTCTATGGAGCTTTTTTTCTAAAAGTTCTCCAAAGTTCTCCAAAGTTCTGGATCGTCTTCCAGATGTTCCTTTAAGGTTCTTTTGTGGTCCACAGCTCACCCCAAGGTTCCAGAAGCTCTGAGATGCTCCTTGGGGGTGCGGACTACAACTCCCGGAATGCACCTGGAGCAAACTCCTTTTTGGCCACTGGACAGTGGTCAGCTGGTTGGTTTCTTCAGGAGTTGGTGCAGGGGACTCTGGTTAGCAATTTTTCACCTGTAGAAAATAGGGAGTCCCTCCTTGAAACAGTTGAAGCCAGGCAAAATCCTTCTTGTGGTGAAGCCCAAGTGTGCAGCTGGTGCAGTCCTTCAGAGTGCAGGGCCCAGGTGCAGGCCAGGGGTCCAGCAGGGCAGTCCTTCTTCTTCTGTAGTTCTTCCTGGTAGGGATCTGATAGGGAACTGAGGTGTGGGTGCAGGTCTGCCAGTTGTATTCTTGCTCCTGGGTGAAAAACAAGGGGGTCCTGGTTCTCCAATCAGGTGCAGGGTCCTCCCCCCTGTGATGACCACTTCCTGGGAAGTGTGGCAAAATTTAATCCCAGGAGGCAACATTCCTCAAAAATCCATCATGGTTGAAAGTGATTTTTGGAGGTTACATCTGGCTGAGCCCACCCACTGGTGTGGCTAAAAATCCTAAACATACCCCTCTCCTAATCTAATAAAGGGGCACCTAATTGTCTGGGTTTGCAGGATGTGAGGGTGTTGCTGGGTTGCTCCAAATGTCCTTCTCTGTCTTTGAAGACCAGTTTGGCAGCTCTCCCCCTTCCTGCTTCACCATCTGCTGAGGGGAGATCTCCTCCCACAGGCACATCTCTTTGTGTGAAGCCAGGCCACTTCACACCTCATCAAGGCAGCCTGGCCAGGCTGCCAGAGGCTGGCCAATCAGAGCACAGCAGCAAAAACACTGCAGGGCTGAAGTTGGCAACTTTTCAGGTAAAGTTTAAAACTCTCTACCTGAACAAGTTATATTAAATCCAACAATTGGAAGTTGTGGGATTTATTATAACAATTAATTTGATACCAAACTTCTGGTATCTGTTACTTAAGGGGACTTTACAAATTAAAATAAAGTCTCCCCATTCTAGCCTATGGAGGCCATTCACTACAATGAGGGAAAACAAATGTGGCTGTTTTACCTCACCAGGGCTTATAAAACTATTTTTATAAGGTCCCTGCTTATAGTTACATGGCACCCAGCCCTAGGGGCACATAGGGCACACCTTAGGGGTGACTTATATGTCAAAATAAGGTAGTTTACGACTTTGGAACTACTTTTGATTCCAAAGTTGAATTTGCATATAACTTTAATTTAAAAGCAGCCAGCAAGGCAGGCCTGCCTTTAAAATGACATTGGGCACCTCAGCAGTGCACCTGTAGGTGCATTACCTATGCTGGGGTCCCTAAACCTACATGCCCTACCATATACTAGGGACTTATAGGTAGGTTGACTTAGCCAAATATAATTAGCCTAATTTGCATACTGAGTTTACACAGAGCACTGGCCCTGGGACTGGTTAGCAGTACCTAGGGCACCATCAGAGTCAGGAAAACACCAGCAAAAAGTGGAAAATGGGGGCAAAAAGTTAAGGGGCCTCTGCAATCAGCCCTGTTCTCTTACAATCAGTGTGCCCTATGAAACTCTTTTCTAAAGGTGTAAGAAAGCACGTTCGATTGCATAGGCTGTTCCAAATGTTCGTGTAGGCTCAAAGAATCCTCTAACTAGTACTATATCATGATCCTTAGCTACTCTACTCAGATACCTAATAATAGGAACAAACGAAAACACCACATCGGAATTAGAATAAAAAATAATGTATATACTCTTGATTATAGAACCTTGTTAGTAGCAGACTACAGCTTACTCTGTAGGTTAAAGGTAGGCTGTGGTAGGTAATTCCTTCCTCTACTGACGAAGGAATTTGCATACACACAAGACAATCCCCTGCATGCATCGTCTCAACATACTCACTAAACAAGCGATAGAAGACGTTAGAAGAAAGCTCTCCTTGAGCATTAGAATAGTCATGCAAATATTTCTCATCTAACTTAAACTTCTCCAAAACCGTTAGTGTAGTAGTTTCAGGAGCAGCAGTATGAGTGGCTCCATTCACATCAAGAACAGACATTCCCACAATCACCACTATAAACAAGATTCCACACATGATTGCCAATCCTAGCCAGTCTAGCATTTCTACCTTGACTATTTAGCTCAACCATGATCTGTAAAGAATCAGAAAGCAGAAGTAACTCTTTTATAAGGTGCAGTAAAAAACAAAAATAAGGAAAAGAGTTCTTATCTCACAGTTCAGTTTCACATCCAGGAACCATTTTCCTTTGTCAAAATAGATTAGCAGCTTGTCACTTCCGGTTTTATATCAAATCAGGTTATCAATGTCTCTTCCAGTTTATTTTCAGCAGTCTATTTTAGGCTTTTCAGATAAGCTCAACAAATCAGCTTCTTGTTTCCCTTCAGGTTACATCAAAGTACTGACTCGGAACCTCCCTATCAAAACAAAAGGACATAAACTTGTGTTGCCATTCATTTGTAGTTGCATGCGCCCATTCAGGACCTGAGTAACGTTGACCTGCTATTCTCCTTCTTTTCAATCTTCGATCACCACTTAGTTCACCTTCACTCAATTCTTCTTTTCTTGTGGTATCTACTTCTTCCTCTATTGTTTCATTTATGACAAATTATTTTCTCTTCCCTATTTGCATTTCAGGCCAATTATCTCCTTTTCTCAATCCTTCTGTTAGTATTCTTCTCAGGATCGGACTCTTCTCCTTCTCTTTCTCTAAGGTGTTTTCTCTTGAAGGACCCTGCAATGGGCTCAGGAGGAGTCAGATCACCTTGACTTTGGTCCATCTCAACTCTTTCCCCCTCTTGGTCTGGCACTTGCTCTGTCTGCCCTTCAGCACTGTCTGCTTCTAGGAGAACCTCTGCTGAGCTTGGCTTTCCTGATGTATCCGTTGAGATAGATTCTTCTGCACCCTCCTGTAGTTCTTCACCTTCGTCTTTCACAGGGGTAATAGAACCATCTTCCACCAGTTCTGGTTCAACTCCAGGCTCTCTTGGCTCCTTTTCTGGTGCAGGTGCTGCAACCTGTTTCGCTGTTGCTGGTGCTCTCACAACACTTCTTCATGATCCTGTGGACATGCCACTCTCTTGGTATGGTTTTCGTGTATCCAGATTGGAAGTCCTGCACACTTTACAGCTGTTGCAGGTGTTAGCACCACCTGATATGGACCCCTCCAACGTGGTTCCAAACAGGTCTTGCGAACATGCTTTCTGACAATGACCCAATCACTGGCTCTTAGGTTGTGCCCTGGATCGTGGATGGGTGGCAGGGTGGTGGCCTGCACCTGCTGAGAGAAAGAGCAAACCACATCAGCCAGACCATTGCAGTTGTCCAACACCATATCATCTGTAATGTTTACAAGTGCATTTGCTGGAACTGCTGGTAATCTCATTGCTCTGCCCATAAGTATCTCATGGGGCGACAGCCCTGTCTTCCTGTCAGGTGTATTTCTTATCGACATCAGCACCAAAGGCAATGCATCCGGCCATTTCAGATTCGTAGCTGCACACATCTTTGCAATTCTTGATTTCAAGGTGCCATTCATCTGCTCCACCAGTCCTGATGCTTCAGGGCAGTGACTACAATGCAATTTTTGCTCAATGTTTAGTGCTGCACATAAGAGTTTAATCACCTCGTTATTGAAGTGAGTTCCCCTATCTGATTCTAAAGAGATTGGAAACCCGAAACGCGGTATCAACTCCTTAAGTAACAACTTTGCTACTGTGAGACTGTCATTCCTTCTTGTGGGGTATGCTTCAATCCAGTGACTAAAAATGCACACAATCACCAACACATACTTCACACCTCAACACGCAGGCATCTCAATGAAATCCAATTGCATTCTGCTGAATGGACCTCCTACTCTTCCAATGTGGCTGAATTCACCACTGTCCCTTTTCCCACATTTAGCTGCTGGCAAATTATACAGCGATGACATACTGACTCTGGTTCCTGCCTAGACTTGGGATTGAACCAGTCAATCTTGAACAACCTAACCATGGCATCCCTCCCAATGTGTGCCTGACCATGGTAATACCTGGCCATTTGTGGCAATTAAACTATTGGGCAGGACCATCTGACCCTCCTCGGAAACCCAAATCTCATCAGGTCTTTGAACTCATTTCAGTTTAGACCAAAGTCCTTTCTCCTCTTTGTCAACACTATATTGCAGTGTTTTCAACTCTTTCAAAGTATCGATCACTTTCAATGCAAAACTTGTACATGTGTTATTTTCTTCTGACATCAGTTCCCACTTGTCTTTGAATGATATACAGTTCAATGCGCAAAACCTTGCGACGTGATTCGCATATCCATTTCCTAGTGAGATATAGTCTTGTGACTTTAAATGTGCACTGCATTTCACCACGGCAATTTCTTCAAGTAACTGTATTGCATACAGCAATTCTTTTATTCTGTCACCATTTCTTACTGGTGAGCCAGTAGAGGTCAGGAAACCCCTTTGTGCACACAATTGACCAAAATCATGAACAATTCCAAATCCATATTGGCTGTTAGTATAGATTGTGACTCTTAGTCTTGCAGAAACATTGCATGCTCTAGTAAGAACTACCAATTTTGCTACGTGTGCAGAATATATACCTCGAAGCCAGGAAGCTTCTAATGTACCTGTGATTGTGCATACAGTATATCCTGCTCTCAATGTTCCTGTACTATCTCTTAGACATGAGCCATCAACAAAGAAAATTTGGTTATTTTCTTCCAATTGTGTATCTCTGATATCAGGTCTTGGTTTTGTACACAATTCAGTTACCTCAAGACCATCATGCTTGATGTCTTCCTCTTTTTCAATCTCAACAGTGTCACTCGGAAGTAATGTTGCTGGGTTCAGCACTGTACATCTTTTCAGTGTTACATTTGGAGCACCTAGAATGCTTGTCTCATACCTTGTCAATCTGGCACCAGTCAAATATTGTGTTTTCGTCCTTGTCAGTAAGATCTCAACAGAGTGAGGAACCATTACCATTAGAGGGTATCCCATCACTACTCCCTCACATTGTGAAAGGCTTTGACCAACTGCGGTAACAGCACGCAGACAACCTGGTAAAGCTGTTGTGACTGGGTCCAAGGTAGCTGAAAAATTGGCTACTGGGCGGTAAGCACCTCCATGGACCTGTTTCAAGACAGACAAAGAACAAGCATTATGTTCATGACAAAACAATGTGAAAGGCTTCGTGTAATCAGGCATTCCCAACGCTGGAGCTTTGCACAAACTCTCTCTCAACTCCGTAAATGCTTTCATCTGGTCCTGATCTAGTGTAATAGGATCTGTACTTCCTTATGTGTCAGCTGCTGCAATGGTTTAGTAATCTCAGCAAAATTCAGAATCCACTGATGACAATAACCTACCATTCCCAAAAACATCCTGACATCTCTCTGTGAAGTCGGTGGACTTCTCTGCAACATCATTGTAATCCTCTCTCTGGAAATTCTCCTGGACCCTTTCTCAATTTGGTGTCCCAAGTATTTCACTGACTTCTGACAGTACTGCAAATTAAAAGATGACACCTTATGTCCAAATTTCCCCAAATGATTCAACAGGGCAATCGAGTCATACTTACACTCATCCCTTGTCTTGGACACGATCAGCAAATCGTCAATGTACTACACCAGAGTCGATTGGTACGGTAGTTCCAATGACTCCAAATTCTTTTTCAAAATCTGATTGAACAGAGACGGTGACTTCGGGTACCCTTGAGGAAGCCTTCATCAGCTGTAGACTCTGTCTAGGAATTTGAAACTAAAAAGAAACTGACTATCCTCCTGGAGAGGGTCAGAAAAGAAAGCTTGTGACAAATCAAACACTGTGAACCACTCAGCATTGCATGGAATCTGAAACAATATTACTGCTGGGTTCAGCGCTACAGACCAACACTTGACCACCATGTCATTCACTTTTCGCAAATCATGCACAATGCGCACTTTCCCACACAGCTTCTTTAAGCCCATTATCGGTGTATTACATGGACTGCTCAACACTTCCTTCAAACCGCCTTGTTTCAGAAAATCTCCAATTGTCTGTGCCACTTTAATCAGAACATCCAGTACCAGGTTATAATGTGGAAGCTGCAGAAACACTACATTTGGCTTCAAGGTGATCTTAACCGGTTCCACTTCTTTACCTGTCAGGTCCCACACATTTTCCTGTACTGTCCCTTGCAAATCTACATGTAATTCTTTTACAGTAAACATCGGGAAAAACTCAATTAACAGGTACTCTTCATTAACAGTTTCAGCCTCAGTTTCCGGAGTTTGCACTTCCTCATCATCACTATTCATCTGAACCTCTATTCCAGCAGTCGAACAACTAATTGAACATCTGGTTTTGCACAAGAAGTCTCTTCCCAGTAGAGAAACTGGACTTGAGTCACAGACTACAAACTTATGCAATCCCTGGAAGTTGCCAATCTCAACCTGTACTGGATCTGTTATCTGATTTATCAGCTGTCTGTTTGCTACCCCCACAACCTGGACTGTTCTGCCTGATAGAGGTAAGTTCGGAACTTCTGCACTTCTCACGTAGCTCCTGTGTCTACTAGAAATGAGACCCTATGACCCATCACCTTTCCTTTTACAAAGGGTCCTCTCTGATCTATCTCTAAAAACGCTGCCAGCATGCATGGCTCTTCATCCGAACTCTCACACATCCATTCTTCGTTTATTTCATTCTCACTATGTAATGGGAAGTGGTGCACTGTTTCACTACTTCTTTCTTGTCTCTAACCTGTGACCTGCTGAGAAAGCATCACCTGTTGCTGTTACATCAGGGCTTGAGGTATCTGCATTTGCAGTCTAGGTTCCATAGGAACCTGCTGCTGCATTGGTTGCAACTATGTCACGCGGCACTTGCACCTGCTGCATGGGTTGAACATTCTCCACTTGATTCTGAAAATTCAGATTAAGCCCTCTCATTCTAGGGACTTTCACAGTTTGAAATGTATTGGCATCACCACTGTGCTGAACAACACCATCCTGCACCTTCAGCAGACACTCCCGCTTCTAGTGTCCCACGTTTTCTCACAGATGACACGTAACATCTTTTTCATCCCTTGCACATCATTCTGAACCACTACTGTACTCAAATCCGGACCACAATTCACATTTACTCCATGACCCCTACCTCTCATCTGAGGTTGGAACATAACAGTTCCCTGCTGCTGTGGTATCTGTTCCACTAAAGCTCCCTGCACTCCTGTTTGAGCTGCCTTAATTTGCATCACCATCGCCTTCTCCTTCAACTTTTTCTGCTTCAACTCAATCTCATCACTACAGTATTTTGCATACTGCAACACCTCATCAATTGGCTTCACTTGCCAGCAAATCAAATGACTCTTAATCATCTGTCCTATTTCAGGTCTCAATCCTACAAACCTGAACACAAAGTGCAACATGTCCTTTGACTCAATCGCTTCCTTACCACTGTACTCCTTGAATGCTTTCCGCAATCTCTCATAGTAGGTATGTATCGACTCCTTTACTTCCTACACTGTCCTGTCAATCCTCTGCCAATCAATATTTTTAGGCAAAATTCTCGTCTTCCGAAACTCGATCACCTTATAATAATGTTTCATCACTTCAGGTGATAGTGCACCAGTAACTCTATCTCTCTCTGGTTCACTCGTTGGCCAATCCACTGCTCTCTTGCACTTAACCCACAAATCAGCTGGAACCACTATCTCCAATAGTGTATTCAGGTATCCCCACAGACATTTCGAAAGCTTCACAAATCTATCTGTCTGCTGGTACCACTCAACCAATTTCTATCTCAATTTGGATAATCATTTGTGAATGACAGAATATCACTCCTGTGCCAAGGTACATGAACAAATTGCCCTCCTGGAATTTCACTCATTGGTAAAAATTTTACTGGATCCTTTTCTTTCTGAGCACTCTCAGATCCTTCTTGTGAATCTCGTTTCCATTTATCCTTCTTCTTTGCCCATCTGCCTTCCAACTTCTCTAATCCTCCTGAAATCTGAGCACTCTGCAATAATTCTCTGAGGTGCGCTTTCATCCCTGCTGACCACATGTGTTCAAAATCTTTTGCCTCAAAATCTAACCTGTAACTTTGTTTCAAGTGCTTTGTTTTCTCAATTTCTATGTCATGTTTAGCTGCCAGATCTGCCAATTTCTGATGTATCTTACCCACTTCTCTCGTAATTCTCGGACACAAGTATCTCAGCTCTTCTTCTGTATAGGATTCTAACCTATTCACTCCCATTGTTCCTTCAAATAGCTCCGTTATCTCTGTAGCCAATCTTACACGATTAATCTGTTCTTCACCATTGGATGTGTTCAAAACCTTTTGCCTCGAAATCTAACCTGTAGCTTTGTTTTAAGTGCTTTGTTTTCTAAATTTCTATGTCATATTTATCTGCCACATCTGCCAATATCTGATGTATCTTACCCACTTCTCTCGTAATTTTCGGACACAAGTATCTCAGCTCTTCTTCTGTATAGGATTCTCACCTATTCACTCCCATCGTTCCTTCAACTAGCTCCGTTATCTCTGTAGCCAATCTTACACAATTAATCTGTTCTTCACCCTTGGATGTGTTTCGAGGAGTATTCAAACTATCCAGCCACTCATTCAATTGCTGTGCTGTCAATCCTTGTAATGAGATGTTACTTGCATTTGGCAATGGCACCTGTTGTACCACTGCACCTGGAGTTTGTAAGGTCAAAAGCTTTAAGCTTTTACTTGCACTCGGTCCATTTACCACATCTGGAAGCGCAACAAGTGGACTAAGATCCATTAATGGTCTAGATCCATCAAAGGTCTGACCCATAGATGATATTACCTGCACATGATCTCTCACCCCCCTCCTCACAAGGCTTTGTGACATTGCACCCTGTACTCCTGCAATCGACTTATCCTGCGCAAACAATGGTACAGCTTGACCAACAGTAATTGGCAACAATATTGCATCTGGTGCCACTCTGACACCCACATTTGGTGGAAGTGCTACTTCCATGCTCTGATTCATCACTGGTGTCACATCTGACTGTGTCCCTGTCATTGGTGTGAACTTCGGCAATCCCTGTGGCTGTGCCTGAGACAACAACATTGGAGTCGTCTCAGTCTGAACTAACATTGGCCTCAGAAACATTTGCTACGTCGCCACCACTAAGTTCGAAGTTGTCTCAAGAATTGGTATCTCTGGATACATTCTCTGTATCGGTGGAGGGTGCATCTGCACTTGGACTACGAATGTAGTCACTGCATAAGAAGTACTCTGCACTACCCCTTGTACCTGTCCATTTCTTATCTGTACTGGTCCCGCTGTCCCTACACTTGGGCTGGGGCAGTTGGAGCAGAACTAGTACTTGGACCCCTCTCCTGCACCTCATATGGTGGAGGTCGGAATCTCAACACCTGAGTAATAAGGTCCTCAATATCTGAATCTTCTTCGTCCACATAAGTTGTTTTCTTTTTCTTACCCCTGATTAACTCTTCTCACCCTTGCTATTATTCTCTTTCTCTTTTGACTCATCTTCTTCTGTAATTGCAGGAAATAACCTAACCCCCCTGCAAAGTTGTCATTCTCCACTTTTCCTGTTCCCAATCCCATCTTGCCTCTGCTAGAGACTTCTCTACCTCCCTTATTCTCCTCTGGAATTTCATTTCTTGCTGTTGTCTTGCTATGCTCCCAAACCGCTAAAGCCTCAAACTGTGCTGGTCTCAGAAGTGGCTTTGTCTCATATAATGTAATTCGCAACTGATCCAAAATTCTCAAATTGAACGTTCCATGCTCTAGAAAAGCTAAAGCTCCCTGTTTCTCTGTCAATTTAAACCAATGCTTTAACCAAAGACATGGCCTGACACCTCGTTCCTCCATCACAATATAAGCTGGAGAATTTTCCGGTGGGGTCAGCACCCCCACTTTCGCCTTAATGTAGCTATCGCCTTTCATAGCACTCCTAAACACTTTGAAAAACTTCACCTTTCTCTTTTGTATTTATTCGATTAAAAAAGGAAATGACTTTTACTCCCAAGATTCCTTTCACCCGCTTTCTCAAACAATTGCCTCTTATGGACGGCTGCCAATCCGCTCGCAACTCTTCTCACTTACCAAACTATCCCAGCGCAGCTTACTCTGACATCACACTCACACACTGCGGCTGACAAAGTCTTGCGGCTTGTCCTCCTAATCTTTAACTCACACAAAACTAATGCAAAATTATTGCGAGCACTAACCAAAAGACCTATAACCAAAACAAATCAGCTGGTTTACTACAGGAAGGTACACAGTCGCTTCAGAGACCTTGCTGATTTTCACTGATCAATGGGTCTGTCCTGGTCCAAATAGGACTCACCAAATCTCAGTAGAAGATTTCCTTTACTTACTTAACTTACACACCGACTTGTTGACCATGCCCGATCAACCTACTAAACCAGACAGATTACAACATATAACCAAGTGTCTCCTATCGCTGAGAACATACCCATCTTTACTAGCATGATCCAGGATCTGGGAATGTCATTTCTGGGCTTAAGGGGACATCATCTTCGCTACAATTGCCATTTCAGAAAAACGAAATTTAAACCTCATAAAAATGAATAACTAACCCTACTTTAAACTACCACCAATCACCACATAACTAGTTCTCCAAGGAAACTAACCATCAACCTGCTACCAAAAACTGCTAGCGCGCCTGGTCCTTAGTAAGTAAACTTACAAGGGCACGCGTATAGGCCGATGAACCTTTTGGATCGCATGGAGTATCCTAGCTACGTAGTAATCGATGAACATCAATTATCAATTTATTCAATCAATAACCACTAAGAGAATCATTAAGCATGAGACAATATATCAACATTTCGTGAATAACCACAACTCCATTATACGTTTTATAAATTTTATTTCCCTACTAGTTACAATACTTTTTTCTTTCCTTTTCTTTACAGCTTTATTTCGGTAAAACAATACCATAAAAGCATACTGACAAAATTCTTACATTTCTAGATGGAACAAAGACACTTTTTAAAAGAAGAAGGACAAAGAAACACTAAAAACTGATCGAGACCAAAGCTCCTTCAGGGCCATACAATACAAATAGGCGAGTTATGGGTATAAATGTTATTAAAAATCAACAATTAATCACTAAAACACTATAAAATATACAGTACACATCATCATGCAGATCGCCATATAAATATTATAAAATTTTATAAAATACCCCTAAAGTATAAGCCTTAATACAAAAAACAGTTAAAATTGCTATCTTGCTAGTAGTATCATTAACTATGGACTAGCTCAAAAAGTAACCATTATGAAAGTAGGATATATGCTTTTAAATGATTATTTGCCTCCAGTAGGTTCAAGTTGCCTCTACAATCTTAGCAATATAGATACCATCATCACGTGAGGGGTTATTTAACTAATTTTTAAAAAGTGATTAACAATCCCTAGGGCCCAACGATTCCTTTCTTTCTTACGTGCCTATATTGCTTAGAGGTCATATACGATCGAGTAATGCAAAAAGGCACATTGTTCTAGCAGCAGCAAATATTCACTTATCTACTAGAAACAAGTTATCTGATATTGATCTTAAAAACAGTAGGTAAAAATCGATTACAGTATTTCATTTGTAAAACCCATAAAATGTACCTCCCGTGCCATCAGGCACTTGTTTGCCTAACTAGGAGGAGACCTTTTGGGATAAAAATAAATAAATATCAGAATCCAGGAACAAGTTTCATAGGTGACAATGACCATTCTAGGTAACTTAATCAACCTCCCAGTAGCTACGGTCCTCCCGGGCATAGACAGTGTCCCCTGAGCTAGATATTTCCTTGGCCGATTATAGGTCCCAAGGCCATTGAATTGCAGAGGGTGACTCCCAGTTATCGATTTCAGGACCATAGGTTGACTTTGGGAGTTTTGCCTGAATTAGAGCACCTACAACCTCAGGCCCGCCTTGTCTCTGATGAATGAAATTGCTATTAAGAACCGGCTTAGACCAAAAACAACATATGGTATCGAGCTGGATCTCAAAAATCTGGCAGCTTCATTGTAGTTCCTGATTCCAACGTTCCTGCAGATAGGTCGGATCCATTTCTTCCTTAGTTTATCGTAGGCAATGCAATTTAAAAGGACATGATCCGTTGTTTCTGGTGTCTCCATATTACATAGCTCGCAGGTCGCCTCATGATTACTCCCATTCAGGAGACCCCATTTGAAGGTAAAAGCCTTGACCTGGAGAATCCCATATCGATACTTCATAAATAAAGCTTTTGCTCGTCTAGGTTGAATAGTATCAATCCATTCCTCAGCGCTCGGTAGTGGTTTAAAATCCAGAAAACTTAAGGTTAGTCTACCTGAATCCTTGCTATGAAAAGGGCTATTAAAGATGAAGTCCCAAAATACTTGCTTTAGTCGGATCTTTGATTGGGTTGTGAGTATATGCGGTTCATCCCAGTAGATTTTCAGCCCTAAATTATAAAAGCTTTGCCTGATATAATAAAGCCACAGGAGGGAAATAGTCTTGTCCAAACCCATGATCTCAATTAAGGCTTGCCTGTATTGGATCAGTTCAGGGGTTGTCCAAAGTCTACACCAGTAGAGCAGGGGCCTCAGGGCTGCCAATTTGCCTATTTGTTTCATATTAGTGTCATGGGCTAAGGGAATCAGCGGAGTCGATGGAGGGAGGTCCAATACCCCCCTCATGAAATTATTTTCCTGAGTGGCCAATGGAGTTAGTTTTGTGAATCCCCAGAGTTCTGTGCCATACAGAGCAGCGGCCTGTGCTTTGCACCTATAGATCTCGAATACTGGTGACACAGTACTCGACCTTGAACATTTATAATTTTTACTAATTGCCATAGAGCTATGAGTTAAGGAGATAGCAGCTTTGTTGATGTGCGGCGCCCATGACAATTTGGCATCAAGCAGTATCCCTAGGTAGTTGAAATTTTTAACTCGTTCCAGTGCCTGCCCTCTAATCCAAATGTTTCTCTTGAGTGCTTTGTCAGGGTTAACAGTTAAGTATTTAGTCTTGTTTGCATTTATTTCTAACCCCTTCAAGCTGCAATACTCACTGAATTTATCTAGTAGAGTTTGCAGGCCCATTGGGGTTTGAGACAGTAGGATGGTGTCATCTGCAAAAAGGAGGGCGGGGACTGGATCATCATTCAATCTTGGTGAGTCGTGGTTACTTTGTTTCAGATAATAAACCAGATCATTGATGTATAAAGAGAAAAGAGTTGGGGCGAGCACACAGCCCTGTCTCACCCCCCTCTTGATAGGTATTGGGTCTGTCAACTCTCCTTTTGGCCCCCACCGGACCTTTGCAAATGTATTTTCATGTAGCCTCTCCAGCTGGCCCAGGAGGTTCCCCGGCATGCCCTGTTTTCCTAATGCTGCCCATAAGGAGTCTCTCGGCACCAGATCAAAGGCTGCGCGCAGGTCCACAAACGCGATATACAGGTGGCCTTTCTTTAGTCTAGTGTATTTCCATATTATTGTCAATAGCCTAAAGGCCTGGTCAACTGTACTGGTCTGTTGTCTAAAGCCTGCTTGGTATATAGACATTATGTTGTTCTCTTCTATCCAGATATTGATTCTATTCAGGATCTGTCTAGCATACATTTTTTGTGTGATGTCTATGAGGCTAATTGGTCTATAGTTCCCTGGGTCTTCCCTGGATCCTTTTTTGTGGATTGGGATTATTTCTGCCCCTGTCCATGTCTTGGGCATTGGGCCTTCCCTTGCTATAGCATTACTTAGAAGGTTTAGATAAGGTGCCCAGATTTCTATGCTATGTTTGAATAGATCCCCCGGGATCTTATCCAAACCGGGGGCTTTTCCTGGCTTGATTGCTTCAATGGCAATCACCGTCTCCTCCAGACTAAACTGTAACTCGGGTAAAATACCCCAAGCAACTGGGGTTTTGTGTCTTGAGGGATAGAGATCGAAGGTGAGAGGGTCAGAGTAAAGATATGTAAAATAGTTAACCCATGTTTTGGGGTCTATGTGATGGTCTGTAGTAAATATCCCCTCTTTGCTACCATGGGCAACTATTTTCCAGAAGGTTCTTGCATCATTGCTTTTCGCTGCTACCAGCAGGTCTTGCCATTTTTAGTCCTCCCAGTTGCGTTGGGCAATAGCCAGCGTTTTCTTATAACTGACCCTTGCCTGCTGTATGGCTAATTGATTTTTTTGCTTTAGTGCCTCTACCAGTACTCTTTTCCTCTCTCTACATTTGATAGTATACCATGGACTGTTAGGGGTGGTTTGGGCCTTCTCCTTTATGTGCTTATTCTGTAACTGTTTAGTCAGGACAGGTCTTAACATAGTGCTCAATGACTGGTGGATGGCCGTAATAGGAATGTCACTAGGTTTATTTTCTGCATAAGGCTCCAAGAGATCAGAAAATATGTTGTAAATGTTTATCATAGTGACCTGATTGCCTAGTATTACTGGCCATTTTACAACCCTTCTGTTGTTACTGAGGGTGGGTTGTAACTCCACCTTATCATGTTCTATATATTTCGAGTCCAAATCTAAGAAGTGGGCCTTGAATTCAATTATTAGCGGGAAGTGATCGCTATCCCTTCTTTTATCAATTTTAAAGGTCGCTAGTCTTTCCCATGTGCTTATACTATGCAGAATGTAATCTATTTTTGAAGTTGAGTTGCCTCTCTGGAAAGTAACCAGATTAAGGCCGACTTCACCCACTCTGCCATTGCATGCCCTCAGTCCATGGTTTAATGTAAGGCTCATGATTTGCAGTGCGGCCACTGTGCCTGGGACAGTTTTTTCTATTGTTAGGTAAGGAATTGTTCTCATTCGGTCTTCCTCTTCTGCTAAATGTTCGAATCCAATTATAGGTTCATAGTTACAATTAAGGTCACCCCCTATCATAATAGTCTCACCTATTGGAATTTTTTTGAGCAGCTCGTCTAGTAGAGTTATTTCAGGAGACTCCCCGTTTGACTTTCTAGGTCTTATATATACATTAAACAAGTGGGTTATTATCTTATTTTTTTTTCCCATTGTCAACCATAGAATGTCCTCCGACTCAGTGGCTTGCATGCGTATCTCAACATTTAATGAGATCTTCGCCCATACAACCAACCCCCCAGACGGTCTCCCTCTGGCAGCTGAAGTTGCACTGATAAAGTAGGTTTTATATCCTACTTTATACGGTGGATCTTTAAGCCACGTCTCCTGGAAGAGATAGACATGGTGTCGATCAATATAGTCCTGCCATTCGGGGTCTATAAGCTTATTTTTTAAGCCAGCTACATTCCATGAAATCATGGTGATAGGACCCCTTCCGTTTAGGCTTGTGGCATTGAGAGTATGGCTCGGGTAAGTTGTTAAATTTTTCCTACAATACAAAGGCTCCACTGCGCTCCCTGCCCCTATAGCATGGAGATCAATCCCTTCATGGGGCTCCCCTACTATTGGGTCCCCATTGGGTTCCACTTGTGCCTGATCTATCTGGATTAGTCAATCTACTCTCTCAAGGTTTGAATCATAGTTTCTCTTTTGCAGCCCCTCATTGTGATTAAGTTTATGCCTTTGTGCTCGAAGTTTGGTAGTTAATGGATCCAAGCTAAACCTCATAGCATTGGAATTAGGGGCGGGGGTTCTCTGTTCCATGTCAATCAAACCTCTGATTAATCTTCCATCCTTGAATGTTAATGCAATAACGTCAGGTTTCCCCCTTTCTCCAGGGATTCTTTCTGCCCCCCTAATATCTGATCGAATTATGGATAAACAGTGTCTTTTAGCCCTGATCCAATGTATAAGCTTATTTTTTAAGGAGTCCTCATCTTCTCTGCTATTTAAGGGTAATTTTGGAACATTTAACAGATGGACAACATTGATCCTAGTAGGAGACCTATCCTCCTCAGAGTATGGGTTCCATATGGTGTTTTTGTTATGATCATTAGATGCTTGGGGATAGGAGTTCAAAGTAAGTTCCAAAATTCCTTTTTGGGGTCCTTTTACCAAGCGGGGATCTCTTTGTGGTTTCCCTGTTCCTTGGCATAAGTTACTATCATTTCTTCTCTGGGAATTGCGTGAACCAATATGTTCCACATTGACCCCTATTGTGCATCCCTGTGGTTGTTGTACAATCTTGGCTGTAGCTGGGGTAAGGTTAGGGTTAGTAATCGAATTTTGAGGATATGTGGGTCTACCTTGTAGATGGAGTGATATGGGGGGGGACTCCCTTTCGCATTGGCCTCTATTGGTGCCCCTACCCCCCACCTTTTCCACAATATCTGTTAAGGTTCTGACTTCAAGTTTCAAATCCCTAACTTCCTGGATTAATCCGGTGATTAGATCATAAAGATCTGCTATAGATCTTGTTTTATTTTTTAGAGGGTTCCCTGGTTCTGAATTGAAAGGAGTGATCCTTTCACTATCTAGCTGTACAGTTGGGATAAATGGGTGTAATTCATCCACGGGTTCCCCCTCTTGTGCATTCTGTATGTTACCACTATCAAGTTCTGCCAAGACTGTATATTTATTGGAGCACCTAACTTCGCATTCCTGGATATGGATCTTCTTCCTACCATTATCAATGGTGCATAGGTGCATGGGTCTAGTTGCAGCAACCCTAGGGCTAACAGTCCTGACATCAGATGGTGCCTCCCCCTCTTGCTGGGAAACGATCTCTATCGCTTTATCTTCCACTGGTTTGATTTTCTTTGCGTAATAGGAGGTAATCTTTTTGTCGGGACCCTCCCGAATAGTGGTCCTACTGCATAGTAGTGACTCTACCTCCTCAATAAGATCATCTATTTCAGCTATCGAGCAGTTCTCACCCGCATTCCTAAGTTTTTTTACAGAATTCATCTTTCCCCATGGGGGTTCTGATGCCTTGCGTTTTCCCATGGATTAAGCTGCCACTATAGATCTAAGCAGACCTCTTGCCAATAAAAAAAAAAAGAAAAACAAGGCAGAGGCCCAGCCTGGCCCCACTCCAATATTTATCGGGTAATGGAAAGAGCGTTGCAACAATAGGTGGAGAATACGATCCAAAGGCCCTCTATAAAAGGACCTATTTAGGAGTAAGTATCAACACAGTACCTTCAGGCAGCCATACGTGTAGATTGGCATGTCCATGCAACTTTGGATAAATGTCAAGGGGGTGGCCCTGCCCTGCCTCTTCCTGGCAATGACGGGCAAGGACGGGCCCGCCCTTGGCCCGGGCTTTGCCTGGGCGCGTCCCGCGCGGCGGGAGCGCGATATGAAATTTAAAGGGCTCCTGCCCTTGCCACGCCTCCCGGGTCCTCCTTGCGCTTCCCGCAACTGCGGGAGCGCGATATGAAATTTAAAGGGCTCCTGCCCCTGCCACGCCTCCCGGGTCCTCCTTGCGCTTCCCGCGACGGCGGGAGCACGATATGAAATTTAAAGGGCTCCTGCCCTTGCCACGCCTCCCGGGTCCTCCTTGCGCTTCCCGCGATATGAAATTTAAAGGGCTCCTGCCCTTGCCACGCCTCCCGGGTCCTCCTTGCGATTCCTTTTCTATTTCAGGAGCCAGGAGAGATGTTTTTCAAAGGAACTGCACCCAGCAGCAACCATCCCGGGTCTGCAGAAAATGCCGTGGAGCCCGAGCGACCTGTGTGAGCGTGTCCGAGAGGACCAATAGCACGCCCTGCGCAGGATTAGAAAACCGCTAGGTTGTGTGCATCACGCACGGAGGACGGTACTGCTTCTGGGCAGTTACAATACTAAGTCATGAGGTTAATTCAAACTTTATTCATTCAGCTCAGAATTAGTTCGTTAATGACCACCAGTAACATAATCTAATCAGAACTTGAGAAAACATATGCTCTAATGTTTCAGCATAAGCAATCAAAGATGAATATTTGAACATTAATAGCAGAGTTCAGCAATCAGTTTGTCAATCATTTGTCTCTGTCAACGTCACCCAAAGAATATCTTACCTAACCCAAATTAGCATTAGCATGTGGGACTTCATGTGAAAATAATTTAGAACACAAATTTAGAAAACATCTAGCTAAAGGAAAAATGTATTAAAACAGCCCAGTTGGTACCTAGAAAGAAAGGCACAAAATGTTAACATTTTCATAGCTACCTATCCACAGAATGGATCAGCAACAAAGTAGGTCTTCGTCTTCAGGTCATCAATTGATCAGCAAAGCATCAGGCTCTCAAATGCATAAGCCCAATGACAGAATCTCAAATCGCGTCTCTTGACGTCATCAATTCTCCCCTCACATCTGATCATCGCATCTGAAGTTTTTGCCTGTTGTCATGACTTTTTATTAAGGTTTTCCAGTCCATCCCCCTAATTCCTTGTTGGTCAATCGCCAGTTATTACCCTAAGCAATAATATTATTTTTACAAATCTATGAATTCTAATATTTCACCGTTCTCAGTTCATTGATTGGTTCATTGTACGATGTCCTCATCATCCGGCTCATCAGGTATCAAAAATGTTGCATCTACTTCTCTAGTCAGTGCTTCTGTTGTTCAAGTCCTGGGAAAGTACATTGAGTCTGTCTTACACCAAAGTTGTTACATATCCTAGTTCCTCATCTCCTGTTCGTCGGTACATTGCAGAAAATTCTAGCTAAGCAGATTTTATTAACATATGCAGTTCAGGGACAGTTCAATGCACCAGCTTTTCTGAAGTGCGCTTGAAATTCAGCTTCTGCATGAGGCCTGGCAACTAGGCCAAAACTTCCGCTAAGTTAACTCTACAATATAATGCAAAACATAGGTTATATATCTTAATATGACATACTACTACATTATTTTTGTTTATTTTCAATATTTTATGCATTTTTAATCATTTTAGTACAAGTTCGTATAAGCTGACTGTCACTCTCCGTGGGCACATTTTGAAATGTACACATACATTTTTCTACAATTAGTTTCTCTATTAACTTTTTGTTATTCAAAACACGTAAACATTCATTAATAATTTCTAATTAGCATATCTGCTTTAACAGTATCACAAACTAATTACCCTCATTAGACCTTGCATCAGTTGTCCGTTGACACCTAGGGTACCCAACCTCCTGAGAAGCAATTGAGGCAAGAGCTGACCTATAAAAAAGCCTAAAGATAATGCATCGATAGAAGATGTACAAACAATTCGAGGGCAAGGTTTAAAACCTCTGTAACAACATCCTGGCTATTGAAATTGAACACAATACAATCCCCTGGATGAATCTTAGGGGAGGGTCCAACCCATCACACCCTCCTAAACATTATAATTCTGCTTCCTAGAGAATAACCTTCCGGGCCTAAATATGACAACCAGTAAGAGACTTTGGCCCTCATTATGACCTTGGCGGGCGGCTACAGCCGCCCGCCAAGATATGACCGCCGGGCGGCCGCCAATGCAGCCGCACACCCGCCGCGGTCATTATGAGATCCCCACTGGGCCGGCGGACGGAAACCTGGTTTCCGCCCTCCGGCCCAGCGGGGATCTCGGCCGCAACATAGGAACCGGCTCCAAATGGAGCCGGCGGTGTTGCGGCCGTGCCAAGGGTGTAGTTGCACCCGTCGCGCCTTTCACTGTCTGCATAGCAGACAGTGAAAAGCTGCATGGGGCCCTGTCAGGGGGCCCTTGCACTGCCCATGCCAGTGGCATGGGCAGTGCAGGGGCCCCCAGGGGCCCGCGACTCCCCCTACCGCCAGCCTTTTCCTGGCGGTTCAAACCGCCAGGAAAAGGCTGGTGGTAGGGGGACTCGTAATCCCCTGGTCAGCGCTGCGGATTACTACCGCCGGGGCCATTGTGGCGGGAAACCGCCGGCCCCGGCGGTGCACCCGCAACGCTTCTGCCGCAGTCGTAATGACCAGGGAAGCACCGCCAGCCTGTTGGCGGTGCTTCCGTCATTTCAGCCCTGGCGGTCTTGTACCGCAAGGGTTGTAATGACCCCCTTTATTTTTTAAGGCCCAATAATCTTCACTGCCGCCATTCTTCAAATAAGGAACAATGGTAAGTATTATAATATAAGGAGCCGAGGCAGAGTGGAGGTGCAGGGTAACACAAACGGAAATACTGCTGGCATCACTAAGTTTTCCGATGTACTCATCCCACCCGCTCCTGAAAGGGCCTCTTCTTCACCCCATCCTTAATAGCCTTTACATCCCTGGTGGGTGCTAACATTACAGGGTTGCTGTTATTAATGTGGGTTGCCGAGGAAAAAAGTATGGATCGATTACTGGAGATACCTCAGGCGCCCTTTGAGGGGGCTCTGTTAAAAGAGGGGATAAAGAGAAAACCTCATAATGCCCACCTGGAGACAATGATGCCAGCTTACTGTCCCCTTTTGGCCGTTTCTTACCAGATTCAACAACTATAGTGTTAGCCTCGGGACCCTGCATAGTGGCATGAACTTTACAAAAAGGCAGTACGCTTTTCAAACTCGCCTCAATAGCCAACAATTTATCCATATATTTTGCTATACAATTGTTGACCGCTACCTCAACCAAAGGTTACATAATGGAGACAAGGTCATTAGTAGAAACGTATGTCAATGTGGCACTAGGCAATTTATAATTGTCAGTATTGGTCTTCGCAGGCATCATTGACACCAAAAGAGCATACTTCCCCTTGTTTCTAGTGCCCGGAAAGTTGGATCGCAGTTATGGTTTCCTGGCGTTCTTTCGCCTAGGAGCTGGTGGACCACAGGCCGTAGGTGAACCCCAGTTCCCCTCATGTGTCAAAGATTGATGCACATCAACAGTATTGGTGACAGTGGATTTTGTAATAATTACATCTGGGCCTCCTCTGGCCTTCTGTCTGCTGGAACTTGACAGAAGGACAGCACTGCAATGTCATCAGCAGGTGGTGACTATAACTCGCACCCTCACCATGCACTGGTAATTACTCACAAATTAGAGCACTCATGACATCTTCGATAACATCACGGATAATAACAATGTAATATTTGCAGTAACAATTTTGATGAAAAAACTGTGCATGGCGCGGGCGCGAGTTAAACTTACCTTAGGGCACGAGTTATAGTTACTTGAGATAACACTAACTATAACAAATGAATGTCTATGGTTTGGTACGTTTAAAATGTGAGCCTTACTATAATGTCCCTGTAACTTTTGTTTTTGTATTCTATTTTCCTAACTAACATCCCTGTAACCTATATATATATATTTGAGTCCCCAGAAGGAATTGTGCACAAGGACCTAGCATGGATCAAGAAACAATATACATCTATATTTCAAGCAAAGAGGGAGAGGAGGGAGATGTGCAAACCCTCTGTCTGAGCTTATTTCACTACGAAATCAGGTGAGCTAATATATCTCTATCTTATGTTGGTCACCAATCCTCAGCATCTCTCCCTTTTAAAAAGATCTAGATTAAATCTACTGCACTGGCTTTTGGCAGAGCCACTGGGCTGGAATAAAGTAAAAAATGTAGGCCCTTGTAGCTGTGATTCTTTTACAAATCAAGATAACATGCATTTAGTAATTTTCTGTGAATACGACAGCTCTCTCCACCATCAGTATTTCTTACCTTTGCTGAGAGGGAAAAATTTACACAAGCCAGAACTGATTTAATCTCTCTACAGATGTTGTACAATTGTTTTTTATATTTTAATGTAGCAAACCTTTAAATAGAGGCGAAAGATGTGTGTGTCTAGTTATAAATGTATATACATACACACACACACACAATAATAGAATAAAAGTAAAAATTGTCAATCACTGACCAATAAATGTCTCTCATTTACTCACCTTTAATATCCAGTTTTAAAATAGTTAGTCCCTCCGCTCAGTAATTTGATCTTCCACATAAAGATGTCGGCTAAAAGTAAAATTGACTAATGTCACTAACTAGTTTTAACATCTCAGAATTATTGTTACATCGCAATCAACATCAAGCAATACACCACCCCTTAACCGACCCAATGCTTATTAATAATTATCAAAGTATCTTGTTTACCTTGCTCTAATATCTTGCATCTGCTAGAGACTTCTCTACCTCCCTTATTCTCCTCTGGAATTTAATTTCTTGCTATAGTCTTGCTATGCTCCCAAACCGCTAAAGCCTCAAACTGTGCTGGTCTCAGAAGTGGCTTTGTCTCATATAGTGTAATCCCTTGACAAGGGTATCTAGAATCAAAAACAGTCTGATTTAAAAATTACCTAAGGTAGGATCTCTTTGTAATGTACCAATATACTCATTCTTCTTTCCTCACCTCTTTTTTTAAAGTTGTGTGCCCTGATCAGGCCACTACAGTTAACAGTTTGCCACCATTTTGCCCACTCCTTAAATACTTTACTAGTTTCCTGCCCATGCTAAACCATGCGGTCCAAGATAGGAAGTGGGAAGAAACACTTCCAGGTTGTTAGCACACACTGAACATTAAAAACAACAAAAAGGTTCTCTCTGGAATCTAACCCTCATAGAATAACTCCTTATTTTAATGACTGAGGTTTTCTATTTTTTAACTAAACAAGCAACACTATTCAATAACTCTACCCAGTTAGATGAGGAATCAATCTTGAAATGTTGTTGTGATTTTTTCATGATTCAATTTTTACAAAACACCATAGTTCACACACGAAACTCTCAACAAATATATTCCCTGCATACTATATGATGTAAATATTAAAATAGAATGAAGATATTCCTTCATGGGTTGATTCCTTAATTTCTGCATGACTCTTCATGGACTACATTCTTGTTTTATGAACCATTGTCTTCTATATTACAACACACATCTATCTTCTATGTGAGGCATTGTCTTTTAATAGTACTACAAGACAAAATGAAGATTCCCATTAGAAACTCTTTTGTTACCTTCCTGTTAGAGCTGTCAGCCTTAGGGTGGTCTTCCACCAAATGTTTTGCCTATTCTCTTTCATTTTGATTAACCTATTTTTCTTGGCCTTACGACTCTGTGCCCTTTACCACTGCTAACCAGTTTTAAAATCCTTGTGCTCACTCCTATAAAAACATGGCTGTATTGGCTTATACCCCACTGGTATATTTAAGTTAGTTATACATTCCTTGTAGAGTAGTATACCAGATAACCAGGGCCTATAAATTAAATGCTACCATTGAACACTGCAAATTGTGCCACCCACTTAAGTAGCACCTTAAAATATGTCCAGACCTGCCACTGCTTCTTGATTGCAGTTTAAAACGGTCATGTTGACTTGGCATTAAAACCTCATTGTCAAATCTTAAACTTCCCTTTTATTACATATGACACTCCTAAGATAAGCAAGAGGGAGCAGGTATGGCAGGTTGATGTGTAATTAAAAGGTTAGACATGCACTTTAAAATGTTATAAGTCCTGGTAGTAAAAAAACTCCTACATTTATTTTTCATTACTGTGAGGCCTACAGCTCTGATATGGTAGCATTGGTGATTCGTTGTTACATTTGATAAGCTTTAATTTCCAATTGGAAGAAGTTATTCATGTCATGTTTGGAGTCTTTGGAACTGTAATGAAAATTCCTATTTAATGATAAAGTAGGGGTTTCGCTTACAATTTCGCTCCCACCTTCAGGAAAGAGGGCACCAGGGCATAAAAACAGGAACTCAGAAACCACATCTTTAGTGTATGTCTCAAACTGTGGATACTCTGCTAGGAAGAAGAACTGTTGTGCTCCTAAAATGACTGCCACTCTGCTGGGTTGCTGCTCTGAAGGATTGTTGCCCTGCTGTACTGACCTGCTGCATTTTGCCCTCTTGCCTGGGTGAAAAGGACTGGACATGCATCTTTGAACCCAGGACCACCAAAGTAAATGCAAGGGCTAATTGGCTGGCATCCTGACTTCATCCTCGGGGAAATAAGGCTCCAACAACCTTGAACCTAGCACCTGAGCTTTGCCACCTGTGAGTCTACCCTACCTCGATGTGGATCCTTACAATGCTCTACAATCCAGGATTTAAGGTGCTTTGTTCAACAGGCTTCACTCGGTCCCTGTAGCAGGCCTGCACTACATCATGATTGGCCTTAACTTGTGACTTTGTCCCAATCCAGTGCAACCAGAAATCCACTGTTTGGGCTATGTGCTTTTTGTCAGTATTTCCACTAAAATATTTAATAATGTGTATATCCAGTTCCACTGATTGGATTTCTGTTTTACTTACTTGTAAGTAGAGATTTACCCTCCCCCAATCAGCAACCCAGTTTCTTACACTTTGTATAAAACACCATGGTTACCACATAATACTCACAATATCTTCAATAGAATGTTCTTTCTTAAAATGAACCATTATATGATATTTGTTATCATGATTTCTAATCGCCCTGACATGTTCTCCCCATCTTGCCTTTATCTTTCAACAGATTTTCCCTATTGACATTAGTGTCACTTTCTCTAGCCATTGTGATAGCATCTGATCTGTAGCCTCTCTGTAAAAAGCTTTCTGTTATCATTATTTTTTCATTCTTATAATCTGTATCAACACTACAGTTTTTCTTGGCTCTCAGGAACTCACCAAAAGGTATTACATTCTTTGTTTCGATGTCCTTATTTAGCATGTATTTTAGCATTAGCTGATGAAGGTTTTCTAAACATTCTGGATACTAAAGTGCCTTTCTCAACATATACATCCAAATGCAAAAAGCAATTGAAATTTCTTCTGAATTCCAATCTAAGGGGTAAAACGTATGTGTTATTATTAAGACCCAAAGATACTGGTTTAGTTCAGCAATTTTCCCTTTCCAACTAATGATAAAGTTTCCCCCGAATTTTACTTTATCCCAGAATGACCTGTGTGGAATAAATGCCATAAATTTAGTCTTGCTTTGGTTGATTTACATACTAGAATGTTAACATGAAATGCCAACTGTATCAAGTTGTAGGCTCATCATGATTTTTGAGATTAATAGAATATCATCTGCAAAAAGAAGTGTAGCAATGTTATGATCAGTCAGATTTGGAGAGTCATTTTTACAGTCGTATAGGAAATCAATCACCACATGTATATAAAGCTTGAATAGGGTTGTGCAAGCATCAAGTACTGCGAAGCACGACCTTTATTCCAAGTAAGTATGTATACGTTTGTCTCCTACTCCAGCTAACGTCAATCTGCTGTTTTCATTCTACATTCTTCCCCACGTTCTACCCCCACAATTCTATTCCTAATCACGTGCTGGTGTCAAGCATGTGACTATAACACAACACATCTTTCCCCTTTAATAACAACAAATATATATAACAACTTAAATTCAACTCTACAATTACAGATCCTAAAAAAATACAAAATTGTCCATTATGAGTCCAACACAAAATCCTGAAATTTCTTAGGCAATTCAACTACCCTTTCACTACGCGTAGCCACTTGAGGCAATTCCTTATGGTTATTAGCACAAGACTGGTTTGGTACTTTTTCTTGTGCTCTATGTGCAGGTGACAACTCATTCTGGGTTACTGAGGATGTGGAACTTGAAAGGAGCGCCCATCTATCATCCCTCCCATGATGTTCTCGTGCTGATTGCAGATGTTCATAATTACACTGATAATTATTTTCCACCTCTGACCCAAACCAATCTAAATCAGCACAAGGTTTTTACCATGTACTCTCACCAGAACTCTTCCTCCTGTCACTACACTTGCCCAACTTACTGCAATGCCACATCTTCTGATCACTCAATAGCGCTGAATACTTTTTACTTGGAGTGGTTCAGAGAATTTGCTGTCTCCTATATGTGTTTTAAACATTAATTTTACCTTGACCCAGTCTCCCGGTTTAAGTTTGACTTCCACAGTCTTATGACTATGATCATAGTATTTCTTATATGCTTCATGTGCTTTCAAAATATTGCTTTTGACCATGGTAGGGAATCACTTAATCTGAATCTTCAGTTTTAACCAGGCTCTGTTATCTTTAGTGAACGGTTCTCTGCCTCTTAATATTTGGAATGGACTGTATCCTGTAACAGTTGGTGTGATTCTATAAGCCCACATCATGCATACAAGTTCCTTTTCCCAATCCTTTTCTGCACTTATGGCTGCTTGAAAAGAACCGATAATCACCCAGTTGAAGCGTTCCACAGCACCATTCCCTGCACGCTGATATAAAGGAGTATGTTTCTCTTTAACACCATTCCTAGATAGAAACTCCTTTCACTCTCTGACACAAATTAAGGCCCATTGTCACTCAAAATAGATCTGGATATGCCTTCCCTCAAAAACACACTCAAAAGAAAGGAAATCACAGAGGATGAGTCACACTTCTCACACACTTTCTATTCAGGCCACTTAGAATAAAGATCTAACAAAACTATTACATATTTAGTTTCGTTATATGGTTATCTAAGGATTTAGATGTAGGACCCAAAATGTCAATCGCAACATCCTCCCACAGATTCTCTTGGCATTAATTCATCCCTAAAGCTGATCTGAAGACTTTCAAGGATTTGTCTGCATTAGCACACATGCTACAATTTCGCGCCACACTTTCCACATCTGCATCTACACCGGCCACCAATATGACATTTTCACTATTCTCCTTGACTTAACAATTCCTAGATGACCTTCATGTGTTATTTCTAGAATCTTTTCACAAAGCACTTCAGGTGGTACCATTTTTTCCCTTCTCATGAGAAAATTGTCATCGTTAATGGTCAACTAATTCCTGACCTCCCACCATTTGACAAGATTTTGAGTCATTTTATTCTTCCAAGGCCACCCATTACAGACACACCCCATCATTTGTTGCAAAAACTCATCCTTATTGTAAGCAGAAATCCATTCCATCTCATCAATGACATTACCCTCCCATCCAGCTTGATCATCTTCAACAATATCAGCACTGTCAAAACTATACTCATTCCATTTGCAATTTTCCGTTGCTTGAAATGGTAGTGGAGAACGGCTTAGGTAATCTGCCACCTTATTCCTTATGCCAGAAAGATATTTTACTTCATAAACATAATCCAATAATCGTAATGATAATCTGGCTATGCGAGGTGTTGCCTTAGTAATGCCATGTGAAGTCAGAACATTCACCAAAGGTTTATGATCCGTCCTCAATACAAAATCTGTTCCCCACAAGTAATGCCTATATTTCTCCATACCCCACACAGCTGCCAGTACTTCTTTTTCAATAACAGAGAATTTTTCTTCAGAAGGGGATAAAGCACATGAGGCAAAGGCAATGACATTTTCAGACTCCTTATCTGTCACTTGTGTTAACGCTGCCCCAAGGCCTTTCCCACTAGCATCAACCGTGAGAATGCTCTTCTCTTTGCTGTCAAATCCTTGCAAGGGAAGAGCTGAACAAATTTCTCTTTTTATTTGCTCAATATCTTCATTCAACTCAGAATTCCACACAAATTCTTCTCTCTCCTTTACCAGTTACCTCAATTGATAGGTCTTCGTAGAAACATTTTCCACTAATCTTGTATAGAATTCAACTAAATCTAAAAAAGATCTGACATTATCTTTGGACTTTGGAGCCGGGGCATCTCTGATCACTGATAGGATACTATCCTTTGGAAGGATGCCTTGTTTACTTACAACATGTCCTAAATATGTAACAGATTCTTTGGAAAACTTGCACTTGCTCAATTCAGCCGTCAGCCCATCATCTGCCAGCCTTTCAATAACCAACATCAGTCTTGTTTCATGTTCACACTTATCTTTCCCCATGATGAGTATGTCATCTTGGAAATAAGTAACCCCCTCCATGTCTTCTAATTGCTTGTGCATAAGTCGTTGGAACACTGCTGCGGCAGAAGCTAAACTAAAAAACATGCGAACGAATCTATAACACCTAAAAGGTGTTATAAATGATGTAAATTTCTTACTAGACTGCTGAAACAGATTTGATGGTATGCTGACTTAAGATCTATGGTGGAAAACCATTGACACCCCTTCGAATTGGCTAAAAGTTCTTCAATTTTGGGTAGAGGGAATTTATCAATTACAATGCACTTGTTAAGATCCCTCAAATCCACACAGAGCCTAATCTGCCTATTGGACTTACGAGCTACCACTAAGGGTGCTAACCACTCCGCACACTCAATAGGATCTATTACACCAGCCCTCTCCAATCTATCCAATTCATTCACAACGGCTTCTCTTACATTTAAGGGTATGTTTCTTATTTTGTGGGAAACAGGGATAACCCCAACTTTAAGTACAATTTTGTGCTTGAACTTCAACAATTCTCCCACTTTACCAGAAAACACTTGAAGAAATGTTTCCAATAACTCTATCTCTAAGAGTTTACCTGGTTCTTCCAAAGATAGCACTTGTGTGACACTATTAGGGTTTAATACGACTCCCAAAGCTCCTTGGTCCTTCCATCCTAAGACAGAAGGTCCCTTCTCCGCTACCAACAAAGTACCAGATGTCTTCCTGCCTTTGAACTCAAACATCAACTCCACTGAACCCACCATGGGAATTTTTTCTCCTGTAAAGGAAACAGGTTGCACACACGATAGTGACAGAACACTTCCATTTAAATCAGCAAATTTTTCCTCCCAAACTTAATTACAGATAATTGTGAAAGGTGACCCAGAATCTGCCACTACTTCTATCTGGATACCACCAGTTTTGACATCACAGACTGGCTTGCTACGTAGTTCATAGGTACCCAAAATGAAATTGTCTATACTTAGGATGCAATCACCATCATCAGAGTCACATCCATCAGTATGGCTTCCTTGTTCACAATCTACACTTTTTACAGTAGATTCATTCATCTTCTTTCTTCACACCTTCTGAAAATGCCCTTCAATCCCACAAAAAGCACATTTTGACTTGGACGCTGGGCAGCACTTGTCCCTCGCATAAAGTCCTTTGTTACCACATCTATAACAGGTAACCTTCCCGTGCTGATTTTCCTTGGTGTCCAATTATTGTGTAGAACCCTTATTACTGATTTTTTTTTCCTTCCTGCATCACTTTACAAACTACATCACTATATTTCCCATTACTCAAAGCTGCTTTAGCACATCGCCTAGATAATTTTGCTTTCTTGACAATAGCTATAATCTCATTCATAGGAGCATCACCACACACCCACAGTTTCTCTTGTGCTCCAGTATTATTAGAATGCATAATGATTTGATCCCGGATCAGTTCATCATGTAGCTGTCGAAACTTGCATGTTATTGCCAGTTTCTTTAGAGCAGATACATAGTCTTCTACCGACTCATCTTTACTTTGCTTGCGTTGGAAAAAATGTTATCTGTCTGCAGCTGCACACACAACTGGTTGATAATGTGCGTTTAAGTCTTCCAAAGCATGCCTGAAAACATCCATGTCTTCACTCATCCTGTTTTTTCTCCATTTGGGTGAATACTCTTTGTCCTTCAGGTCCCATACAATGTAACAGAATGCGTTTTTTCCTAACACTAGAGAACACTTCTTCACTCTCATCTTCTATTGCAGCACTGCAATTTAAAAATAGTCTTTCCAATCATTCCATTTCATATTAGGTTCCCCAGGCTTAGGTAGAAAGGGAACTGGAGGAGTGAGCAAAAACAATTGTGCAGTCATTTTCCTAAACAATTAATATAACAAGATTACTTCCTTTGAACTGTGGAACTTTTTTATCACCAACAAAAATAATTCAGAAAAATGTAACCAAAAATATAGTTTATAGGTTATTTCCTGACTTAAATATGGCCACCAAATGTCTTAATATAAATTGCCTGACTGAAATACGGCCACTGTTTACAGTCCTTCCTCTGTTTCTTTTACTGTGATGCTGCCTGACTCCAGTATGGCCGCCGTTACTGTCCTTTGTTTGTTTCAATGACACTGAGAAGTACTACATCACCAGCTGCAGTGCGTGCGCATTGGTTAATGAAGAGCAAAAAAACCAAAACAAAACATACGAATGAAGGTCCAATCCAAGACCTTGAACCGAGTCTGCGTTCTTCTCAACCTGGTAGCCTTATGAAGCGCAGTTCGTCACGCATCTGTTTTGCCGTGAATGGCCCAGTAAAGATTTCCTGATAACTGCATTTCTCAAATTTTTTCCCCACGCGTCTTCCCTTCAGAGACACATCGGGTGAAGCAATCATACTGCCTCAACTTTATCACCTGCATGGGCCAAATGCGACAGAGTTAGTTGCGCCACAAACAATCTCCGTGTTCAGTTCTTGAGTAAAACTGCATCTCTGTAGTCTGCGATGGCTTAGGGTTCCGCTCGTTGCCAAATTATGTATTAAAGACTCCTATCAAGTACGGCGAAGCACGACCTTTATTCCAAGTAAGTATGTATATGTTTGTCTCCTACTCCAGCTAATGGCAATCTGCTGTTTTCATTCTACATTCTCCCCCAAGTTCTACCCCCACAATTCTATTCCTAGTCGCGTGATGGTGTTAAGCACATGACTATAACACAACAGCATCCTTGATGGACCCTTCTCTTGATCTTTAACCGGTCAGTCAACTCTCCTTTTCTACCCCATCTGACTTGGGTATAACTATGGTTGTAAAAGTGGATTAATGGTTAAAGTAAGTGGAGTTGCATGTTCATACTACTCAGGACATTCTACAAGTCAGCCGGGGGGCCAGGTCAAAGGATGCCTTCAGATCCATGATTATCACATAGATATGATTGTGGTTCAAAAAGGGCAGTTTATCACAGCAGTAATACTAAGCGAAGACCTGGTCTATGGCACTTATCTTTTCTGTGAACCCCATCAGAAGATGGGATAAAGCGTTAAAAGCAAATCAATGCGAATTTGCTGAAAATATTAACTGTTCATTCCAAAATTAAATATAATTACATGCACTTTTAGAGATGTAGATATGTATAAAATATAATCTGGTTAGCAAAAATATTCATACTATGGAGGTACTTAAGTGTCCAGTTTCCATATGCAAGGATGTTTGTTCTCAAAGAAATAGATTACTGAGGGAAGGTCACTGTGCCTGAGCATTTCAGCAGCCAGAACTTTTTATTAGCAGCTTCCTTCAAAACCAGCAATTGATATCAATGATAAGCACATTCATTGTCATTCTAGGCTGCCTTCTTTCAGACCAGCAATTGATATCACTACAGGTACATCCATGGATGAACAAGTAGCATTTGGGATAGTGAAAGGGCAAGGATTCAAATCCACCATGAAAAGGGAGGGGGAAATTAACATTTTCTCTTAATCCACATTCACATGGACGTAGGAAGCCTTAATTACATATAAGCAATGAGAAAATGAGCTCTTCTGTAGGCAAGCAACCAATTGAATGCAATTGAACAATTAGGGTCTCATTTACAAACCCCTAGTGGCACACTGTGTCACTGGAGCGTAATTTTTTTTACTCTGGGGTGGCACAGTCAGTCAGTCAAAGAAGTCAGTCAAAGAACTTTATTCGGCAAATGCCATAAAAGTGCATACAAAGACACGTATTTGAAACTATAAATAATATAAAACACAAAAACCGTAACAACAGTTCCTAAAAGCACCCTGTAAACATCCGATCTAAAAACCCCTTAACATGTAACAAATAAGTATACTAAAACGTAATTAAGAATCGCTAAAACACAAAATTTACAGATATTATCTCAAAATAGAAATCTCTCACAAACATATGGAGATTAAAATGAAATAGACCTTTTCCTAATACTTAAAGAAGCTGTAACAAAGTTTAATACGTGGTGACAAGTTTGGATATCTGGCAATCTCTGAAAATATAAGAGAGCTTCCTTATAATGGATAGGTCTAAGATGACATAAAATAGGTAGAATAAAAGCCTTTGTAGGAGCAGCATATAGAGAACAAAAGAGTAAAAAATGTGTGGTACTCTGCTTTGATTTAGAATCGCAGGGGCAGAGTGGTAAATCCTTTTTCCAAGAACATGGTTTGGGAAAGGCTACCTTAAAATGAACCAAATTAAATCTAAAAAATGTTGAAAGAGAGGTTATTTTAGAACTTGAAAACCAGGTCATGAGACAGTTACAATCCGGATATAGGGATCAAAAGTTTTGAGTTTCAGGGAGCTATAAAATCTCGACTCTGATATGTGCTCAAAATAAGTTGACTTCAAGACAGACCTAGAGTTTGTAGTTAACAATTGGGGTTCTTCAAACATGTATCTGAGCCCTAACTTCTCAAAGGAGTTTCGCAGGAACACAAGCCAGGGAATCCTGTTTGAGTTGTCCAATTGTAAGCAATCAGAAATGTAGTCTTGAACAAGTTTTGCCGCAGGGTTCAACCAGCATCTGATCCAGAGCAGTAAAGGAGCGATAGAAACCCTGTCCTCCAAAAAACGTTGGCCAATTTCCTCATGACTGATGATGTTTGCTATACATTTTGGAACCGTCAGTAGTCTACGCAGGAATTTGTTTTCAGCACTTTGGAGAAAGGGTATTTTGTTGTAGCCCCAAACTCCTGCCCTGTATAGGACTGCTGCGGCACACTTGGAGTTATAAAGTGTTTTCATCTGTGCGAGGGGTCTGTGACCTAATTTACTAGTATAGCGAAAGATCGCTTCATTATTCCTTATCAGCTGTTGGAACTTGAAATTGATATGAGTCTTCCAGGACAAAGAGGAACTCATATACATACCTAAATATCAAAAAATGTTTACCATTTTAAAATATGTCCTCCCATAGTAAATTGTTTAGACTTTGTACTACATGGGCCACATGTCATAACAAAAGTCTTAGGGTAATTTACTTTCAAATTAAGGTCCAGCATAAAATTGTAAAATAGGTCCAAGAGTCCCTGTAAACCATTGGCGGTACGAGCAATTAAAACTGCATCATCAGCATATAATAAAACTGGAAGTGGTCTCTGGCCCGTCTTTGGTACATCCTTTCCATGTTTTACCAATGAATCATAAAGCCCATTCATATATATCTAAGAGAAAAGGCGCTAGGATACATCCCTGTCTTACGCCCCTTATTGACGGAATAGGAGAAGTTCTCTGTCCATATAAACCAGTCTGAACTGAAACCGTTAAATCTGTATGTAGGCATTTAATAAGCTCCAAAAGGGATGTGTCGCAACCTAAAGCTCCCAGAATTTGCCATAACTTTGCCCTATTAACCATATCAAAAGCACTAGTTAAATCAATAAATGCCATATGAATAGACTCTTTTTTGGCTGTCACATATTTACTGAGTATCAGATCCTACACCGGGTCTAAAGCCAAATTGAATTGGAGATAAAATCTGGGCCTCAGTCATCCAATCTTCTAAACGGGATAAGATCACACTTCCTAAAATCTTTGCCGTTGAATCAATAAGAGAAATTGGTCTATAGCAGGAAAGATCTTGTCTGTTTCCTTTTTTGAAGATGGGA
Source organism: Pleurodeles waltl (assembly GCF_031143425.1). Taxonomy (NCBI): domain Eukaryota; kingdom Metazoa; phylum Chordata; class Amphibia; order Caudata; family Salamandridae; genus Pleurodeles; species Pleurodeles waltl. The sequence continues at coordinate 704,378,553 of NC_090447.1, read as the reverse complement.
ACAATAATAGCCGATTGACATGAAATAGGTACGTTACTATTTACCGTGCTATTGAACACATTTGTAACTAAAGGACCCCAAAGGTCAATTTCAGATTTTAAAGATCAGCGGGGACCCCGGCAGGGCCAGGAGCCTTTCCCTGCCTTAGTCGATTAATGGTGCTTAGGACCTCATGGAGATCAAAGGTAATATATAAGGTCTTAATATTAGAGTCTGAAATAGAATGTGCAGTAAGGTTATCTTCTAGATACAGGTTCTCATTGTCATCGTTTCCTGGGCAAAATACTTTCCTAAAATGGGTCACCCATACGTCCTCTACAATGAGACAATCATCGGCCTTAGTGTTGTTATCTGAAAAATAAGGATGATTTATCACCTTCCAAAATTTAGAAGTGTCCTTCAGCTCAGAGGCAGCCAAAAGTTCATCCCAAGCCTTAGACCTAATTTCTGATTTCCTTTTTTCAAGAGCAGCCTTATAATCGTCTCTAGCTAGTTTAACTAGTTGGGGGAAGGGAGGAACTGCTTTAAGAGCATCTTTAAGTTTTTTATGAGCAGAAGAGCACATAGAATCAAACCATCTATGGACCACTGGCCCCTTCGAGGGCCTGTCCACCACCAAGGCTTGTGAGATATCAGTACATAAAGATTCAAATTCATGGACTATACATTCAGGATCTAACTGCTGAGACAGACACATATTAATATAGTCAAACCTAGTGCTTACAATATCCTGATTAAATAATTTAGGATTTATTTTGTCCCATTTTAAGCGTAAACCGCAATTTGGATTATAAACAGTACTAACTCTCAAACTTTTATTCTTAGGAACCTGGTTAGTATTTAAATCCAAATTAATACCAAGGGGATTATGATCACTGGTGCAGTGAGGTGTGACCTTGAATTCTTTAATTAGATGATAATCAGAGGAGCCAATAAGTATATAATCAATGATGCTCCCCTTCGGTTTTCCTGTAAAGGTTGGTATATTACAGGCGTCAGCAGCCAGTTTCTCCGTAACGTGTAGCAAATCAAACGTACATATAAAGTAGTTTAGGGCATCTCCTTCAGCAGTGTGGGTGAAATAGATTGATGACTCTCTGCCCTCATCAGGGAAGGCACACAGTTCTGTAAGATCCTTGCTACACAGAGGAGTGTTAAAATCGCCCACCCATAGTATAATTAGATCACTGTCCTGTAGAACATTTGATGAATCAAAGAAGTCTCCTACCTCCACCAGGCAACCCATAAGGAGACCCCGGGGGATGTTATTATAAAAAATTTAAATCAAAATATTTTTTTGTCCACTAATAGATACTAAAACAACCATAAAATAAAGGGAAGACCAGATTAAGGACATGTTTAATAGAGGGAGATGTAAGGATGCAAGAACTAGAAGGCCACCCCGTGCTCTCCCCATTGCGGAGGTTATAGCCGGCTGACATAGGGAAGTAAAACCATTCAGAAGGAAAGTATCCCTGGACCAAGTCTCCTGTAGACAAATTATGTCATAGGAAGAAATAAAGCTCCTCCAATCCGAGTTGTCAGTTTTAGACTGCAACCCTGCTATATTCCAACTAAGCAGAGTTAGTGGTCTGAGCCCAGGACATGGTGTTAAAACTCTAGTATTTGTAGGAGTTGACAAATCCAATACAGACTTTCCTGCATACCGAGTACATTCATTGTAAACATTCCAAGCTATTGATCTCGCCATATTAGTAGGGCAGGGGTTAACCATGGCCATCAGTCAATCGTTCTCATCAAGACAATTAAGAGCCATAAACCGATTGCTAGTAGGTACGTTTACCTGCAATTGGGACCTTGCTGGGTCAGGTGTATGGGTTCTTGGGTTAATAGCGGAGCATTGTGGTAGGAACGCGGGGTCATAAAATTGACACAGGGGATGTATATGGATCCTATTACATGACCTATTACATTGTTCGGAGTTGGTCAAAAAATAGTCCACAGAACAGGAATTTGCAAAATGTTAAACGACATGATCTCCCTCCTCCAATTTCTTTGAATATCCAACCCTCCTCACTCTGCGGGCCATAAGAATCTTATCATAATGATGAAAATTAGGTTTAATATTAGATTTCAACCAGTGACCAGCTTTCCTGATTAGGGATTGGGTATCTTCTATGTTAGAACTCACCAAAGGGGGACCATTTGATAGAACCAATACATACGGATTGCACTCTGGAGGTAGATATAAAGAATCTGCTTGGTTTGTAGATTTGTTTTGACCTGTAGCATGCAAACTAGAGGAACAAGCTTCCCTGGTCAACCCTTGTGCAGAATCGACAGCTATGTTTCCTTGGCCAGAAACGGCCTATAGGTTGGGCGAGGGATTACTAGCTCCTTGGGATAAGAAAGTAGATATGGGGTTGGTTTGATAAACCTGGTCTTGGCTGTGAGATTTTCCCGTACTTACTAATCCTGGCTTAAGTAAATGAGATAAAGTACTAGTCACATCATTGCAAAAGCAATCAAGCTTCCTAGTAATCATTGTGATAAGTTTTGCCTCTAAGGTTGCAGAAAAAGTTTTGAGTATAGAATCTATAACACTAGTAAAATCTTCAGGGGCATCCTTTCTCAAAATACATTCAGGAGTGGAAGCCTGGGAAACTGGATTTTTAGCACTTAAATCCGAAAGGGTGGATGTTCTCTTTTTAGGGCCCAAAGCATTTTTTGTGTTTTTAGACTTTTTCCCGGCTCTCCTCTTCTTCAGAGGAGGAGAATCAACCTGAGAACAAGAGCTTTCCAGAGGTGGATTAACAAAAGGGTTAGGAGAATTGATTAAGTCTATGGGAGGAAGTATATCATGGCCCAACTGTGTAATACTAGAAGGCAGGGCCAGTAGTGAGAGCCCAGTTCTTGAATTTATTCAAGAACTATTGAGTTTATTTGAACAGTAGAGTCCAAAGGTGGCTGCTGAACAGTGCTTTGGACAGCCCCAATCCTTTCTTCTACTTGCTCTATTTCAGATTCAATGGCCCCCATCACAGGGGATAAATAGCTAGTAATGGAGGACTGGAGAGAGCTGGGCCCACCTCCCCCCTTTTGCAAGTTAATCTTTCTCTTCCCCATTATAGATGACGGTCTCCCACAGCGACTTTAACAGCTTCCAAAGGAATTTACCGTCAAACGGGAGGAAGAAACGTTAGAGGGGGGGCCCAGCCCGGCCTCTTCCGGTCGATGACGGGTGAAGGACGGGCCCACCCTTGGCCCTGGCTTTGCCCGGGCGCCACCCGCGCGCGTCCTGCGAGGCGGGAGTGCTGTTGTGAATTTAAAGGGCTTCTGCCCTTCCGAAATCTGCTGCCGCCTCCTCCCCGCAGCCGCCTCCTCTCTGCGCGCGTCCCGTGAGGCGGGAGTGCTGTAGTGAATTTAAAGGGCCCCTGCCCTTCTGAAATCTGCTGCCGCCTCCTCCCCGCAGCCGCCTCCTCTCTGTGCGCGTCCCGCGAGGCAGGAGCGCTGTAGTGAATTTAAAGGGCTCCTGCCCTTCCGAAATCTGCTGCCGCCTCCTCCCCGCAGCCGCCTCCTCTCTGGGGTGGCACAGTGTGCCGGCTCATATTTACAAGGCCACCAAAGCCACAGTGCATGGCTTTTCATGGCCATGTGAATATGGCCCCCTTTCACACATAACTGTACAAAAAAGGGCCATTCCATAGGTGTCTCTCTGGGAGTTCCATGCAACACCCATGGAATCTGATACATTTTCAGAGTTACAAGGCTGGGAATGCATCAGATTCCTACGTCACCTCAGGGGTGGCGTTAAAGTGGCGCAATGGGGAAAAATCACATTGTTTCTCCCCATTTTGTCCTCTTTCTATGAGAATGAGGAAAACGTCATTGATGATTGTTTATGAGCAGAAAGTTGTTCCTTGCTGCACATAAACAATCATCCCTGCAACGCAGACTCCCTTGCACCATGGCGCAAGGGTGCCCAAGTTGGCTCTAGGCAGCAGTTTGTGCACCAGCGCAGAGGAAAGTACAGAGATGTGTTATGTTTCTGTAAATATAATGCATCCGTGCACTTTCAAACTGACGCAACGCTGCACAGCAAGCTGGCTTGCAGCGCCACGCTGATTCATTTCTTTGTAAATGAGCCCCTTAGCATTTAATGATTTTAAAACGACATAATCAGTATACCGATCCTGACGTAATCCCCTATGAATGACTTCAGCAATAAATGTGACAGCAGTAGATGTACTGATTCGCCTGAATCAAGACTTATATCCAACCCTTATTTGATAAAGGTTCCTTGAACTGAGCATCTCTTTACTTTCCTTAAATGTTTTCCCTCATGAGAACAATGATGCTTCACTCCCTGCAAATGGAGGAAACCAGTTTCGCTCTTCGGGGAATTTCTTGTGTAGCTATACATTGATGCTAGTGCACTGCTCACAATGCCCTAATTAATGATTTAACTAGTAGAAGCTGCCTTATTTTGATCAAGTGTGTGGTTTAAAATTGAAGCCCCCGGTCTGGTTATTCTACAGCACTAGTTATGAATAAATGTAGCTTCATTTTGGTATCAACGTTATTTCCTTGTGTATTTTCAAAATGTTTATATAGTTATACCTTTCAATGTACCTCGAAGTGTTATGCTCTTTGTATTGTGTTTTTACAGACTGCATAGGTTCGAGTATTAAACTCATGAATTAATCCCTATCCTTCATGAAAGTGAAGTGTGGTTATGCAACCATATTTGTGAAAACTGCTTCTCAAGGGAGGTTTTTCCGAGTTAAATAAGAGCTAAATAATTTCTCTGTTTCAAATCCTTACAATCACTGTAGAAGTTCCGTTGACACAATATAGCACACTCCAAGCCAGGGAGAAAATGTTATAGTTTTCAGCATACACTGTCCAGCTGATGAGATATAAAATATTAGGTTGCGAGGTTAGAGGTAATAAACCTTCTGTGCTTCCATACCCTCTTTGTTGATGAATCTGGTTGCCCAGATTGAACACTGACTGAGCTGAGTTACAAGCTTGTGTATTCAAAGTGATTCCTGATTGAATTATGCCCTCCAAAGCTTCGCACAGAAGGAAAGCAGAGGTCCACGGTGCCTTCTTGAGCACACTAAGGCCCATATTTATACTTTTTTAGGGCTGCATTTGCGCCGCTTTTTGACGCACATGCGGCGCTAAAGAAGTATAAATATGGGCCTAAATTCCGGAAAAGTTTGTTCTCTAAAATAAATATTTAAATCAGTGTACATTGAGCAATAGAGTCCTCTGGGCTTGTTCTGCAACGAGGCCTCTGAGCCCTGTGCCGACAGAGCTCTCATCTTCAGCGACCCTACATTGTATGGCATAGTGCTCACTGCTCAGTGGCAGAAAGAAACGAGTTCCCTTCTGTCATTTGAAGCATTTCCCTCGTGATGTCTGGAAAGACAGCCGAATGTTGGAAGGAGGGCTGAGTAGTCCTTGGAATACTAAACCGATTAGGCGTGTGTCCAGCCCAGCTAAGTGACAGACAAATGAGGGCAACAGACTCTTATGCTTTCCATATAAGCCAAAAAGTATAACAATTGTGGACCACAGTATGGAATCCCTTTCTATTCATCTTTTGTAAGTGTGCCAACTCACCACAAAAATAATGGACTTTGGGAATTGAGCAATCACTCCAAGCAATACCTTGTTCTTTGAGTTGGATTGCCGATTTCTGGAAAAATGGTAGATTTAGGGATGGGGAATGAGCTCCTTGAGAAATGGCAAACTCTGGAAGTAAGAGACCACCTGTCAAAATGACTTACACAATTATGTGAATAGTATACATCTCTAGTAGACGCAATTTATCAGAAAAACAACATGGTGAAATCCCACATTGCATACGTCAATTGAGGCCAATATAAAAGGTAATCTCATCAATGCAGCAGAGCTTATCCCATTCTCAGAAAATTAACATAGCTCAATGAGTTAAGCATTTACTTTGGACACAACTTCAAATCCCAGCAAGGAAGACTTATGCTGCTTTTATCTTTATAAGGTCAACCAACTGAGTACATCTGATTTGAACCCTAGTAACACATGCTCCTTACTTCACTACAAAATGACAAATCTGCAGTAGCAAGTCATATAGTAGGGGGCTCTGAAGTGGTCAAAAGCCGCACGCAGCACCAACACACAGCATGAATAAATCAGCCTAAACAACTGCAATGGTTGTTTAAGGTTCTAGCCAGACAACGTCATTATTCGAAGTTGCAAGAAGTAAACCTTTAAATGGCATTAAGAACATAGCAATTTATTTAGAACATGGAAAACACCAGTGCCTAAAAACTTGACCTGTACGGATCTATGTCCGAATAATCCGTATTCAGAATAGTTACGTAGGGGCATCCTGAAACAGTTAATAACAATCAGAAAGGTTAATTCTATTTTTGCAGAAAGAAGAGTGCATCGAGGCTATAAACATCTATTCTTCCAATGGCAGCTCAGGGCCTCGGTTGGAAATGCCAGGTCTAAGAAATGCCAGACAAAGACAAAGCAGGAGCATGTTCAGTGGAATGTTGTACATAAACTACAGTGAAATATTTACAGTATCACATTTTGAAATAGTCAACATCATAGTCTTTGGAAAGGTCAAACAATTCCAGCAACAGCTTTCATTACTACTGTGCCATATGGGAGCTGGCTTTAATATTCCTCAGATTCAGAGCCTGGCACGCGCATGTGTTATATAATGCTGCTAGTAACTTTCTTCTGCGCCTGAAAGTATATTCACCGTTAAGCTCCTTTAAATAGGCATCAAAAGATGATATTCAATTTAAAATAATGTGATGTATTTTAGGTGACAATACCAGTACGGTTGATTTAATGATTTATATGGGGAGATAATATACTCCAGAGATTTACGGTTTACATTTCATACTTAATGCAACACTGAGGGATTTTGTTTCATTGTATCGAAAGAAGCAACAGTGTATTACATATGTTCAAATCACGTGAAGTGTGTCTAATCTGATTTTCTAATGAGGGTCATATGCAGAGTACAATGGACTGCCCTTGGGGAGGGTTAAATGTGCATTTCACATGTTCAATAAGGATTCGCCACTTTCTGGCAATGAATCGCTGAGACTGGGTTTGTCCTTTTCAGGCAAATACTTAACAGGCTTGTTAGGCAGTTTTAGAAGTGCTTGTATGAGGCTGATATACTTGCCAAATTGGGCCAGATCAGTTGGCTCCGTCCTAGTAAACATTAAGATTCTTAGCCTCGTTGCGGGTTGTGATCCCAAATGTTAGAAAAAACGTTTTTTTTTTTTTTTTTTACTGTGGTACTCAGAGCATGCAGTAGCGCCGGGCAGCAGTATAGCAGAAGGTTAAAAGATTCATGCTTATAATCACAAAGACTGTAGTTGATGATATTAGAAAAGGAGGGCTACTCAGGGTTTAGTTATTTGATCTGTAGGCCCATCGGCCTTGCAGCCGTTATTAGCTTTAAACTGGTGTTCCAGATGGAGCAGTGGAGGTATAGCTGCGGGCTCAGGCAGTGTGGCTGCATATTGGGGTAAAATTTGCCCATGCTTTTAGCATCAGTAAGCTCTTCAATTTTGGCATATGGCTTGTTTTTGAGAGTGATCTTGTCTGTTTTTTTTAGAATTGCTTGAAACCCTGCATGGGAGAATTGCTGCTTGTTCAGCTCTGACTGATCTAGTTGGAGAATATCAATTGATTTTTTAAGTATTTTGTTCAAGGGTCCTGCTCTGATTTAAAAACATGCTGGAGAACTGCTCTCAGGGACTTGGGCGGCGCCTTTATGATCCTGTAATAGTACTATAAAAAGGTCACCATACTCGTTCACGTTTGGCCCTCCAAGCCAAATTCCAACCTAACCACACAGACTCGTGTGTATAGTGGTAACTTAAAGACCCTTTTGTACACTTTAGGCTAGAATTTTTCCACAGCTTTGGTGAATTGCCCTTGATAGGCTTCATGTCCATATTTGATCGTGGGAAGGAGTGCTGCCTCTATTACTCATTGTATTATGTCGGTGAAAGGGCCTTCTAATAAGTTATTGAGTTGGCAGGCTCTGGTGATTATTAATTCCACCTTTTCTTCTAGATGCCTCAGATGTGTTTTTACTTTTCCCTTTGCAGACAGCCAGACTCCTGAATAATTACATGATTCAGTGCTTTTGATTTTTAATGTGCTGAGACTCCATACGGTTCGTTTTCTTAGCGTTCTACTAAAAATTGGCACTTTTGTTTTGAAGCCATTTGCTCTCATTTTATTGGTCAGATCCCATTTATGAAGAACGTAGAGTGCTCTCTGGATCTCTATTCGAGAGTGATCCAGGAGGACACTATCATCTACATATTGTAATATTTTTACTTTAATGTCCCTGATTTGTGGAAGAATTAAATTGGCCTGTTTCAGTGCTGAACACACATCCACTGTATACAGATTAAATAGTAATGGCACAAGTATGCACCCTTGCTTTCAGCCATCGTCTGAAGGCATTTTCCTTGTGAGAGTTTTCAGTGATATCTTGACTCTCAGGTTGATTATTCAGGTCGATTAGAAATGTATAATGATGTTATTGCCTGAAGGAGAGTCTTTGGAACGTCCAATCCCTGCAGTTTCCTCCATAAGTTTCTCCTATCCATCGAGTCAAATGGAGCAGAATAGTTGACAAAATATGTGTGAATAGGGAGCTGCTTCTCGCTAGTGGTCTGGTGAATTAAATAAGAAAGTGCAACTATATTGTCCACTGATAAGGAATTTGCCCTGAAGCCAGTTTGGCAAAACATAATTATCCCATTCGCCTCCGCCCGATGCTCCAGTTCTTTCAGGAGGAAGGAGACATAGATCTTAGCTTCAATAGCCAGAAGGGCGATAAGGTGGTAGTTTGCTAGATCCTGCCTGTTGCTCTTCTTCAACATTGGGTGCAAGATCGATCACTTCCAGCTCTCCGGTACCTCCCAGATCGATAGGCATGAAGAATACAGTTACAGGAGTATTGCTGACCATAAGTTGGTCACACCCTTGAAAACCTGAGCTGGAATGCCATTTGGACCTGAAGTTCCAGCTGCTCTAATTTTCCTCAGGTTTTCGGAGACATCATTGGTGCTTGGGTAAAACCTAATTGTTCTGGGTGTCAATAGGGCTGCCTAGTGTGCTCAAGTTGGTGTTGCTTGCCGTTCTTGGAAAGTATACATTATTTACATGGTGTAAACACAAGAATTCATCAACTACATAATTTTTTTAGCTTTACAGGTATAGTTTGTTTTCGATATATCTCCACAAGTCAGCAGGATTTCGTTTGCCCATTAATGTATATACAGTTGGCCACTCGTTGTCTATGTGTTCATGTTTGGCAGCCCAAACCAGTTGTTTAGTTTGTTTGTTTAGGGACCATAGTCTTGATTGTAATTCTATTTTATTTGATTTATTACACACTTTTGACTTGCTTTTTGAAGCCGATGGATGTTCTGCTTGCATTCCATTCTAGGGCACTTTTTCAGTGCGGGGGTTTAGTAACCGTCCATTGACGTACTTTTGAGGTGCCTAAGGCAAGGTAGCTGTCTTTGGTAATTGTCTTCCAGTTATTCACCAGGACCTCTGGATAATCTCCAAGTTTTGAATCTCTGCAAGAAGACTGGACCCATTTTATTCGCCCAATTAGTTTCGGGTTTTCATCACCATCTGAGATGAACACTGTCTTCTGGCATTTACTATTGGTTGTGTTTACGTTTATAACAGTGTGGAGTGGGAGATGATCACTCTCTTGAGATGATAGAATTTCAAAGTTCTTTAGGGACTTGGAGATTTTGTCAGTGGAGCCCTTGAAGGGTTTTTGGAATTTTGGATCCGCAGGTTTATTTTACAAAGTGTGCTGGATGGACTTGAGGTCATAGTTGTTGAACAGACTGTGGAGCAGGTTAGTGATGGGACACACTGCAGTGGGTTATGTCTGGGATACTCCCAAGTGATGGATACTAAAATCCCCACAAATTATGATTTTATAGTTGGTGTGATGACAAACCACAAGACCTAAGGATTCACACAATTGGGTCAGCCTATCTGTTCTTTCAGGTCCAAAGCTGTTAAAATAGACATTGGCTAGTAATACTTTTATCTCTTGGTAGTTTATGTACAATCCTTCCAGGGTGACCAATTGTATCATCAAATCATGCGCCTCAATTGTTTTTTAAGATATGTAGAAAGGCCACCTGAAGGCCTCCCAAAGATGTTTGTTTTTTTGGCAGCTTGATGTATTTCATGAAATCTGGGAATTGTTGTGAGGCTTGTTGACCAAGTTTCTTGAAGACAGATCAGGTTGACGTTCATTATTAACAATCTTGCAGAAGGGGATTTGTGTAATCTAGATGGTCTGGCAATGTTTCATGATGTTATCTTTAAGTTTTGCTTTCTTTCTGTGCCTATGCTGTTAGTGCAAGGAATAATTTTGAGTGTCACTCAGTAAGGTGGACAGTAGGCATTTCCAATCTCCTTCACATTTTTCCTCATTATGCTCAAAGGCTATTTTCCTAACTGGGCCCATTTTCTTTGAGTAGAATCACAAGATTGGCATTTTGCTATACTGCATGTTTAATTATGAGTACTCAGCACCCCTTAGGATTCAGCTGGATTGATATTGTGACCTTAAAGAGGCTTTTTGTTTCTTCAATAGGTACAGATACATATGTGTCCCAGGTTTCACAAATCCCAATGCCTAATTCCTCTAAGGTCGATTTTCTAATCAAAATATCTACTGCCAGTAAGGGCAATGTTAGTATTATTATTGTTGATTCTCTTCCATCAATGTGGTATGTCAGTGTTTTAAACTCTACACTCAGGATGTCTTCTGTGGTTATATTTGCTAAGTTTGGGATGAATAAATAACCACAGCACATCATGGTGGCCCCCCGGACAGATATTGCAGGGTGAAGATCAGTTTGCTGCCCTAGAATCACACATGGGCTCACCAGAGATGGAATTTGCCTCTAAATTGACAAATCCAGGATTGGTCAAGCATGGGCCAATAGGGCCTGCTGTGTGAGGTGGCTGTGTTTCCTGGGTCTTCTACTTTTGACAACACCATAGGGGTATTCAGTGGAGTTTCAAGGGATTCTCTAAGACAGGTTTGTTGATTGTGTAACTTCTGAATGGACACTGAGCACAGTGAGGGAATTGGATCCATCTTAAGGCTTAGAAGAGGTTACAACGTACTCTGATATAGGTTGAGCGGGTGATTGCGTTACAAGTAGTTGAGTTGTTTTCCGGGGCTCATCCACCTCCTTCTTGAGTGCTGTCCTTTCCTTAAATATGGGATACAAGCTGGTAGGGGTACAATCTGGTATATTTGCAAGGATTTGATGCTTGCTATTGCAAGAGGTTTTCAGTAGCTGTGTTGCAGCTTTGTTTTTAGCCATTTTTAAGTTCTTCTTTGACCTTTTTGAGAGAACTCTTGACAATTGGTTAAGTGCTTGATTCAGATCACCCTTGCTACTGAAGTGTTTTCCTTTGCTGGCAGGTTGCATGTTATGTGAACTTGTGAGACTATCTTGAGAGTTTCCTCCCTGGAGGCTGTGGAAATGCTAGTTACTTGGTCCTCTGGTTTCACATCCAAGGCAGACTTGGTGTTTATCTCTTTGCTTGGCAGATCTCCTTGCGCTATTGGGGAATTAAATGTGGTGTCCAATGGTGGATTTGCATGGTTGGATGATGTTGAATATGACAAGTGAATACTTGTTTAAGCTGGGTGTTGAAAGGCAAGTTTTCAGTCCATGATCATCACGGTTAGAACTTCTGGTAGAGTACATAGTTTTCAACTATTGGGTGACAGGGACATGTTGCTTTGTCTCTTTCAGCTGGGATTCCACTTTGCTCTTTGCTCTTGTTAGTAATTCAAGGGGTTTGGGGTGCATTTAACTAATTGGATAAATAGGATATTATTTACTCGTTGGTCATAATATGGCATTTATGACTGAGATCAGCCACTGCTTACACACTTTAGGAGTATTTAGCCGGGTGTAGAACTCTATTTAAGGTCACTTCTGATACACACATGGAGAGGAAATGAGCTTGCAAATGAAGGCGCATTCTAGCTGCATTTTTGTGCGGGGAGAATTTATTTCCATCAAGTAGACATTTCTCATGGTATGGAGTCTCCTAATGATGATACTGTTTCCTCCATTATGACAGCTGACATCCAGAAGCTGATTGACTTAGAAATCACAAAGGCTTTGGCAGCTAAATCTACATCAAGGAAGCGACCACAAAGTACAAGATCTCCTTCTCATCTCTCTTCTTCCCAGTCGGATACCAAGACTTCTTCTGGAAAGTATGTGAGGAGAGAGGAGGTGATGAACATGTTCTCATGTACCCACAATTTTGGTTTCCTCCTTTTCAAGGAGAAACAAATGAGGAGGGCTTGTTCCCTCAGTAAATTAAAAATTATTCTGTGGCGATGCCCATCCACGGCAGGATCAAATACCTGGGTGTATCGGAATAGAGAATTAGTTAAGGCATCAATTTCAGGATCCCAGCAAAAATTATATATGATGGAGCATACTGAGGATGTCTTAACTCAATCTGTCAAGGTAGATGCCATCCTTGCTACTTTGATTAGTAGAAATTATTTTAATCCTGTCCATTGCACACCATCAATTGCTACTGATTAGAAAGTGGATGGTGCACTGATAAAGAATTTATCTGGAGTAAATCTAGCCATAAGAGCAAGTACATGCTTAGCATATGTGGCACAGTTTCTGTTTAAAGACTTTGACATGCAATTCACAAGTGTATGGAGTGTGCAAAGATGTTAGTAGCCACGGAGCAACAATCTAAATTGTTGGCTGACATTTCATTTAATATTGTCAGAACTACTGCCATTCATACAGGTGCAATGGTCTCTGCACACAGACACCAATGGATGAGAGATTGGAAAGCTAATCCAGCAGAAAAGGCAGTTTTGTTGAAGATGCTATTCGATGGGGAGATGCTGTTTAAGGAATAATAAGAAATTATGTTTATAAAGGCTTTTTGTAGAACTGTAAGCATGCCCTTCCATATAATGGATAGTCGCCCTTCTGTAGTAAAATGGAGTGGAACAATTTGTCAAAGTCCTCACCTAAAAGAGATATGTCAGGAATTGGTTGGACAAGAAGAGAAGATACAACCAAGAATGTCCTATGTAAAGACTGATTTCTCTCAGCAGGTTCTGCAAAAAAAAAAAGTCTTGACAATGATGGCAATCTAAGTTTTCCAGTAAGAGCAAAGATTTGTCATATCTTCACTTTCGGAAAAAGTCTGTTTCTTTTTAATAGGTGCTGGATGTGATCAAAAACAGATACACAATAAACGTCCTCAGTTGTCCTCCAAATACAGGGCCAATAACGTCTCTTATTCCGAAGGATCCAAGAAAAGGTGAGGCTCTTCAGGAAAGTGTTCAGACTTTGTTAAACAACTTAGCAATAGTTCCAGTCCCAGAAGAGGAAAGGGGCAGAGGAACTTCCTCAATCTTATTTCTAGTCTGAAGTGTTTAAGGTTCTTTCAGACCAGTACTGGACTTAAAGTGAGTAGATACATGGGTGAATACTGTCGATTTCTGGATGGTGATTTTACCTGTGCTAATCTCTATGAACAACGAGGGTGATTTTCTTGTGTCTACTGTGCAGCAAGATGCTCTTCTATACATTCCTATCAGAAAGTCTCATCAGAAGTTTATAAGGTTTGCCATCAAGGATCAGCATTTCCAATTCATGGTTCTTCTCCAAGAGACTTTAAAAACATGTTGGCTCCGTTGGTAGCTTTTCATCTCAGGGATATGATATACATTCATCTCATTCAGGGGCAGTCAATAATTTTGTAAAAGCACTTACTGAAAGAGTCCTCCCAGTATTGCAAAACCATGGGTTCCTCATCAGTTGTGAAAGATCATGGTTGGAACCCACTCAAGACATGTGTTTCATAGGAGCAAGGTTTCAACCGGAACAGGGGATTGTTTCTGTCCCAGATGCTGAAGATCAGGTCTCACAAAGGGGATGTCATTTCTCTGAAGGCTACCAAATTATCTTCCTGAATGTAGGCTCAGGGGCATCTGGATGCCACAGTCTTTCTAGTTCTCTGGGCAAGAGTTCATCTGCATCTGCTCATGCGGTTCATACTCAAAACCAGGTCTCAGATATTTAAACAAAAAATGTTGACATGCTTCTATAGATGAAAGGGAACTTTCTTGGTGGCTTGTCGGTAAGAAATAACATCAGTAGAAGAATTCCTTGATCCCCTTCACCTGTAGTGGTGATAACAACAGATGTGAGTCTCTTGGGTGAGAAATCTGGCTAGGAGTAAGTCAGATCCTGAACCATAGCTCAAAGTCAGAATCTCTTGAATTGATAAAAACAGGAAGGCATCAGAAGAGCTATCAAATAGTTTTAACATTTTATTCACAGCAAAAATGTTCTGATTCGAAGAGGCAATGTTAGAGCCAAGGCCTTTGCCAAGAGGCAAGTGGAACAAGATCTCAGGCTTTAGACATAATCTCAGACAATCACATTCTCTGTTCTCAAAGAACATTGCTGTGACTGAGAGCCATTCACATTCAGGGGGTCAGCAATGTGATAGCAGATGCATTGAGTTGAGAGATCCCATCTTCCACTAATTTTTCTCTTCATCCTCAAGTTTTCAACCAACTAGTTCAGAAATGGAGGATGTCAGTGTTGTATCTTTTTGCAATAACGAGAAATGCGAAGGGCCTGAGATTTTGTTCCAGGTCTTAAGAAGCAGGACTGGACTGTCGTGCAGATGGCAATGCAGCCTCCTCTATGCATTTTCCCCATTTACCTTTATCTCGTCCTTTCTTGTGAGACTCAGGAAGGTATTGCTCAGGTGATGTTAATAGCACCCTCTTGGTCTTGAGCGAATTGGTATCGTCTGTCAATGAGTCTGAAAGCCTCAGAGAAGTGGCAGATCCTTATAGTCCAATCTCCCCGGTTATTTTCTTCCCTGAATCTCAAGGTTTTGCACAGACTGCATTTAACAGCCTAGAAGATGCGAGGAGGGGTCTGATTCTGAAGAATTTATCAGAAGAGCAGCATCCACTTTGCAGCCCTCAAGGAGAGATTGGACACTTAGGGGGTTATTACAACTTTGGAGGAGGTGTTAATCCGTCCCAAAAGTGACGGTAAAGTGACGGATATACCACCAGCCATATTACGAGTTCCATAGGATATAATGGACTCGTAATACGTCTGGTGGTATATCCTTCACTTTACCGTCACTTTTGGGACGGATTAACACCTCCTCCAAAGTTGTAATAACCCCCTTAGATCCTATGCTAATCATTGGGGATCCTTTTCAGTGTGATACACGCATAGGGAATTAGATACAACGAAGCCTGATTTAGTTTACATTTTGCAGTTCCTCAAGGACAGAACTTCTATGGGTTGAAGTTGGCTTCCTTGAGGGTTCAAATGGCTGTTCTCAAGGCATTTCAAAGTTCTTGGGGTAATTTGAAAATGGATGGGGAGCTGATTCTTCAACTTTTTAATGGTCTTAGTAATGTTAATCTGGATTCTCCTAGGCAGTTTCCTGCATGGGATTTGTAATTAGTCGCAGTGGTGTTGGTTAACCCTCCTTTTGAGTCTGTAGAAGAGGTGGAGGTTGAATTGTTGACTCTAAAAGTATTTTATTTAATGGTTTCTCTCTTGTAAATTTCCGTAGTGTAAATTATTCAAGACAGAATAGTTTTAAGGCACTCCCTTCCTTTACTCCAAATATTGATTCTTCATTTCAAAGGGATCAGGAGTTGATCTTGCCTGTTTTTTTCCTTTTCCTGTTTCAGAGGAGTGGAAGCTACATTTGTTAGACATGAGAAGGGCTCTTCTTATATACTTGCAAAGAGTGGCCCCATTCAGACTTTCTGGATCTCTTTTTGTTAATTTTGGGAACACAAAGAAAATGGACAGGCCACTTACCGCTTATCTCAGTTGTTGGGTAAGGACACATATTTTTCTGGCTTATGGAGTAAGGACTCAGATTCTCCCTTCTGGGATCCAGGGTAAACCCACCTGCAGTATGTCATCACCAATGGCTGAACTTCAGGAAGATTCCATTGCAGAGATTTTCACGCTGCAATGTGATCTTCGCCTTCCACTTTCATGAATCATTACAGGATTTCTCAGGTGGTGGAATGGGATGACTTGTTGGGTACCAAGGTGCTTTGTTCTATGAAGCTATAGTACAAGGTCCCTGTGTGATCATCATTGTGTACTGTCATAAATAAAAACAATGTGTGGGGATTGTATTGCATCCTTAGTTGTCTGTTTATGTTATTGCTTGCCATTTCTTAATTTGTGATCAACTTAAGTAGGGGAGGAAAGATGGGGTAATGCACCAATTAGTTTAGTTACCTGGTAATTGCATTACTCTGAGTTCTACTCCCTCGCTTCCAGTCATATATCCCTCCCTCTCTCCTTTACAGTCAGTACGACTGAGTTTGTATCCAGCTTAACTTGTCTATGAAACAGAAGGAGCAAGGGGAGAGAGGAGCTTTAGGACAAAATTCAAAAGGCTAGGGTATCTATTGAGGCAGGGCTGCCTCGATTTGCTATGTACTGAAGCAAGGGAGTAGGACTCGGAGTAATGCAATTACCAGGTAACTATTTGGGGCATTGAAATAGAGTGAGATACCAGATTGTCTGAAACGAGGACAAGTGACCTCTCTCCTACAAAAAAACTGAAGGCTCATGTGGAAGACCCATAACCTTTTCTCTCAGTAAGCTCTCTTCCTTTCATATTCAAATTCACAGACAGTTGTATATTCTCAACTAAACCATTTAACACAGGAGAATATTCTATTCATCAGCCTTCAGTCTGGCTTTAGAGTGAGCTAAGCACAGAGACAGCCATTCTGAAAATATTAAATAATAAGCTATACATTTTGTATAAGGGAACTTGAGCGTCCTCATGCTACTACCATTTGACATGGTCATGTATAAAGCCCTCATCAATATGTTAGAAAGCCAAATGGGAGAAGGCTCATAACTCTTCCACTGGTTCTCATCTTACCTAGAGGATTGAAACCAAAAAAAAAAACATAAATCTGCATTATTGTTACATATTGTAATTAAACTAGTATTCCCTAGGACTCCACTCACATACTATTCAACTTCTACATTGATCCCTTGGCTCTCTTCTCCTTAGCCACACTAGGTTCTCAAGTCAGCTCCATGCTGATGACATTTAGATGTATCCTAAAGAATCCACCACTGAAGACATTACACAACTAACACAGATCTAGCAGATTTTCAAACCTCAGTGGCTGGTCACCATCTCAAAAGAACCCCCGTCAAAACAGAATTTTTCTTAGTGTCATCCCCACGCATCTTCATTCTGATTCAATCTTGGCTTGACTCAAAAAGTATCATAGATTGCAAAGCCTCACTTCCTAGCTGTACAATACCTCCTAGCATTACCCTGGACCAAGTCCTTATAAACACATGGTAGAAATGGTCTAATATCAACTGTTCTCACCCACCAGACTTGACTATTTTTTTCCCCTTCTAACTGGTATTCCAAAGACCCATCTCACACCATTGAAAGCATCACTAAACTCTGCAGCAAGGCAAGTCTCAGGAACCAAGTGTTTTCAACACAGCACTTGCACTTATCACTTTTCAATTGCCACATGTTGAGGAAGGGACATGTTCAAGTTTTGAATAATTATACACAAATCTTGCAACACAGACACTCCCAAACAGCTACTTAAACATTTAGCACTATTTAGATACCACTGCTCACTCTGAAGCACTAAAGCCCTCATTACGAGTCTGGCGGTCCTAGGACTGCCAACAAAGCGGTGGTCCAACCACTTTGGCGGCACATTATGACCACTGTGGTTCTGCCACGGTCATACTGCCAGCACCATCAATTTGCCTCCACTGGAGGGACTGGCGGTGCTGGCGATCCTAATCCGCTAGGGCAGCACTGCGTGCAGTGCCACCATAGGGATTACAACCCCCCTCTCTGCCAGCTTTCACATGGCAGCTGCACCGTCATGTAAAAGCTGGCAGAGACAGGGTGCAGAGGCCCCCATGGGCAGCCCTGTGGTGCTTTTCACTGTCTGTTTGGCAAACAGTGAAAAGCACGACGTGTGCTGTTGCACCCTATGCACCGCAACATTGCCCCTGGCTAGATTACAAGCTGGCGTGAATGTTGTGGGCTGTTTCCTGCTGGGCTAGCATGCGTAGACTCTGTTTCCACCCACTGACCCAGAGGAAAACTCATAATACGGGCCAAGGGAAGGTCACCGCACTGGCGGTGATCTGACCACTGGAGTTTGGCAGGCGGCCATTTTCTTTCTCATAGAAATTCCTCTCTTTGTAATACAATGAACCCTATCTAACTCCCAGAAAGTGCAGTTGAAAAATACTCCACGGTTCGCAATCCTGTTAAGAGAAAGATAAATGTGCTCCTATTCTACAGAAACTTTGCACAACAAACCCATCTCACTCCTTTTTCTACCCCCTTCCTTCTCAACCTGTTGACATCTCAGATGTACATCTAAATGAAAAGTGTTTGTTATACCTGTCCACAGACCCTCGAATTGTTGCCTCAATGTATATTTATATAAATGTGACTGACTGCATCTCATTGTAAAACTGAAACGTCTGTGAAGTGCTCTGACATCTCTGTGGTCTGGTAAGTGCTCTAGGAAATTAGAAAATAATACATAGATATCACTGTAGTATTTCATGTCTCTGAAGTTCAATTTCCTTAACATTATTTCCATTTGAAGTTCTGATATTCCACAACATGTCAGAGGATTTATTTAGCTGATAAGCAGTGCTTCTGCAGTGAACACTTAAACTGCATGCCAACAAAAGATTTTGGCCCTTATTATCCCCTCCCTGCACCCCCCTTCCAGAACAGCAACCCCCTCGCCAGGACTCCCACCCCTCCTCCCAGGATACACATGCACATACAACAATCCCCTCCCCGCATACAAGCACACACACACAGTCACACGCACCCCACATACACTGATACACTAAACCTTACATACATGCATTCACTCATATGCATCCATACATGCATTCACTCACACGCATTCATAAACGCATTCATACAAACATTCCAACACGCACTCACTTCAGCAATCATACACGCATTCAAACACCCATACACACATGCATTCAAACACACTTTCACATATGCATACACACATGCATACACACTTACATTCACACACACAGACAGCACCCACTCACACACAACTCCCCCACCCTCCCCTGTTGGACGATCGACTTACCTTGTCTGGCGGGGAGGTCGTCCAGCAGGGAATAGGAACAGGCGCTTTTACTGCCAGAAGCACCCTGCCATCAGGGCACCGCCAGGTCATATTACAGGTCGTAATACGGCTAGTGGAGTCCTTTTGGTGAGGCAGGCCAGTGGTGGAACCGCCCCTGCACCACCAGCATGACTACTGGAGGATTTCTACCCCAATTGTGGCAGAAATCCTTCAGTACTCGTAATAACTTGGTCGTAAGACTGCCAGAACTGGCTTATTCTGGCACCTGTGGCTTCAGTGGACTTCTGAAAAGACTGCCAAAGTCATAATGAGAGCCTTTGTCTTTGTAAAAATTGTTTTAAAAGTAGAGTTTGCACATATTAATTATTGTTACCCTGCAACTTTTTTCTTTGTTTTTTGTTGAGTAGTAGACGGGCAGCTGTATATTGGATGATCTCTGACCTTTTTAATAATCCCCTGAATCCTCTGTTTGAAAACATTTACATAATCCAGTTGTGATGTGATCATCACCTGCACCACTGCTTTCTTTGTGCTATGGTAGAGGCTCCACTGAAATTTCCTTAAAATTCTTAATAAGGCAAAACAGATTGCTGATGAGTTTCAGATGTGGGGTTCAAAGGAAAGCAAATTATTAAACCACACCCCTAAATTCTTTATTGATTTCTTTAGCTGTGGATACAGGCCTAATTTGGAAGGCCACCAAGCCGGTGTCCTATAACATGGGTTGTTCCCTACCGCCATTACTTCTGCTTTTCTCTCACTTAGCTTGAGGCAACATCCATCCACCCAATCTGCTACTGATGGCAGTTTGTCACTTGGCTGGATTTCATAACTTGGTCTGGAGATAAAGAGGTGGCCAGCTGTGTATTATCTGCATAGGAGATAAGTGTGAAGCCAAAAGACTGAACAATATCAGCCAATGGACTCACATAAAGAAAGAACATGTAGGGCTTGAAGATGATCTGTGCTGAACTCCACACACCATGTGGATACTAATAGAGCAGTAAGGCTTCACAAAACATGACATAAGTGTCCTTTGAGAAATGAAGAAATCAATTAACCATCTGTCCTATAATTTCAGTATTGAAGCATACCTCAAAGAATATCATGACAATCAGTGTTGAAAGTGGCACCAGCAAGATAACTACAGTCACCTTGATGTAAGGTGGCTATCAGTTCTTCTGACACTGCTAGTTGAGTGTATTATGTACTGTGGTGAGGATGGAAGACTGTTAGAAATGGGGTTTTTGGTTGGCAGTCAGGTTACCCTCTGTCCAAGCAAAAACCCTCACTCTAGTCAGGGTAAGTCACACACAATCCAAGATTATCCTGTGCCCACCCTCTGGTAGCTTGGCATGAGCAGTCAGGCTTAACTTAAAAGGCAATGTGTAAAGTATTTGTGCAATAAATCATACAATACCACCATATAGCACCACAAAAATACCCCACACAGTGTTTAGAAAAATATATAATATTTATCAGGATAATTGTAGGTCAAAACGAAAATAGTTGCAATGTGAATTTGTAGAGACATCACTGAAAAGTGATATAAAGTGCCTTTAAAAAGCAAACAAAGTCTCTTTCAAGCACAAAGAACCTGATTTGGAGTGGAAAATCTCTTCAGAGGGCCACAGAAGAAGAGATACGTGGAAAAATGGTGTGTGCGTCGATTTCTGCCCAGCACACACGGACTTGCGTTGTTATTTTTCACGCAGGGAAGTCGTGCGTTGTTTTCCGGCGTGCGGAGAGTCTCTTTCTGTGGATCGCGGGGATTACCAGATGTCCCGGGTCTGTGCGTGGATTCTCCTGCTTGTTTTCCGGCTGCGTGTCATTCTGCAGGGCTGCGGGTCAAAGTTTCGCTCTCACAGCAGGCATCGCGTCGATTTCTCCTCTGGAGGTCGGGTGGCGTTGTCTTTGCGAGGCCGTGCGTCGAAGTTCTGGTCGTCCAGAAGGCGTCGCGTCGATCAGCGTCGGTGTGCGGCGTTTTTCTCGCCGCGGAACAAGCTGTGTGTGGAAAAGTTTGGCGTACAAAGCCTCCAAGTGAAAAAGAGAAGTCTTTTTGGTCCTGAGACTTCAGGGAACAGGAGGCAAGCTCTATCCAAGCCCTTGGAGAGCACTTTCAGAGCCCAACAAGAGTTCAGCAAGGCAGCAGGGCAACAGCAAGGCAGCAGTCCTTTGTAGAAAGCAGTCAGGTGAGTCCTTTAGGCAGCCAGGCAGTTCCTCTTGGCAGGATGCAGGTGATGGTTCAGGTTTCTTCTCCAGCAAGTGTCTGATGAGTTAGGGCAGAGGCCCTGTTTTATACCCAAATGTGCCTTTGAAGTGGGGGAGACTTCAAAGAGTGGCTAAGAAGTGCACCAGGTCCCCTTTCAGTCCAATCCTGTCTGTCAGGGTCCCAGTAGGGGGTGTGGCAGTCCTTTGTGTGAGAGCAGGCCCTCCGCCCTCCCAGCCCAGGAAGACCCATTCAAAATGCAGATGTATGCAAGTGAGGCTGAGTACCCTGTGTTTGGGGTGTGTCTGAGTGAATGAACAAGGAGCTGTCAACCAAGCCCAGCCAGACGTGGATTGTAAGGCACAGAAAGATTTAAGTGCAAAGAAATGCTCACTTTCTAAAAGTGGCATTTCTAGAATAGTAATATTAAATCCAACTTCACCAGTCAGCAGGATTTGGTATTACTATTCTGGCCATAGTAAATATGACCTTCCTACTCCTTTCAGATCAGCAGCTACCATTTCAATATTGTATAAAGGCAGCCCCAATGTTAGCCTATGAAGGGAGCAGGCCTCACAGTAGTGCAAAACGAATTTAGGAGTTTTACACTACCAGGACATGTAAACTACACAGGTACATGTCCTACCTTTCCCCCACATAGCACCCTGCTCTAGGGGTTACCTAGGGCACACATTAGAGGTGCCTTATATGTGGTGAAGGGGGAGGTTTAGGCTTGGCAAGTACTTTTAAATGCCAAGTCGAGCTGTCAGTGAAACTGCACACACAGGCCATGCAATGGCAGGCCTGAGACAAGGAAAAAGGAACTACTGAAGTGGGTGGCACAACCAGTGCTGCAGGCCCACTAGTAGCATTTAATCTACCGGCCCTAGGCACATATAGTGCACATTACTAGGGACTTATAAGTAAATTAAATAGTCCAATCAGGTATGATCCAAGATAACCATGTTTAAAGGGAGAGAGCATATGCACTTTAGCACTGGTTAGCAGTGGTAAAGTGCGCAGAGTCTAAAAGCCAGCAAAAACAGTGTCCAAAAAGTGAAGGGAGGCAGGCAAAAAGTTAGGGGTAACCACCCTAAGGCTGTCAGGTCTAACATGTGTCCCCCCCAGCTGAAAGTGGGGAGAGCTACCCGACCTCCTGGGAGCTCTCATCGCCAAGGTGGAAGTATCTGGAGAGACCATCAGCATTGGCGTGGTCAACCCCTGGGCGATGCTCCACCGTAAAGTCCATCCCCTGAAGGGAAATGGACCACCTCAAGAGTTTTGGATTCTCACCCCTCATCTGCATGAGCCATCTGAGGGGCCTGTGGTCTGTCTGAACCCGGAAGTGAGTCCCAAACAGGTAGGGACTTAGCTTCTTCAGTGCCCAGACCACAGCAAAAGCTTCTCTCTCAATAGCACTCCACCTCTGTTCCTGTGGTAATAGCCTTCTGCTAATAAAGACTACTGGTTGGTCTAGGCCCTCCTCATTTAGCTGTGCTAGGACCGCCCCTATGCCATGCTCTGAAGCGTCTGTCTGCACAATAAATTCCTGGGAGTAGTCAGGGGCCTTGAGCACGGGGGCCGTGCACATGGCTTCCTTTAGAGAGTCAAAGGCTTTCTGACAAGCCTCTGTCCAATTCACCAACCTAGGTTGTTTCTTGGAAGTGAGTTCTGTCAAGGGTGACACAATGGTACCATAGCCCTTGACAAATCTGCGGTAGTATCCTGTGAGGCCTAAAAAGGCTCTCACCTCAGTCTGTGTTCTAGGTGGTTGCCAAGCCTTGATCATTTCAATCTTGGCCTGGAGTGGCTGCACCTTGCCACCACCCACTAGGTGTCCCAAGTACACCACAGAACCCTGCCCAATCTGGCACTTACTAGCCTTGATGGTCAGGCCTGCCTGTTGCAGGGCCTGAAGCACCTCCTTGAGGTGGAGCAGGTGTTCCTCCCAGCTGGAACTGTAGACAGCTATGTCACCCAGGTAGGCTGCACAGAAGGCATCCTTGCCAGCTATGACCCCGTTAACCAACCATTGGAAGGCAGCCGGGGCATTTTTCATCCCAAATGGCATCACTTAGAACTGGTAATGGCCCTCAGGGGTTGAAAATGCAGATCTCTCTTTAGCCCCCTCAGTCAGGGCGATCTGCCAGTACCCTGAAGTAAGATAAAACGTACTCAGGAACTTGGCAGCGCCCAGTCTGTCAACGAGCTTATCAGCTCGGGATGGGGTGAGCATCAGTCCGTGTGACTGAGTTGAGAACCGGTAGTCCACACAGAACCGGAGTTCTGGCTTCGCACCTGGGGCAGTAGCCTTAGGGACCAACACTACCGGGGTGGCCCAGGGACTACTGGATTTCTCGATAACCCCTAAAGCTAACATCTTGGAGACCTCCTCCTTGATGCTGGCCTTCACCTTATTAGATAACCTGTAAATTTTGTTCTTCACAGGTAGACTGTCACCTGTGTTATTGTCATGAACACAGAGGTGGGTCAGTCCAGGAGTAAGGGAGAACACGGGGGAGAACTGCTCCAACAGCTCAGAGCAGTCTCCTTTCTGGTTTAGAGTCAGGGAGTCAGAGAGAATGACCCCTTTCAATGACCCATCCCCTTCTTGGGCAGATAGGAGGTCGGGGAGAGGTTCACTCTCCTCTTCCATTCCTTCATCCGTGACCAGAAGCATGTGGACCTCAGACCTCTCAAAATGAGCCTTTAGTTGGTTGACATGGAGCACCCTTAGGGGGTTCCTAGGGGTTTGGAGGTCCACTAGGTAAGCGGCCTCCCCTTTCCGCTCCTTTACTTCAAATGGGCCAGACCAGCGGTCCTGAAGAGCTCTAGGCTCTACTGGCTCCATTCCCACACTTTGTCTCCAGGTTGAAACTCTACTAGGGTGGCCTTCTGGTCATACCAGCGTTTCATTACCTCTTGACTGGCCTCAAGATTACTTTGGGCCTCTTTCCAGAAGCGGTTCATCTGGTTGTGGAGGGCCAACATGTAGCTGACCACATCCTGAGGGGGCGCCTTGGGAGCTTTCTCCAACCCCTCCTGACAGGGTACCCATAGAGAAGCTCAAATGGACTGAACCTCACCCACCTCTGGGGGACCTCTCTGTAAGCAAAGAGAAGGCATGGTAAGAGGACGTCCCAGTTACGCCTCATGGCCTCAGGCAGGCCACCAATCATGCCTTTCAAGGTCTTGTTGAATCTCTCCACAAGACCATTACAGTGTGGGTGATAGGGTGTGGTGAACTTGTAGGTTACATCACACGCATCCCACAGAGACTTCATGTATGCAGACATGAAGTTAGTGCCTCTGTCAGACACTATCTCCTTTGGGAATACCACACGGGTAAATATCCCCATCAGAGTTCTGGTCACTACCGGTGCAGTTACGGTCCTCAGAGGGATTGCCTCTGGGTAACGGGTGGCATGGTCCACCAAAATCAGGATGAACCTGTTGCCTAGGGTAGTTTTGAGGTCCAATGGACCAACAATGTCGATGCCCACCCTTTCAAAGGGGGTGCCAACGGCAGGAAGTGGAATCAGAGGGGGTTTAACCCTTTTTCCTGCTTTACCACTGGCCTGGCAGGTAGGACAAGATCTACAGAACTTATCTGAGTTTGTCCTCATTCTGGGCCAATAAAAGTCAGTGACAAGCCTGTCAAAGGTCTTGCCTTGCCCCAAATGTCCTGCCAGGGGAATGTCATGAGCCAGACCCAGTAGGAAGGTTCGGTAACACTGGGGGACCACCAGCGCACGCGCTGCCCCAATGGCCTGAACCTTAGGCTCACTGTAGAGGAGATCATTCTCCCAATATATGTGGTGATTGCCAGAGGCTTCACTGCCGCCTGGTCTGAGGCTTGCTTCCTCAGACCCACTAGAGTGAGACATTCTTTCTGCGCATTGCAGAATTCCTTCCTGGTGGGTCCTCCCTCAACTTGCCAGCCAGCAAGCTCAGGTAGGTCACCTAGGGTGGCAATGTCTTCCCCAGTTGATTCGGGAGCGTCCTCCTCAGGAGCACCGTCAACCACTGTGGGAACCTCTGGGGCTGGTTCCCCGCACCCCTTGTCCCTCCTCTTTGCAGTTCTCTGGGCCATTGTTCTAGGGTCCAGACGCCCTTGACTTCCCTCTCGGTCAGCCATGGACCGTGTGGTCATGCAGACCCACTCAGGTAACCCTAACATCTCAAGGTGAGATTTGAGCTCTACTTCTTTCCAAGCAGTATGCTCAAGATCATTGCCTAACAGACAATCTACAGGCATGGCAGGACTCACAGCTACTTTCAGAGTACCAGAGACCCCCCCCCACTCAAAGGGAACCAGAGCCACCGGTAGGTGACTCTCACGATTGTCAACGACTATGACCTGGTGGAATGTATTAGGGACTATCTGCTCTGTTGACACCAGCTGACTCTTGATAGTAGTCATACTGGCTCCAGTGTCACGCAGAGCCTCCACCTTCTGCCCATCAATGATGACCCACTGTCTGTACTTGGAAGTATTTTGGGGCATGTGGGCTTTGGGCACCATCTCTCCTTCTCCCATGGACACTAGGGAAATCTCTACCTGCTCCCCAAAGATATCTGGGTCCATCTCACCCCCAAGCGCTACACTAGTCAACCCAGGTGTCTGTCCGGTAGTGGATGGTGCCCTCTTGGAGCACTGGGGGGTCGCCTTTATAGTGACCATACTGGTAACACTCCATGCATTTGGGGTTGGATTTCCCTGACCTATCATACGTCCCTGGCTTTTTCCCAAATCTGGAAAAGGAATGGTTGCTACCCCCTCCCTGGGAATTCTTTTGGGGGCCTTTTGAGAGTTCCTTATCTGTAAGTTTATCTCCCCCCTCTTTCTTCTGTTGGGAACCCTGACCACCTTTGTGGGTGTCCCCCCCAGGTACCTTTTGGACACTCTGGTGCTAACCCAGAGGTCCGCCTCCTCAGCAAGCTTCCTGGGATCAGTCAGCTTACTATCTACCAAGTGCTGGCGCAACTCTGTATAGGTAACATTGAGTATATGCTCTCTCAAAATCAAGTCATATAGAGGGTCATTCTGACCCTGGCGGCCGGTGGCCGCCAGGGCCACCGACCACGGGAGCACCGCCAACAGGCTGGCGGTGCTCCAACGAGCATTCTGACCGCGGCGGTTCAGCCGCGGTCAGAAGCGGAAAGTCAGCGGTCTCCCGCTGACTTTCCGCTGCTCGTGTGAATCCTCCATGGCTGCGGAGCGCGCTCCGCAGCCATGAGGATTCCGACCCCCCCTACCGCCATCCTGTTCATGGCGGGAAAGCCGCCATGAACAGGATGACGGTAGGGGGGGTTGCGGGGCCCCTGGGGGCCCCTGCCGTGCCCATGCCAATGGCATGGGCACAGCAGGGGCCCCCGTAAGAGGGCCCCGCAAAGTATTTCAGTGTCTGCCTTGCAGACACTGAAATACGCGACGGGTGCCACTGCACCCGTCGCACCTTCCCACTCCGCCGGCTCGATTACGAGCCGGCATCCTCGTGGGAAGGTCGTTTTCCCCTGGGCTGGCGGGCGGTTTTTCAGCAACCGCCCGCCAGCCCAGGGGAAAACTTGTAATACCCGCCGCGGTCTTTTGACCGCGGCGCGGTATTTTGGAGGGCGGCATCCTGGCGGGCGGCCTCCGCCGCCCACCAGGGTCGTAATGAGGCCCATAGTCCTTTATAATTATCTATTTTGTTGCCCCGCACCCATCCATTCAGTGCCTTACTGGAAAAGTCAAAGAAATCTACCCATATTTGTGTGGTTTGTTTGGTGCTGTCCCTGAACCTCTGACGGTATCCCTCAGGGGTCAGCCCAAACTTGGCAAGTAAAGTGGCTTTCTGAAGTGGGTATGTGTTTTGATCCAGTTGATCCAATGTGAGAAGTGTGTCCCTCCCCAATGGCGGCACATAACCCCACATAGCTATCCCCCATTGCCCTTCAGGAACCTCATGAGCCCTTAGTACAACTTCATAAGCAGCTAACCATTTATCTATGTCATCTCCCACCAAAAAACAGGGCACCACAGTTTGGGGTATACGAACCTTCTTTTCTCCAGCAGCTCCTGTCTGTATGCTGCCACCATTATTGCTGGATTCAGACTGTCTCGCCTTGATCTCCAGCTCCTGGAGACTCAGTTCATGAGCCAACAATAGTTTCTTTTCAGCCAAAGCTCTTTCAGCTTCCACCTGTTTGTCTGCTCTTTCAGCTTCAGCTTGTTTGGCTGCCCTTTCAGCTTCAATCTGTTTGGCTGCTCTTTAAGCCTCAGCTTGCTTGGCTTCTCTCTCTGCCCTTCTTTCCTCCTGTTGAGCCTCAACTTTCAGTTTTGCCATTTGCAATTGGAACTCCCTTTCCTCTCTCCTTTCCTCTGTGGTCAGGCTTTGCACAGAGACACTGCTCCCTGGTCTGGAAGGGGGCACAATTGCATTGGTAACACCATCCACAGATAGCAACAAATCCTCTGAGGGGTCATTTTCTGGCTCCTCTTCCTCATCATCCTCTTCTAAATAGGCTTCTGCCCAGGTCCTCAGCGCCACTTGAAAGTCCTCCTTTTTGGAGGCCCCTTGGGTGGGTACCCTCATTGCTCTGCAAAACCCTTTTAGTTTTTTTGACCGAATATGTATCCAAAAGGACTAGGTCAAAGTCTCCTATCTGAGACCCAGTCAGAGACATGTTGAGTGAGGATATAGTTTTTGAAAATTGTCAGGAAAAAAACGAATTTGCAAAAAGAGATAAAAATCAAGTTGACCTTCAACTGTGGGTAGGTAGTGAAATACTTAGCTACTGTATGTCACTGCACAAATACAAGTCCTATCCTCACCGCTGATCACCAATGTTAGAAATGGGGTTTTTGGTTGGCAGTCAGGTTACGCTCTGTCCAAGCAAAAACCCTCACTCTACTCAGGGTAAGTCACACACAATCCAAGATTATCCTGTGCCCACCCTCTGGTAGCTTGGCACGAGCAGTCAGGCTTAACTTAGAAGGCAATGTGTAAAGTATTTGTGCAATAAATCATACAATACCACCATATAGCACCACAAAAATACACCACACAGTGTTTAGAAAAATATATAATATTTATCTGGATAATTGAAGGACAAAACGAATATAGTTGCAATGTGAATTTGTAGAGATATCACTGAAAAGTGATATAAAGTGTCTTAAGTCTTTAAAAAGCAAACAAAGTCTCTTTCAAGCACAAAGTACCTGGTTTGGAGTGGAAAATCTCCTCAGAGGGCCGCAGAAGAAGAGATACGTGGAAAAATGGTGTGTGCGTCGATTTCTCCCCAGTACACACGGACTTGTGTCGTTATTTTTCACGCTGGGAAGTCGTGCGTCATTTTCCGGCGCGCGGACAGTCTCTTTCTGTGGATCACGGGGATTACCAGATGTCCCGGGTCTGTGAATGGATTCTCCTGCTTGTTTTATGGCTGCGCATCGTTCTGCGGTACTGCGCATTGAAGTTTTGCTCTCACGGCATGCGTCGCATCGATTTCTCCTCTGGAGGTCGGGCGGCGTTGTCCTTGCGAGGCCGTGCATCAAAGTTCCGGTCGTCCCGAAGGCATCACGTCGATCAGCGTCAGTGTGAGGCGTTTTTCTTGCCGCGGGACAAGCTGTGCGTCGAAAATTTTGGCTCAGTAAGTGTCCAAGTTAAAAAGAGAAGTCTTTTTGGTCCTGAGACTTCAGGGAACAGGAGGCAAGCTCTATCCAAGCCCTTGGAGAGCACTTTCACAGCCAGACAAGAGTTCAGCAAGGCAGCAGGGCAACATCAAGGCAGTAGTCCTTTGTAGAAAGCAGTCAGGTGAGTCCTTTAGGCAGCCAGGCAGTTCTTCTTGGCAGGATGCAGGTTCTGGTTCAGGTTTCTTCTCCAGCAAGTGTCTGATGAGGTAGGGCAGAGGCCCTGTTTTATACCCAAATGTGTCTTTGAAGTGAGGAGACTTCAAAGAGTGGCTAAGAAGTGCACCAGGTCCCCTTTCAGTCCAATCCTGTCTGCCAGGGTCCCAGTAGGGGGTGTGGCAGTCCTTTGTGTGAGAGCAGGCCCTCCACCCTCCCAGCCCAGGAAGACCCATTCAAAATGCAGATGTATGCAAGTGAGGCTGAGTACCCTGTGTTTGGGGTGTGTCTGAGTGAATGAACAAGGAGCTGTCAACTAAGCCCAGCCAGACGTGGATTGTAAGGCACAGAAACATTTAAGTGCAAAGAAATGCCCACTTTCTAAAAGTGGCATTTCTAGAATAGTAATATTAAATCCAACTTCACCATTCAGCAGGATTTGGTATTACTATTCTGGCCATAGTAAATATGACCTTCCTACTCCTTTCAGATCAGCAGCTACCACTTCAATATTGTATGAGGGCAGCCCCAATGTTAGCCTATGAAGGGAGCAGGCCTCACAGTAGTGCAAAACGAATTTAGGAGTTTTACACTACCAGGACATGTAAACTACACAGGTACATGTCCTACCTTTCCCCCACATAGCACCCTGCTCTAGGGGTTACCTAGGGCACACATTAGAGGTGACTTATATGTGGAGAAAGGGGAGGTTTAGGCTTGGCAAGTACTTTTAAATGCCAAGTCGAGGTGTCAGTGAAACTGCACACACAGGCCATGCAATGGCAGGCCTGAGACAAGGAAAAAGGAACTACTGAAGTGAGTGGCACAACCAGTGCTGCAGGCCCACTAGTAGCATTTAATCTACCGGCCCTAAGCCCACATAGTGCACATTACTAGGTACTTATAAGTAAATTAAATAGTCCAATCAGATATGATCCAAGATAACCATGTTTAAAGGGAGAGAGCATATGCACTTTAGCACTGGTTAGCAGTGGTAAAGTGCGCAGAGTCTAAAAGCCAGCAAAAACAGTGTCCAAAAAGTGGAGGGAGGCAGGCAAAAAGTTAGGGGTGACCACCCTAAGGCTGTCAGGTCTAACAAAGACCAACTGAGACTAATGGTGTAAACTGTTCTGTTCAAGATACTTTGACAGCTGTCAATTAATATGTTTCTTCAGAAGCGGGGAGAGTAAGGAGTGGTTTAACCCCTGCATGCCTCAAATCTTCAGGGATTTCAGCTGAGAATATAGGAGAGTTGAATAGATGTCTTAATATTGAAT
The DNA here is from genome assembly GCF_031143425.1 of Pleurodeles waltl. Classification (NCBI taxonomy): domain Eukaryota; kingdom Metazoa; phylum Chordata; class Amphibia; order Caudata; family Salamandridae; genus Pleurodeles; species Pleurodeles waltl. The sequence goes on along the minus strand of NC_090447.1, from coordinate 704,347,978 downwards.
AAAGGACTAGTGCTGCTCTTCTGATGTTATGAGGAGGAGCTACACCTAATGTGAAACCAGACTTTAAACAATTGTAATGAGTTATAACGCTCTACTTCAATAGATTTGAAGAGAGAAAGAACCTGGTCCTTAACGTTATAGTCTCTTTGAAACCAAGATAATGAGAACTCACAAACTTGGATTAGAAATTATGCATAGATCTCCAAAATTGTCTTTGAAAAGAAATGGGCAAGTTCATGTACAAAGCTATTTAGTGGTCACAAACGGTGAACATTGCATTTTAAAACTGCTAAATGGCTTTGTACCCTGTACAAACCCTATTTTGCCAGTCTGTAACATATTACCAAATCCCAAATTAGGGTTTGCGACTCGCTATTTGCAAGGGGCATGCCAAGGGCACACCTTCATAATAGTGAGTCACAGTGGTATGTGTGAATGTTTTGCAACTGGAAAGGGGGTCACAAAACATTTGCAGATTACCACCAACTTCAACTTGGTCGTAACCATTCGTAAACAGGAAGGGGTCCTCAAGGGACCCCTTCCCCTTTGTTAATCGGAGTGCAAGAAAATTGCAAGAGCAGGCAGTGCTCCTACTTCACAACCACATCATTTCAGTAGCCTCAGCATGTTATTTGCTCTCTACGGACTTGATTAAACCATTTCCATGCCATGTTTTGTTGCTCTTAAATGGCAGTAAGCATACCCTTCTGTTGCTTGTCACCACTGTAAAAAACAATGTAAACAAGAGCTGCGGCAGAAAAGGTCCACAGGATAGCGCTGAAAAGCATGCATAACTCTCTTAGTTCTCTTGGCCAAAGTTCTGCTGTTTCTTTTATTTTACTTTTTGCCTCATCACAATGACAATCATGTGTGGTCACTGAGGGCTACCTGTGACACGGAATGCAACCAATATTAGGGTTTTGTGGTCTAGACGAGCACACTGAGTACATCCTCCTTTCCTGAGTGCGACTACAATCAGCTCACTGCGATATGGATGACTGATAGTGATAGTAAATCATTATATCGTAAGGACAAGCCTATTTATTTGTCGCCAGCTAAGGGGGAGTTACCAACTGGCCATCCTGTGTTTTAAACTGGCCTGTCTGTCAGTCACCCCAAACTGGGTCCCTTCCTCCATTCATGTGGGACATGGATGACACATATGTGTGTGTGTGTGTTCGATTTTGAAAAGGACCAATGTGCCTGTTAGATTTTTAACAGAACCTTTAACCCATGTAATTCTGAAACAAAGTTGTGAGGCCAGAACAAACCTCCTGTCAATGGTATCTCTTTTCGAGGAAATATACTAAATGGCGTTAGGTAGGTGCTCTGTAATTGAATTCACAGATGGTCCACACAAATGGTCCTTTTTTAGGTCTAGCACGCAAGCGCTGAGATGTGTTGTAATCTATCTGTGGGCTTTTCACCACGCCTACCGCATGCCCCTCACTATCACTTGCTCACGGGCTTGCCTTTCAAAAATCCTTTAGTGTCATTGGTAAATGCTTTACGTTTGTCCCTCCTTGGGGCAGTGTTGTTACCGCCATGGCCATCGACCCTGTGACATGGATAATGTCATGTTTTCTGATACGTTTGACTTCTTTTTCCTTTTGTGTCTCTCCTTCGTGCTCACGGTCATGGGGGCCATGGCGCTTTGAATTGGCTTGCTCATGTCATTTATTTTACTTTTCATTTTATGTGGCATGAAAGGTATAGTTAGGAATTTAGAACGCTAATACCTCTAATTCGAGCAAACGCGAGACCCATCTCATTGCAAATGCTTGTGATTGAGAAATGAACATTCATGTGCTCAAGGGTACTTCACTATCATCCACCCCATATACTGGCAGTCATTACCACAAACGCAGCTTTCACAGACGTAGAACATCTTTGTTTAAGTCATCTGTTTCTTGTACAAATGAGCAGCTTAACATTACTCTAATTTTTGGTGGTATAATTGTTCTTTGGATCATTGTGCGATATCCGCCATAATAGGGAACCCACAGTGAACATAGCGTTTGTTGTGGAAATGGTAGGTTATTAATATGCTGCGAAAATTATGCTCAGATGAAATTAAAAAAGAAGAATTACGCTGGCCTGCATTAGGGAATGCTTTTATGTGCTCCAATGTGGGATGGTGGTTTCTTTTTATGCAAACTATGCGTTCACAATATGTTCATAAGTGTCGGAGCCTCATTTTTTCTTCATCTTGTAATTATTTTATTCTGAAGTATGTAATTAGTGCATGTATTGTATTAATTTAATGTATGTATTTTGTGAAATATTTCTTGTAGTTATTTGATATACACTATTAGAAAAGTATTCAAAATCGTCAATTTTTAAACTACAACTATGTCCTATCACAGAAAAATAATTCTCACATAAAGTTACATCGTATTACATCAAACAATAGCTTCAGGTGTCAGTATAAAACATAAACCTTCCTTGCAATCATTGACATACCTAATGCATCAATATAGTTGTTTTTGAGACGTTGTCATCTCAGGGGTGGTTAGTAAACAGTATTTCAGTGGGAACCTGACATCATTCAAAGATAGTCAACAACAATAGTTTCACTTTATCCTGTCCATAGGCGTGATGTGCTTTACGTGATTTAATAGCAATGTTAAGTGAGTGAATAAATTACACTATAATGAGATCTATACCTTCATTCATGGCAAATGGGTGTAAAAATCCAATGAGGGGCATAGAGTAATCAAGCTCTTCACTTTCCTGTACCCACATAGGCTGCAATGCCAGCTGAACCAGTATTGCATGAGAAATGAGCCCGTCTTTTTGCATCTGGCTTAAAAGTTACTGTAATTTTCGAGGGCATTCAGATTTCGACCACCTATAAACATCCCGTTGCGGCAGTAACGAGATTGATCAATCAATTGTATTTATTGCGGAATTTGTCAAACTCTATTAAAAGTAATCCCAAAATAAAACAATCATAATAAATGAAGAAAATATAAACATTATATTAAAATACAACATAAATAAATCAAATCTGGAGTGATGTCATGTATAGCAGTCAAACTAAGTTAGGGTTCCACAACACAGGTAGGAGATCAAAACAAGCACCTATATTCTAATGGGCAAGCCGTCGAGGAAGAAACATCTAATTTTGGCTGAGTCTGAGAGCAAACTTGCTACGGAATAACTAACATAAAAAGTAATTTGCCAGTAATTGCAAAACAGTTGGGCCCGGTCAACTTGGTGGAGAGAACAATATTTTTAAAAAGCGAAATTATAAAATCTCTGCGAGGGATCACATAAAACTTGCAAAACATTACAAAGTGAAGTGTGTGTTGAACAGAGATAGTATCACAGCCACGAAGTCTAAAGTTCAACCGCGTATGGATGCCCCTTGGGAAAGCTAACCACCAATGTAACTGGTTCAATTAACACCTTGTCAGCAGGAAATAGTGGTTTGATGTGCAGACCCTAATAAGCTAAGGTTCCATCCACGGGACTGTTTTTAGTGGATGGGAGGTTACAGGAGATGGTTTCAAAAGCTCCCTAGTCTTGCAAACGTGCTGTTGCAAACGTTTCGCCCACCAAAATCTGGTTCAATTCCACTATCAGCTATGGATGTTCAAACAGTTCTTGGTGGCCCATGGTCGAAAAGGACGATTTAACACACATAAACCAGGCGATTTTCAGGGTGTAGTCGAGGGATAAACAGTACCTTATAATTTCCAGATTTAACTTGGTCTCCGGCAGCCAGACGGAGATCCATGGTAATAAGGGATAGAAGGCTACTGTGCATTTTAATTCTGTGGACCCTGACTTTTGATGAACACCGAGGTGTGCCAGGATGCGATCTCAAATTTGTCACATTTGTCACTACCAAATGGCACTGCAGAAACACATTTGGCCTGGTATATTTTGAGCACAGCCTACAGTGGTTTCCCACCCACTTTTGATTTTTTTTTATAAATGGCCATAATGGTTCTAGTGAACAAGTTTCACTTGTGGAGACTAGGGGTTGCCAAGACCGGGACTTGTCAAACTGGACCCCTATTTAGGAGAAGAATTGGCCCTTGACCAACACATGGCCCTGGGCATAAAAGGTTTTGACTCTTGATTGCCCAGGTGTTGTAACCATCACAAAGGAATTACTGTAATTTGTTGGCATGTCCAAGGAGCTAATAAAGGAGATAAAAGATTCAATTAACATTTGGAGGACTACATATTTTCTGGATAAAAACACAGCATCATCTGCATATAATAAGGCTGGGAGAGGTTGTGTGTTCACCAATGAGTAATCCTGACCATTTTTTGATAACTGGTGACCTAGACCATTGACATATAATGTAAATAAGAACAGTGAAAAAATGTTACCCTGGTGTACCCCACAGTGCACTTTAAAGGGATCGGAACAAGATCCATCAATTTTATAACAAACTGTGGCTGACATATCTTTGTGCAGATCTCTAACAGAGGTGTCAACGTTGGGAGCAGCTCCCATGGTTAAAAGCATTGCCCATAGTTTATCATGATCAACTCTCTCAAAAGATTTAGTTAAGTCCATGAAAGGCATGTAGATGGTACCTGGTTTAGCAATTGTATACTTGGGGATCACTGACTGAAGATACTCGGACTTAAGGAGTAAAACCATATTGCAGGTCAGATAAAATGTGATTTTTTTCTATCCAAATCAGGAGTCTGTTAAGGTCTACCCTCCCAAGTACCTTCACATAGCAGTCTATTAACTAAATAGGCTGGAAACATTTTAGGTCCTCCTTGTCCCCTTTCTTGAAGATTTGGAAGATGATTGACTTGGACCACAAGGGCAGGGGACCAGCCCTGATCACTGCATTCAAGGTCTGCATAAGTATGGGTGCCCAAATCTCCAGTTCACTCAGGTGTAAATCCACAGGTATCCTATCCGGGACGGGAGCACTATGTTTTGACAAACATAAAATTCCAGCCTTAACTTCTGCCACTGAAAATCCCAGGGTTGAGGTGCCCTGGGTGGATTGATACAGATGAATTGTACATCTGTGAGGGAGGGCATAGAGAAATACATTTCGGAAAAAAGGCTTACCAATTTATCAGATGTAATATGAGAGCAGAGCTCAGGTCTTTCTTAAGAGGCGAACTGTGGGCAGTTGATTATGTCCTATAATGAGCTACTGTCTGCAAAACACGCAACATTGTTCAGCTGAATTCATGCCTCCTCCTACAGAAAACATTTTTTCTTTATTTAATCTCATGCTTGTAATTTCAGGGACAGATCTTGATCTGATGCTTATCTCTAGGGGACGTCTTAATCACCCTGTAGGAAGCTGGCTCTGTTTATACTATATCAAAGTGAGATATAGGCCCTCATTATGAAAACAGCGGGATTTCCCACTGTGTAGATGCTGGCAGTCTAAACACAGACCGCCAGATTGTTGAGGACCCTGCCGGCTGAATAATCAACATTCCAATGGGCCTGGACATTGCTGACGGCTCCACATGGAGCTGTCGTCAATGTAGCAATGCTGCGGGTGCAGCAGCACCCGTTGTGCATATCACTGTCCGTAAATCGGGCAGTGACTTGCGCAACCGGGCTGTGTACAAGGGCCCCTGCACTGCCCATGCCCAGTGCATGGGCAGTGGATGGGCCCCCAAGGGGGCCCCAGAGCCCCCATTCCGGCTGCCTTTCCCTGGCAGGGGAAACTGCCAGGAAAAAGCTGGTGGACACAGGTTCTTTATCCGGCGGGCAGCTCTGCTTGCAGCGCTGGCCTGTCGGACGCCAGGCTACCTGGTGGTGGTAGCCTGGCGGTGGCGGAATTCCGCCTGTGGCGGTCCCACCATGAACATACTATGGCGGTCCGGACCGCCTATGTTAATAATGACCGCCATAATGTGCACAGAGTCCAGGGGTTCCCCAAAGGCTTAACAGATGCCAAAGTAGATAATACTAATGCTCTCTTTTGTGTTGGTGTGGTCAAGCAGTTAGGCTTATCAGAGGGTAGTGCAAAGCATTTGTTCTACACACACAGACAATAGAAGAAGCACAAACTCAATGACTTAACTCCAGACCAATGGTTTTTATATTTTTTTATATAGCAAAAAATATATTTTCTTAATTTGTTTTTAGAACCTCAAAATTCAAGTTGCAGCTAAGTATCTTAAAAGTTTTGTATTTCACACAGGTATCAAAAGTACTTTGCAATACGTAAGTAATACAGTTTTTGAATTATTGGCAATAATGTGTTTTAAAAATGGACACAGTACAATCTTCAGAAACAGTTCCTGGGGGAAGAAATGTTAGGTTGGGTACAGGTAAGTACAACACTTACAGTTTCAGTCTCTGTGTTTTAGGTAGTCCACCGGTTGGTATTCAAGTTAACCCCAAACACCCACACCAGCAACACAGGCCGGCCTGGTGCAGAGGTCAAAGTTGAGCAAATATAATGTGGGCTCCTATGGAGACAGGGGGTACTTGGAATCACACCTACCTGCAGGTAAGTACCTGCAGCTTGAAGGGAAGACCAGGGGGGTTAGAAGAGCACTGGAAGGTCCACAAGTAAGCACAAAACACACACCCTCAGCGGCACAGTGGCGGCCGGGTGCAGGGTGCAAACAGGACATCGGGTTTCCAAAGCTGGTCTATGAGGAGACCCGGGGTCACTCAGAGGCTGCACGTGAGGTACAGAGGGGTATCTCGGGCACCCCACCAGTAGGACATGGAGGAGGGCCGCCTGCTGAACTTTGAGGCACTGGGTGTTGTTTCTCCACGGCCTGTGGCTGCGGGGGCAGTGTGTTCTCAGGCGTAGGATATCTTCGTCCGGAGCTTCACGGTCAGGGGGGGTCCTCTGGATTCCATCCGCAGGCGTCGTCATGGAGAGGTCAACCCAAGGTGGGCACTTCCTCGCAATTGCCTGTGGACCCTCTCTTGTTGGTTGGCCCCCTGGACACAGGCCATGGGCGTCTGGTGCACAGTGGTCAAGACTCACGCATCTGGAGTGAGGTGGGAGTCCTTGGTTGTTGGTTTCTTTAGACAGAGCAATTGTACTCAGGAGTTCTTGGTCACTTTGGGTGCAGGGAAGTCCTCTGGAGTTGGGCAGAGGTTGCTGGTCCCACTGGATGCATCACTGGTAGTTTGTAGGGACATTGAAGCAGGAGACAGGCCAGTAGGCCTGGGGACAAACAGTTGTTGTCTTCCTTCTTCTCTGCTGGGGTTTGAGCTTAGCAGTCCTTCTTCTTCTTGTAGGTCACCAGGAATCTGGTGAGCTGGGTTCAGAGAGGCCCTTGAATCCTATATTTAGGGCAATTTTAGGGGTCAGAGGGCAGTATCCAATGACTACTGTCCCTGAGGGTGGCTACACCCTCCGTGTGCCCCCTCCCTTTGGGGAGGGGGGCACATTCCTATCCCTATTGGTCCCTGTCCTCCAAACCAAGATGGAGGATTCTGAAGGGAGTGGGTCACTTCAGCTCTGGACACCTTAGGGGTGGTTCTAGCTGGGGAGGTCACTCTACCCTGTTTTCCCTAATTGTCCCACCAGACTTGCCACCAAAAGTGGGGCTTTGTCTGGGGGCGGGCATCTCCACTAGCAGCAGTGCCCTGGGGCTCTGTAACCCGAGGCTTGAGGCTTTGAGGCTCACCACCAGGTGTTACAGTTCCTGTAGGGGGGGTGAAGCACCTCTACCCAGGACAGGCTTTGTTTCTGGCCACAGAGTCCACAAAGGCACTCACCCCATGTGGTCAGAAACTTGTTTGAAAGTGGCAGGCTGGCACAGACCGGTCAGTCCTATATTAGCAGTTTGGCTAACATGCGGGGGGCATCTCTAAGATGCCCTCTGTGTGCATTTTTCAATAAATCCCACACTGGCGTTAGCGTGGGTTTATTGTGCTGAGAAGTTTGATACCAAACTTCCCAGTACTCAGTGAATTCAGTATGGAGCTGTGGAGTTTGTAATGACAAACTCCCAGATCATATACTCAACATGGCTACACTGCACTTACAACATCTAAGAATGGACTTACACACTGTAAGGGCATATTGTTCATGCAGCTATGCCCTCACCTGTCGTATAGTGCACCCTGCCTTAGGACTGTGAGGCCTGCTAGAGGGGTGACTTAGCTATGCCATAGTCAGTGGTTTGTGGGCGTGGCACCCTGAGAGGGGTGCCATGTCACCGTTGTCTTTTTCTCTTCACCAGCATACACAAGCTGCAAGGCAGTGTGCATGTGCTGAGTGAGAGCTCCCCTGGGTAGAATAATACATGCTGCAGCCCCTAGAGACCTTCCCTGGTCACTGGGCCCTTGGTACCATGGGTAGTTAATACAAGGGTCTTAACTGTGTGCCAGGGCTGTGCCAATTGTGGAAAGAAAGGTAGAGTTTTAGGGAAAGAACACTGGTGCTGTGACCTGATTAGCAGGGTCCCAGCACAGTTTCAATCAAATTTGGCATCAACACTAGGCAAAAAGTGTCGAGAAAACCATGTCAATAGTGGCACTTTTCTACACATCGTGATTAGACTTCAGTGAGTCCTGGGGTGTCAAACCACCTATGGGGCGGTTGCTGAAGGGGTAGGAGGCAGAGACAGTCAAAAGGTGTCACACACTGGCAATCAATCCATCACAGGCTCTTAACATGTCCATCCCTACAGTATCTGCCTCTAAACAAGTTGCAAGCTCATAGGTGCATCTACTAAACAGCTTGGTTTGAAAGTCTATGGGGACTATATTTGCCAACTTCAATATCCTTCCATGGGGCACCACCTGGGAGCATGGCTTTGGGGGCTGCACCCACCCAAGCAAAAACAAGTTCCACGCTGATTGATGTATGGTCGCTAAAAATGATATAATGTATCATTAGTTCATAAGCATACAAGAGCAGGCGAAGAGATACAAAGATAAGGTCAATGCTGGTATCACACCTCACCCTATAAAGTTGGGGGTAATAAGTGTAGACCCATCATTAAAGAATAACCAGGTTGAACTGATGGATATTTAAATTTAAACATTCTGCTTGACGAGAATATTCCATGTGTAGACATTGGCGGCTGCTGCATAACCCAAGCGGGGGGGGGGGGGGGAGGGGGGACAGAGACAATGTAAAAATAAAAAAATTAAAATCTTACCTTACCTTTGTCCCGCCATTTCCTGCCGCCTTGCTCTCCTCTTCCTCTGGTGTCTCAGCATTGACTGCAGGCTCCCCAGCAATCCTGGTGTTGCTTTTATCCAAAACCTGTCATGAAAGCAGAACCAGGATTGGTCTGAGCAGCAGTGACTGCCCCTCAAACACAGCCCTGTTGTCTGTGCAGTTTCTCCTGCCTGGTTGTGTATACAGCCAGGCTGGTGAAACCTAAGTGCGCATGTGTGTTTGCCCGACCTCAGAGGGCCGGCCAAACACACATGCGCACTTAGTTGCACTCTCCCCTTCTCCTCCCTCCCACCTCCTGTGGCCCAGCCCAACCTCGCTGCTCCCTGCTGGCTGCGCCAGAAGCAGACAAATAAAAAAATCTACAATTTATTCATCATCAAAAGACTTTGGCCCTCATTACAACCCTGGCGGTCGGTGATAAGGCGCTAACAGGTTGGCGGTCAAAAAAATGGAATTACGACCATGGCGGAAACTGCAAACACAGACAGCTACGTTACCACACCGACCACCACAGCGGTAGAAACAAACACCATGGCGGTAACCGCCAACAGCCAGGCAGAACACAATGTACCGCCCACACTATTACAAGGCACTAATCCGGCAGCTTTTCCTGGGCGGTACCAATGCCATCAAAAGCACGGCTGAAACAGTCTTAGGAAGGGAAACCACTCACCTCTCGCCGCCCAACGAGGAATCAGGACACCATGGAGCCCGCACTACAGGTGTTACCAATGTTGGTGTATCTTCTCATCTACCAGGAGTACGAAGGACGGCGGCAATGACCACTGTGAGTACTGCACCTAGCACACAGGGGAGGGGAGGAGGGAAAAGAGAGTGACACACACGTGCAACACCCCCACCCCCAACAACACACACACACATATCCAATCACATCACAGATACACCCTGTCACCCCCTGGAAGAACGCAAGGACCAAACGAAATGAGTTTAACAAGTGTAATATTCGAACAATCAGAGAGCCCAAGAGAAAAGTAAATAATCAGTATATACAAATATTTACAGCAAGTACACAAGTCCGTACAATGACCCATGAAATGTCCGTGGACCAGTGGTCCCAAAAAGCATGGGCGAAGCCCACTCACGACACTTGCCTCAAAACTGAGAGAATACTGAAGGGGCATCAGGTCGAAAAAAAACAGGCACCTCAGGGGGAAGGAGAGGGGCGCATCTCAGAGGGATGATGGGACGACGCCACTGCTCCTTGAGGGGGCTCCATGCCCACTGTCTTGTCCTGGGGAGTGCAAAGCCACTGTCTCTCAAGTGGGTGGTTTGGCCACTGCTTGGTCCTGGGGATTGCAAAGCCACAGTCTCTCAAGTATCTCAAGTGGGTGCTTTGCCCACTGCTTGCTCCTGGGGAGTACAAAGCCACAATCTCTCAAATGGGTGTTTTGCCCACTGCTTTGTCCTGGGGAGTGCAAAGCCACAGTCTCTTAAGTCGGTGACATGTTCCACTGGTTCTGGAGGGGGCATGGTGCCCAGAGTGCTTCATCCTGGCAAGGACTGTGTTAGTGGATGCTTTTCTCCACTGGTTCTGGAGGGGGCTTGTTGCCCAGAGTGCTTCGTCCTGCCAAGGACTGTGTTAGTGTATGCTTTTCTCCACTGGTTCTGGAGGGGACTTGGTGCCCAGAGGGCTTCATCCTGCCAAGGACTGTGTTAATGGATGCTCTTTTCCACTGGTTCTGAAGGGGGCTTGGTGCCCAGAGTGCTTCATCCTGCCAAGGACTGTGTTAGTGGATGCTTTTCTCCACTGGTTCTGGAGGGGGCTTGGTGCCCAGGGTGCTTCATTCTGCCAAGGACTGTGTTAATGGATGCTTTTCTCCACTGGTTCTGGAGGAGGCTTGGTGCCCAGTGATGCTGCACCTGGGGTGTGGCAGTTCCCATCCCCTCGCCAGGGTGTCAGAGCCACAAGATTTTCAGGGAACAAGTAGCATGATACTCCATTGAGGCAGAGCTACACTCCACCTTGCGGCGACTTAGGCTGCAAACTGCTGGTAGTTCCAGTGCTGGTGGTGGTGCGTCTTGTAGGGTGCGCAGGGTCCAGGACTTCTCCTGCAGCCTCAGACGGCTGCCCACTGGGGATGCTGCTGATGTCCGCTGTAGTGGCACTGGCTGGGCACATGGCAGGGCAAGTGGCCGTGGCTGCGGCGGTGTCTGCGGCAGAGATGCAGGCGGTGCTGCCCGTGGTGCAGGTGTCTGTAGTAATGGAGGGAGACACCGGGGCATCTCCAGCATCCTCGGACGGCTGCCCACTGGAGCTGATGCTGGTGACTGTAGTTGTGGCAGCAGCGTTGCAGGTGGCGGTCGTTGTGGCGGTGCTCACCATGGTACAGGTTGCTGGCCTGTCATGAGAACTGGGGTTCACCAGTCCCTCACCTGGAGGCTCCCTGCCCTGAGGTGACTTTCCTTTGCTTTTGTGTCCCTTCCCCACATTGGTAGTCACTGCTGGCACCTTGGCACTGTCCTCTTTGGTTCTGAGTGAGGCCTTGCTGGGTGGGTGGTGCAGCTTTTCCCTTCTGTATGTTGGCCCCTTCTTTACCTTGGCAGGTGGCGGAATCAGATGGTCCTTAGCTTCAGTAGGTGGCACACTGGCATCTCTGATGGGTGCCCCCTTCCATCCTCCCTGACTTGAAGGGACCACAGTGGACGACGTTTTGGCGGCTAAGGTGCTGGTCTGGGCTCTAGACATCCTGGCCATAGAGGAAGGACGGGGGGGAGGTGTAGGGAAGAAGTCAATGTTAGCCAGGAAAAGTTTTTTAGACACACTGGGACAGGAAGATGGAGGGGGTTTGGGAGTGGAGGAAGAGGTAGTGGTTGTAGGAGGTGTACATCTGCTGAGTTTGAGTGAAGGTGCATGGGCTGGAGGCTGTTGTGAGGTGGATGGCTGTTGAGTGGGTGTGTGCCATCGTTTGTGTACTTTGGGAGGAGGGCTCACAGACACACTGGGAGAGGACACAGGGGATGTGTGAATGGTAGTGGGGGTGGTGATTGCACTGAGAGGTGTGTAGTGATGGGCGTGCTGGTGATGGAGGTAGTGGCTGAGGAAGTAGTGCATGCAGGTGTGAGTGGAGACGAGACTGGGAAGAAGGTGGAGGAGGTGGAGGAGGGGGACACAGTAGAGGCAGTGGATGTTGGTGTGTCTGCATGGGTATGGTGCTTGTGTGAGTGACTGTGGGATGTGTGGTGCTTATGTTTGCCTGAGCCACTTTTGTGTGTTGATGTGTGTGCATGCTGTTCTGATGGTGTGCTTGGGATAGGCTGAGGTAGAGGGGAATGGGTCTCGGTAGTGGAGGTTAGAGGGCGGAGGCTGGACACAGGGACAATGGCTGCCATCAGTTCTGAGGCGAGAGCCTGAAATGCTCTCTGTTGGGCCGCCACGCCAGAATGAATGCCCTCCAGGTATGCATTTGTTTGTTGCAAATGCCTCTCTACAACCTGGATGGCATTCAAAATGGTTGACTGCCCAACAGTGAGGGATCTCAGGACTGGGGCAGGGCCTGAACTGACTGGGGCAAAGGAGATGCCCACCCTCCTGTGTGAGCGGGCACGGGAAACACAATGAGGGGCTGCTGGGAGGGCGGTGCTGGTAGGGGGGGTGGCGGCTGTACCTGTTGTTGTTGTGGGCACAGAGGTGCCCGCCACCGCAAGGGAGCTCCCATCAGAGGAGGAATCGCTGTCACTGGTGTCCACTCCTGTCCCCATCATGGAGCTCCCCTCACCCTCCGTCCCACTAGTGCCTTCAGACTCCATAGATTCACCCTCCTGGGCCATGTGGGATGCAGCTCCCTCCGTCTCCGGTGCCTCTGCTCCTCTGCCAGATGATGCTAATGCACACAAGGACAGGGTGACAAAACAAGATGGGGGAAAGACAGAGGAGACACATGGTGAATGCCAGCAACACCACTACAGTTGTCCGACACAACACACAGGGAGCAGCCCTATGCATTAGGCCATGCACTGGCAGTTAGTAGGAAAAACACCTGCCCATGGGGGACTATGCCTAACCCCATTTACTGCACACCTGGAACCTACAGGAGGCTGACTACTTGTAGATGAGTCTACATGAGCCCCCTCGCGGCCATCGCACGCCAACACAACCTCGACATCATTTCCTACGCAGACGACACCCAGCTGATCCTCTCCCTCACCAACGACCCTGCCACCGCCAGAGCCAGCCTACAAGAAGGAATGAAAGACGTCGCTGAGTGGATGAAGAACAGCCGTCTGAAACTGAACTCAGACAAGACGGAAGTCCTCATCCTGGGATCATCTCCCTCCGCCTGGGACGACTCCTGGTGGCCCCCTGCCCTGGGCACCACCCCCAAGCCAACGGACCACGCACGAAACCTGGGCTTCATCCTGGACTCCTCCCTCTCGATGACCAAACAAGTCAACGCCGTCTCGTCATCCTGTTTCAACACCCTGCGCATGCTCCGAAAGATCTTTCGTTGGATCCCCACCGAAACAAGGAAAACGGTCACCCAGGCGCTCGTCACCAGCCGACTGGACTACGGGAACGCCCTCTACGCAGGAACCACAGCCAAGCTTCAGAAAGGACTCCAGCGCATACAGAACGCCTCTGCACGACTCGTCTTAGACATCCCCCGCCACGCCCACATCTCCACCCACCTGAGAGACCTGCACTGGTTCCCCGTCAACAAGAGAATCACGTTCAGACTCCTCACCCACGCACACAAGGCTCTCCACGACCTGAGCACCAAGTACCTCAACAACCACCTCACCTTCTACACGCCCACCCGCCAGCTACGATCGACCAGCCTCGCCCTCGCCGCCGTACCACGCATTCGCAGAACCACCGTAGTGGTCCCTGTAGTGGTGGACACACTGCTGACTGACGTGTCCTGGGGACAGTGGCATGGTCCTGCTGGGTGGGTGCTGTGGTGGTGTTTCCTGAGGGGGGAGGTTCAGTGGTGGTTTGGGACTGTGGCAGGGAAACCGACTGTCCAGAGGTCCTTGATGGGCCGGGCTGGTCATTTTGATCCAGGCATGCAGAGCTGCTGTCATCACTGTGGGCCTCTTCTGTGGGGGGACCGGATATGGCTGGCACCTCCTGTCCGGTGACATTGTGTAGGGGCCCTGTTGGGGTGTAAATGCATTGTTATTGTATCTGTGTGGGCCATCTTGTGCATGGGTGTATTTCCCTGTATGGTTGTGATTTCCCTGTCAGCTTGGCCTTGAGTGAGTGGTGATTTTGTGGGCTGGGTGAGTTTCTGTACTGGGCATGCTGTAGTGATGGGTGTTCATGCAGGTCTGTGTTGGGGGTCCGTGCTTTGGTGTTGCATGCAGGGCTTGGTATTGGGATATGTGGGTTGTGATAGTGGGGTATATGTGAGGTGTTCGGGTGATAGGTGTTCGGGTAGGGGTTTGCGATGGCATGCAGGTAGGGTGGGGGGATATAATAGTAGAGATATGACATATCAGAGTCCAGTCCTCCTGCTACTCCTGCGAGGCCCTCAGAATGCATGATTGCCAAGACTTGCTCCTCCTATGTTGTTAGTTGTGGGGGAGGAGGTGGGGGTCCACTGCCAGTCCTCTGTGCTGCTATCTGGTGACTTGAAACCACAGAATGCACCTTCCACCATAGGTCGTTCCACCTCTTCCTGATGTCATCCCGTATTCTTGGATACTGTCTCACTGTGTTGACCCTGTCGACAATTCTCCGCCATAGCTCCATCTTCCTTGCAATGGATGTCTATGGCCCGAATAGCTGTTGCTGTGCCCGGATGATTTCCTCCACCATGACCCTGAGCTCCTCCTCAGAAAACCTGGGGTGTCTTTGAGGTGCCATGATGTGGTGTGAGTGATGTGTGAGGTGATGGTTGATGTGATGTGTTGGGGTGTGTGGTGATTTGTGTGTGGATGGTGTGTGAGGGACGGTGTTGTGTGCCTTTGGATGCTGATGTTGTCTTTGCTTTTCTGTCTCTCTGCTTCTCCCAAAAATGTTGCTGTAAGGTGTTGTGGGTAATGTGGGTGTGTGTTTTATAGTGGTCTGAGTGTGTGGGTGCGGTGTGCGCATGTGTGTCAGGTGTGTGTATTTTGAATTGTCCAATGTGGTTGTGTTTTTTAAATGTGTGTGTATTTTGAGCGTGGCAGTGTGTACCGCCAATGATTTACCGCGGTTGAATGTCCGCCGCGTTGATTCATGGGCTGTGATAGTGTGGGCGCATTCCCATTAGCGTAACGGTGTGGGTTTTGGTACTGCCAGTTTATCACTGACCTTTGGTGTGGCGGACTTGTGTGGGTGTCTGTACTATCGTGATTTTCTAAGTATGGGTCATAATACCCGTAGCGGATTTCCGCCGCGGACACTGTATGTTGCCGGGCGTCAGCAGGGCGGTCAGCGTTCTTTACCGCCAGGGTTGTAATGAGGGCCATTATTTCTGTCACATGGGCCATAAAAGTGCATAGCAAATACAAAAAAATAAATTTATAAATATATATATAAGAATAAAATCATTACAATGCATTTTAAATAAAAAGAAGTGAAAAACATGAAAACCTGGGTACTCCTCGTAAGCATTGTCAGGTACATAATTGTTTATATCAATGCATCATGTTAGTATAGATAAAATGTTTGCTCTAGGAATCCACATTGCTCCAAGAAACATGGAAATGGCAGTAACCAATGCAAAGTGGGTGTCTGACCTAAGGATTCGAAGAGCGACAAGGGACCTACAAACTCCCAACAACCTACAGGCCAGGACAAGTCATTTCCTGCAAGGGATTGTGCAAGCAGGGCAAACAAATAAATGATGAGGCAGATTTTCGGTAGGATCATTACAAGCTGGACAAAAGGTCAGTCTCTCGGATGACCATTGCCTGGTAAATGAATTTAGTGGTAAGGTTCCCACACGAAACTGAAAGTACAACTTCCTGTCTTTGGGAATCAAAATTGCATCCCAAAAAGCCTCATATTTACACCTATATTTCTGATCTATGAAATTGAGTGATAATTTGGAATGAAGTGCTGCTCCCAGCTCCTCAGGGTCTACCGCCCTCCACTACTGTTTTTTAAGGTTACATTTCAATGGAAAGTAAAGTGACTGTTTAATTTATCTGAGCCAAGGAGTGCTAAGGGAGTGATCAGCTTCCATTACGGCTTGCAGGGCTACAGTGTAGGAGACAAGCTCTGGTGTAGTCTAAAGCCGGCTCCAGTATAAAAGAGGGTGTAAACGGGCCTTATAACCTATGCTCTTGGTGTCCAGGTCTTTGAAAAAAGGGAGCTTAATGGAAGAGAGACAAGATTTCTCAGTAAAGTATTCTCAACGGTTGATGTTTCCTTGGCTTTGCTGTGGCCCCATAATTCCGCACCATAGAGAGCAGAGCTCACAGCTTTGGCTTCATAGATATGGGGTACTGGACAAATTGGCTTAGTATATGAAAGGACAAAAACCTTAATTGAAACCACCGTAATTAGCTTTTGCTTCAACACCTGCTTAGCGATGTGTGGATTGCAAGACATGTTCTCCGATAGCATTAGACCAAGATAGCTAAACAAGTTCACCTTCTCAAGTGGAGTACCTCCAAAACTTTAAAAGATCTATGGGGGTTTAACTCCATCATTTTGGTTTTAGACATGTTGATTTCCAATCCCCGAGTGGAACAGAGTTCCTCAAAAACTGTAAGGATTTTCCGTAGACCACTTGGAGTCTTAGATATCAAAAGGGTGTCATCTGCAAATAGCAAGACCAGAACTTTATAGGAATCTAAAAGTGGTGCATCTGCCTCCACCTTGAGTAAGGAAGAAACAATGTCATTAATATATAAAGAGAACTGAGTTGGAGCAAGGACGCACCCTTGGTGTACTCCCCTCAATACTGGAATTTTATCAGTGAGCTTTCCCAGGTCACCCCACCTAACAAATGCATAGTTACCCTCATGCCATCCCGACAGAATTTCCCACATCTTTTTTCCAGGGCACTAGGTTGAATGTGGATTTTAAATCAACAGAGGCAACATACAGATTTCCCTTACCAATAAAAACCATCTTCCAATATAGAAGTAAAAACCAAAAGGTTTGATCAATGGTGGAACAGTTCTTGCGAAAGCCAGCATGCAATGGGCTAAGGATATCCAGTCCTGAATCCTCCCCAGAATGCAGTAGCAGATGACTTTCTGCGCACAATCCAGTAGACTAATTGGTCTTTAGTTGCAGGGTAGGGCTCTATCACCCTTTTTGAAAATGGGAACTACAACAGCACCCTTGCATAACTCCAGAATTGGTGCCTCCGCTGCTATTTCATTGGATATGATAGTAATGTATTTCGACCAGATTTCAGTATCCGTTAGGAACAAATCTGCCATAACGCTACCTGGACCACATGCCCTGCCGCGCTTTAAAGTACCTAGTGAGTGAAATAAATCTGAAAGAGTAAACAATTTTAACGGTAAAAGGCTTGGAGTTTGGTCAGTAGTGGTACTCAAGAACGTATCAGATTCACATAGTATACTGAGATGATCATCCGAATACATTCGACTAAAGTGGTCTACCCATTTTGCTATAGCTATGTTCGATGTGACATTCAATACACTATTATCAGGGCCACGGGCTATCATTTATTTGTCTGCTTCTAACACAGCCAGTGGGGCGATGCTTCTTTACCACCTCGAAGGAGCTGCCCCTGTCTGTAGACCATTCCAGCTTCAAGGGCAGATGGCAAGAGGGCCATGCACAGGCTGTCCACCTACACAGAAATTAATTTTAAAATCCCCCAGCAACAAAAATGAAAAAAGATTGTGAAACTGGTCCATAAATTAGGCCATTGAAAATTTAAAGCATGCAAATTGCATAATAACGAATTAGAATTATAAAAGTTAATGAACAGCATATTCCCAATTTTAAAAGACTTGATCGGCACCATCTGGATGAAAGGGGACCCAGTATCAAACAATGTACAATGTGCTTTGGCAACAACGAGATTAAGATGGTCAGTCCTCCCTTTGTTCAGCCCGATTGGGAAGGGGTGGCAGGGACATGGAAAGACTTAAACTAATTGAGACAGAATGATGAGTCCCAAGTCTCCTGAAAACAATGATATGAAGTTGTCTAATTAAGTCAAGCCATATCCGGTTACTTGATTAAGAGGGGTAGAGGTCCGCCACATTTCAGCTAACTATCTCAAACCTATCTCAGTCACCCTCCCTCCATGTAGAAATGCCATTTGAAAGATAAGCTACTATGCTTGTAGAATGGCGTCAGTCACAATTAGCCAGAGAAGTTAAGGATTCAAATCTACTGCTAGCTAGTACTGAATTAATTGAAGTAGAACCCAAAATAAGGCCTTGAGTGTACAGAGGGGTTGGAAAATTAGTGGGTTTGGCTGGGATGGTATAGGGACAATGGGGAGAAATTACTTGCAGCTTAGTAACATTAGCAGGGTTGAAGCAGGGCCTGTAATAGAACTCTAAGGGGAGAACTTTGATAGCTATGGTCTGTGCCGTAAGACCACCTGATTGTGCCAGAATGCAAGTCACTACTCCAGGTGAATTCAAACTTACCACTACACAATTGTCATTGATGGATTTAATATCAGGGCCAATCCATCCCACCCTCCTGGCCATGATAATGTATTGTGCCGATTGCCCCCATACGATCGTGTCCACCTCACCTATATGGCTCTTGTTATTTAACCGGTCAAAATCCTCTCTTTTCCCTTCACCTAGCAGAGGAACATTGCACATCATAACTACATATGGAAAGACTTCTGGCTGTAAGATAATAACAGGTTTTGCTGGGGGCACAAACACAGGCATATGAAGTGGGCCTAGCAACATGATTAACCTCACGCTCTGACATCTTGAAAGGGCTTACACTCTGCTCTGAATGCGAGGACAAAGAGATGGCCTTGTCCCCTGATCTATCAAGTCCTGGGATGAGGCAGAGTCCCCATTTCTCCTGTTGACCCTCTAGGTCAACCAGACCAGCCAGGTTGGCAGTCCCTGGCCCACCAACTGTTGGCTCATTCATCCCTTGGGGTAGATCTTGTGCACTAGTAGGCAATGGTATTGGTGGCTTCTTCAGCTGAAAAGTCAGATCGTACAAGACCTTCTCTACTGCCCTAATCCTGAAAACAAACTAATGAACAAGCCCTCAAGGCGAGATTGTAAGTCTACCAGTTGCTGGACGACTGGACTTTGAATGGTTTTTCTGTATCTCTCCTTGAGCTGCTTCAAAATGCCCAGCTTGGGGGTTGTATTGATGTTGTAATGTGAAGATAAGAGCTGCTGACTTTAGCTTCCTGGGGGCTGGCATCCGGCACTCTGCTGAAAGATTTGTTTTATCATGGGCACTTTCATGGGATGATGAATGAAACTCAATGCTAAACTTGCGTGGCAGTAAAATCATGCCACCAGCAGACCCACATACCCCTTGCTCCGCCCCTGGAGTAAGCACACCTACCTCTTCTTCAACTGTGATGATTTTCTCAGTCACAGCGCCCACAGCGGATGTTAAAAAGGACATAATGGAAGATTTTGGGCACAAGCTTTTACTGACTGGCATCACATTCTGCCAAGTAGAAGTAGACTTACATTTTCCTATCTTTGGTAGGAGTCCTGGTGTTGGTGAAAGAGGCTCCATCTTAGCCTGGTCTTCGTCTGGGCACAGCCCAGATGCATCCCACACACATCTCACACTATGGGAAAGTGCATGTTGTTTTGCAGTGCTTTCCCCTCTCCTGGGACCCCATGTAGTCTGGGGCCTAAAGTCCTAGCGAGAAAGACAACCAATGTACAACAGAAACCTTACACAGGAGAGTGCTTGTTGCTTTATAGTGCCTCTCCGGAGCCCATATTGCACTCTGGGGCCTGAAGTACTGTGCGACGAAGGCTACCAATTCACAGCAGAAATTTGACGTTGTGTGAGGGTGCTTGTTTTGCAGCACCTCCACCTCTCCTGGGCCCCGCAGCACTCAGGGGCCTCAAGTCCTCTTATAAGTACGCTAAAATGTGTGTCATAGTTTGCCAATTTTGCTCATGCCTCAGTGGCATGGCATTGCCATGCAGGAATCCCTCAGGCATCTCCCTCTACCTGCCAAGGGCTCTTTTATAGACGATCTAACTGCCATGCGAGGGTGGATGTCCTCTGTTTTTTAAAAACTGGACCCATCAAAAACAGAGCTCCTTTTTGCAGGAAACGGAACAGAGCAAGCATTGGCAAAGTCAACAGGTATCGCACGTGCTAGGTATTAGATTTGTCAATGTTTTAGCCATGTTACACAGGCTGTGCAGCATGGTTGTAAGTTTTTTTTTAAAAGCAGTATGACATAGGTTGCATTGGCTGCATCAAATTGCTGGCGGGAGGAATTGCATGCAACATGGAGAGTGTAGATGCGTCCCACCCTGCCCTTCTGCCAGTGATTAAAAAAACACTATGGCCCAGCTACTGATGGACATCTAAAACATTTTTTTTTTTAAGTTTTCAGCCTTGCTGCTGTACAGCAAGGGTAAAACATTGACCCAACCAATAGGTTGCACAGGCAAAAACTATTGGCTTTGCCAAACCTTGTTTTTTTTAGCTACGGGAAGAATAAGAGATTTGCTCAGAATCAGGGAATATTAAGCCTTTGTTCCCTTCCAAATCAGCAGCTCTGACCAACAGGACATATATCTTCCCTACTGGACGTTTGCCAAACACATTTTGTCCTGGAATCCGTTCAACATCTTGTGATCCCTGGCACATCAATTAATCCCCTGTGGTTTAAAGAAAATGAAATGAATCTGTAATGTGACTGGTGCTCATGTAAAGCGCTCCAGTGCCCTCGGTCTGAGTTCGAGCTATATAAAACTAAAAAGCAAAATGTTCAGCGGGAAGGGGCGAAGCTGCACAGTTCTGGCATTACTTCTGAGTACTGCCTTCTGGGTCAGTAACAAGCCTGCAAAGTGCCTCCCCACGATGCCTGGAAACAACAGAACATGCTTGTTTGAAGCACCCACTCTGCCTCGTGTATTTGCCTAGCCCTTCAAAACAGCATGGGCAGAGAATATTTGAATCATTTGGAAAACGCTTTGAAAAGGCTCTATGTGTATAATATTGTGAGTTTTATAGGCGCAGTGGCTTGGTTGGCGATTAAGAAACGCCATTACCTCACTTTAGTTATGACTGAGCACAGGTAATGAAATCTGAGATTGTTACAAGTGTTGAATAAATACGTTTTTACATTTTTAGGGAAAGAGCATTTGGTGAGAACTATTGGTCTCCATGCACTTTTCAAATGTGTCCAGTGGCTATACTTTAGGTACATGAAAGAACCCTGGCAGCAATATTAGCTACCTGATTTTCAATGGTACTTAAAATGATTACAAGCATCCTCTAGGATGCAGACTATAGAACTGGAGGTGCTTGTGCAGTGTAAGTGTTGATCACATAAACCTCTCTTATATCCTTAGGCTGAGTTCGCTGCCTGAGTGGGACAAGAGAGACTTTAAAGCAGAGAACAGAGTGGGGAGAAGCATCCGAAAGAGATGAAGAATGGGGGCTAAGAGCAACAGTGGGTGGTACCCTTGGAAAGTGGCGGGGCAAGTAAAATGCCCCCCCCCCCAAAAAAAAAACAATACCTCGCCCTCCAAAACCGCAAAGTAAACCATCGCTCCTCCAAAAGCCCAAACCAGAACACTAAGTAAAAAATAAACACAACCACTACACTTACATGAATTTCACACATACATGCATTTCACACATACATGCATTGCACACACATGCACTACACGTTTAAAATAAAAAGCGGCACTTACCCATGGCTGTGCATCCTCCTCGGTGCTCTTCTCCTTTGCTGATGCTGGAGGAGCTGCCCTAATCAATCCAGATACTGCTCTCACTCTGTTAATCAGCATGAGAACAGTGCCTGGATTGGATGGAGCTGCCTGGCTGGACACTGCTTCAGGCCCTAAAGGCCTGCGCTTGATCTCCACCCAGCTGTCTTAAGACAGCTGAGTAGAGAGCTTCAAAGTGTGCATGTCACTTTGGCCGGCACCAAACAGCCAGCCAAAGTGACATGCGCGCTTTGGAGTATCCAGCCAAGTCACTGCTCCAGTCCTCTGCTGCCTGAATACTATGTAAATCTGACTCTTGAGAGATAAATACTGAAACCTTTAGCAAAAATATTTTAATTATGATTGGACTTCTGGCACTCTTCACCACACCTCTTTGTACTTTTTTCATTCATGTCAATCTCTTTTAGGTAGTAAAATTGTGAGGTTTTGTGTCGTAGATGGACTCTTGCTCCAGGCAAGACTGCTGGTTTAAGTATGACAGTACTTATGTTTATAGACGACTATGCCAATCCTACAACAAAACGCAACTGTCATCCCAACCCTTCCAGCTCACAAGAAGTACCTCACCAAAAACCCAAAATAGTTAAAGGTGATTTGTGGCAGCCTTTATGCATGAACTCAAAGGTGTGATGTCTCAGGGAGCGTCGTGGTTAAACGGAGATTAACCTTTTTCTCACATCAATAACATATCGCAATCACACACAGGTAATGAAGAATATGCAGTGAAGTTTCAACCAGGTTTATTTCAGTAGAACTGCAATCTGTGATAAGTTGCATGGGCTGCAATGATTAAGATAATGAATAATGCAAGGAATAGAATAGTAAAGACGAGAGTCATTAATAGAAAGACCCCCACCATCTTGAAATATCACGAAACAACATAGAGTGTGCGATGTGTCCCAATACCCTAGCATGTAGGCCTAACCTAGAAGAGAGCTAGGTGTGTTAAACATCAATCTGCCAATGCCATGTCCATGAGAAGAGCCCTAAACCCTTGTTACCTTGGAATGAGGTCTCTAGCTCAGACTCCTCAGGAACACGAAGACTGGGTCAGTGTCAACGTGACATGCCGCATCGATAACAGCAATGGCATCTGGTCGGAATACCTCTGCCTATCTGATAAAGTGAGGAGTACATATACAGATCTGCCTGGACCCCTGACATGGGTTAGTTCCCAAACAATAGATAACAAGGCGTGCTTGGGACAGTCATTAAAATAAACAATTCCCTCGAAAGTGTGACGAGAGAAAGTACCTAACGCGGACACCTTCAGTTTGTTTGTATTTGTCGCCTGATCTTGACGCCTTAGTGAGGTGGCACTGATAAGGAAATCCAAAACATGGGCCCAAGTCAAAACAAGGCAGTCATCTTCAAATAATTAATCAAATAAATGTGCTAAAACAGAGCAGGCTAAGTAGGGTAAATGTCACTAGGTGACGGGGGCACAAGTCTGCAAGCCAACGGCTATGCTGACTTCTGTATCCCTATAAAAACAAACTAGGATTCACCGCAGTTTTTAATAATCGATTATTGCAAATTACAAGGCATAACAATACAAAACAAACATTGCATGACAGGTATTGCAAAACGCACTGTCCTTATAAAAATACTCTTCAGGTTTGACGGCTTCCCATATATATTTTTTGTCATTGGGTCCATCTTTTGGGTAGTCCGTTTTTTAATCCAATTGCCTAAATGTCCAAGTATCTGACACAAAATTTGATTAGGCTGGTGATTGAAGTATTGTCAGATCCTTTTCCATTTGTTAAGGACTCCTTATAGAAAAGAAAGTGGACATGATTCAGCCTGTTTCACTTCTGGCTCCTCCTGACTGAATAAGGAGTGTGGTTTCTCTCTGATAGCTTAATCAACAGAGGGAGAGGGCACTCAGTGCAGTCTGCTCATCCCCATTAACCCTCAACGGAAACTTGCAAGGATCGAGTCAAGGTAAGAACAGCCCTCTTTGTAATTACTTGTATGTACTGAATAAGCTTGCATCCAGTCCAGACTGGCTGTGTGTCTCCCTTACTGTTGGTATCAGCACAGTTCACCTCAATCTTAGGTGTCTTCCCTTTTGCCTGAGTCGACATATATCCTGCAATCATGACCCAATAAATAGTCCAATAATAATTAAAATATTATTGTAGACTAAAAGTTTCAGTATTTATCCCTCAAGTGCCAGATGTACATAGTATTCAGATTGACAGGCCCAAGAGCTTAGAGGGTTATGTTGGGCAACCACCTGCTATAGACAGTTTCAAGGACATGTGGTGTAGTGTTATGGCCAGAGATGCCTACCTTGGTAATAGGGAGCTAGGTTCAAGTCCTGGCTGTGGCTCAACATCCTGTGATCCTTGGCATACCAATAAATCTCCCCATGCTAAAAAATGAATGCAACCTTGTGTAGGGGAACTGGTGATCACACAACACAATCAATGCCATTGGGATGAGTTTGCACTATATATAAAAAGAGAAATGAGGAGGAAAGGTGCAACAAGCAACCAGGAGGTAGGGTTGACAGCAACAAACAATAGAGCAGGAGGGAGAAAAAATAAACAAAATGGTACCTGAATCACAGCATGAGCAGTGGATGGACAGCAGCACTAATCAAATTAAATCAATCAGTACTTGGTCCATACTCCAAACAAAATAACAGGAAGTGACATCGGCAAGCGCTGGCCAATTAGGAGTCACCAAATGAGAGTGACAATGAAGACAATGAATGGTAAGCAATAGGCGGGCTCCAAGCCTCTTATTATAAAAAATATCCCTCACAGTGACAATACATGCATTGTCAGCAGGTGGCGACCTCAAGATGGAGCTCATCAAGCTGGCCTGTGGTCATAGGTCCTCTCATGCCTCCGTCGAAACTTGTCCACATCCTAGGCATCTACACTAAGGCAAAACTTTCCTTTCAGTCTCATATTTAAAGCATCCGTCACTTGCTTCTGGAAAATTAAACACTTGAGGAAAAGTCATCCTTTCAAAAGTCGTACTTACATTGCACACAACACCATATTGCCATAGGCACTCCCTTAGGGTAGTCACAGATCAACTATGACAACTACACTTACCTTGGCCTGCCTGAAAAACTCACAAGAAGCCTCCACTGTCTCTCTGTCACGAATGCAATATTATTTAAGGCCTTGGTCGAGATTTAATGAGCAGTGTATAACTTCTCATAGTAGTTGTTGACCACCACATTTCTATTACCCTGCTAGTTGTCCCTGTGTCTAAAACATTTTCCTTTGATGCTATGGCCATTGCCTTTGCAGCAACGAAACAGTGGAACCATCTTCTTTTGTAAATCTGCCCCTTTCCTTTTTATTAGTTTTTTTTTTTTCATGAAAGCCTTGCTTTGCAACAAATAATGTTTGTTAGTGTTTGCCTTACTGTTGTTAGGTTTTCCTCTAAGCTACCATGAAACTTAATTATACATGTCTACATGTGTAACAGCATACCATAAATGACAGCCAACTCAGTTTCAAATCATAGGAGTAATTACTCTACTAATCTCATTTATATGTTGACTGTTCATATGACCGATAAATGGATAAGAGGAGTACCCATAGGTTGTAAGGCATTCAATCCCAAAAAACTTGAAAACATACAAAATCACTGAAATTGATCAATCAGGATAGCATCCAGGTCACAGAGCAAACTCAACTGTACTAGTCAATCTAAAATAGTAGGAGGAACACTTGGACATAAGTTTTTTCTTTCAGTTAAACTATGCACATAGCAAACAGTCATCTCATACCACTAGTACACTACTAAAACAATAAGCATTAGATGCATTTATCTCGGGGGATCATCAGACTTCTAAACAGCTACATGAATAAAGTAAGGACTCTCCTGCAAAGCTCACATGTCGATGATGTGCAGTTTAAAAATAGAACAAGCATATGCCACAAAAAGTAATATGTGTAAAAATATTGTGCCACCGCCTTCAGGCTCCGAGAGGATGTATGTGTGTACATTTGCAGCCATCTTGGTATGGATTTCTTTTGCTTTAAAGATGAGCACTGTGCACCCACATGGAAATGCATCTGCCCTCTTTTATTTTGCCAATAGATGTTTTTAGTTCGACTTAAAGAGAGAACTGTGACTAAGTAAATGTGTATGCCTCTGAAGAAATGGCAGTTTCTGTGCTTCAAAACTGGAAAACTGTGTTGCTTAATACATAGGAACTTTATCAAAATTTTTCATGTAGTACATTTATTATGTACAACATAGGAGCCTACCTCTCAGCATGTTTTCACGTCTTCAACCGCCGTTCAGTCCTCACTGGCATGCTCCCATACAATCCTCATCCAAACACAGCATTCTGAATTCTAACCCAAGCCAAGTCAACTACAACAAATACTAAATGTGAGAAAGCTAGTTGTTTTACCGCCAGGGTCGCAATGACCCCCTAAGTATGTTGTTAGAAGTGTTCTTCTGTGGCTTCCTTTTCTATGATTTTGCTTAGGAACGTTAGATTCAAAATAGATCAATACTTTGTGTGGACTACTAATGACTTCTTTTTTAGAGACGTTATCAGTCTCTTTCAGCTGGCATAGGACCAGTCCCTGGTGTAGGAGGACATTGATTAGTGAAGCACCATTCATGCTTCAATAGATGTGAAATTCTTTGACCACACCATCAACACACTAAATCCTGAACTGCAGGATCACCCTAGCTTTCTAGTATCCACAGCACCATTATCCAGTAATCCACCACTTCACCACCAACACCTGGACTAAACCACTAAAACTCAGAACTCCACTATCCCTCTCAGGACCTCAACAACCTACAGACTCACTCATTTTAAACCTTCAATGCTGTGTGCTTAAGTTACCCCTTTGCCTACATCAGTTTGGTGTGTTGTGTTGCGCAGTGCATAATTGGTGTATCTGCTCTGGGTGTATGAGTGCTTGGGAAGGGTATAATGCAAGGATATAGTAGTACTGTGCAATGCACACATGTTGCATGCATGTGCGGGATGTATGTGTGCCTGTGAGTGTTATAATACATGAAGGATGTATTGATGGGCAGTGAATGCGTGTTAAATGAATATGCTGGGGGGTGCATGTGTTTCTATGAGTGGTACAATACATGAAGGATGTAGTTCTGGGCAGTGTACATATTTTACATTTCATGAAGGACCCTGGGTTTCATTTTGGGCGACCTCTGCCTGCATGGTGAAACATGAGACGAGGAGGTTGAGGAATCCCTCCAGACAGGCTTGTGTATTGCTGTTTTCTGTAAGCTGGGTGGGACACACAATGCAGAGGGGGAGAGTCAATCTTCACCGTAATCTTCAAAGGGTGGTCTTTGATTCAGTGAGAGGTCAAAAGGAAGGGACCTCAGCACATCTCAGGAAGGAGATGGGAATGATAAGAGAATCATAAAGAGTAGGGATGCGGCTGTGGGCTAACCATTAATGCCCATATCACTGTGGCTGATACCAGGAGTGAACTCTTGTCACTCCCATGACCTGTGCTGTGGGCCTATCAGGTTTGGAGTTACTCCTGCTGTGACAGATTGCTTTCAAGAGGGCAGACAAGCGGGCACTTCAAAAGAAGCAAACCCCCACAAACATACTCAATGAAATTTGGTGTCTGGTAATGAATTATACAAAGGGGGTTTGAGACCCCCAAAATTGTCTTCTGCCAAGCAGCTAGAACGGATGTGTGAAGAAAGGAAGCTCTACAAGTCATATGCCTGTGGCCGGGTCTGTGGACCAAGGCCCACTAGTCTCCCTGCTGGGTGTGATGACATCACCCAAGGAATCCAAGACCACCTACCCGGGAGCCTGAAACACAATCACCTGCCTGGTTGCCAAGACCAGTGTACCCTGTGAGGAAGACAAGAGCAATGGAGGGAGTGAGGTACATTGGCAAATTCTGTCTAGTGGACTCCCATTGCGAGGTGTGAGGAAACGGCTTCTGCATAAATCGGGTTGTTGCCGGTGTGCACAACAAATTCAGCCACCCTGTATGCCAGGGTAGGTTGGCCATGAAGTGAGCTATGATGAATGCTGTGCCAATCTGGCCAAAACCTGTGTGCAACTAAGAATGTGAAAAACGGTATGCTAGGAAGTGCTGTCGCAATGTGAACTTTGATGAACGCTATGCTGATGGAACCGGAGCCTGTCTGCAGTTAAGGGTTGACCAACTTGTATGCTAGGAGGGGCTGCCACACATAAGCTGTGCTCAACGCTGCGACAATTTGTGTGGAGCCGGTGTGTAGCTAAGGATCAGCAATCTTATATGCTAGAAGAGGTGCCATGCAGACATCTGCTGTACTGAGCAGATTGGTGCCCATGAACAGCAGGTATGCGTTGAGCCCTTATGCCGGGGGGGGTCACTGGAATTAGCCAGAAGTGTGTACTGACCCGAATCATCATCAGATAAGCGAGGCTGCTATGAGAAAACTACCATGCATCTATTCCAAGGGATCAACAATGGGAACTTCTCATCATCTTCCCGTAATTGTTGGAAAGACTAAAAGATTACCTACAACTAGGAGCCAGAAAGAACCTCAGGTTGCCACAGGAGCTCAACCACGTTTGAGAAGATCAGCAAGTGCAGCCTGGGTGCGTATGCAGTGAACTCAGTTAGAGCAGCTGCCACTGCTCTCACACCCCAGAGGGGGTATGCTCAAGAACTCCAGGACCTTTGAGCCTCCAGGTGCAGGTAAGACTGAATTCAGGCCAGCTGGGCCTGTTGGAACTTGCTGGCTAGATAGCACATCACAGCTGGACCACTTTTACCTTAGATCAGAGTCAGACGGGACTCTTGAGACTCAGATTGCTAGTGGCACATACCATGGATGTTGCTAATAGTGAATTGGGAATAACCATTATCACTAGAATGAGGTGAATGTGGGACAGAGAACCACCAAGGAAACACTAGTGTCCTGACCTGAGGAGGATTGTATAGTTCTTTTGAGTGTCGTAATTTTCCTGTGTGTTATAGCAGTCAAAATAGAATTGCATTTTTAATGCAGAAATGCATCTCAATATTCTGAACTGTAAAAAGGATGATCTCACCTCCAGAATTGCACTGCCTCACTCACCACAACATCACAACTACCAGCACCACACAAATAAACCAACTGCACTGTACGTCTATCTTGCACCTCACCATCATCACTACAATTGATAGCCACTCCACCTAAGACTTACATGTTCACTTCTCATTACAAACAGTACTCTATCAAAACCAACACTTCAACATGGCCACTAGTAATGTCTCACTAGCCTCAACTATATTTCCCTCTTTTGCACTACCACCACCCATAACCACATTGCTATCAATAATGCTGCATCAACATACCTGCACCAAACCACCAGTCACTACATCCATACTATCTCCATATTTTCATTAACAACAGTGCACAAACCATTCAATGCAATCACTATGCCTCAAAAGCAAAAACATTACATTACCACTCCGAACACCACACTGCATTTACCAAGACTGCACTCCCATTCACCAATACCACACTGCCACCACCCAGCACTATAGTACAAGGTTGGAACAATCAGTCCTATGCATCATACCATCACACTTGTAGCATGACACAACCACCCATAGTACCACTGCTCCATCCCCAGCATCACACCTACACTTATAAACTGCATCACCAGCACCAAACACTGCACAGACACTTGTTCACTAAACCACCAGCTCAAAGCATTGCACTGCATTTAGGACTGTGATACCATCTAACAAAGTTAGAATCTTTCTCAGTACTACATGAACTGCAGACCATCCCAGCAATACTCTGTTAGCCTTGAAGTATGGCACCATACCTGTTTATCACAACAACAAGCCCACAGCACCACCACCTCCAAGCCCAAAAACACCACCCATGCGAGTCACATCTATTCTCTGTCATGGTCCCACCTTCCCACCTACCTCCTCTCCGCCCACTAGCTAGAAAATACCATGCCACATCTCCTCATTTTCATCCCAACAGCAGCCCACCCTAGCCATTAGACCTGTATAACCCCTTCTACGCACCATTATTCCTCAGTGTCAAATG
The DNA here is from genome assembly GCF_031143425.1 of Pleurodeles waltl. Lineage (NCBI taxonomy): Eukaryota > Metazoa > Chordata > Amphibia > Caudata > Salamandridae > Pleurodeles > Pleurodeles waltl. The sequence goes on along the minus strand of NC_090447.1, from coordinate 704,318,027 downwards.
TAAATTCTCAGAGAAATACCTCCACCGCTCTCTCTACCACTGCACAAACATCTTCACATTCCTCAACACTACTTCAAGAAATGCACTAACAACCCCCAGCTGCAATACCACCACAATTCTGCAATGTGACACACCATCACCATACAAATACCCATAACTACTACACAACCACTCTCACATGACTGTCATGTGAGGCAGAGTATTAATTTCCTTTGCCTCCACAGCTGTGGTCTGTGCCCTACACAGCTATGTGTACCAATCCCATTTGTATACATCCTTGTGCACACAGGACCCTATATCCCTTTGTGCCTTGGAAAGGAGCTGTGCTCAAATCACAGTTTAAAACAAAATACCTTATTGTGAATGGTGAAAACAAGAGCACTTGTCAACCTGATCTATCAGGCTTATTATGGCACCCCAGTAAACATAGGGGGTCATTACAACATTGGCGGTATAAGGCGCTTACCGCCGTGCAGAAGACCGCCAATACACTGCCGCGGTAGACCGCCACAGCTATTATGACACACATCACGGAATCCAATGAAATTCAGACACCCACAAAACACCGCCACACCAAAGGTCAGCGATAAACATGCAGAAACAAATCCTCCACCTCCACGCCAACAGAAACACGCCCATGCTATTACGACCCACGAATCCACGCAGCGGTCTTTCAACCGCGGTATTCCATTGGCGGTACACACCGCCGCGCTCAAAATACACACACATCTCCAAAACACCGCCACATTGGACAATTACAAATACACACAACTGAGACACATACACACACCACTCCCACACACCCAACACAATATAAAATACACACCCACACCACCTACAACCCCCTACAACTAGAAATTCTGAGAGAAGGCCAGAGAGAGAGCACAGCTATTGACAACCCCATCACACAGAGGCACACAACACCATCACCCACACAACATCCACGCACAAAACACCACATACCACTACACTCACCACACTCATCAACACATACACCACCCCACACATCACACACACCACCCCATGTCACGCCAAAGACACCCCCGCTTCTCCAAGGAGGAGCTCAGGGTCATGGTGGAGGAAATCGTACGAGTAGAGCCACAGCTATTTGGCTCACAGGTACAGCACACATCAATAGCCAGGAAGATGGAGCTATGACGCAGAATAGTGGACAGGGTCAACGCAGTGGGACAGCACCCAAGAAATAGGGAGGACATCAGGAAGAGGTGGAACGACCTACGGGGGAAGGTGCGTTCCACGGTCTCCAGGCACAACATCGTGGTGCAGCGGACTGGCGGCGGACCCCCACCTCCTCCCCCACAACTAACAACATGGGAGGAGCAGGTCTTGACCATCTTGCATCCAGAGGGCCTCGGAAGAGTCGGTGGAGGATGGGACACTGGTAAGTCAAATCTTAACTATCACATCCCCCACCCTACCTGCATGCTATCACACCCTCCCACCCTCACACCCTCCCCTATCACCCCAAATCCTCACTAATCTACCCATGACACCAACCACCCATCCCAACACCAAGCCCTGCATGACACAACTAAGCATGGACACCCCTCACTAAAGCATGCCCACTGAACATACCCAGAACACCCCCCCAACCATCACCACACAAGCCCCCACACAGGAATGGCTGCCCTGGGGTTCACGCACACCCAACCATTTCACACCATGAAACACACACATGCAATAATCATGTTCTTATACCCCTGCAGGAACCCGAAGGAACGTCACCACACCAGAGGGTCCAGACAACACCACTCCACCCCCAGAAGAGGCCCACAGTGACGACAGTAGCTCTGCCCCACTGGATCTTGATGATCAGCCCGGACCATCGTGGGCCTCAGGACAGTCGGTTCTCCTTGCCCAGCCACAGCCCAACACCGAGCATACACCCTCTGGTAACACCAGCACAGCACCCACCCAAGCGGGCCCAAACCTCCCTACCCAGGACAGGTCAATCAGCGGTGTGTCCACCACTACAGGGCACCCAGGCTAATCCACCACCCCAACAACAACAGGGACCTGGGGGCAGTGGTAGTGGGCACACTGTCCAGGGGACGGAGGCACATGAACACCGGGGAACTGGGAGGGCTGCTGTGCGACAGAGGGAGGACAGGCCAAGGGAACCAACTCTCCACGAGGCCCTCTTCTCCATCATGGGAGCATACCACCACTCCCAGGAGACGATGGCGATGGTCCTGGACAAGTTGCAGGAGACCCTGCGTCTGCAGGAGGAGCAGTATTTGGGGTTCAGGGAGGAGCTCAGGACCATCGTCTCCGCCCTGGCCACCATCGTAGGGGTGCTGCCAGACATTCAAAAGACCTTGAGGGACACCGTGGCACTCCAAGGGGCCCCTGACACTAGCCAGGATGACGAAATGCCCACCACCTCCGCCGGCGCTAGTGGACAGGACGCCCCGCCACAGGACCACCACACCAGCATCTCACCCCCTGTAGACAGACAACCACCACGCAAGCGGGCCCTGAGATCCAGGAACAGGACAGAGCAAGATGGCAAGACCCCCGCCAGGAAATGAGACCACCCTGATTGTCCCCCCACTGTCCCACTTTGTCACCCTGTCCAGATTGGAACTGCCCCAGCTCCACTTCCAATGCCTAGATGGGCAGTGCACCTGTGAGACTAATGGACTGGACTCTGCCATGGACATTCCACCACCCATCCCCATTTTATAACCCCCCTTCATTTTTTGAGCACTTAAATAAACACCCTTGAAACACAAAACAAAAAAATCTGGAGTCAGTCTATGTATTATCAATTACAGTGTCATAATGGGTTACCCATTGTAAGGCTAACATACCAATGTCACACATCACAAGCCCTTCAAGGATGCAAGCATTTGACACGTAGGTTACCACACTTGTGAAACTGAAATGGAAGGGTACAACTCAATTAACAAATAGTGAGTGAAATGGAGGTACAGGATAGAGGTAGACGTGTGAAAGTTAAAGTAATGTTAAACCAGACAATTTTCTCACCTGTGTGTCACTGGAAATATTGCTGTATGACTGACTCCCTGTTGTCGTTTTCTTCATCCTCAGCTTCATCCTCATCACTGTCCACAGGCTCCACAGTCTCCACAGGCTCCACAGCTGCCACAACACCGTCATCTGGATCATCCTCCTGCAGAAAAGGCACCTGGCCATCGCAATGACAAATTATGGAGCATGGAGCAGGCGACGATGATGTCGCACACCTTCTTTGGTGAGGAGAATAGGGATCCACCTGTCATATGGAGGCACCTGAACCTGGCCTTCAGAAGGCCGAAGGTGCGTTCGATTACCCTCCTAGTCTGCCCATGGGCATCATTGTACCGTTCCTCTGCCCTGGTCCTGGGATTCCTCACTGGGGTCAATAGCCAGAAAAGGTTGGGGTAACCAGAGTCCCCCAATAGCCATACACGGTGCCTCTGGAGTTGACCCATCATATCAGGGATGCTGCTATTCCGCAGGATGTAGGCGTCATGCACAGAGCTAGGGAACATTGCATTTACCTGCGAGATGTACTGGTCTGCCAAACAGACCATCTGGACCTTCATCAAATGATAACTCTTCCTGTTCCTGTACACCTGTTCACTCCTGCGGGGGGGACCAGAGCTACATGGGTCCCATCAATGGCACCTATGACGTTGGGGATATGTCCAAGGGCATAGAAGTCACCTTTCCCTGTAGGCAAATCCTCCACCTGAGGGAATATGATGTATCTCCTTACGTGTTTCAGCAGGGCAGACAACACTCTGGACAAGACGTTGGAAAACATAGGCTGGGACATCCCTGATGCCATGGCCACTGTTGTCTGAAAAGAGCCACTTGCAAGGAAATGGAGCACTGACAGCACCTGCACGTCAGGGGGGATTCCGGTCGGATGGCGGGTTGTGACATCAGGTCTGGCTCCAACTGGGTACATAGTTCCTGGATTGTGGCACGGTCATACCTGTAGGTGACAATGACATGTCTTTCTTCCATTGTCAACAGGTCCACCAGCAGTCGGTACACCGGAGGATTCCGCCATCATCTCATATGTCCTAGCTGACGGTGCCTAAGAAGGACAACAGCGAAGAACCAGTCACTATTCCTCCAGGTATGTACCCACAGTTACACACAAGACTACACCAGACAAAAAACCCTTCCTGTATGTGTGTTGAGTATAGGCCTAGCTATGTGTGACGCAGTAGTAAATGAAGCCATGTGGGCCCCTGAAATGGCGGCTGCCTGACCTCTAAACTGGGACAATGGGATTGTGGGGTAACTGCGCTGGCGTTACACACCGTCGCAGTAGGCGGTCGTAGACCACGGCGCAATGCTGCATTGGTTAACATTGGACCCTATGGGTCCCAGGAGCCAATGAACAGGTGCGCCGGCAGTGATGATGCGCACCGCCGCGGACGTCACCGCCATTTTCTATCCATTCAATCACTAGATACCTGACCTTCGACAGGAGAGGACCTACACTGAAAGTGCTGCTGTGACCTCGGTCTGGAAGCGATGATGGCTGCTGCGTCTGGGGAAAGGGCCCCTGCCTTCACTGCACAGGAGTTGGAGAAACTTGTGGATGGGGTCCTCCCCCAGTACATGCTACTCTACGGTCCTCCAGACCAACAGGTTAGTACACAGGGAGCACGTTCTATGGGCTAGGCCTGGGTGGAGAGGGCTGGGTGGAAGAATGAAGGGGCCAGAGTTCATAGAACATTTATGCATGGGAATGAATGGGCCACATGGCCTGAGTAGGGAGGGGGCCACTCACATTGACAGCAGTTGGTAATGACTATTCCTCTTCCCTTGTGCATGTCATGTAGGTCAGCGCCCACCAGAAGAGGGACATTTGGCGTGCCATCGCCAAGGAGGTCCGGACCCTGGGGGCCCACCAGAGACGGGGTACTGACTGCCGTAAGAGATGGGAGGACATTCGCCGCTGCAGCAAGAAGACGGCGTAGGCTCAGCTGGGGATGGCCTTCCTACGTGGGAGGGGTGCCCGTCGCACCATGACCCCCCTGATGTTCCGGATCCTGGCGGTGGCCTACCCGGAGTTGGATGGGCGCTTGAGAACATCACAGCAGACACAAGGGGGTGAGTACAACCTCATTCTGCGGACTTTGCGTGCAGTGGAGGGGTCTGGGTGGGGGAGGTGGGCTGTGGGTGTCCCTAGGCCAGGGCGAGTTAGGTAGGCAAGGCCCCTCCATAATGTAGGCCATGTGGCACTCAACCCCACCTCAGCAGAGTGCCAACTTGAGGTATAGTTGCCCCTGTGGCATCCATGTGCACAGATTTCCATCATTGCCATGTAGGCCATATCCCAGAAATTGCATGTGCAGAGGTCAGGAGCATGGCGTAATGCAGGGGGCTGCTGCGTCTGTCTAGTCCGCCAACGGTAGCGGCATGCCATGCACTAAAACTCTCTTTGTTCTGTCTCCCCCCCTTTTCCTGCTCTCCCTGTCCTTTTGTACATCAGCATCATCAGACGGAGGTACAGTGGCACCGGAGCACGAGGGAGCTGCATCCTACATGGCCATGGAGGGCCACACCACAGACTCTGAATGCACCAGTGGGACAGAGGGCGAGGGGAGCTTCACGTCGGCCACCGGATCACCAACCAGCGACACGGACTCGTCCGCCGATGGGAGCTCCCCTGTGGTGGCGGCACCATCTGTGCGCCCCACTTCTACAGGTACAGCCGCCACCTCCCTTACCAGCACCGCCTTCCCAGCATCCCCTTAGCGTTCGCCCCGTGCCCGCTCACCCAGGAGGGTGGCCATCACCTTCGCCCCAGGCACCTCAGGCCCTGCCCCAGTCACCTCTGCTGCCCTCAGTGAGGAGGCCATTGACCTCCTCAGGTCACTCACTGTTGGGCAGTCTACCATTGTGAATGCCATCCAGGGTGTAGAAAGGGAGTTGCAACACGGTAATGCATTCCTGGAGGGCATTCATTCTGGTCAGGCTGTCCTTCAGCGAACCCTGCAATCTCTGGCCTCAGCACTGATGGCAGCCATTGTCCCTGTGTCTAGCCTCCCCCCTCCAACTTCCTCCACCCAGACCCAATCTCCTGTAGCCCAGCCTATCCCAAGCACACCTACAGACCAGCATGCACACAAGTCAGCACACACAAGTAGCTCAAGCAAACATAGACACCACACACACCACAGGCACTCACGCAAGCCTCACCCACATACAGACAAAGCAACATCCACTGTCTCCACTGTGTCCCCCTCCTCCTCTTCTCCCTTCCAGTCTCGTCTACACACACACCTGCATGCACCACATCTACAGGCACTAGGACTCGCACCAGGACACCCAGCACCACAATCCGCTCACCTGCACTCACCACCTCCACTGCCATTTACACGTCCCCTGTGTCCTCTCCCAATGTCTCTGTGACGCCCCCTCCCAAAGTACACAAACGCCGGCAATCACTCACCCAACATCCATCCACCTCACGACATCCTCCAGTACCTGCACCTGCACCCAAAACACTTAAAGTGACACCTCCTACAACCACCTCCTCTTCCTCCACTCCCAGACCCCCTCCAGCTACCCATCCCAGTGTCCGTCAGAAACTGTCCCTATGTCAAATTGACCTTTTTGCCCCCACCCCCCCTCCAATTCATCAGTCCCGTCGTAGCGCCTCAGCCAAAAAGCCTCCAGTACCAGTGGTGCGTGTTCCAGGTTTTTGGAGTGCACCAGCCACCAGGGCAGGCAGTAGGACCCGGAGCCAAGGCACTGGCAGCCCACCCCCTGTAAAGGCTCTGAAATTGGAGAGTGGACGACGGGACCGTCTTAAGACTCCTGGTGGGACAACAAGTGACATGGGATCGAAGGCAATTGGTGAGTCAGCTGTAACTCCAAAAAAGGGGGGGAAGGTCCAGAGGAAGTCTGCCCAGCCTGTTGTGAGTGTCACGGCAGGGAGGTGCGCCATCATTTCCGGTGGTCCAGACACAACCGCCAGCACCGTCGTCACTGGTCCTGAGACCACCACCAGAGTCACAGCCCAGGAGGGCACAAGTATCGTCACTGGTCCAGAAACCACCGCCGGAGTCACAGCCCAAGAGGGCACAAGTATCGTCACTGGTCCAGAAACCACCACCAGAGTCACAGCCCAGGAGGACACAAGTATCGTCACTGGTCCAGAAACCACTGCCGGAGTCACAGCCCAGGAGGGCACAAGTATCGTTACTGGTCAGGAGACCACCGCCGGAGTCACAGCCCAAGAGGGCACAAGTATCGTCACTGGTCCAGAAACCACCGCCAGAGTCACAGCCCAGGAGGGCACAAGTATCGTCACTGGTCCAGAAACCACTGCCGGAGTCACAGCCCAGGAGGGCACAAGTATCGTTACTGGTCAGGAGACCACCGCCGGAGTCACAGCCCAGGAGGGCACAAGTATCGTTACTGGTCCAGAGACCACCGCCGGAGTCACAGCCCAGGAGGGCACAAGTATCGTTACTGGTCAGGAGACCACCGCCGGAGTCACAGCCCAGGAGGGCCCAAGTATCGTTACTGGTCCAGAGACCACCGCCGGAGTCACAGCCCAGGAGGGCACAAGTATCGTTACTGGTCAGGAGACCACCGCCGGAGTCACAGCCCAGGAGGGCCCAAGTATCGTTACTGGTCCGGAGACCACCACCGGACTCACAGCCCAGGAGGGCACAAGTATTGTTACTGGTCAGGAGACCACCGCCGGAGTCACAGCCCAGGAGGGCACAAGTATCATTACTGGTCCAGAAACCACCGCCAGAGTCACAGCCCAGGAGGGCACAAGTATTGTTACTGGTCCAGAGACCACCGCCGGAGTCACAGCCCATGAGGGGCCAGGATGCCACAGCCCCGCTGGACAATGATGGAACGTCATGCCACACACCAATGCCCATTGTAGAGATCGTTATGCCACACACCAATGCCCAGTGTAGAGATCGTCATGCCACACACCAATGCCCAGTGTAGAGAACATCATGCCACACACCAATGTCCGTATCAGAACCACCATGGCAAAGCACTGCTGAACAGTCCATAGACCGCCATGTCAAAGCATCGCTGAACAGGGCAAAGACCACCATGGCAAAACACCGCTGAACAGGGCAAAGACCGCCATGGCAATGCACCGCTGAACAGTCCATAGACCGCCATGGCAAAGCACCGCTGAACATGGCAAAGACCGCCATGGCAAAGCACCGCTGAACAGGGCAAAGACCGCCATGGCAAAGCACCGCTGAACAGTCCATAGACCGCCATGGCAAAGCACCGCTGAACAGGGCATGCACCGTGTGTCAAAGCACCGCTGAACAGGGCAAAGCACCGCTGAACAGGGCAAAGACTGCCATGGCAAAGCACCGCTGAACAGTCCAGAACCACCATGGCAAAGCACCGCTGAACAGGGCAAAGACCGCCATGGCAAAGCACCGCTGAACAGTCCATAGACCACCATGTCAAAGCACCGCTGAACAGGGCAAAGACTGCCATGGCTAAGCACTGCGGAACAGGGCAAAGACCGCCATGGCAAAGCACCGCTGAAGAGGGCAAAGACCACCATGGCAAAGCACCGCTGAACAGTCCATAGACCGCCATGGCAAAGCACCGCTGAGCAGGGCATGCACCGTGTAGGAATGAATGGACCGCCACATCAGGCATCCTTATCCCATGTGCAGCTGGGACAGTGACAGGACAGGTACTTTCACGGGGAGACTCATCCAGTGTGGGTACCAGTCCCCCTCCAGAACCAGTGGAGACCTGCATCTACTTGAGAGACTGTGACTTTGCACTCCCCAGGATGGCGCAGTGGGCAATCCACCCACTGTAGAGACTTGAGAGACTGTGGCTTTGCACTCCCCAGGATGGCACAGTGGAAAAACCACCCACTGTTATCCACTTGAGAGACTGTAGCTTTGCACTCCCCAGGATGGCACAGTGGGCAAACCACCCACTGTTATCCACTTGAGAGACTGTGGCTTTGCACTCCCCAGGATGGCACAGTGGGCAACCCACCCACTGTAGTGACTTGAGAGACTGTGGCTTTGCACTCCCCAGGATACATCAATGGGCATGGAGCCCCGTCGTGGATCTGGCTTCGCATTCATCTGGCTGAGGTGCTCCCCCTTCCCATCCCCCTGAGGTGCCTGTAGTGTTTCTATCTGATGCCCCGGCAGTGTTCTCTCTGATTTTGGTCAGGTATCTATTGTGGGCCTCGCCCATGCATTTTTGGACTGTTGGTGCACGGACATTGTTGTGTACATATCTGCACTACTTCTCGGCTGGTATGTGTAAATAAGAGTGATTTTGCGATATATATCTGTATATTTTTGTATGACATGTATATTGGCACATTACAATGTTTGCCCAAATTTCGCATTGTCTTTGCATTCTTCCGGGGGGATTGTGGGTTGTTACTGTGATTTTTGTGACTGCATTGGTGTGTATGTTGTATAATGCGAGGGTGGAGGTGGAGGTGGGGGTGTTTGGTGGGTGTCCCCCTAACTTTTGCCTCCCCCCTCCCTCGTGTCGTAGGTGCAGTACTCACCGGTATCTTCTGCGCCTACGTAGCTGTTGGTCGTAAAGGAGCAGAAAAACAAGGGCAGGTAGGATTTGTAATTCCGGCTCCATGATGTCCTCCTTCCTCGTGAGCGTTTTCCCATTGCAGAAACAGTTTCCACCGTGTTTTTATCCACGGTGAATCCGCCCCGGAAAAGGTGGCAGATTGGCGGGTTGTAATAGTGTGGCCGGTACATTGTCTCCCGCCTTGTCTGTACCGCCGTGGCGGGCGGTGTGTTAAAGTGGCTGTCTTTGTTGGCGGTTTCCGCCAGGGTCATAATTACCTTTTTTTGTCCGCCGGCCTGTTTGCGGGATTACCGCACCTTTAACACCGTCCGCCAGGGTTGTAATGACCCCCACAATGTGATAGTTCTAATCTCACCGAAGTGTGCAGGCTCGTAGAAATACTGTCATTGTGCTCTAAATGGCATCACTCGCTCCCAAGGGTTACTGCAACCCGAAAGAGCCAGGATCACATATCATCTATTAAACCTTAAGTATTAAGGAGTTATGTGAGACGCAATCCCACTCACAGGGACACCGTCACCGTGCTCTAAGTGTAATTGCTCTCCTCTAAGGATGGTGGCAAACAGACTAGACCATAACCTTGACACCTCGCAAACTGGACCTGAGGATATTGGAACGCTTTACATGAGCACCAGATACATTACACAAGGACACATTCATTTATTTTTTAGGCTGTGGGGATTAAGTGATTTGCTCAAAATGAAAGGATGTTGAGACAATGCTGCTTCCCCAGTTCTAACGTCAGCAGCTCTGGCCGTAGCACCACTTTGCCTTTGAGTTTTAAACTCAATCACAAACACCATGCAACTTGCCAACGTTCCAGTGGCATGACACTTATGATGCGTTTTATGGCAGTAGAGAGGCGTCAACGAAACTGGGGTGACTTAGTATACAAACTGGAGGCAGGAGAGTTCAGAAACATGGAGCTGGGGTTACCGCTGTGCAGGCACACAATGCCCATAGGGTTAAAAGGGCTCAAGCCCAACATCGCCTGCCATTGTGTTTCAGCCTAGGCTGCTGTAGCTTCAGTGACACACACAGGGCCTGAGTTATGAGGCCCTAGTGGCACACTGCTGCACAGGAGCATAATTTTTTGGACAGTTTGGTGGTACAGTGTGCCGATCCATATTTACAAGGCCATGCAAAGCCACCTTGCGTGGCTTACATAGGCTTGTAAATATGTACCCCGTTCATGCATAACACTTCATAAAGGGGGCATTCCATGGGTGTTGCTGTGGGTGTTCCCAAGCAACACCCATGGAATCCACAGGAATCTGATGCATTCCCAGATAAACAAGCCTGGGAATGTGTTAGATTCCTAGGCTACCTCAAAGGGGGGCATTAAGGTGGCACAACGGGGAGAAATAACATTATTTCTTCCAGTTGTTTCCTATTTCTATGTATGCTGCATTCTACAGCACACATAGAAAGAGGAAAACACCATTAATGATTATTTATGTGAAGGAAGTTGTCCATTCCTGCACATAAACAATTATCCCTGTAATGCAGCCACCCTTGCACTGTTGTGCAAGAGTGCCTGTGTTGGTGCTAGGCAGCAATTTGTACACCAGAGCAGGGGAAAATGACAGGAATGTGCTGAATCTTAATGATACGATGCATTTCTGCCCTTCTATTTTGACGCAGGGCAGTGCAGCAAAAAGGATTGTGACGATGCCCTGTGCCAAAACTTAGTAAATGAGGCCCACAGTTCTTTAGCTGCTAGAGATGCGCATCAATATTGCCTTGTACAATGTATTACCAGGTCACAGGGTGAGATGTCTAAAAAAGGTATCGCAATTGACATCTAGAGTGCAAAGGGAGCCCCTGAGTGCAATATGGGCCAAAACCAGTGATGGGCTCAAAACAAATAAACATTTTACAGCTGTTTTTTAGCCATTTGACTATATGTAAATAAAATATATAATATAATCAGTGGGAAATTCATTTTTTTATATTATGACATTTCAATTAGTAAATACATCTTTGGAGAACTCTCTGTGTGTAACCAGAGAATCAGAGATAGGGTCGGACTTACGCAGAGCAGAATCCCGGTTGGTGTACTTTGGAATATTGATATGTGTAATTATTGTGCTATACAGTCCTAGTATGAAACTAAAAGCACTGTGAATATGCAAATCATTATTTTTCTAATTGTAAAATGCAGTATAAGATAGACTGAAGCAAAATATGCAAAGATACTTAAGGGCAAATTTTAAGTTTTCATCTAATGCAGCAGCTGAAGTTGATGTGCTGTACTGTGTTATGTTAAAAAGAGAAATAGCAATGCAGCACCACATTTACAAAGATATGGCACTCCTACTTTCTTCCTGAGTGCTGGCACACAAACTGGTTGGCTAATGTCACACACATTTCTTTTCACCATAGTGCTTATGTGGATGTGTGCTGTTTAGCATACCTTTGACACTGGAAGGTTATCCATACAGAATAAAATACTATGTTGAAGCATACTTTAAAACTTGTGCTGTACAGTGCAGCGCACAGGCAATGTGGGAAAAGGTTGGAGAAATAAAACTATTTATCCTTTTTTAATACCTCCCCTATGCAGGCCTTTTTTGTGCAAGACCCTGAGCACATTCAACACACCTGCAAAGGACACTATAAAACACACCCTCACACACACCACAATCCTCTGCATTTTAACAGCAAGACCCAGCAAGGTAGAATTACTTTTTACCACACTGCACAGATACTAGCCACCATTTTCTTTTTTCACCATCTCATGCAACACCCTGCACACACTTTTGTCCAGTCACAAACTTTGGCACTACCCCTCTTTAATAAGTCACTGTCACCTATAACATATTTTAATGTTTTCCACCATGGCTTGTATTAAAAATCCCAATTTCACTGATGAAGAGTTAAGAGTCATGAAGTATGAACTCATAAGTGTAGAGCCACAGTTATTTGGAGCCAAGTCCAGCACACTACTCTCAGTAGGAAAATGGAAATGTGGTACAGGTTAGTTGACAGAGTCAATGCTGTAGGCACCACCCTGCACACAAGGGATGAGAACAGAAAGAGGTGGAATGACCTCGGGGGCAAGGTCTGTTCTCCGGACTCCAGGCACCGGCCCCATTACAGCTCTTTTAATGGGAGGAAAAGGATTTGGCCATCTTGCATCCTGAGGGCTTGACAGGAATACCTGGGGGAGTGGAGTCTAGTAAGTCACAACAAGGAAAATGTCACCAAAAAGCCATGACATGCATGCTTACTGCTCACCTTGTGCCAACTTCACTGTCATTACACTCACCAGCCCAGAGTCCACCTGCTCAAAGACCCATGTCTAGCATCTCACAATTGAAGTAGACTCACATGGGGAAACAACATCTATGTATAGTGTATGTAGTACAGGGACTGACATGACTGCAACTCCCAGCAGACATTTTTGTAACTCCAAACACCAGAACAGTGGTCACTTCTCCAAATACCCCTGCATGTTAAGTCTGGGAGGATAACATGTGTGTAGTATAGGGACTGACGTGACTGTTAAGGCCAGGAGCCACTGTTACTGTTAGTCCACTCAGCCATCCCTGTGTCCTTTGCTCTAAAGATCCTTGTTGGTCAACTCCCAATTGAAGTGGACTTACCTGGCAGGATAACATTTGTATTGTGTGTGTGGTACATGGACTTACATGACTGCTAAGGCCAGAAGGCACTGTTACTGTTACTCCACTCAGCTAGCCCTGTGCTGTCTGCTCTAAAGACCCCTGTTAGTCAACTCCCAATTGGAGTGGACTCACCTGGGAGGATAACATTTGCATAGAGTGTGTAGTACATGGATTGACTTGACTTCAGCTCCCAGCAAGTACTGTTTCTGTAACTCCACACACCAGAACAGTGTTCACTTGCTTCAATAAATCTGTTACTGAACTCTCAAGTGGAGTGTGATCACTAGGGTGAGAACATTGGTCAAGAGTGTGAAGTAGAGTGAGTGACATGACTGCTACTCAAACAGGCCCTGTTTCTGTACCTCCAAACACCAGGACAGTGGTCACTCCTCCAAATACCCTTGTGTGTAAAGTCCCAATTGTAGTGTACTCACCTGGGAGGATAACATTTGTATAGTGTGCGTAGTACAGGGACTGACATGATTGTTAAGGCCAGGAGGCACTGTTACTGTTACTCCGCTCAGCCTGCCCCATGCCCTCTGCTCCAAAGACCCTTGTTAGTCAACTCCCAATTGAGGTGGACTCACCTGGGAGGATAACATGTGTATAGTGTGTGTGGTAGATGGACTGACATGACTGCTAAGGCCAGGAGGCACTGTTACTTTTACTCCACTCAGCCAGCCCTGTGTCCTCTGCTCCAAAAACCCTTGTTGGTCCACTCCCAATTGAAGTGGACTCACCTGGTAGGATAACATTTGGATAGTGTGTGTAGTACAGGGACAGGCATGACTAAAACTCCAAGCAAGCACTGTTTCTGTAACTCCAAACACCAAATATGTGCCCACTTGCTCAAATACATCTGTTACTGAACTCTCAAGTGGAGTGTGATCACTAAGGGGAAAACACTGGTCAAGAGTGTTGACTTGAGTGAGTGACACGACTGCCGCTCACAGCAGGCCCTGTATCTGTAACTCCAAACACCAGTCCAGTGTCCTCTTCTCCAAAGACCACTGATTGTCAATTCCCAAATGAAGTTTACTCACCTGGGGAGTAACATTTGTCAAGTATTGGGAAGTATTGAGAGTGACAGGACTGCAATTCACAGCAGGCACTGTTCCTCCAACTATAAACACTAGACCAGTGTTCTACCCTCAAAGGACCACTGAGTCTTAACTCTCAATTGAACATTAGTTGCCTGGGAGGATAGCATTTGTACAGTGTTTATAGTACAGGAGGTTACATGACTGCAACTCATAGGATCCCCTCTTACTGTTGCTCTAACCACCAGGCCATTGTCCTCTTCTCCAAAGACTCTTGTTTGGGAAATCACAAAAGAAGTGTACTCACCTGGGCGGATGACATCTCTCAAGTGTATGAAGTAGAGGGAGTGACATGACTGCTAAGGCCAGGAGGCTCTGTCTCTCCAACTCAAAACACAAGCCCATTTTGCACCTTTCCAAAACCTGTGTTCGCTAACTCACAATGGAGGTTTACTCTCCTGGGAGGATCACATTTGTCTAGTTTTAGGAACTAGTTGGAGTGACCTGAAAGTACAGCCCAATGGGCCCTGTGTTGCTTACTCCAATCATCAGCCCAATGTACACTTGCCCGAATACATATGTTAGTAAACTCTCAAAGGATGTTTACTCACCTAGGAGGATCACATTTGTCTAGTGTCAGGAACTAGGGGAGTGACCTGCATGCAACTTTTAGGAGCCACTGTTCAAGTGGCGCCAAATAGCAGAGAATCCTAGCATGATCACTCTCAAATCATGTTTACTCAACTGGGAGGAACCAAGATACAGAAATACAGATCATGCTCAACTCAGAGATGAGACTGACCACCTAGGTCAATCTTGAACTGCTAAGCCAAGATAAAACTATTGAGGACAGGAAAGACAGCTCACACAGTGTGCAAGATAAACGATCAACAAGGCCTCAAGACTCATCACCAGAATGGAATTGGCTACAGACACATTCACAATTCAGTGACCACATGATGACTACAATCACATAAACAACAAAGTCATGGGTCGGCCTATATAACGTTCAGCTAGGCCACAAAATGGTCAAAGCCACATCACTGCCCAGCCACTGTTTTGTCTGCACTGCTGGCAAGATGTAAATCTCTGCCCATCATCCCAAGTGCTAATGAACTGCTAAATTCAGCAGCTGCTTGACTTAAATGGAATTGGCATGCTTCACAAATGTCAGCTCAATACAATCAATACCACTGGTACCTGTCACAATACATAACCTGCCAATCAACTATGTACACAGACTATGCAAAATGTCACTGTAAACCTTTGGAGGTAGATATCACAATACCACCAATAACATTGTATTTTTCACATCAACAGGTCCAACTGCCACTGGGCAGACAGAGGCCACAGACGAGACTGCCTCTATCCCCCTGGATGAAGCCTTCAGTGATGACAACACTCCTGAAAACCTGGACGTGGAGGGCAGTTCTGGTCCATCTGGACAACCTGGTCAGACCCCTAAAGCGAGTCTTACTGTGCCCACATCAGGACCTCCCAGCCCTGCTGTCTCAACCTCACAGGCAGCAATTCACCCTTAAACCTATGTCCAGAGAACAGTGGCAACCATCTTGTGCCCCCATGCCCCCAGTCTAGGAGCCTAAGTCACAGCACAACACCTCGGACAATGATGGTTCTAGAACCAGTAGAAGGGGGCACCCTGTGGCAAGGGCCCAGGCCCGTTCGGGTAGGGTGCGTGGGAGGGCCACTGTGGATGCTCTTGAACAGGTCACCATCAGCCAAATCTTAGAGATCTACCAGGAGTCCCAAGGCGTGAAGGCCAGGTAGTGACCGAACTCCAGGAGATCAAGCAGTTATGGAGGGACATTCATAGGGATATGCTTCAACAGTGAGAGGCCACTGATACCAGCCTGGCCTCCCTAGCAGTGGTGTTGAGGGACATTAGCAATACCCTGATCAGCGATCATCAGCATCACTCAATCCTTCCTTTGGTGCAGCAACACTAGGCTCTTCTTCATGGGTGCCAGCCACTGGAAGGGAGGTCCTGTCACAGGAGAAACCAGCCACAGGTGTCCCTGCCTCTGTAGCAGCAGCCACACCCCCTTGTTAGTGGAAAAAACTAGCTAAGAATCAAGGAGGTGCCGGTTACGACACCGACCACTGCCAGCAACTGACCTCTTCATGAAGGAACATCTTTGTGTGCCAAATATTCACTCTGTTGACTGACATTCAACCACCTTCCATTTCCTATTGGAGGAATGCACTGAACTTTAGACTTCCAATGCTGTGGCATCTACTACAATGATTTCATCTAACATGACTGAACCCTTCACTATTCTGTTCCATCATGTCCCTTATTTGTGTTCTATGCATGGATTCACAATAATACCACATATTACTAAGTTTGCACCTGCTTACTTCTGTTTCAATTATTGCTATATAGAGGTGTAAGACCATGTGAAGCTAATGAAGACATCACATACTAGAGCAAGGAGGGATGTGTTACTAGTACAGAGTCCAGCTAAGGATTACAGCCAACACACACAAACACATTGGTACAAGTGTCTGCTCACGCCAAACATTTTATTTCATTATACAGAACATAGGCTATCTATATGTGTAGACTGTCATAGCCAAGAATGGCTGAAATATATTGGATCAAGGTAGATATACGAAGGTAAGTACCCCAGACCACAGAAGGAATGGTCTTGTCAGACATTGTCCTTTCGAATCGGCAAACAGAGAAGCAGATGATGTCACCATCTTGATCCTTATCACATACCAAAATCAAGTAATCAAAGATCACATACACCAAAATACAGACAGAGGGGAGTACAACAGTCTCTGATTAGAGGTCCACCATAATCCAATGCCCATGCATCTGGTGATATGACACAGACCACCAAACCACCATTGAATGAGCCCTACACTTTAAAACTCTGTCACTACATGAGCATTCTGAAAAGTTTTTAACATCCCTTTCTATGCCCATGTTCGTAGCAGGTCAGCAATTTGCTTCTCTTAGCCTTTCCTTAGTCTTAGTAATGCCCATATGGTTAGCATGAATGTTGCTTAGTAACTTCTCCATCAGTTTGTACAGAGGGATCAATTTGTTGCCCCACATAGGCAGGTCATCCACTACAGCCAAATCATCTCTGAATTGCCAGAATCCTTTTAATTCATCCTCACAATCCTTCCTCTCATACCAACCACTACAAATCATTGTCAACACTTTTTGTAGTACACTATCATTCCTTAAACTTTCTCTCCAATCTTCTTCAGAAACCAACCCTTCAGTGATCAAACAAACAATGATCTCTTCAAAAATCTCCTCACCATACCATTGATCTTCATCAGAAGCCTTACATTCAACATCTCCTAACCTGGTTAGACAGTCAGCTAAAACATTATAAGCAGACAGAAAACAAGACAATCAAATTCTTGTAAAGTAACTACCCATTTCCATATCCTAGCTGAAACAAAGTCTATGCATTTTTTGGTAAACACCTCCTTGAGCGATTTGTGATCTGTCATGACTTCAAACCTTTTTCCCCAAAGAAGTTTTCTCAATTCTTTCACTGCCCAAAAAATGCCCAGTACCTCCTTCTCAGTAACAGAATAGTTACCTTTAGCACCTCTCAAGGGCCTGGAAATAAACAAAATTGTATTTTCTTTCCTGTCAACTTTTTGCATAAGCACAACCACTAAGCCATTGCAGCTGGCATTAGTCATCATACAGGACTCCTTTCTAGAATCAAAACTATGTAGATTTGGTGCCTCAGACAAACTCTTCTCTAGCCACTCTAACTCTCTGTCACGGTCTTTGCACCACCTGAAATCAGTTCCCTTCCTTAGCAGTTTCCTCATTCAGCTGGTTCTTTCTGCGAAAGTTGGGACAAATTTATAATAAAACTCTGTTATCTTAAAACATTTCATCATTTCACCTTTGTTTTGAGGTACATGCAATTTACAAATGGTGTCCAGCAGGGCACTGTTTGGTTTGATACCAGCAGTTGACACCATATGTCCCAAATAGCCAGTCTCTTTCACATCAGACTTGCATTTGCCTGTCTTGAGGGTGAGACCACCCTCACACAACATTGAGGAAACCTTCCTCTTCCTACTATCATGTTCCTCTAGATCACTACCAAAGATAAGCATCTCATCTTGATACACCTTGACATCCCCACATCTCTCAGAGTGTGCTGAATCACCCTCTGAAACACAGAGGTTAGGCTGAAGAGCTTTTTCAAAAACCTGAAGGTACCAAAAGTTATGAAGAACACTGTTAGATCCTGGGATTTTGAATGCCACTTTATCTGATGGTAGGCTGAAGATATATCTAAAGACGAGAAATGCCTCAACCCCTCAAGAGAACTGAACAAGTAATTGAAATTGGGAACTAGGTAGTGGTGTACCACTACAGCTTTGTTGAGCTCTCTTAAGTCAACACAGAGTCTGGCCTCTCCACTGGCCTTCCGAGCCATGTTGTCTGGATATAACCACTTAGTAGCTTCAACTTCTTGTGTGAAGCCATTCTCAATACATTTATTTATTTCTACTCTCATGCTGCCCCTCACCAAATTTGGAACAATCCTAATTTTGGCCACTTTAGGTGTTACGATTTATTTACATTTTATGAGGTGAACATAGTTCCTGAGACAACCCAACTTGTTGGTGAATACTTCAGGGAAATCTCTAACCCAAATTTCACTCCCACCAGACACTGATCTGACTGGTGTCATATACTTCAGGCAAACTGAAGTACATTCATTGGGATCTAGATATGCATGTAAATCTCTCTGGTGAAACCTGCTGATCAATGAGTCACAGTTCATGGAAACATTCACCTTTCCTGGAATAATTCTTCCTCCAAATTCAATTGTGCCCCAGAAATAACCCAACAAGTCAATGTGTTCACCCAATGCCCTTTTGGTTTTATGTCAGGTTTTAGTATTTTAACTTTGCTTAACAGACATTGTTCATAAAAAGTTTTCCGTCCCAAAGTTACCCCAGCTACTAAGTCACACAACATTTTTACAGGTGCTTCGTTGATCATAAACACCTCTAATGGACCCTCAGTAGAAAATTCCTTGATTTGAATTATGTCGACATCTTCCACAAATTCTTCATTAAGATCAACTTCTCTCACCTTTTTCATAATTTTAGATGACTTGCAGCATTTTGCAAAATGACCTTTGCACCAACAATTGTTACATGTTACTTTCCAGCCTGTACAATCTTTAAAATTCACAACATGCCCAGAATTACTACATCGGTAGCATTTCCCCTGGGACGCTTTTGATGAAGAGGACTTATATCTGGGCTTGACCTCCCACATGCCTAGCAGCGCCAAGATAACCTTCCTGCGGTTATTTGTGTGCTATAATAAATTAAACTAACATATCCAAGCATCAGTTGATCCCTCAGCTGGTCATCCAGAGGTACTCCAAAATAGCAGATAGATGCTAATCTGCATTGGTTTTTTGATATACTGCTCCACTGATTCTTCCTGACATTGCATTCTCCTCCGAAAGTGGTATCATTCAATTATAGTACTAACTTTGTGAAGGTCATGGGGATCAAACTTTTTAATACAAACTTGATACTCATTTAACCCAGAGGAATCACTCAGAAAGATCAGGAAGGTGCTCGAATACCTCCTGACTCTCCAACCCCAAGCAATGCATGAGTAAAGAAGTCTTTCTCTCAGCACGAAGAGAAGTCCCACGTAAGCGGGCATAATGACCAAATACTTTCTTCCATATTAACCAGGGTAAGGGTGGTTCACCTGGAGACGAGAGGAAGAAAGGGGGTGTAGTAATGTTTTGCATGGTACAATGGCTATATATGAATGAGTAGAGGAACCTTAGGTAACTTAAGTATACATTTTGAAATATCTCTATTACAAGCACCCAAATATCTTGAAATATTTAGCCCTCGAATGACCTAGTAAGCAGTTAAATTTCCTGAAACAGTAAGCCCTCTAATGACCTTAAATGAATTTAGTATATCTTCGCTAGCTATGGCAGAAAGGCCCTCATTACAACCCTGGCGGTCGGTGTTAAAGCGGCGGTAAGACCGCCAACAGGCCGGCGGTAAAAAAAATTGAATCACAATCATGGCAGAAACCGCCAACACAGGCACCTCAGCCTGATGAATGCACGACACCACTGCTCCATGAGGGGGCTCCATGCCCACTGCTGTATCCTGGGGAGTGCAAAGCCACAGTCTCTCAAGTCCCTCCAGTGGGTGGATTGCCCACTGCTGTATCCTGGGGAGTGGAAAGCCACAGTCTCTCAAGTCTCTCCAGTGGGTGGTTTGCCCACTGCTTTATCCCAGGAAGTGCAGAGCCACAGTCTCTCAAGTCTCTCCAGTGGGTGGGTTGCCCAATGCTTTATCCCGGGGAGTGCAAAGCCACAGTCTCTCAAGTCTCTCCAGTAGGTGGTTTGCCCACTGCTTTATCCTGGGGAGTGCAAAGCCACAGTCTCTCAAGTCTTTCCAGTAGATGGTTTGCCCACTACTTTATCCTGGGGAGTGCAAAGCCACAGTCTCTCAAGTGGATAAGTCTCCACTGGTTCTGGATGGGGCTTTGTGCCCAGAGTGCTTCATCCTGCCAAAGACCGAGGTAGTGGATGCCTTTCTCCACTGGTTCTGGAGGGGGCTTTGTGCCCAGAGTGCTTCATCCTGCCAAGGACTGAGGTGGTGGATGCCTTTTTCCACTGGTTCTGGAGGGGGCTTTGTGCCCAGTGTACTTCATCCTGCCAAGGACTGAGGTAGTGGATGCCTTTCTCCACTGAAAGTCGTGCATCATGGAAGCTGCCCATGCTCCTGGAACTGACCACCAGCCTCGGATGACTGACCACTGGGGATGGCAGCCATGTCTGCGGTACTGCCACAGGCTCAGGATGTCACAGGGCCGCTGGCGGTGCCTGCGGCGGAGTCCATCGCGGCGGTGCTGGTGGTGGGCTCTGTGGTAGCGGTGCTGGCGGCGGGCTCTGTGGCATCGGGGCTGGCCACAGGCTCTGTGGCATCGGGGCTGGTGGCGGGCTCTGTGGCCGTGGTGCTTGCGGCTGCCTTTGTGGCATCGGGGCTGGCGGCAGGCTCTGTGGCAGCAGTGCTGGCGGCAGGCTCTGTGGCATCAGGGCTGGCGGCGGGCTCTGTGGCGGCGGTGCTTGCGACGGCCTCTGTGGCATCGGGGCTGGCGGCAGGCTCTGTGGCGGCGGTACTTGCGCCGGCCACTGTGGCATCGTGGCTGGCGGCGGGCTCTGTTGCGGCGGTGCTCGTGGTGGGCTCTGTGACTGCAGTGCTGGTGGCGGGCTCAGTGACTGCGGTGCTGGTGGCGGGCTCAATGACAGCGGTGCTAGTGACGGTGCAGGTGGCGGTCTTCTCCGCCGTACAGGTTGGCGTCGGCATGGACAGAAGGTGTGACACTGGTCCAATTGTCGGTGCCACCATGCCCTCTCCTCACCTGCCCTTTATTTTCTGGCCCTTCCCCACCTTGGATGGTGGTGCAGTTGTCTTGCCACCATCCCCTTTCGTTTTCCCTGAGCCCTGGTGGCAGGTGTTTTCTGCTTCTCCCTCCGGGATGTGGGCAACCTTTTTACTTTTGCAGGTGGCGGAATGTCCTTGCCCTCGCTCCGTGGCACACTGGCAGCCCTGTTGGTTGGCGCACTCCAATAGCCCGCAGTTCCTGGCACCACTGTGCCTGGTGATGTAGTGGCTGAGGTGCTGGGTTGGGACCTGGAAAGCCTGGCCCGAGGGGAAGGACGGGGGGAGGTGTAGGGAAGAGGTCAATATTAGCCAGGAAAAGTTTTTTAGACACACTAGGACGGGTAGATGGAGGGGGTTTGGGAGTGGAGGAAGAAGTAGTGGTTGTAGGAGGTTACGTTTGCTGAATTTGGGTGAAGGTGCATGGGCTGGAGGCTGTTGTGAGATGGATGGCTGTTGGGTGGGTGTGTGCCTGTGTTTGTGTACTTTGGGAGGAGGGCTCACAGACACACTGGGAGAGGATACTGGGGATGTGTGAATGGTAGTGGGGGTGGTGAGTGCACGTGAGCGGTGTGTGGTGATGGGCGTGCTGGTGATGGAGGCAGTAGCTGAGGATGTAGTGCATGCAAGTGTGAGTGGAGACGAGACAGGGAGGGAGGAGGATGTGGAGGAGGAGAACACAGTGGAGGCAGTGGATGTTGGTATGTGAGCATGGGTATGATGCTTGTGTGAGTGCCTGTGGGATGTGTGGTGCTTATGTTTGCCTTAGCCATCCTTGTGTGTTGAGGTGTGTGCATGCTGGTCTGATGGTGTGCTTGGGATAGGCTGAGGTACAGGGGATTGGGTCTGGGCAGAGGAAGTTGGAGGGGGGAGGCTGGACACAGGGGCAATGGCAGCCATCAGTGCTGAGGCCAGAGCCTGAAATGCTCTCTGTTGCGCTGCCTGGCCAGAATGAATGCCCTCCAGGGATGCATTTGTTTGATGCAAATACCTCTTGACACCCTGGATGGCATTCACAATGGTAGATTGCCCAACAGTGAGGGATCTCAGGAGGTCAATAGCCTCCTTACTGAGGGCAGCAGGGCTGACTGGGGCAGGGCCTGAGGTGCCTGGGGCGAAGGAGCTGGCCACCCTCCCGGGTGAGCAGCCACGGGACACATGCTGAGGGGCTGCTGGGAGGGCGGTGCTGGTAGGGGGGTGGCGGCTATACCTGTTGAAGCGGGGGCACAGAGGGGCCTGCCACCGCAAGGGAGCTCCCATTAGAGGAGGAGTCGCTGTCACTGCTGTCACCTCCTGTCCCTGCCGTGGAGCTCCCCTCACCCTCCATCCCACTTGTGGCTTCAGACTCTGTTGTCTCACCCTCCAGGGCCAAGTGGGATGCAGCTCCCTCCTGCTCCGGTGCCATTGCTCCTCCGCCTGATGATGCTATTGCACACAAGAACAGGAAGACCACAAAAAGGGGGGGGGGAGACAGAAGAAAGACATGTTCAGCGCATGCAATACCACTACCGTTGGCGAACACTACAGACACAGCAGCCCTCTGCACTACGCCATACACTTATAGTTCCTAGATTATTCACAGGGCCATGAAGTACAAGGCCTATGCCGGATTGCTGCACACATGGAAGTCACAGGAGCCTGACTAGGTGTAGATGGCTCTTACCACTGGTGGGGTTGGGGTGCCACATAGGTTGCCTCACAAAGCGACCTTGCCTACAAAGCTCGCCCTGGCCTAGGGGAACCCACTGTCCATCTACGCCACCCAGACACCTCGTAATGCATGCAGAGTCAGATGGATGTGACTGTACTCACCCCCTTGTGGCTGCTGTGATGCCCTCAAGCGCCCCATCCAACTCCGGATACGCCACTGCCAGGATCCGGAACATCAGGTGGGTCATGGTGCAACGGGCACCCCTCCCACATTGGGAGGCCATCCCCAGCTGGGCCTCCGCCGTCTTCTTGCTCCAGCGGAGAATGTCCTCCCATCTTTTCCGACAGTGGGTGCTCCGTATGTGGTGGACCCCAAGGGTCCAGACGACCTTGGCGATGGCACAC